>NC_044324.1:132070528-132675171 GCF_007399415.2 Gopherus evgoodei
TGACAACTGTTAGCTTGAGAAGTAGGTATAGTAGCCAGGGTAAAGAAATACTGTACTGCCACATCTCACTAGCAAGTCAAAAGAATGAAATATATATAACTTTTTCCTTTCAAACTGTATTAGTTTATTTGTTTCTGCCTTGTCTTGCTACACTATCCTTTCTTTCTGACTTCACTTTTGGTACATGGGGCCACAGCTGTGGTACCCCAACCCACCCAGCAATATCGTCAATTTATCCAATCACACGCTCAGGACAGAGTTTTTCTTCTGGGCTGCCTCAGGGACACTCTCTGCCCTGCCACCCCCACCAACATGATACAGTTCTGCAGCTATCTGGAAGCCTACTTTTGCCATCTCTGACTCAAAGAATACTTTCAGGACAACGCTGAACAGGGCACTGATACACAATTACCCTCCCACCAACAGCACAAGAAGAACAACTCCATATGGACTCCTCCTGAGGGTTGAAATGACAGTCTGGACCTAAACTTTGAATGCTTCTGCCGATGTGCGCACGCAAAAATTGTGGAAAAACATCGCTCGCCTCATAACCTAAGTCGTGCAGAACGCAATGCCATCCACAGCCTCAGAAACCACCCTGACATTATAATCAAAGAGGCTGATAAAAGGAGGTGCTGGTTGTCGTCATGAACAGGTCTGACTACCAAAAGGAGGCTGCCAGACAACTCTCCAATACCAAACTCTGCAGGCCACTTCCCTCAGATCCCACTGAGGAATACACTAAAACTGCACCATCTACTCAGGACACTCCCAACACTAACACTGGAACAAATCAACATACCCTTAGAGCCCCGACCAGGGCTATTCTATCTACTACCCAAGATCCACAAACCCGGAAATCCTGGACGCCCCACCATCTTGGGCATTGGCACTCTCACTGAAGGACTGTCTGGATATGTGGACTCTCTACTCAGACCCTATGCCACCAGCACTCCCAGCTATCTCCGTGACACCACTGATTTCCTGAGGAAACTACAATGCATTGGTGACCTTCCAGAAAACACCATCCTAGCCACCATGGATGTAGAGGCTCTTTACACAAACATCCCCCACACAGATGGAATCCAAGCTGTCAGGAACACTATCCCTGATGATGCCACAGCACAACTGGTTGCTGAGCTCTGTGCCTTTATCCTCACACACAACTATTTCAAATTTGGTGACTATATATCTCCAGATCAGTGGCACCGCTATGGGCACCCGCATGGCCCCACAATATGCCAACATTTTATGGCTGACCTGGAACAACCTCGGCTCTCGTCCACTCACTCCCCTTCTCTACCTACTCTACATTGATGACATCTTCATCATCTGGACCCATGGGAAGGAGACTCTGGAAAAATTTCACCACGATTTCAACAGCTTCCACCTCACCATCAACCTCAGCCTAGACTAATCTACATGAGAGGTCCACTTCCTAGACACCATGGTGCAAATAAGTGATGGTCACATTAACACCACCCTATACCGAAAACCTACCGACCACTATGCCTACCTTCATGCCTCCAGCTTCCATCCTGGGCACACCACACGATCCATTGTCTACAGCCAAGCACTGAGGTACAACAGCATCTGCTCTAACCCCTCAGACAGAGACCAACACCTACAAAATCTCCACCAAGCATTCTCAAAACTACAATACCCGCACAAGGAAATAAGGAAACAGATCAACAGAGCCAGATGTGTACCCAGAAGCCTCCTACTGCAAGACAAACCCAAGAAAGAAACCAACAGGACTCCACTGGCCATCACATACAGTCCCCAGCTAAACCCCCTCCAACGCGTCATCAGGGATCTACAACCCATCCTGGACAACGATCCCACACTTTCACAGGCCTTGGGTGGCAGGCCAGTCCTTGCCCACAGACAACCTGCCAACCTGAAGCATATTCTCACCATAACTGCACCATAGTAACTCTAGCTCAGGAATGAATCCATGCAACAAACCTCGATGCCAGCTCTGCCCACATATCTACGCCAGCGACACCATCACAGGACCTAACCAGATTAGCCACACCATCACTGGTTCATTCACCTGCATGTCCACCAATGTAATATATAGACTCATAGACTCATAGGTCAGAAGGGATCAATATGATCATCTAGTCTGACCTCCTGCACAAGGCAGGCCACAGAACCCCACCCATCCAATTTTATAACAACCCGTATCCCAGGACCGAGTTATTGAAATCCTCAAAATTGGTTTGAAGACCTCAAGCTGCAGAGAAACCACCAGCAAGCGACCCGTGCCCCACGCTGCAGGGGAAGGCGAAAAACCTCCAGGGCCCCTGCCAATCCGCCCTGGAGGAAAATTCCTTCCGACCTCAAATATGGCGATCAGCTAAACCCTGAGCATGCGGGCAAGACTCACCAGCCAGCACCCAAGAAGGAATTCTCTGCAGTAACTCAGTTCCCATCCCATCCAACATCTCCCCGCAGACCATTGAGCCAGCAATATATATGCCAGCAATGCCCCTCTGCTATGTACAGCGGCCAAACTAGACAGTCTCTGCGGAAAAGGATAAATGGACACAAATCGGATATTAGGAATGGCAATATATAAAAACCTGTAGGAGAACATTTCAGCCTCCCTGGCCACACAATAGCAGATCTTAAGGTGGCTATACTGCAGCAAAAAAAACTTCAGGACCAGACTTCAAAGAGAAACTGCTGAGCTTCAGTTCATCATCTGCAAATTTGACACCATCAGCTCAGGAGTAAACAAAGACTGTGTGAATGGCTTGCCAACTACAAAACCAGTTTCTCCTCCCTTGGTTTTCACACCTCAACTGCTAGAACAGGACCTCATCCTCCCTGACTGAACTAACCTCGTTATCTCTAGCTTGCTTCTTGCTTGCATATATATACCTGCCCCATGAAATTTCCACTACATGCATCCGACGAAGTGGGTATTTACCCGCAAAGGCTCGTGCTCCAAAACGTCTGTTAGTCTATAAGGCGCCACAGGATTCTTTGCTGCTTTTACACATCCAGACTAACATGGCTACCCCTCTGATACATGTCTGCAGATATGAGTAGAGAGAATTACTGGCATAGGTTAGCCTCCAAATCCGTACAGAGTACGACCCTGGCGCTTCAATGCATAAACAGCATGGTAGTCAGTCTTCCACTTCGCATGCTCAGGGTAAGTAATGGCATCTTGGACATGTTCTCCAAACCTACCTTCAGCACCTCCCGAGTTTCCTCGTAAAGAGACCTGAAATGCGCTTCACGGCATTGGCATCTGCTTTGAGAAATCTCTCCTTGCAACAAAGCCCAATGCCAGCTCTGTCCACATATCTAGTCAAGTGACACCATCATAGGACCCAGTCACATCAGCCACACCATCAGGGGCTCGTTCACTTGCACATCTGCCAATGTGATATGTGCCAGCAATGCCCCTCTGCCATGTACATTGGCCAAACCAGACAGTGTCTACGCAAAAGAATAAATGGACACAAATCTGACATCAGGAATCATAACATTAAAAAACCAGTGGGAGAACACTTCAACCACTCAAGCCACTCAGTGACAGACTTGAAGGTGGCAATTTTGCAACAAAAAAACTTCAAAAACAGACTCCAAAGAGATTGCTGAACTCAAGTTAATTGTATCTAATTTGCATATTAATTCGAGTTTAAACAGACTGGGAATGGATGGGTCATTACACTAATTGAATCTATTTCCCCATGTTAAGTTCTCCTCACACCTTCTATGGGTCATCTCGATTATCACTTCAAAGGGTGTTTTCCTCCTACTGATAGTTCATCTCAATTGATTGGACTCTTACAGTTGGTATGGGTACTTCCACCTTTTCATTTCTCTGTATGTATAAATATCTTCTGTCCGTGTGTCCACTCTATGCATCCGAAGAAGTGAGCTGTAGCCCACGAAAGGTCATGCTGAAATAAATTTGTTAGTCACAAGTACTTCTGTTCTCTTCTCAGTGAGGATTAGAATGTTTGGGTGTAATTCTGTGCTGCCATGCCCAGCTCATAGTGTTTTTTGAGGAGTGAGTGTGAAAAGGTGCTTTTTCTGACTTCTGTCGCTTTGCACCATTGTATGTGATAGCACAGCATCAGGGCAGTGAAGGAGAAAAACTTAGAAACGGATCTCAACCATTGCTGGCATTCAACCATGAAAGCTTCTTACTGCATGTGTGAGAAGGTTTTTTCCAAGCACCGAATAAAAATGTGATTCTTATGATGAAGAAAACCGAGCATTCTCAACACAACTTGACCAAGTTTTCATGTGCGCTCCAGCACATCTGTAACGTTGCAGAATTGTGTAGAAATTGCACGTCTTAAACAAAACCTGTATATGGCCTTGATAAAAATGGTGTTGCTGTGCCTGCCTCATTGTGTAGCACATGCTGACTCATCCAGAGCTGGCATTCTGTCCGAGAACTCAGGCTGTATATGCAGTATGTCAGCTGAGGAAACTACAGCGGCAGTAATAAAAATGGTTATAGAAGTAGAGTTACTTCTAAATTGGAGTGACGGTCATACTGTGTATCCTCTGTGTATCCTGTCACTCTATTTTTGTTGGCTTTCCTCTCATATCAACCGTAACTGTGCATTGTAACCCTGCCTCTAGCAGGTTACAGGTGATTGAGTGCTTCTGTAGGTTGCTCCTCACCACAGTATGTGGGTTCTCTGAATAGCTTTTAGGGCATTAATGTCCTAAAATTTGTCCCTGTAGTTAAATTAACATAAACATTTAGCTCTTCTTGTAATAGAAGTAAGGAAAAGAGAGGCCCTGAAATAGAGTGACTGTAATGTGTTAGCTGGTAAGTTTCCATTGTGACTCTCACCCATTACTTTCCATCTGTAAGCTTTGTAACTAACGTAGGTTTCCTCTTCAGAGTTGTCAAGTGGGCTGACTGTACAGCTCACCATAATAGAACTTGCTGGGATGTGCATCACAAATTCCACCCATTCCAGCTTATTTGCAGGCCTGGACAAAAGAGCAGAATTTTAGCAAGCCTGGTGGTAATGCCTTCCTGCTGGCACTAGGATTTAACAGAGGGGAGTAGGGGAGAGCATTGGCAGTGAACACTGTCTCAAATTCTTATACCTGGTGTTCCTGTAGTGTCACGGTTCCCTTTATCAATATTAACCCTCTTTTCTCTTTCTCCATCTTGTCCAAGTCATCTACAAACATTCAGAAGGTTCCCCTTGCTCCCAAAATACATTCCTATTTGAGTGTCCTCACTGCTTGCCCACAGGTAGGTCTGGAGTAGGGGAAATACATTAGGGGAAGCCTAGCTAACTTGAACCACAACCACGTAGCCTGTTTTTAAAGGTATCGAACTACATCTCTGAGATGAAAAATCATTGACTGGCATGTGTTCAAACATCACCTGTTTTCCTAGTTCTGACAGGGCCTAGAAGCAGAGGGAAATGGAAATGGAAGAGGAAGTATCATGCTGGCATTTAAAGAGCACTTGCTCCAGTGTTACAAAATTGTGCTAGGCAGGCTTTGTTTCCTAGCTGTACAAAACTAGAGTTGGACGGGAGCAGGAGGATATGCAGTCAGTGTAGTAGATGTGGATTTTAGTGTAACATTTTATTCTTTTCTTAAAATTAACAAATATTAAAATAGGTCTGCGTCAGGACATTTGTGTGGACTGAAAACTGGCACCAAGATAATTGAGGAGTAATGATAAACAACTGTGTAGACCGCTAATGAAGAGGTGTCTAGTGGGGTATGATGTGGATCTGGGTTGGGTCAGATGTTAATATCATCCTTAATCTGGAAGAGGAGAGCAAAGAACATAGTGAATAAATCTTTCATACTGGGCTGAATTACAAACAGTACTTTGGTTGGAGAAATAATACAAAAGAACGTAGATTAGAAATGTGGACAGAAAATAACAAAGTGAGATGCAGCTTGAGGGAGGAAAACTCATGTTAATAGACTCTGTGGGGAAAATAATCCAAGATGTCCACACTCAGTGGATGGGAGAAACTCTGGAGGCTGTAAGGCTGAAAGACCTTGAGGTGGACAACCAGTTAGCTAGGATTGCTGTATGACACTTATGCATTGGCCCTTTTTGCAGCCACTGAGGCATGGTGTAGCAGGAGAGGCCTTTCTGTGTGGCTGTGGTGCATCTGCACGTGGAGCATCATGTTCAGTTTTGAGCATGGCATTGCCATGCTAACACATCCTGGGGGCTGGTTTAAGGACTGCAAATATGGTCATGTGGGGCACAGATTGATATGGGGACTGAGCCAAGCTCTCTTAAGCAGCTGCTTAGGGGGAGGAGAAATGTAAATGTTAAAATATTTGAGGGGTGCAAACATCAAAGGAGGAGAAGAATTATTTATTGGTGGTACAGAAGCACAACCTGAGATGTTAGAGTAAAATTAAGAGGGTGAGTTTAGACTTAATATCAGGAAGTAGCTGCAGGGAGAGAAGACTCTGGAGTAGTCTCCCAGGAGGCATGATGGAAGCTCAGGCACATGAGGTGCTTTAAAATTAGCATCCTGAGCAAAGCTGCATGGACAGATGGACTGGATCATTGATAGATTCCACACCCGCCCACCTTCTGATGGCATGTCCCCATGCACATTCATTATAGGCACTTGAGCCCGGATCTTCAAAGGTATTGAAGTGCCTAACTCCCAAATACCTTTGAGGATCTGGGTCTTGGCTGGTAGTGAGGTGCTAAGTTATACTGATGCAGTGCCTAGAGGTCTCGGTTAAGCCACGGCTTCCTTGTGCTGGACACCTGTACAAACAGAGTAAATAACAGTCCTTTCCCGAAAGGTCTAAAATGCAAACAAGGGGATGGGGATAGGGAGAAGGGAGGATGGCTAACTAATAAGATGGTTTAGCACTGATTAGCTGTAAGTACAATTCTTGGCCAAAAGGTTGTAGGTGTATAACAAAAGAACGCTCCTAATCAGAATGCATACTGCCTTTAAACAGACTGAATACACTGCAGCAATATTGCATTAATAAATACTACTCAAATTGCTCCAGCCGGAAAAACGAGGATGAATTTCAGTTTGAAAAGCATGAGGGTAAAACTTTCAAAAGTGCCTAAGTTGCTCTTGAAAAAGAGACCTAAGTTGTAGTCACTTAAGCACTTTCAAAAGTTTTTACCCGGGGTCTGTCTTAATGACTTAATTTATTACTTTGTGTTAAAATTGCCACTAAATGGATTTGTTTGTTGTCTTGCATAGTACGTTAGCTTAAAAACAAATGTACCAAATAATTTGGTTTTTTTAAAATACTGTATTATTGCAGCTCTTATCTCCTTGTTTAGGTGACTCATCTTTGAAAAGAAGTTCTAAATCACTTCTTGAGTTCAACACTACAAAACCCTGTTTGCAGCAAGGCGCCCAACATGTTGTGCAAAGCAACATTAACTTCCTTTGTGGGAAGACTCTGGTTAGTCTGCCATTCTTTTCCTTTTTGCCTTTGTGTAAGTAACTTCCAGGGACCTAAGAAGAACTCTGTAAGCTCAAAAGCTTCTCTCACCACCTAGTCTCTAACTCCCATTTAGTCAGCAAGGCTTGTGATTTTTCTAAACTTGCTTTTGGAGAAATCTGAAATATCTCAGTTTGTGACACTGCAGATGTGATTACACCAGTTCTTTGACACTCCCGTGACAGCCCATACGCTCCAAGAATATGAATTGATGTCAGATAGTGGGACATGAAAGCCATGTGTGGTGGTGATATTAAACGAACAGCTATCTTGAGTCATGTGTTTTGCTAGGTCTAGTCAATGACTTTTTTCTGATTCTTTAATGCTTTCAAATGGATTTCAGTATAGTATTTTCACACTGTGTAATAAAATACATGTATAAAAGTCAGCAGTGTACAGAGCACCTGAAAGCTCTTATTTAACTGTCAGCTTGAGTAAACTGTGGACTTAAATAGATCTAATAGAATAGAATGTGACCAACTTCTATTCTTATGAGCTAATATGTCTTTCAAACCAGTGTTTAGGTTTGTAAAGTCCTTTTATTTTAATGTTGTGTCTTCTGATAATTGCTAGAAATCAGAAATAGTGCATTGGTCAGAAAACAAACCTAGGCCTCTGACTAATCCCTCTTTGGGACAGCTTCAATACAGTGCAGGTTTTTAAAACTTCAGTACAAATGTAAAATTCTAGTCTGAAAGGTTTTAGTTTCTGATACTTGAGGTCTCCAGACTCTCACCTCCCAAACTCGTACTAGCTGAAGCGATCAGAGCTTGGAGTTCTGTAAATACTTATACCTGGGACCCAAATACTTCAGGAAGTGATCCCGTTGGCAATGATGATATTATTACACACCTTTTTGGAAAGCAGGGTAACTTAAATCATTATGTGAAGTGCCAGTACATCAAAGTTTTTTTTTAAAGTTTCACCCTCCACCTGTGACAAATTTGAAGAGAGGGTGCAGAGGGTGCCCTTTCTACATGAGTTTCCTAGTGACAAGAAAATCTTCTACAAACTGTTATTTGTAAACTGTAAGAGCCAGTATGGTCAGCTCATGACTTTGCTAGAACTAGTTAGACAGTTTGCATGATTAGGACACCACCAACTCGTCTCCATCTTTAACAAAACTATCTTCTATTGATATTGGCTGGCACAACTTTTTAAAAAAAAATTTCTTGACAAGGATGTGTGTATGTACTAGAGTGTGGTGGGGACTAATGTAGGCAGGGCTTAGAGATCTTTTACTACTTCCTTCTATCCTTCATCTAGAAATGGAAAGCTTGCTCTGCCTGTGATATTCATAGGTAAATAGATTTAGTTTCCGGGGCTGTCCAGCCCTGTCTGTTAAGCACTCCTTAAAGTACTAGACTGACTTAACAATAAGTTATGGTTATTGCACTGTTAAACTGTGTGTCTGGGCATGAAAAGCTTGAATCTGAACCAGGCCTATCAAAACTAGTTTTTCCTTTACAAGAAAGATCCCTTGTTGGTATATGGTTGGAGATGAGATTAGTTTCTTTGGCCTTAATTGGTAATTGGCTTGTGGGATAAATGGCAGGCAAAAGTACTTACCTATGGATGCTAAGATATGGAGTCTGCATTAAAAATGCCTTGTCTTGCTAAAACATAAATCATGGGGACCAGAGACCTGCTTTTCACAATTGCTGAGCACCTGCTGTCCCTACTGACTTCAGCTGAAGTTGTGGGCACTCAGCCTTTCTGAAAATAAAGTCCCTAGTTTTGGCCTGTAAAATGTAGCACAAATTGTACACATTGAAAATGAGGTGTTACTTTTGAGGGCTCATGCACACAGTGTGGTATATGTCATGTCTGAAGGGACATCTAGGGCTTTCCTGGTGTGTGGTTTTTGGCAGTGTGCCTCTGTGCTTTCTAACAGCTTTCCTTAGTAATCACTACACTTGCCATTCTTTTATTGGGCAGGTCATCGTTTCTGAGTGCTATCCATGCTATTCTTATTGTCAAGAGAGAATTTGGATGATTGTCTCTTTAAAAAAAAAAATCACTTCAGTTTTGTTGGTACTGACTTCTGAACTTTTATTTTTTATTTGATAGTTACAAACTGAAAGCTAACTATTGATTTCTGATCTTTTTTAAATAGGGAACCCCAGAACTTGTTACTGCAACTGAATGTGTGCACTATTTCGAATGGAGGACTTTTATTGCTTGCAAGAAAGGCTCATTTAAAGCCAAGAAAGAGGTAATAGTCCTAGACCATGCATGCGTAAAGTGGCATCACCAATTTTCCACTCTTCAGTTAGAAGGAATGGAATAGTAGGTCAGATAGTACTCTTGGTTTTTTTACAGCATACCTTCAGTTGGAAAACCATTGTTCAGTCTTAAAATATAACAACTTTGGCACAAGTAGCAATTTATACTTCACAAAAAGCATTGTCAACTTTTTTGAAATGAAAATCCACCTCTCAAAAATTATGAATATCCTGTTAGAACAAATTCGTTGTTAATAGCTTTAGTTAACAAAGATGAGAATTTGAAGTAACTCTTCAGCACTTGTGCCTGTGACTTTTGCTTTCGGCACCTCTGCACAGCAGAACTACAGTGGAGGGTTTTCACTGTTGCTTGTGCAGTAGCCAACACTATCAATGTTTTTGCCTTCAGTGGGGAGCCCAGTGTGTTTTATGGAATTATTTTGACTTCTGGGCAAAACTTTCCACTACTAGATTTTATAAAAATCAGTTGTTGTCTTTGGAAAAAGTATTTCATGTCCTATGATATCTCTAACTAGCATGGTATAAACTTTACATGGAACTAACTAGCGTGTAACTTTCTAGGTACCATGCTATGTTTTTGATGATTTAAAGAAACATGACTTGAATCCACTGATCAAGACTTCAGGAGGCTACTTGGTGGATGACTCGGAAGAGGATTCCTTGTATATCAACGTCTGTAGAGACATAGGTCTGAACCTCTGTGTACAGTATATATGTCTAAATTGTATGAATTATGGCAGTACTTACTAATGCCTCTAGTAAAGGCTGCCTGGATTTATTTCCCATTTAAATCCTGCTTTTAGAAGTTTATAACTCTACTGTTTTAATCCATCTTTGATTTCAAATGTGGCTTTGAAGGCAGCTTCCCTAGAGCAGTCTTCCAGAACTGTTGAGCTATTTAAAGAACATTGTCATTTTGGATGGCAAAATGGTTGTCTTAAAATAGTACAATCCAATCTGAGGCTCCTGTGCTGAGACTGGCAACAAAGGTATCAGTTGTAGTTGGTCTCTTGTTGCTGTCATCTGTCCAGTGGGATTCATGTTTCTTATGCCAGAGTGATAGCTAGCGATTATAGCTCAATGCGAGCTCCAGTTCAGCCAAGCACTTGACTATACTTAACTTTAAGCATGAGTAGTCCGATTGAAATAATGTGCCTAAAGCAGGGGTGAGCAAACTGTTGGCTCGTGGTATTACCACACATGTAGCATCGCGGGCCCCGTGCTGCTCCCGGAAGTGGCAGGCACCACGTCCCTGTGGTTCTTTGGGGATGGAAACTACAGCTAATGTTCTAACCCCAGTTGCTTTGAAGTAATCTATAAAATAGGCTAGGTGAACATACTGTTTAAAATTCCATAACTGGATTTTCTTCACATCTAGAATACTACTCAGTGGTGGAAAGAAAAAGCTGTTCGAATGAGAATTGGGCGTTTCTAGTGTCAGAGGGTTTTTTGTTTTAAGTTAGATGACCTCTTTTCAGCTAGAAATAATGGAAGTGTGCATTTTATCTCTTTCATGGCTTCAAATGCTTCAATCTTTTTTTGCTAATTTTAGCTTGCCAAAAATAAAATCATTTGAATTCAAACTACACTTTTGAAAACTTTAGTGCAAGACTTTTAAACCCTTCCTCAAACTTAAGAGCTGTAAAGGGATTTAGAAAGAAAGCTGTTTCAGTCTAATGTAACTAAATTGTACCTAATCTGACCATAGATGATACTTTTTCTTAGCGCTCCAACAAAAACTTAATTTGGGTGATGTATCTGGTGTTCTCTTAACAGGAAGCTCAAGTAGTGAAACCAGAAGTTGCCCTGTGGGTAGTGCTGCATGCTTGTTAAGTGAAGGCCATGCTTTTGATGTTGGCAGTCCTCAAGAACAGCTGAAACTGCGTGACAAAGACAGGTACTTCTGGTGATACCTTTATGTCTGAAAATCTCATGTATATATTTATAAGGGCTCCCTTTTGTGTTTCTGAACAAAACATTGTTCATTATTTGGCATGCATGCAGGTGCGCACCCTTCTCGCCCTCCCCCCCGCGTTTCATGATAATGAGTATTGTATATATTTCAATATATTGAATTACCAAAAGAGAGAGGATTGGAAAGTGGCATCTTTTTTTGTAGACAGGCATGAGGAGACTAGGTTTTTAATCTGTTAATCATTGCCTTAGTTTAAATTTGTAATTTTTTTTTTTAAAAACCGCATCGGCACACTTTACGTTATGAAAAGTTCTGGAGGGTGAGGCAACTACCTAGTTTTTAAGAATAAGCTGAAATTATTGGTGTCACAGTCTGATGGCATTGGACAGGATGCCCCAAACAAAGGACTGAGTTCTAATTCCACTGTTCCAGTGACCTGCTGCATGTCCCTGGGAAAATCATTTGCCCTCTGTCTCACTTTTACTTATCTGTTTAAAAACAAAACTTTATCTCATACCGGTGTAACAAGGGTTATTGTTGAATGCTGCCCTTATGCATTTGCGTTAGCTGCCTCTTGGCTTCTGGGTATAGTAGAAGGTATTGGCCGTGACACTATGTTGTCTAGTGTCTGCGAGCCTGAGACCCCCTTCTCTCCTTGTGTGAGACTGTCACAGCTGAATCAGTAGAGGCTCTAAACTTCCTTGGTATTCAGTAGAGAAGTCCCAGGAGGACGTTCTCCAAGGGGGCCTCTCAACTTTGGAATTAATTGGATTGGTCTGAAATGGCCCAATTTTGGTGGTGGGGAGATTCAGATGTGTATAGATTTTTATTTGGATGGGGTGGTATTGATTTTTTTGTGGCAACACAAGGGTGACATTTTGTTTTTGAGCACTAGCTTCTTTTATGGCCCCGTTTTTTTTGAACTTATTCTTCTCTTGTTGCCTATGGGGAGCACTGCTTACCCATCCATTCTTGCAACTCTAGCTCCTTGATTGATACCCTGCCAAATGCATGTTGCCAGTGGGTTTACAGAGCAAACCAGGTTACCGTGATTTGAGACCAGGGGCTGGGAACCGGATTATATGGAATCCAGTTAAAATAAGTCAGTTGGTGATATTGATTGGCCTTATTGACTAGCTTGAATAAATTTGTTTTGGCTTTTCTGCACAGAGTGACAATTCAAAATATTATTGCCAAAAATATTAACATAGGCCTCTTAAACTGAGAATTAAGAACGTCTGCCTGTACTAGTTCTCCTGTTAACTGGAAAGTTCCTGCCACAAGATTGAAATACAGGAAAGAAAACAGTCTTCTTGTCTGTCTGATTGTAAGCTTGTGCGTGTTACAAGTACAAATATATCCACATAGCTGAAAGAATACGGTGACCTACAAAAGATTTTTTTCTTAAAAGCTGGGCTCATGACCCTTTGTCTTGTGGTGTATACAGAATGCCTAAAAGGTGGCTTTCCCTGCTTTTGTTGGAGGACTTGTTGAGTCTTTGGGAGTTGTATTCGCACTTGCACCTTAAATCAAGGACCTGGGAACAGCACTATTGAATTTTTAGTGAAGCCTTCCTCTCAGTGATTTGAGCATTGGCCTTCTAAACACAGGTTGTGAGTTCAATCCTTGAAGGAGTCATTTAGGGATCTGGGGCAAAAATCTGTCTGGGGCTTGGTCCTGCTTTGAGCAGGAGGTTGGACTAGATGACCTCCTGAGGTCTCTTCCAACCCGATATTCTGTGATTCAAAAGATTATCTAATTAACATCAATGACTTGTCTAAAGACACACACAATACAGAGTTTTAAACTGACTAAAATTCATTCCTTTCATCTGTTCTAAAACCCATTCCTTTTATCCATTCCCTTTCACTGTCCTGGCACTTGTAATTCCACCATTTCCCTAGTTCAGGGGTTGGCATCCGATGGCACTTGTGCCAAAGACTGCACGCGAGCCAAATTTTTTAATGGCACACTGCTGCCTGCTGGGAAAATGGGGAGTACAATGGGAAGTGTCAACCTACTTAAGTAATGCTGTCAACTCTGCCTGTCATAGTTTTAGGACAAGGGGGAGAATAAGGCTGAAGATTCTTCTTGTAAGTAAGCAAAAAGGCAGAATCTTCTCTCCCCTCCCACCACCCCCGTAAGTCCTCTTTTAAAGATAAAATTTAATATTTTTAAAATGCTTCTCCCAGGGTCTCTGGGTAAATTGCAAGTGTCCCACCCTTGGTATTTGCTAGCTAGCTTTCCCATGTAGTACACTTCGTATTTATTTTATAGTTGGAATTTTTTTCCGGCTTCCGATTTATTGTGTTTGATTTTTTTGTTAGGCTTGTACTGAATTATGAGAAAACATACAGTGAAGAAGAGAAGCCAAATTTCTGTCAAGGTCATAATCCAGCAGTGACTATTACTTTTGTGTGCCCATCAAAGAGAAGAGAAGAGGTAATTGATCATTAATGCAGTCTAAAAAAGTTTATTCTCAGTTAACCTCTCTGCTTCAGCCTCTACTTTGCTGAGAGCAGAAACTTAGTATGTGCTTTCCTGTTGGGGTCATGAAGCTTATTTAATGTTTGACATCCTCAGGTGCAAAGTATTAATACTTGCTTCAGTATTAGTGGTTGTGTTTTTTAATAGAACTAAATATTTTCAGAGATAAAACAACTAACTAGGAATACAAATTAGAGAAAAGGTTGGTGAGCTCCCAGCTCTGTGTAGCTTGAAAGCTTATCTCTCACCAACAGAAGTTGGTCCAGTAAAAGATATTACCTCACCTGCCTTCTCTCTTTGATATCTTGGGAGTAATATGGCTACAATAACACTGCAAAAAAAATCCTAGGAATACAAATGTCTTAAGGCTATCTCTTAAAGAGTCTTTTTACTTTGGGTGACAACTGCTCTCTTCTGAATTTCAAATTGCTGGGGGATTGTTAGACCCTAGCATTGGGGTAGAAATGGATAGCCCTCTCTAGAGTAGATCATTATTCCTAGGCAAGAAGTTCTGCTTGCTAATAAGTGCTGTTCTCCAACCTGATATGTTTGACATGCTTCAAGTCTTTGTTCTGTGAAAGTTGGTTCCATTTAAATCTGACCATTTGTCTTACTTCTGCTATTGCACCATGCCTTTAATCCACAAGTGTCGTGTACTTTCTTTAAATGATGTCTGATTAGTTTTTAAAGCAGAATCATCCTTGTGCGTTATATATCCTATCTGGCATAATCAAATGTTATGCAAGAACTGAGAACTTTAACGTCTAGCAACATCCACTTGTTCCAGCTCACATAATGGCATGTGATCAAGGCCAGTGCAAAGATGTTTCACACCCTAGGCGAAACTTCCACCTTGTGCCCCCTCCCTGAGGCACCCTCCCCTCCCCAACTCACCCCTCCTCTGAGCACGAGCACCCCAAGCACACCATGGTTGCTTCACTTCTCCAGCCTCCCAGGCTTGCCGCGCCAATCAGCTTAGGCGCCGCAAGCCTGGAGGCAGGAGAAGTGAAGCAGCCATGGCGTGCTCAGGGAGGAGGCAGGGCCGGGGTGAGCTGGGGCAGGGAGTTCCCCTGCGTGCCGCCCCCCCGCCCCCTTGCTTGCTGTAGGCGGCCCTCCCCGTGCTCCCCTGCCTCAGCTCCCTCCACCTAAATGCCAGAGGTGACTGGGGTGGCTGAAGATCTGGCCACCATGGTCGCTGCCAAAGAAAATGGCGCCTCCCAAATCCCAGTGCCCTAGGCAATCGCCTAGGTCACCTAAATGGTTGCACCGGTCCTGCATGTGATCTTGGCAGCAAGACTCTTTTAAAACCAGGCTGAAATTAACATTGCTGACACTCTCTTTCTCTGCATAACCTGTCGCGTTTACATGTTTTGGACTGACCCTATTGTCCTGTTCCTGACCTAGGTGGCTGTCTACACTTCTTCAGCCAGATCACTCTTTTAAAACTGATTTGAATAAAGACTTTTTTCCCCATTCATTTTAAAATTCTCTGCATTTACGTAGCAGCCATGATACAGGCAGACTTACTAATTCCACCTTTGCCTTCCCAATCTTCCCATGCCTGACCAGTATGTTTGTACGCTTAAATCTTAATTGGGAAGCAAAAATATTAAATGCAGACTTTTGTAAGAGATTTTCATTCATGCTTTCTTTCCACTAAAACACATTCAGAATTTAAAATGGTCTATTCTAACCACATTTTCCTTCCGATTATTAAGTCATTATAAGGATTTAAGTCTAATTATTGAATTAACTTCATCAGGAGATACTGATATTCTGATACAGCAAATAGGTTTCCCAGAAGTTTTAACGAGAGGGCAAGTTGTGGGAGGGAGGCAAGAGGAGAGAACTCCATAGTAAAAATCATTTACCAAAGTACTTTTGGGGGGAGGAGAGAGGGTGAATCCTGTGTAACTCAGTATCTTATTCAGAGTAGTGTCCCCATTTTGTGGTCTGAGCATATGATTTACAATTATAATCCTGGCTCTGATACAATCTCATGTTGGGCAAGCCATAGTCTATCAGCTGGAATTGCTTTACCAGTCTCTCAAGGGTGGTGATTAGTGCTTCTAAAGTGCTTTGAAGAAAACTTGCGAAGTGTTTTTAAAGAGGTAGAAAGTCTTTTACCAACGTTAGCTGCATTAAGTCAACTCTTAATAGTGATGGTTTATTCACTGATTCTTGTAAATTTGCTGTACTATTATAACCTTTCAGGAGATTAGTCTTATGCGGTAGCTTTATTTTAGACACAAAAAAGACCAGCATTTTGGAATCTAGTACCAAGAATCCTCTTTAGGCATCTAAATAAGCAACTAGATCCATATTTACCCTATTGTAAGCACTAGATTTGAAAAGGTTGGTCACTTTTTTGGGGGTGAAGAACAAAGATACTGCACACAAATTTTATATAGATTAAATATACAAATCAAGATGAAGAACTTGTGTAATATGCAGGAGTCTTTATTCTTTAATTTTTTCTTTAGTCTTCCTTTAAAAAAATTTTTCTCTTAAATTTCCAGAAGCATGGTCTCGCTTTGCTGGAAATGTGACTTTCACCTAATAGATGAGGGGTGGAATGGTAAGAAGGGGTGTTAGGTATACCCATCTTCCATCTGAAGTTTTTGTGTCAAATCTTTGTTTTTATTAAAACAAACAAAAAAAACCCCAACAAAACTTTGGTCTTATTTTTATTTACAACTTTAATCATGTTCATTTCCATATCAGCGCACAGGTCCCAAACTCACTGCCAAGCTCAAATGCCGGTATGAAATTGAATGGGTCACTGAATATGCCTGTCACAGGGATTACTTGGAAAGTAGAAACTGTAGTCTGACCAGTGAACAGCATGATGTCTCCATTGACTTGACACCGCTCACTCAACAACCAAGTAAGTACCTTATTTTTCTTTAACAGAGAAGAAAGTGAATTCCATAGACCAAAACTGAAGCTTGGGATAGCATCCAGTATAGAGCGTTTGGGACTGAAATTCGGTGACACACATGCTTCCAGTCTTTTTTTTTTTTTTTTTTATTCCAGTACCTGTTCAGGGTTGTTTCTTTTCTTGGAACCCTTTTAAAGAAAAAAAGCTGCCACCTTACTCATTTTCTTTCCCTGTTTCCTTAGGCTATGTCACACCATACGTGGCTAAAGATGAAAAAGAAGAGTATTACTATTACTTAAATATTTGTGGGAAAACCAGTGCAGGCAACTGCAAGGATGACACTGAATCTGTTTCATCTTGCCAAGTAAAGACTCGGGGTCAGCAGGAAAAAGTGGCAGGAAAATTTAAGAACCAAACCCTCAGGTTTGTAAAGGCATCTGAACTACATCTTCAGATAGGTCACTGAAAGAGAAGGGGTAAACATTTGATAGAAACTGTTTTCTATTTTGTAAAAGATACAGAATACAGTAGGAGGATGAATAAATAAAGCAATCCCTAACACATCCATTTGGATTTTGTGAGGTTAAAAAGCATGGTAATGCTTTGGCAGAGCCGTGCTTGCAAGCACCACGGCAGCCGTGAAGCACCAGGGGCACTAAGATGGCCGCAAGAGGCAGGAGTACTAAAAAGTACTTCTCTCCTGTTGTCTAGACTTTCTAGCTGCTGCTCTTGAGTTGCCTCACTGAGTTTTACTGGTAACATTACTTCACATCAGAATCCTGTTGGAGCCAGGCTATACAGAGTAATGAACCTGCTAGGGTTTCTTACTGTATTGCATGCTTTTGCCAAGTTAAACATATCTTGTACTTCTGTGATGTACAATTTGCATTGTTTAGAACTGCAAACCTATACAGTGAAGCAAGATCTCTACATCAGCATATTCCTTACTGAAGCACCTCTAAGCTAGTCTGGATGCTAGTATTTGCAAAACAGCCGCTTTGGATGATTCGATATACAGGGGTGCCTCTTAGCCTCGTCGTCCAGAACATACCCTCATAGCTTTTTGACTTTTTTTTCTGGGTGGGACACTCTGAGACATGACTTTCTCCCCATTCAAGAATAGAAATGCAAATTAACTTTTGCATGAAAATATTTTCATGCCAGCTAGATTAAAAAGTGAAGCTATGTTCTTCCAATAAACGGAGTATTGGACACACGGGAGATCCTAAATGAAAACCATGGTCATCTTAGAAAAAAATTAATTTAATTTCTGGTAGAAACATCCAGATTTTGTTCAGAAAATGTATAAATAATTCAAGATGAAATCCCATGCTATGTAGATTGATGGAGAGAAAAGTTAGGGCCTGAGTCTCCACTTACGTGCGCTTCATGTAGTCATTTATACCCGTGCAAACTGGTTGTAAAACACTACAGATCAGAACAGTAACTGCATAAGGTGGCAAACTGGGCCTTAGTGTTAATCTTAATTGGGAAGATGTTACAACAGAATTTCTCAATTATGGTTGACAAATCCCAGGGAAAAAGCAATTGGAATATTCTCGATTTGATGGGAAAACTCAGTTGCTATGCTGAGTAACAGTTTCTTCCCCTGGAAAGAATGAAGCAGTTGTCAGTTACATGAATTGGGCCTCCATTAGGTGGGACAAATAACATGGTCATGCCTGGTAGTAGTGTTTTTTCAAAGGTTAATTTAACGTATTGGGATTTTTTTATCAGGTACTCTGATGGGGATCTCACGCTAATATACCCAGATGGAGATGAATGTAGCTCTGGCTTTCAACGAATGACTGTCATAAATTTTGAGTGCAATGAGACTGCAGGTGAGCATATGGATTAGTTAATTTACAGGGCTTTTGTAGCCCTTGTATGTGCTTTTGAACTAGTGGAACTACTCCCTTGTGTCCAGGAGCCAGCTGGTTATGAGTCAGCGTGGTTGCATCTTAATTATCTGTTGGTTAGGGGTCATTCTCTAGTTTAAGTACTTCGGCATCATAGACTAGCTTCTGTTGAGAATAATTGCACTGTTCTTGACTACTATGGTAGATACTAAAGAAATTTTCAAACAGCTAGAGAGCATTTACCTTTTGGTTTTAAAGCACTAACTTTATTTTTAATGTTCAGCCACCAAAGGGTCTGTTTCTTCATTATTGTTTTCATGGTCTGCAGTTAATTCTGTGGCTGGTGCTGTAGTACACCTTGCTGCCCTGGAATTACAGCTTTGTAATGTTTCTGCTGTGACATGGATGTGAAAGGCACAAATGCCATTACCAGACTTCCTCTTAACCTAATTGTCTTCCTGGCTTTCTAATCCTATAAGGTAACGAAGGAAAAGGGGCCCCAGTGTTCACTGGGGAGGTGGACTGCACATATTTCTTCACCTGGGATACTAAATACGCCTGTGTTCAGGAGAAGGAAGATCTCCTTTGCAGAGTAGCTGATAAGAAGAAACGATATGATTTGTCACCTCTGATTCGCAGTTCAGGTACAGCAGCAGAAATAAATGACAGTTTTTCTACGAACTAGTTTTATTTTTATCTTGAAACCAGGTGCTATTTTCTTGCTACTTCTCCATTGTGAGCCTCTTCTTAGCTTTTTCATAGGTTCTTAATCTTCTTGTTTGAGTGTGATATTAGTGTTCAATTTCCTTTTTATGAAAAAAAATCTCAAAGAATTTGAATGCCTTCTAAAGGTGCAGCCTCTCTGTGTTTCCACTCGAGGTCACTTTATTTGCAGCTGTGTTTTTTAAACAGCTCTTAATATTGTGGATGTGTTTTGAGATCTCAGGTTGTTAGACAAGACTGTGTGTTATATCCAAAATAAAATCTCTTGTTCCCAGAGTCAGCACAGAATTGGGAAGCTGTGAACAGCAGTCCTGTTGAAGCAGATAAACACTTTTTCATCAATGTCTGTCATAAAGTACTTAAGAAAGGAGCAGCTGTTGTCTGCTCAGATGATGCAGCTGTTTGCTCTGTTGGTGAGTACACAATTTTGAAACAAGTGTGGGTGTGAAATATGGCTTATAAAGATTGATTTTATAACAACTCAGGGTCACAAAAAATGGGTGTGCATGGGGCTGGAGGAGAGAATGGGGATTAAGTGGTGCCTTGTGCCTAAAAGAAGGCCTAGGAAAAACAGCATATATGTACTTGGATTTCTCGTTAACGAGAAATCCTTCTTCGCTAATATTGTACATTTCACTTTGTTTCTTGGCCTTGTGACAATGCTTTTAAGGTGTAAAACAGCAAAACTGCCATAATCATGCAAAACAGAAGTTTCTCAGAGCTGTTTTTACTCCCCTCCATCCCCCTGTAATATTTAGATACTGGCTTCAGCTTTTTTCCAGCTCGGGGAAATCACAAAGTAGTCATAAAGTAAGCTTCCTTCTGTTTTCTCTTCTCTCCCTCCTACTCCCAGATAAAAACAACAAGCCTAAAAATTTAGGAACGGTCATGTCTGCTCTCAAAGTTGGAGAGAGGATTCAGCTTACTTATTCAAATGGAGACAGCTGTGGGAATAACAATATGATCAAAACTGTCATAACCCTTGTGTGCAAGCCAGGTGAGAATGTTGACACCCATTTGTTTTCTAAGCTTTTTATAATGAAAGATAAAAATGGAAATGGTTTAAAAACCATTAAAACCCTTTGGCAAAACCTTTTCTAAAATGCAACTTCTAATGAAATCTGGCAACCTGCTAGATCTAGTGACAGAACTGCTAAATTGGCAACACTGGATGGAAGGCAGAAATGAGGAGGTGAGAGCTTCAGGGGTGGTGAAGGAATAGGATTAACTGTGGGAATGAGGAAGATGCCCTCCTCCCTGCTTAACCCCAGTTCCCCTTGGCAAGGGAGAGAACAAGTGGGTGTTGAAGTAGAGAGAGAGTAGGGGAGACTTTGGGGATGAGGGCAGAGGGATATTGGGGCTAGGGCCATGGTGGAGACTGGGCCTGAGTGCGCGGGGATATTGATTGTCAAGGTAGAATAGATGGCTCTGTAACTGGTGGTGGAGAGGGCTCAGGGAGTTATGGTCAGCAGGAGGAGCAGCCGTGGAGGGAGCCTGGACAGCAGGCAAGTGGGCTCTGTGCAGGTTGGCTGAAGGGTTCCCAGTCCTTCAAAGGGGATCTGTGTGGCTCTTCTGGTGGGGAGGCAGTGCTGGGCTGCTCCTGGCAGCTGGCCTTCAAGAGCTTGGCTGCAGGGCATTTGTCCAGGATGGGCTGTGCAGTGCAGCTCTTACCCTCCCCACTCAGGGGTTTTCTGTATCTGGAGGGGCAGATCCTGGTGTGAGGGGCTCAGGCTGGCTGAAAGGTGCCTAGTGAGAGTCAAAGGAGAGAGAGAGGCTGAGCAGGGTCTGAACTCTGGGGTGTAAGGGGGGTCCTCCAGACCCCAGAAGTTATAAGGCCCAGGCAGAGGGGTTGCAGAGCGACACAGCTTTGACTCTTACTACTTTTCACTATAAGAGACCTGTATCATGTCCATGTATCCTAGATTTAGCAAAGGAGAAATAGGATTACAGTTTAAAACAAATTATGTGGGGGAGAATCTTTCGTCCAGTGTTTTTTGAAGAGATGTTGTAAGTCATGGGGATATATTGTCAAAAAAAAGTACCCTTCTTAATTTGCCAGCTTCTGCATTCAGTGGGAATAGGGAACTGATAGCTCAGCCATCTGAAAGGTTTGTCTGTTTCAGGCTATTTGCTACTAAGCTTAGCAGAAGTGACTTGAAAACAAATGACAATTGAGCTCCATACTGCCCCTCTTTTTTTTTTTTTTTTTTAATAATGCCAGGTGACCTAGAAAGTGCTCCTGTCTTTAACTTGGAGAATGATGAGTGTTTATATGTGTTTGAGTGGTATACAGCTGCTGCCTGTGTCTTGTCTAAGACTGAAGGAGACAACTGCAGAGTCTCTGATGCTCAGGCAGGTATGTACCCAACTCCTACAGAGGTTGGATTTTGAGGGTTTTGTTAGTGGAGAAATCTCAAGCTTATGTGGGCTTTCGTATTTGACAGCCTATTCTACATTTAATCGTATGTTTTTAAGATGCATAAAATGATTATGCTATGTATAGTCACTCTTGCATTTGATGCTTGAGCTACGAAACTAGGCGTGTGGAAATGGCTGTTAGGTGCATGACTTGCTATATGCATCTGCAAATACTCCACTTGCTTTTGCAATCACACATTTAATTTAGCCAGGCATCTGACTTTGAAAATCAAACCCCAGTCATTCTTGACGGTAGTAAAATGTACTTGACAGTTGTGCAAAAGAAATAACAAGAGTTCTTAACAGAGCATTCAGATTAGATGAAAAAACCTGTAAAATGTAAAAGAGCATCTGCTTTAGTCAAATTACACCTGTATTTATCTACTTGGTTTAGAAAATAAAGTATAGTTGTCTTGACTGTAGGCCAAGAGTGCTCAGAAAGATGAAGGAAAAAAACTGAAAACAAATCTGAATATACTGAACAAGTGATTGGTTTTTCATTTGCTTCTCACTAGGATTTTCTTTTGACTTGTCACCATTAACCAAGAGAAGTGGCAGCTATGTCATTAACACAACAGATTATGACTTCTACATAAATATTTGTAGCAGTGTGCCAGAGGAACACTGTCTGCTAAAATCAGCAGCAGCATGTCAAGTGGCAAAAAAGCAAGTATCTTCAGTCTCATATAATCTTGGTCAGTTGTTGTACATAGTGCATTAGGTGGCTGTCTCTAGATGTGGTCATGCAGTAACTAGCTTGCTGAAGTTAATTATGAAGTCCTGTAATTCTTTCAAACTTACTGGTAAAGAAGCGCTAAGCAATATGTAAAAACATCTCACTTCACAGCTCCCACTCAATGGAGGCAGGGGAAACCCTTGAAGACTTTTAGTGATGAGAGTTATACTTTAATTTCACTTAAAGAGCAGTTCTGTTCTGCAAAGTGATTGTAAAAATAGCACTTTATTATTCAATAAATGTTTTGATGAACCAAATTTTGTCCTCACTGAAAATGACTAGGTTGGATAGGTGTGACCGAGACCAGAATTTGGCTTGTAGAGTGGTTGAGTGTTTTGTGAGCCCAGTTATGCTGTTAGACTCTAGGTTCAGCGTGCAGGACTAAAAGTTGGATATAATCATCCTCCCTATTTACAAGTAGAGGGGAATTGCTCTGGAAGCCATAAAGATACAATAAACCTGGATCCCCTCCCCCCATGCCACATATAGTCACTTTCAAAGAAGACCTCCACTTCAAAGAATAAGGGTATTACTCTCCATATACTAATGGGGCTCAGAACTAGCATTTTGAAAACTTGGTTTCCCTCCAAGGCTTGTTAGATTTACGTCAGTTACTTACTCTGTGTGGGTGCACACACCCTAGCTTTTAAGTTGTGTCTTAAGAGTTCAGTTTGCATTTGATTTTAAATAAATTCTTTTCAAGGTGTATGTTTTTGCCTTTTTAGCAAGGAACATACCTGGAGTCTAGGAGAACCCAGTTCCAAACTTTCCTATTACGATGGAATGATTCAGTTGACCTACAAAAACGGTACGACTTACAACAATGAGGAGAAAACAGAGCGATCTACCCTTATAACTTTCCTTTGTGATTATGAAGCTGGAATAGGTCAGCCTGAATACCAGGTAAGAACTTCCAAATAACCAAGAGGTCATGGGTGGAAACGCCTAGATTTCAAGGATCTGTGATTCTCAGCTGCATTTGTGTCTGTGTGAAACCTGTGTAAAAGAAAGAGTCCAACTCCCAGCAGCTGCAGTGGGGATTCTGATAAAAGGCATTTTGAATTATTGCAGAGCATCTGCCTCTAGCTACAGTCATAATCTTGAGAGCTGCAAAGTTTTGTCTGGCATTCTGAGCAACAGCAGGGTGTTTGCCCTGATCTGGCTGATTTCCAGCTTGAATAATTACGTTCTGCTTCTGCGCCAAACAACTGTGGTTATTGGCACTGCACCCATACCTTATATTCTTCTGTAGTTTTCTTTGGATAAAAGTAGAGTTGGCCATTGTGGATCTGAGGAGGCTGCATCTGTGACTGAAGCTATATGCAGGAGTAACTTGTTAAAGTGTGGTGGAATCCGGTGGCATGAAAGATGCTAAATTAATGAAGAGATTAAGTTTTGATAACTGAGCTGGGGGAAAATACACAATGAAGAGGATGACAACAGACAGGAGAGCTACAGAAATCAGCAAGCTGTGGATCCTGAGTTTTTGCAACCTAAGAGAGCATAGGTTGGATATTCCCCATGTATAAGGGAACAGGCCCATTTTACCGAACTTAAGACATATCAGCTCATAATATTCTTAGAAGCCATACCGTTCTGACCTATTCTACAGTCTATTTGTGACTGTCTTCCTATGATTCTGGTAACTTAGGTAGAAGACAATTACACATACAACTTTAAATGGTACACTAAATATGCCTGTCCTGAGATGCCGTTGGAATGTGTTGTGACTGATCCCAACACCATGGAACAGTACGATTTATCAAGGTAAGGGAGAAGTAAATAGACTTGTAACCTGAAGAACAAAACCTGCATGTAAAAACAAATGTCCTATCTAGCAAAGTCTCACTGTAAATTAATTTGGTGTCTGCTACTTAGACAACATTAGAAACCAGTGATCATCCTTTATAATCTTGAATTGTAAAGGACTAGCAAAAATGAAGGAAAAAGCATATCTCTATTTTGAGGAGGCACACTGCTGTGCCTGTCATAGTTGTAAATTGATTAGTGTCCTGCATTGTATTGTGGTGTGGGTGAGTGAGTTGTTGTTTTTGTTTGTTTGTTTGTTTTTTGTTTTTGTGTTTTTTTGGGGCTGGCTTTGATAGCAAAAATGGTTGTGCAATCAGAACTTTGTCTCTTTGTTTTGTATCTGCATACAAGAACAGAAAGTGCAGTTAACTTTTAAGAAACATTCTGCAGCCAAAAATTTATAACTCTAGTACCTTTGTTTACTTCTGATTGTTGCAATGATAATAGCAAATAAGGGAGACACTGTATTTGCTGCTTCTGAACTAGTTGTTGTTGCATACTTTTTTTTGAAGAATTGTTTTAGCTTGCCTCTTGCCACTTCACTAATTAATCTCTCTAGTTCTCTCCATTTCTAAGAGGAATGTGTATTGTAATTTAAGAATATAAATATTTCACTTTGGCAATTCAGTTTATCAAAATCCGAAGATAGAGGTGAAAACTGGTATGCCATGGACAACTCTGAACCAAATGAGCGCAGAAAGTATTACATAAATGTCTGCCGCCCTCTGGTTCCTGTTGCTGGGTGTGATCGATATGCTTCAGGCTGTCAGATGAAGTTTGAAAAAGATAATGTGAGTATCCCTTCCACCCCAGCACCAAAAGTTAGTGCATCAAATATTATGTATAGATCAAAGATCCATTTTAAGTGCCTTCTGACTATAGGAGGGTAAAAATAATGGCCTATGGGACCATAAGCATTGGCACAATCACTAGCAGATCTTTCAGTAGGACTGTACTGTGTAGTTTAGTAGCTCTAGTAGTTAAGGGTCAAACTTGCCCTCACAAGCCTGTAAATCTGGAGTAATGCCAGATTTTCTCAAGAGCAAAATTCTGCCTGCTTTTAAAACCACACAGTCACCTGAGGGCTGGCCATACTATAACTATCAGTCTCCCATTCCTGTCGCTCCTCAGTCACTTATCTTTCCTTTGTGCACCTTATTGATTTGCAGCCAAAATCTACAATGCATATTGTGAGGGTGGATAGTCTTATGCCTTAAAGGGCATAAACAGGTAGGTCAAGAAACTCTGGCCTCTTTCTTCCTCTTCCATGGGAGCAGAATCTCAAGATTCGCCCCCCCCCCCCCCAATCTAAATCTCATGGGCTTTTGTAAGTAGATGCCTGTGAGATTTTGGTCCACTCTTAAACTCTTCAGTTTATTTAACCAAAAAATAATAGTAAAAAGAAAAAGGTTGGGGAGCCTGGTGTTGGTGTGGTGACAGTGCAGCCAGTATCGCAGGAGAGTCTCTGGAGCATGTGTATCTGCAGTCCACTGCAGGAACAAACAGCAGCAGCAGCAGGAACATACCAGGAAGAGCGAGGAGAGGTCCCCATCCACAAATTTGTCAATCACTCTCCTGCTTCCTATTAAACTGTCACATTTTAACAGATTTCTGCTTTACATCTGCATCATGAAGCAATTAACATGCCACGGAGCTTGTACCCACTCTGGTTCAAGTTCTCAGGCCAGATCCTACACAAACTGAGAGCCTCTTAAAATACTTTAACATGCTGTTCACTCATTCACAGCCTTTGTTTGGTCTTACATTCTACATTAGAGTGAACTGTGGTAGAGAAGGGGTGTGAGACTAAAAGCAAACCGCAGCCTCTCCTTCTGAGCTGTTTCCTGGTGACCTGGGCTCTGATACTGCTGTTTTGTTTTGTTAGCTTTTTCCTGGGTAGACATACCCTTAGTCTAGTGGTTCTCAACGTGGTGCCCATGGGCGCCATGGCGCCCACTGGAGCATTTATGTGTGCCCACCTAGTACCCAACAGGGGAGAGAAGCTGTGGCCCGGCACCTAGCGGGGACAGAGAACTCAGACTGTGAGCATGGTGTTCTCTGTTCCCAGCAGGCGCGGGGCCTGCCTAGTGCCCGGCAGGGGTGACAAACCGCAGCCCCTTGCCTGCTGGGGATAGAAAACTCCGGGCTGTGGGCGCTGGTGATCTCTGTCCTCGCAGCTTCTCTCCAGCTTCTTTCTTCTCTCTGGATTCATATATTACGTTATATTAAATATGATGATTTTTGTATTTAATGTACAAATACAAAATAAGCCTTGAAAAATTGTTGGCGCCCGCCACACTTTTCTGAAAACATAAATGTGCTTCTGGCCGCAGAAAGATTGGGGACCACTGCCTTAGTCTCTCTGTGCCTGAGTTCCCCACCTGGGAATAGGGTGAACTTCCTAAATCACAGGGGTGTAGACAATAAAATCCATGACTGATTGTGAGGTGCTCAAATTTGATGGTGATGAGGGCAATACAAGTACCTAGATTGAGTGGGAAAAGATCTTGCATAGCTATATATCTGGAAAAATTGTTTCAGCAGTGTTTCTCTGCAAGACCATGTCTATGACTGATGGAGACAGGTGGCATTCCTTTTGTGAAGAGCATTAGTTCTCTGCAGTTCTAAGAGTAAGAAATGGACACTGTTGGCTAAATCAGTAATCTATCCATTTCCAGAGCCTCACATTTGGATTTGTCTTGGTTCGCAAATGGAAATGAGTTTGGTAGTTACTGCCCCCTGGTTGGTGGGTGGATGTACCCATCTGTCATACACAATTGGCAATCTCTGTGCAGTTTGAGTTGGTTAGTAGAAACACCCTTGCTGCTTTGCATCAAGATGGAGTTACAGTAAGGAAACCTGTAGAGTAGTCCATTATCGGCCATTCACTTCCCTGGACATCAGAACTGCAGAGGATTGTTATTGTTGGCCCTGATGACACATTGCATATCCAAAAATCTACTTTGGCTCTATCCTGTGGAAACCTAGCATGTCACTTATTGGAAATGCCCTTAAGTCCATGACTGCTTGGTCTCTCACAAAAGCAGTACAAACTGCAGAAGCATCAAATGTAAGATGAAAGCTTTTACAAACCCTCTCTAAATCAGTGGCACCCAAATTCTGAGTCACATGCAATCCTTCTTAAAAGCTTGTTCAGTCTATTTAATTTACCACATCAAGTTCACATGTGACAAATGGTACACGTACCACAGTTTGGGAACCCCCCTGCTCTAAATCTTTTTGCTGAGCTGTAGTTAGCTGACAAACAGATTGTTGCCTTTGGGTAACCTCTTAGACACCTTCCTGTAAACCAATACTTAATAGATTAATGGGACTGTTGAATGTCAAGATAATTTGAGGGATGGGGGGAAGGTAGATTTCTTAACCTCTCAGTTGCTGTTTTGCAATTAACTGCATCTTTAAAACAAGGATATTGCGGAATGTCACTTTGGCACAGCAAAGAACTCTGGGTATAGCTGAAAAGAGGAAGCTTGATTTTAGTTTATTTACTTTTGAGAAGCAAGTGCTGTTTCATTGACATCCTTTTTTTCCCCTTCATTCTAGGATTCCTTTTCTGAAACCACTTCCATTAGTAACCTGGGGATTGCTAGCAAAGGCCTAGTAATTGAAGGACGTGGTCGAGTCCTTCTAACCTATACAAATGGTTCTGTGTGCATCAGTGCTGATGGGAAGAGGACGTCCTATACAACCATAATCCATTTTACCTGCTCCAAGGGCACTCTTGTAAGGATGGAAATGCTTTTAGTAGTCTCCTCATTGTATTAATGTTTTCTGAGGCTTTGTCTGGGGTACAGAAGCAGTGTCATACTGGAGACATGTTGAAGATTGAATAGTGATTTTTCCCACCCCCATCACTAGTGCTTCAGTGATGTATATAGAGTTGACTTGTATTAAGTCTTGCTGGTTAGGGTTTTTTTTTTTTTTAATTTGGCTAACAATTGAGATGTTAATGGTCTGATCTGGAGGCCATATTTAAGAGTGACTGTCATCTGATCCTGATACGCATTAGGATTTACACGTGTAACTCTACTAGTCTTAAATTATACATACATATTGTAAGTTCTCTAATGTGACCATAGAGAGAGAGGATAGATGCAAAATGAGGAAACCTATGTACTTTATAAGGCAACCAGAATTAACAGTTTCATTGTTTCTATGCTTTGTTATGGTATGCATAACTGTTTCCCATTTGTTTATATCAAAACTACAGTTACCTAACTCCACATAAGGGAATTCAGATTTAAGGTGGAAAGCCTGGAATAATAATTGTTGCTGCTGAAATGTTGCATGACTCTGAGATCAGTGCATAACATCATGCTCTGAATCTTAATACAAAGAACATAGGATTATATTTGTGTGGATTTTAGCACTTACTCCGCACTGCTTTGCTTTTGTGGGTAAGATGGACCTATAACATTTGATCACAGTAAACTTCTGGATATTTCTTATCTGAAATGTTAAACTAACCCTCTAATGCTTCATGGCTGTATTTGCCCAATATTCCATAACAGTAATAACTGCTTGCTTACCATAATGGACTATATGCCAAGTCCTGAAACTTATGAAAAATACAATTAATTGGATTAGATAAGTGTATAAGTAGGACTTTGTTTTTGTTTGTTTGTTTGTTAATACAGGTCTTTAATACAATTAACTATTCAGCCTAAAGTGTAGGCACCTTACATAGTGAAAGTCTTGAACTCTTGGCTGAGGAAAGTACCAAAAAGAGCATGTGCAGTAACATGGTGGTTTTTTTGTTTTTTTTTGTTTTTTTTTTTTGAGCCAGATTTTCAGTCAACTGAGAATTTGCCCCTGAACTCTTATTAAAATAGCAAATTGCCAAGAATTAGTAGTTATGACATAAGGTGAAACACCGAGGCACTTGAAATTAGTCTTTTTAATTTTATTTTGTTCTCTTTGCAATTTGAATTTTCAGAATAGCAGCCCCAGGTTTCTTGATAATCGAGAATGTGTTGTCACTTTTCTGTGGGAAACGGAAGCTGCTTGTCCAGTCACAACAACAAAAGATGAAACTCAGGTGAGTGTGGAGGGCTATTTCGTAGCCATTAAAAATTGTTCTTCATGCTCTGTTCCTTGTTGTCCCTTTTTTCCTCACATTGTCTCCTGCAAAACTAGTTTTATCAAAGTAATTTTTAAAGTTAATCCAGAGCTGCTGAAAGGGAACAGACTTGGAATACTCACAAGTGAAGTCCTCTGTTAGGTGATCAATAGAACAGGTACATCATGAGAAGCAGTAGTAGGGCCATTTGGGAAAATTGCCTTAATATACTAGAATGTTGACCTAGAAATACCACTTCTGGAGATAGGGTAACTTACTTGCTATGATCATTGAATTGTTTGCTCCCCCGCGGAGACCACCAACTGTATTATATCTGTCTAGAGATTTATGCTCAGCTCATCACAGCTGCATCTGGATTTGTAAATACCTGTAGGGAGATCAGACTGATTTCACATAAACCTCAGATTTTTATGTACATCCTGGATTGGATCTAAATTAGTGGCCATATTGCAAAAAATCTGCATGTCCTTCTATAATTTCATTGATGCATTCTCTTCTCCTTCATTTAGTTCTCCTTAGTTGACTTTTCAGACTTGCTTTATAGAGCATTATGTTCAGTTGTACCAATATACCAGTGGTGCGTACTTTCTTGGGTAGCTTCACAAACAGTAAATGGGCAGCTGTTCTTGCGCTACGCTAAAGAATACAAAGATGGTGTTACTGCTATTAGTCAGTCTAAATTAAATCTCAGTTAGCCCTTTCCCAAATTACGTTGTACCTATCTTGGTCATTAAGCATATTTGTAAAAGTTGAATTTTTTAAAAGCTACAAGTATGTAACTTCTCTTTAAAAAAATAATAATTCCACGTTTATCTGCAGGTCCCTTCTTAAAATAATTAACCTCTTCCTTCCCCTCTCAACCCCACCTACTTTTTTTCAGTCCTGCTCTGTGAGAGATCCAAACAGTGGCTTTTTGTTCAACATGCAACCACTAGCTTCAGAAAAAGGCTATATAACCAGCGGAATTGGGAAGACATTTATGGTACTTTTTTAATTTTTTAATTTTATGTTTTAAGTGTACAAACTGCAGCTAGCCAAAACTGCGTTCATGCCTTCTGGTCTTAGTTGGTAAAGTGGAAAGTTTGACTACTGATCCTATCCTTTGTGCTAGTATCCTTATGGGTTAGCCAGGCAATGCCCTACTTTGGGAGAGGAGTTAAAGGCAGGTAAGTAGTTTTTTCAGTGGCTGGTGAGAAGAAATTTTGAGGAAAGTTAAACTGACAACTAGTACACTTCAAAAGTAACTTTAGTCATCTTTCTGATGCTGACAAAATTATAAAACAGGTGTAGTTTTTGCTATATTTCTGGCTATACTACACTGTGTGCTGCATTTTCTTTTGGATTGTGGTGGGGAGTCATAAATGAAGAAACTACCCTCTTTGTACTGATGTCAACATACATAAAAAAGGAAGTAAGCAAGAGTCAGGGTGAGTGCAGAAATGGGGAATTTAATTGTCCTGTCTAGAAAGCGTCTGCTGCTTTTGGCCCACAGGAGGAATATGTTCTCATGTTGCTTTTTATGTGGGAATGATTGTCAACATTAATTCTTCAGGAAAATGAATATTATTCACATTTTAATTTTTTTAGTTAAATATTTGTGGACCAGCACCAGATTGTGGTGATGGTAGTGACGGAAAACCAGCTGGTGGATGTGAAGTAGAAGGTCTAAAATCAGTGAGGATAGTGGGATTGGACAAAACCCTCTCTCTGTCCTCAGAAGGATTTCTTACTCTTACTTATAGAGGAAATTTTGAGGTAAAATCAGGTGAGTTCAAAATCCTGTGCTACAGTTTTTCAGTGAATTGGCATTTGCTTTAGCTCTGTGGTGGTGATTTCATTCCCAGGCCCTGCTATTTGTGCACAAAATCTATCTGATAAATTCAGTGTTTAAAGCTGTCTGAAAAACCCAAATTTAATTTCTACAAAAAGTTCAAAGGAAATGGGAATTTTTCGTTCTGCAGAAAAGCTGAGTTAAGACTCTTTTTCTCAATTTTTCTGTGAAATGAATGTGTCAAAATTTTCGTAGTTTATTGAAACCAAATGTTTTGGGTTTAAGTTTACTTTCTTTTTCTCAGTGTTTTTAACTTAATACAAATCAGAGGAAACATCCCCTCCTCTCTGCGCGACCCCCCTCCTTACCCCCCCCCCCACTGAAAGAGTGGGAAGGGGGATGGGGAAAAACCAAAATGAAATAGTTTCAATTTGAAACTAAAATCAAGTTATGATCACTTTGGGCTTTTGTGTTTTTTTTTTTTTTGGCAGAACAGTGGCTGAATTCAATTATCCACAAGTTTTCAATTTGTTTTGACAAACAGCTTTTCAAACACTTTGATCAGTAACTTTTAATTAGCTCCAGGTGGCATACTGACTTGAATGACTGCTCCTATTTCTTATCAAGACTCACTTTGTGAAGCTGAAACATGCTAAGGAAACTGTTCACTTATATGTCTGAATGTACTCAGTTTCTGGGTTCCAAGCTGGGAGACATGGAGTTTATTGGGAAGGGAATGTGGCTGTTTGAGAATGGAGCACTGGGCCGGAAGGGTTGATGTGCAGTCTTAAAACTAAGCATAATGCTTAAATGATACTCCATAGATTGAAGATCTGTCACCATGACAGTTAGCACCAAACATATTGTTGCTGGGTGCCATAGAAAATGGACAACCTGCAATTATGAAGAGTAACTGGAAAGTTGATATCTAACATCATAATGTCAGAAATACTAAGTAAAGCTCAAGCTTCTTGACACTGCTTCTTAAGGCCCTATGTAACTTAAGTTCTCTTTGTCTGATTTAGTGTGTTTTCTGGTCTCCCTTCATGCCCAACCTACTGCACTCAGCAATACCAGTCTTGAGACTCTTTGTTCTGTTTTTGCTTGGAAGCTATTCCATTGGGATAGGCCAAAAGAGTACTGCAGTTTCTGATGCTATAATTGTTTCCTTTATGTCTGAGGCAAGATCCTTGACTTTGCTTAGAAATCAGAGCTCACTTTTTCATGGATAACCTGTCAGCAACCATGGCAACAATATCTGATGCCTGAACAGTGATGGGGCGTGTATATGTATGGGCTGCTGCGCTTTTTTTTTTTTTTTTTTTTTGTGGTCAAGGGTTCAAGGGCACAGTTCTTACTGGGCATTCTCATTTCTGAAATCAGCCTCAGCGGCCCGTGATTTGTTACTATGACAAGTTGGTTTAAACTGGGGTGTTTTTTGTTTTGTTTTTTTTTTACTCTAATTGGTAGTTGAATAATTCTGGCCCAGATCATCTAAACGCTCCCTGTTCGAGAGTTTTGTTTTTGTAATTCTAAACACTGCAGACAACAAGGTAGAATTTTTCTGACTGCTGTTAAGGTTTACAGTTTGATTTAATGCCACAAATGGATATGTTGAGTTAGTAGAGTGACTGACTGTTATTCTTAGAGTGCTCACTTTTTTCTTTATTCTGAGATTAGAAAACAAATCTCATTTGCACCCAACAATAGATCATGGCCTGTATTTTCACACAGGAGCATCCGACACTTTTACAGTGACTTTCATCTGCAATGACTCGTACCCTGGAGAACTTAAATTTGTGGATGAAGAAATAAACAGTGCAGCGGGCATCCATAATACTTTCTTTGAGTTTCATACAGCCTTAGCCTGTTCCCCTGCTCCAGTAGACTGCCAGGTTACTGGTAAGTACACTGGGGGGGGGGGGGGGGGAGAGTGGTCCATGAAATACATATCAGAGAGGTGAGGGTAACTGAACGAAAGGTAAAGCTTTCTGTGGAGTTGGGTGAAAGTTTGAGGTAGAGTCAAAAATGTCATTGTCTTCAGGATAAGCATCTAGATGAACTCTTCTAACCCTTGTTTGTTAGCACTAGTTTTGATTCTTTGTAAAAATGAACTCAAATGTAATGATTACAGTTTATAAATAAGTATGTAAAAACACGTGGGTACCCTCCACTTAGTTATCAGAGCTTAATTCAGAATACCGAATTTGTTTTGATTGATGGGTCTCAGGCATACAACTTATATAACCAGTCCATCAGAGTGTCCATATCAGTTGGATGCAAAGCAAATAACTCTTGATACCAACTAAACCAGCTTTTGACAAGACTTCCATATTGGATGCCTGGACCTACCATTTGATGCCCAGCTGTCATTTGTAGGTGTTGCAAATAGAAACTGTCAAGATTTTTTTTAATATACTGTTCATAATAGGTCCATGTTTCACACCCGTAGAGCATTAATCCTTATACCCATAGAGGTATGAGAACAGCATTATGCCCTTTTGATTTGTCTGTAGACAGATTCTATGGCACTTCCAGATTCAGTGATTAAGTGACCACATGTGGAAGTATTAGGTCTATATACTGTTCATTTGGAAGGCGGCCATGCCATGGGGGAAAAAAATTTGCTTGGGGAAAAATGCCAAAACATTTCATTGAGAACTGTATGTACAACATTTGAGCTCAGTGAGATCCTGATCCTGTTTGGGTGCCACCTCAGTTTAGATAGCTTAAAAACATGCTCCACTAAGTGTACTTAATTTAGGAGTGGGTTCTTGTCTCTTTCATAATGTACTACGTTAACAACAAATGGGAGAGGAAAGGTCCAGAAGTAACATTCCTCTGACAATTACTTCAATGCTTGCATGGAAAACTAAGGGAAATTAATACATTTTCTAGCTGTCAATACATGTATTAGAGAGATGAAGTGGGTGAGATAATCTATTGGACCAACTTTTGTTGGTGAGAGACAAGCGTTCCAGATTACACAAAGATGATCTGAAGAAGAACTCTGTTTAAGCTGGAAAGTTTGTGTGTCTCGCCAACAGAAGTTTGGTCCACTAAAATACTACCTCACCCACTTCGTCTCTCCTCCTGGGACCAACATGGCTACAGCAACACTGCATGCAGTTTGGTATAACAGAGCCAGTCTCTTTGGCTGGCCAGTTAGTTTTTCATAAATCTTCTGCAGGGTTCTATGGATCAGTTTGGGAACTGCTGCCTTAATAAATTCATATTGGTAACGAGACTCTTAGTATGTATTGAGGAGCCATCTAACCTTGTACTAAGAACATGGCAAAGGTCAGGTTTTTTTAATATACAATACCATATATATCCCCTCAATTTATTGTACATCCCAAATACATTTCAGATGCAGCTGGAAACGAGTATGATCTAAGTGACTTGAGCAAAGAGGGTGAGCCCTGGATTGCTGTAGATACTTCAAAAGATGCAAAAACAAGAACTTTCTATTTGAATGTTTGCAAGCCTCTACCTTATGTGCCTGGATGTCCTGGTAAGCTGACAGTGGTGCATTAAAATGCTCTCTTCCTAGCTTGTGGTTTATGACTTAAGTACCGATTTTTGATTAATTTTTTATGAAGTAAAGAATTGATATTTATCTCTTTCTGTGTTGTGTTTATTTTAGGATTGAACTAGTTGCTGTTAGTACATGCTATAGCAAAGGTGGTAGCCATAAATACATTTTTTTAAAAAAAAGCCCCTTCTATTTATCTTAATGTGGTAAGACAACTTGCTGGAAACACAATCATGAATAAATAAACTTAGAAAGGTGCATTTTCAGTCTGTTGTCTAACAAAACCAAAGTAAAGTTCTAAATAAAATGTGCTGTCAGCTTCAGATGAACTGGTGACACTTCTTATATAGTTGATCCCTGACCAGTTCACTCTTTATGAGCTACTGCATTTTTTGACCAACTCCTTCTTTTTTTTCTTTTTTTATAAATTACCATATGTACTCGATCATAAGCTGGTTTGTTTATAAGCCAACCCCCCCAACCCCCCAAGACGGATAAGTAAAAATGGATTTTTTTTTATATCTCGTTGGTAAGCCGACCCTGTAAATCAGGGGTCACCAAACTTTGGCTCCTGGGCTATCAGGATAAGCTGCTGGTGGGCAGAGGTGGTTTGTTTACTTTGAGCGTCCACAGGCATGGAGGTAAACCGAAGTAAATAAAGTGTCTCGGCGCGCCAGCTGCTTACCCTGATGGACTGGAACAGAAACTGGTGGGGAAATCTTTTGGGGGAGAGAAGCTGGGAGTCAGGGGAATAACCCCTGTGACCACCTCCCACATGACCCCACCCCTAGCCAGAGACTTCCCCATACACTCCCTATCTCATCCTATCCCTTCCCAGGAGGATGTCTCTGACCTGGCCGCAGCCCGCTCCAGCGGGCCAGGCCGGGCAGTGTGGCCGCAGCCCGCTCCAGCGGGCCAGGCCGGGCAGCGCAGCTGCTTCGGACACTAGGGGGAGAGCAGCATGGCAAGAAATTGAGAGACTCTGGCCCCACCTCTTCCCTTCTGGCTCAGCTGGCAGTACTGCCTCTCCTTGCTCCCTCTGCTGGGGGGAGGGGCTGTGTCCCACCTCTACCTTTCTATACCCATTCATAAGCTGACCCCCATCTCTGGTGGTTCCCTTTTTTTACTAAAAAAAAATTCAGCTTATGAACAAGTACATACGGTATGTCTACATAAGTGGAGTTTTCTGTAATGAAAATGCAACATGCTGACATAAAATTTCCTATTCCTGCAGGTGGTGCAATAGGCTCCTGTGTGAAATCTGCTGATAAAGGCCAGAACCTTGGTGTTATTCAGATAAGTCCTCAAGCTGCTACTGATGGGTCTCTTAGTATTATTTACTTGAACGGTGACACATGCAAAGATAAACAGCGCTATTCTACACGTATCCTCTTTGAGTGTGATCAGACCCTTGTAAGTGTGTGTTGATTTTATATAAAATTCAAATCCTAGTAATAGGTCAGTGTTATGGCATGTAACAAAATGTATTTTTCTGCATTCCAGAAAAAAAACATAATTGGGGCCTCTAAATTTTGCTTAACGTTTTTTCAGTGTACTCTAATAACCAGAAAAGGGAAAATAACATTTTCATTGGCTTTTATTGAATAAAGTTTTATGCTGTGCGATACTAGACTTCCCATTATTACGCAATGAAGGTGGCTTTGTTCAGGGACCTGACTGATAGGGTTAAAAGTACAGACATTGAATTCGAGCAGACTTGCATCTAATCTTCATGAGTTAAACATACACTTTGATTTTGTTTGTTTTATAAAATGCATTTATCTTCTCCCCCATCACTGCTTACCCAGAAAGACAAACCTTTAAATATTAGAATTGGTGATTATTCCCCATGTGTTTGTATTGTAGGGCTCACCTATGTTTCAGCATGAGGATGGTTGTGAATTTGTGTTTATCTGGAGAACCCTGGCAGCCTGTCCTGTCCATAGAGCAGAAGGTAAAAACAAGTCTCTAAACTGGAATTAAATATGAAATGTGATCTTATTCCTTAATATTACAACAGTTTTTGTTCACCATGCTTTTGTGGAAATACTTATGTAATTGCTCTTTCATACACAATCTCAGAGCACTAAAGGCTCATCTTGGTTATGAAGAGAGAGCTTTTAGTATCTGAAAAATCCACTGACCTGTGATGGTGACAAAAACAAGTTGTGTACTTTTATGGTATGCTGTGCTTCACGAAAGTTACAAAGTGTAACCCGTGGGTAGGGTGTGGCAGCACAGGTGTCCGACTCAGGCTCATAAACTTAGCCGTCATGCTGGTTGGGGCTGGGTACATTTTTATTTCAAGCTCTAATGTTAAAATGTCATGAATTCCAAAGAAGCCTTCTGGTAACTTCTGTGTGCCATTGTGATCCTGAACCTAGTTTTTCTCTGTTTAAATTGTCAATGATGTATAAGCAAAAATCAGAAGTTTTGTTATAAAAGTACTCTGAACCATTATTATTACTCTTGATAATGCTGTAGGATCAGTACTGCTGCAAAGGCCAATCCTATTAAGATTACCTTTCTTTGGGCCCTAGTAAGCTTGGTGGCATGTGGAGGGAATAGCTCTAAATATACGGTGATGATTCTCAACACACAGGTGTCTTGGTTTGATTAAAATCTGTGTTTTAAAAACGTGGCGCAAGAACCTTCGCTGGTGTAAATCAGTGTAGTTCCATCCACTGAAGGCAGTGAAGCTGTCCTGACTTACACCAGCTTAGGGTTTGCCTCAAGTTGCAGTTTAATCCACAACTACTCTAGTTCTTACGTTTAAGTAAAGCTGTGATATATAAATAAAGTTACATAAGTATACATTATGATGTCTGAACATAGGTCTGATCTGCAGTGGCAATTCCTGAGTCGTCTTTGTCCACTGTTGTCACCCGATGCTTAGAGAAAGGTGTAAGAGTGCTGCACTAGACAGAAGTGGGATAAGCTGCCCATCCAAAACTGCTCTCCTCCTTGCTACCTCACTACTCATTCTCTATTTGCAGATGATTAATAAATAAAGGTCCTGGACCTGGCACTCCTCCACTTTTAACCTTTTGGCATGATGAAAGTTGACTAATCCTGCTCTGTCCTGCTTCCTAGACAGTTTTTGATCTGTGGCCATATTTTGTCTCATGAGTTTATTTTTGAATACTGCTTTAAAACAGTGAATATTTTAAGTTTTTAATCTAACAATTTTAAGAGGTTATTAAATTGAGCTTTTCTCTTAATTGTCACTAAAAGCTAAATAAAAGAGTGAAACTCTTAAGTGGCTTCTCACATGAACAGAAATGAGTTGCTTTAACTGAAGTGGCCTTCCAATAAAGTTTGGAGCAAAATTTTACTCTAGGGTTCTTACGAGTGATCAGCAGGAGGCTGCCTAGTAAGGACTGTCATTTTGTGCAGGTTTGACTCTGCAGGTCTGTGTGTCTGTCTGTCTGTCTGTCTCTCTCTTGCATAGCTTGTGTTTAGCTGTTAATGTATTTGCAATTTAAGCCTTCTGTTAACTTTGATTTAAAGGAGATAACTGTCAAGTGAAAGATCCAAGGTACGGTTTTGTGTATGATCTGAGGCCCCTTTCTGAGAAGGAGAAGGCAGTGAGTACAGATGAATACGACTACTATTTCAGAGTCTGTGAGAGAATAACAGAAGCGTGCCCTCAGGTGAATCGTCTGAGCAATGTGTCGTCATGCCAAGTAAAGAAGCAAGACCACTCTGTTAAAGTAGCAGGTATAGTAGTTGTTGGGTTTATTGAGAGGAGTTGGGAGGGGGTTGCTGTGTCACTCTGGAAGTGAGAGTGCAGCTTTCAGTGCCACTGTGCATCTCTGGGAAGTACAGAACCACTGCCAAGCAGATCTTAATATAAATTAGTAAAACATCATTTAAGGAGCAGCTCCTACTTCTGTGTTCCTAAAATGGCTTCTGTATAACTAGACGCTGTCCTTACCATCTCTTTCTGACTCTAGTCAATCATGCCCCATATCCAGTTATCAGCTTTGAATAAGTCCTATACTGCCACTCAACTATAGGGTACAGACCACAGTGAATCAGAAGCTCAGGTTGGGAGCGACTGAGAGCACTGCATCTGCTGACGCGACTTTCTATGAATCTTCACTGGCTAATGCACAAGTGTCAATGACAGGCTGTGGGGGAGCAGAGTCCCTTCTCTTACTGGAGGCTGTTTATAACATAGTGCTTTGAAGGGAGTTAAGGGGCAGATGAGGTGGCTACATTGGCTGGCAAATGAAGGACTGTGGCTTCAGCGAAAATGTCAGGATGATTTCAGAGTAGAGAGAAGAACTGTACACATTCTGTGATCTAACTGGCAATGATGGTAAAGATGTTGCAGAAGAGCACACGAGGCCTCTGACTGTATGGCAGTCTTTCTGCATAGAAATTCTTTTTCACAGCTAAGATTGAGTTATTCGATGTAGCTAAAAAACCTATCATCACCAGAAACCTGTAACTTCTCTGTCATGATCTGAGACAGTATGGGCAGAAATGTATACTTACTGTCCCTTACCTAGTCCTTGTGGCCCTGCTGGCAGAAGTATTGACTAGAACTATGCAAATGTACTGGATTAGCTTTCTATATTTAGATTCAAATAGTAATTTGATTCTATTTCAACTTTTTTCTATATAATTTAAAAGGTTTATATACTGAGAAGCTGACCTTTGAACATGGATTAATAAAAATCAACTATACCAGTGGGGAGAGATGCCACAAAATATATGAGCGCTCAACTGCCATATTTTTTTACTGTGATCACAACACTCTGGAGGTTAGTATATCTTTTGTACACTGAAGTCTTTGGGAGCTGCAGAAAGAATAGTTTCTGAAATTATTCATATGAGTTACCATACTGGGAGGGCTGGGGAGACAAGTGTGAGGGAAACTATGTATCTTCTTGTTAAAGAAGGATTGCACTTTTTTCTTGAAACAACACTTCTCACTGCCTCCCTCCCCCCATTCCTGACTGAGTTAAATTATTTTGTTGTCCTCCTTAGTTGTGGGATAATGTGGCTAGATAGAAAATGCATCAGCAGCTAAATGAATGGCACCCTGAGGTGACATCTGGATGTCTGCCTGGCATGATATGGGGACCTCAGGGAAATCTCCAGCACCATTCCTCTTACTGGAGAATTACTATGACTACAGAAGCTGAATCATGAGCCCTCAACTGGCTTTTAAAGGAGATTGGAAAAGGATCTTTCTTTATAAGGGAATAATTTGATTTTAAGTGTAAAACGCATGGCATGAGAATGAGTAGCTTGTCCTACAGAAGAACAGGACATTCTTTTGTTACACGTTAACCGAGATTATATTTTTTTATAAGAAACATACCTTGTAAATGAATTATTAGAAGGTACAGAATTCTAGGAAATATGTTCATCTTGATCATGCTAATCTTGCCCCTACAGACAGTGGTAGATTCCACCTTTTTAAGTCTGCCTGATGCTTAGTAAGAGTGTGCTTTATGCCAAGTTGAAACACACACTTCCAGAAGAGCTGCATTGCAGAGCATGACTAAATTCCTGGAATATACTCGTCTGAGGATTAGACCTCTTAGTTTGGAAGAAATATATTGCTGCACTGCCATGTTCCCAAAAGCCCCAACTTTCCAAAGCCAGGACTGCTTTATTTTTTTATGGCCATATTGACACTTCCAGTTCTGCCACCCCCCAATGAACCAAATCTGTCCCTTCATAAATGCAATTAATTTACATATTCACAGGGCTATTTCTGTAGCCCTCAGTATCACCTTGAAGGTGAAGGTGGCCCTCCTCCTCCTGATCCCTCTGCTCCTTTTCCCTAGCCCATATTCTGAAAGGACCAGTGGCTATGGGGTTGCTCTGCTTGCCTACTCCCATTTTGGAGGAACTGGGCAGAAGCTAACAGTTCTAACCACTCTGTTTCCTCTCTTTTCCCTTTTCCTTCCTGGTTAAAGAAACAGTGGCCCTTACACTGCTCTGCTACTCCTCCCTTCCTACAGTCCTCTAGAAGAGCCACTGGTTCTTGACCCTTTCCTGTGGGTAACATTTTTACATGCCCTTGATGAATGGCACTTTTCTGAGCTCTGGTTGTGTATACACAACTTTAGGACTGGTAACATGTGAAGGTATCCTCTGCATTCAGCTGTATAATGTTAGATCTCTGATTGATTGGTGTCTTGTCTAACTGCACTAATGTTTGAAAGCCAAATGAGGAAGTAGGGGAAATTTTGTTCACTGCTGTATTTAGAGATGTGAAATATAAACTTCTCTGCTTCCTTTTTTTTTTTTCAGCCAGTGTTTCTAAAAGAAACTCCCGATTGTACCTACCTGTTTGAATGGCATACCCAATATGCCTGTCCACCCTTTCGATCCATAGAATGCTCCTACAAGTAAGCTGTGCCTCACTCTGACCTAAACTGCTGATACTGTGACGTGTGCCCATTCAGGAGACATTGTATTCAGCATGAGCAGCTATGATCACAGCCATTATTTTCTCTCGTTGATAATGTGATCCAATGTGAATTTGCAATGGGTTAAATTGTAACGTGTATCACCAATGGACAAGTGCAAATGTAATTCTCTGGGATGGGGAAAACAAACTTAAGCTTATGAACTAATGTTGTATATGGGAATAGAGTGCTTTTGGGAAGTCAGGAAGGTTTGACAGTTTAGTGTCAAAACAAACATTGTTAGACGGGGCGGGAGAAGGAGCAGAAAGAGAGGCCAGAGATAATATGAAGCTGTTGGTGTTGAGGTTTTGAACCATTGAAAAGGAGAGGTATGTATGATGGAAATTGGAACCTAATGTTTGAATTTGTCTGTATGTGTTGAAATGTAGCTGACAACCAGCACGTGCGCTCTCTCTGATCCTCCTAGAAGCAAGATAACTTGTGAGGCTTTCCCAGTAAAACATTTTTGAATAGTTCTCTAGGTCAGTTTCACAGAGCTATTAAGGTCAGACGAGACCAGAATTCAGACTAGAGGATCTAATAATGTATATCAGGGTTCATGAAGTTCTGCCCAGATACACCTAGAGTAAGCCCCGAGACTTTAATTAGACTAAAGCATTTAATCCTCAGAAGATTAAACTGTGTGCCACAGGCAGGGATCAGGGGAGACTGAGGTCCCCAAGTGCCAGAGGTCTCTGCAGTGCCAGGGAATTGATTTAGGTGAGAGACACCTAGCTGGTTCTAGCATGTTAACCATACCCTGTGCTTCAGAGGAAGGGAGGAAAAAAATCCCCAGTGCCCAGCCCATCTGACCTGGGGGATAACTCCTTCTTGACCCCAAATCTGGCAATCACTTTGCTTTGAGTAAGACGCGCCAGCTAGGGACCTAGATAGGGTGGACCGATGTTACAGAGAATCCTCTATCTAATGGCTGCTCTTGGCAAACCTACGAGGTGAGACCTGGCTGAGATGCTGCTAATAACCTACTGTTGGTGTAGGAGTTCCAGACACTTCCTGCATGTAGCATTTTCCCATGAATCAGTGCAGAATTGTTGATCCAGCATGGTGGTCTGCTTTTGGAGGTGGCTTTGATTCATCTAAATGTAAAACTGTTTTGTTTAATGCAGAGACAACAAAGGAAACTCATTTGATCTTTCACCTCTGACACGGCATAGAGAAAACTGGGAAGCTATTCCAATGTCTGGCTCAACACAAAAGTACTATATTAATGTCTGCCAGTCCTTAGTGCTACATGCAGGGGCAGGTAAGAGCAAGAGAAATACATATTTAAATGTCATTGGTAGTTATGGGATCAAAACAGGAGGAGAGACAGCCCTGTCTCCTCTCCCCACTGTGCCAACAGCAAAACAAAAGATCACCAGGCACAGCTGTGGCTTGTGGGCAGCAGAGTGAAGGCCAGTGCTTAGGGTCAGTTTCATTGTAACCAATGGTGGAGTTCCCCCGCAGCTCTTTTCTTTACCTCCACCACCTCAGTCTGTCTTCACTACTCTCTAGCTCTTCCCCCTTTATTCTAAATCTGCCATAGATCTTGGAGGTGGGCAAGATGGCACAGAAGAGCATCACTGGAGGAGGGTGACCTTTTGAGGAGGTTGCTTCTCTCTAGCCCCATGGAACTTATCCTAGATTCTTTGCCAGGTGTCTAGGGGCAGGTATTCTGGCAGCTGATCTGTGCAGTAGCAGACCTCCCTTCTAGCAGCCACAGCTGTGGCTGGTTCCTCCAGCTGCTGCATGACCTTGTGAGTGGGAGGTGAAGCTGTATAAAGGAAGCAAAGAGCCCTTGAGGATGAGTGTCCCAAGTGACTAAGTGTCCAAAATTAACATAATCCGTTCTTTTCAAGACTGAGGTCACCCATTTAAAGTGATGGTCAAGCTAAGCATTTCTTTTAAAGTGATGTTGATGAGTAGCATTAGCACTTTGCTGCTAGGATATATGTGGAAGAATCCCTTGTTTCATAAACATGCATCCTAAACTGTTAGGACAACTGGTGATGGAGTCACAGAGAGCAAACATCACATTTTGCATTCGTCTCTTGTCTAGGGTCTTGCCCATCAGATGCAGCTGCCTGCTTAGTGGATGGTTCCAAATATATAAATCTAGGTGAGGTTGCTGATGGACCACGATGGGAAAATGGCATTTCTGTTCTAAAGTATGTAAATGGGGAGCCATGTCCAGACAAAATTCGCAAAAGGACAACAATAATACGCCTCAAGTGTGATGAAAGCAGAGTTGTAAGTATGGTACTGCCAGTAGGGTTTTATCTTGCTGTGACGTATCCACTTTTCTGCGAAGGAAAAATGCTCGCTGCTATTTTGGGGTGAGGCAAAAACACTTTTGGTGCAATTGGATTGGAACTAGCTGTGCGATGTAAGGAAGGAGTTGAGCTCCAGATCTGAGACTCTTAGAATTTGAGCGACTGACCAGAAAGGTCTTTTTCATGTCTAATATGCCTGCTAGTGCAGAGTTTTTTCTCTCTAGTACATAGTCCAACATTTTCTCTAGCTTTCAGATATACCCAGCAGTGGAGTTTCCATTACTTGCTGTGGGAAAGTATTACACAGCTGAAATAACCTTACGTCTTGAAGAATCCTGTTCCTCCTGCCCTGATATATGGGCTAAATGTTCCTTTTTAATTTATCTTGTTGCACAATTATATATGCCACCCTCTGTGTTCACACCCTGAAAATATTTATTTACAGATTGTTACCTGGCTCTCACCTTTTTAGTCATCACAGCCCACTCTCACAAGCTGAGTTCTTTAACTCTCCTCATGCCATCTCTCCTGCCCATCATCACTTCTGTTGCTGTTACTCTGATCTTCTTCTGCCTTGTCAGTATGAAATGACCAGAACAGAATATAGGAGTCTAGTCCCACTCTGGTGGGAAAGCACCTAGATAGATTTGGCCTAAGTGGTAAATGCAGTAAGGACAGTCTGTTACATTTAAATGTTTGCCGTACCTGTGTGAAGATACTTTGATTTATCTCTCTCAAATCTTCTGTGTTTTTCAGGAGTCTAAACCAGAATTAGTAACTACTATTGAAGAATGTGAATATACTTTCTTATGGTTCACTGCTGCTGCATGTCCTCTGAAAAGAAATGTTCAAAATGACTGCAGAGTAACCAACCCTGCTACAGGTAAGGCAGACCCTGAACGGATTGTTGCCTCAGAAAATTCCAGCGTTGGATTCCTCTGAAGTAGCTTAAAAGGCAAATAATTGTCAAAACTGGTTAGTGCCTTTAGGGCATCCTGTGGAGTCAGGAGCGCTGGGCTGTGATTCTTAAGCATCTCTTTAAAAAGCCATTGCTTGTTTGACTCAATTTTATTTATTTTGATTCTGCAAAAGGAATAAATTCTTCCTTGTTCTCCCTGCAGGCCATCTCTTTGACCTGAATTCTTTAAAGAGAGAGTCTGGCTACAGACTCTATGACAGCAAGAAAAGAAGAACGCTTCAGCTGAATGTTTGTAATGAAGCTAAAAGCCCATGTGGTAGTGGGGTTGGTAAGTTTGTTTTGTTTGCTTTTTCTGAATTTGCCTTCTGTGCTTGTAAATAGTAAGCCACAACACTAACAATAGATCAGTCAGTGAAACACTCTGCCTAAAGAAAAACCTGTTTTTCCTTACAGTATTAAACACTAAAACATACAAGTGGGCAAGAGATAATGGAATATAATGCACTGATACGTGGGGAGATAGAGGTAGTCTGGTTGGGACTCAGTGGTGCAAAATACTTTAAAATCATAAGAAATGTAACATGTTAGCAATGGAGTTAGAAATGGACAACATTTTTCATGGAGAAGTGAATGTTGCTCAGTCCATGTCTGAACAGAAGCCCTTCTCTCTGGACCATGGAGACAGGCCCGTAGCTCTGGCTGCAAGCAGGGAATAGGGCTAGTTCTTTGTTGAATTCTTCAGAGTTCTCAGCCTCTGGGCATGTTCAGGCAGCATGCTATGGGTCTCTGCTTTGGGACAAGACTTGGGAATTTGTGTTGAGCCCTCTGTCTTAAAAGAACAAAAAAACAAAACACTTGGCACTTGGAACAAAAATCAGGGAAAGGTATGGTTCCCAGAAGATGGAAATCTGCCTCTTTTCAAGAAAACTAAACTCCCCCCTCCACCATCACTTGTAAACAGCTGATTGCAAAACTGACCAGAAACACTGCAAATAACAAGCAGCAGAAACTCCATTAAACTGTTTTAGGTTGTGGAGTGACATGTGACAGTCACCAATATAATTTAAGTTTTTTCAGCCAAACTATTTAAGGAACAGCTGTGACTCCATTTCAGTTCAGTGAGACTTTATTAACATGACAAGTTATACAAGTGCTGCCAAATTGTAAGAGAGACACCCCTTGGATATGTATTGTGACCCTTCTTCCAACAACCTCAAACTGCACTCAAATTTAAGGAAATAAATGTGAATTCAGACCTGTATGTTAGGAAACCACTTACAAGGCATAGTGGCTATCATGAGACAGAAGAGCACTTCTGCTAGTGCATTTAGTTATACCTGGGGGAATTCTGTGCCAAAATTAATTCTGCGCACAATATTTTCAAATTCTACAAAATTCAGCATATTTTTGTCAAAATAACACAATATAATCACACCAGTTTCAATTATTTTTGCTCATTTATTTCAACATACCTGTCAGCAAGTATGTCTGTAACAATACAGACAACAAAAGAGATTCAGGAAATATTTTTTGCCAAATAGATTCCTTGCTAGGCGTATTAATACAGAACTCTGAGTAATTGATTTATATGACAATACAGAACCGTATTTTCCACACCCCCTCAGAAGCAGTGCAAAGGTTTGGGGGCGTCAGGTAACGGGGTGGCTGAGGGAGAGTGAAGTAAATGGCTGGGAAGGAGCCTGGGTGTGAACTTCAAGGGTTGTTTAGTATGGGGAAAAGTATGGAACAGGTTTTTTATTTTTTGGGGGGGTGGGGGGGAAGACAGGGAGAGACTGTTAGCGAGCTTCCCCCATGCAGACCCTGGCTGGCCCCTAGACTCTCCCATTCAGTCAGGTACACCTGCCCCTGTCCACTTGTGTGTCTGTGCCCTCACTCAACCACTCCCCGACCCTATGTAGCTCCTCCCCTCCCCCATCGCTATGTGTCTCTGCACCTCCCTCCACTCTCATTCAGCCCCTGCCCCAGTCTGTCCTCCCCCCCATTACCCCTTATGAGCACCTGTCTGACACCCCTCTCCAGCACCCAACAGACCCTGTCTCCTGGCCTGACAAGCGCTGGGAAGGCAGCTCTCTTCTCTTGCTGCTGGGAGCTGCAAATTTGGTCTGTTGCTACGATGCCCTCTAGTGGGGAAAAAGGCAGGACTGCTTCAACATTTTGACAGAAGCTTTTTTTTCTACATGGAAAAAAAAAATCTACAGGGTTCATTAAATAAAAACATGCACGGTAATGCAGATTTCCCTCAGGAGTAATTTAGTATAAATGTAGTCTACACTAGGTACTAATCCCATCCCTAAATCAGACTTCCAGTGGTGACCTGTTAAGAGGATGTTTAATAAATCTTTATGTAGCAGACTAATCTGGTCTAGAAGACTGACACAGTCGTGTTCTCCCATATTAAGTGTCCACTACAGTAGTAGGTAAGGTGTTATCTGCCATGTAGTAAAACTGAACCTAACAGGCCTTGGAAGCCTATGGCAGGCAACGTTTAAGATTTAGTGTAGAAACACTTGCATTGATGCAACAAAGCTGTGGGATTCTAGCTGGGGTGAAGGAATTAGAACTCTCCTCTCTCTTAAACAATCTTTAGTTGATGACACGCAAACTGCACTTTTAGAATTGAAAAGAGAATCAACACTGATGGTCCACACTTCACTGATCCATTTATGGCTAAGTATCACAGCATGTCAGGTATAATGTCCTTTGCTACTCTGTGTGGCCCCATATTCTGACCCATAGTGGCTGCAGTAGTACCCCTGTCAGAGTTCTTACAGTCTACCAGATAAATATGTAATTCCACAAAGGATGACAGTTATCATCACTTCAAATGTTGTCTGCCTGTAACTGCTTTGAGTAATTTATACTGATCTCTCTCTAATATAAAGAGATATTAATACCCAAAGGGCTTAACACCCATCAAATAGGCAAGTAACCTACCTTATTTCATCTTAGACAAAAAGTCCATTTCTAGTTTTTCAGGGGCTAATGTTCTTTGCATCCTTATAATTTAAAAGAAGCAAATGTCTAGTTCCGAATGTTTGCGGGGAGATGAGGAATGGGGGGCCAGGACTAGGAGTGGCTATAGTAAAACTTTGCCTGTTACCTTTCATCTTGACTGAATGTTCTACAGGCACCATGCCCTTTTGATGTTGGTAAAATGTTGATATTTAAACATGTGGTATCAACTACTTGCACCACTATTGAGAGGGTTTTTTTTAATTTGGAAAAATTAAAAAATTTTAAACCTTGTTTGGGGGGAAAAGGTAATAATTCAGAATGCTTTTAGTCCTAGTTCAAGACCACTGTAGGATTTAAGGAACAACCGTAATTTACCACACAATTACACAGTACAATCAGATTATTCATTTTCTTTCCTAGCCAATAACTTTTGTCCCCATTTGACTTTAATTTAGGTGCCTGCATTATTGGTGGTCAGAAGCCAATTAATGCTGGAAGGCTGAGTAAAATGTTGATTTATGAGGATCAGCTGTTGAAGCTTGTCTACTCAGGGGGAGATCCCTGTCCTGCAAATGCTGAATTGAAACACACAAGCTTTTTTAGCTTTGTGTGCAAGTCTGATGCTGGAGCTGGTAGCCAACCTGTGCTTTTGTCCTTTGATGAGCAGACGTGCACCCATTACTTTTCTTGGCATACTACTTTAGCCTGTGAGGAGGAGGTAAGAGAATCAACAAGTCTTTCTGAAACAGAAACCACAGACACAGTACAGTGGAAAAAACATTCTGCTTCTTGTTAACGTCATCTTGATGTGGCAAAAGTGGTGTTCTTTAAATTCTACATTTCAAGGGAAAGGTCTCATCTCATATTGTACCATAACTTATAAAGAAGTTCATAGCAGAAGTGTCTCTTTTAGCAGTGAGTATAATTTTGTGTTACAGTAAAAGGTACAAGTCTGCTACCAGGTAGTACTTGTAATCAAAGGATTTCTAGTTTCGGTACTTATTGACCAATCTGAGAGTACTCTTAACAAGAACAGAGAGGGCGTTTTTAGATGTTAACCTCTGAGTTAATGTGACACGCTTTTGATAGCTTGTAAGAACTCATTTCATTGAGTACCTTGAAAGATATACTGTAGCTGAAACAGAAATTATGGACCTGATGCAGAAATTGCACGGTGGGGCTCTGTGGCCTGTTACGCAGATAAGGTTACGTGATCATAATGGTTCCTTCTGTCCTTAGAAGTCTATGACGTATTTTGCAGTTGCTTTCCTCCTAGCTACCATTCAAAACCCCAAAACTTTCATATGATTTATGAGAAACGTAGACACTATACTTTCTGGCACCAAGAAAATCTGAGAAACATGATTGTACAATGGAAAAAAAATTTACTGGATTGTAATTAAATGGCTTAAATGCTGTACTTGGAGTATACGCCCATGACTGATTTCGAGATTGCTACTGAGTTTGCTGACCTTTTGAGACATTTTTATGGCTGCCTACTGTGATGGGGCAAGGCCAGATGGTTACAGTAAAGTAGTAAGGAACAGGTATGTTAGCCCCAGGCTAAACAAATCCCTGGTACCATGGTAACCAAGTGGCGGTTGCTCCAGGTTAATCAAGACACCTGGGGCCAATTAAGATAGCTACATTGATTGGGACACCTGAAGCCAATCAAGGGCTGGCTGGAACTAGTTAAAAGCCTCCCAGTTAGTGATGGGGGCATGTGAGGAGCTGGGAGCAAGAGGAGCAGGGAGCTGAGAGTGAGAGGGTGTGCTGCTGGAGGATTGAGGAGTACAAGCATTATCAGACACCACGAGGAAGGTCTTGTGGTGAGGATAAAGAAGGTGTTTGGAGGAGGCCATGGGGAAGTAGCCCCAGGAGTTGTAGCTGTCATGCCGCTGTTACAGGAGGCACTATAGACAGCTGCAATCCACAGGGCCCTGGGCTGGAACCTGGAGTAGAGGGCAGGCCCGGGTTCCCCCCAAACCTCCCAACTCCTGATCAAACACAGGAGGAGTTGACCCAGACTGTGGGTTCCACCAGAGGGGAAGATCACTGAGGTGAGAAAATCCACCAATAAGCGCAGGACCCACCAAGGTAGAGGAGGAACTTAGTGTAGTGTGACAAAGAAATTACACACCAATTCTTAATTTCTCTCTCCCTTAGTGGCGAATCTGGGCCCAAAGTCATAAACATTAAATAAGAAAATCCCATTTCCTCTAACAAATATAAATTATGTAGATTACTGTCAGTAGCTAAGCAAAGAGCAACAAATGCAGTTTTACTTAAAGGCTCTCCAAATTGAATTTGAAATTTAATTCCACTTGAAATTAATTCTCTGGCCAGAGGGAGAAAGGGAAGTATCATTGTATAATAGACAGTTTCCATAAAGGCATCACATTTGTTTTCTAACAGGTGAAATGCTCAGTGCTGAATGGCAGCTCAGTTATTGACCTCTCCCCTCTGATCCATCGAACTGGTTATTATGAGGCATTTGTTGATGAGTTAACTGACAGCACTCCAGATTTCTATATTAACATCTGTGAGCCTCTGAATCCAGTCGCAGATGTCAACTGCCCACCTGGAGCGGCTGTCTGCATGGATCCTGTTAATGGACCCCCCATAGTAAGTATGGTGGAACTATTAGCACTGAAATATTTTGAGATCCTGTAACTCTAACAACTCCTTCTTCGAATAACACCTCTTACCCCAGTGAAACTGGTCTGATTATGAGTTTTTGGGGGAAAGGTTGATTAAAACTACATCTGCAAAATCCTGCCCCATCACACCATTTGTCACTTCTCCTCAAACTGTTTCCATGTCTTGTATCACCATGGCTATCCTCTGAGTTGGAAAGACCCACTGGCATTGCAGACTTCAGTCTTCTGTGATATATACCGGCAGCTCACACCAGGATAGATCCAAAACATTAGTCAAATATGTCTCATTTTTGGTTTATATTTAGCAGTACCTACTAGGTGTTTGGATTGGTGAGTAGAAGCTTTTAAGTAGTCGCTTATATATGGTGGAGAAAAGATGCTAGCCATAAAATTAATACAGTGTCCTAAATATGAAGCTGTATGTGTCCCAGTGTGTAGTGAAATGTAATTACAGGTGAATTATCTCCAAAACCTTATGTGAACATTTGACTACCAGATATCTTGGCTTGCAAAGCAACAGTTGAAGGTGAAATTGGATTTGAAGGTGATGGTAACTCACCATCATAAGGAAGGTTGCTAGGGATGTTGACGTTTTCTCTTGCTGAATCTTAGTGAAGATTAACTTCCAAAAATGTGCATCAAGAGTCAGTAAATGCTGTGCGCAAGTGAAACTAGTATTTTAAGTGACGCAATTTCTTTATACTTGAGACTTTGGATGCTTCCGTGTTGGCTAAGAAGAAATCCATTTGTTACTTGAAAACAGCACTCTTTCTTGGGCTAATGACACATCTTGCACACAAGATGTGAAATTTTGTTGGTTTATTGTGTGCTGTTTTTTCAAGCTTACCCATCATTTATCATAGTGAGTGGTCATCTTCTATTTTAAGATCTTATCAGAGTACATCTAAGGAGAGCAGTTGTTATAGGGCATGATTTTTCAGAGCTGTTCAATACCTCTGTTCTCACTTAAGCCAAGTAGCTGTATCTTCCATTGACTTATCTGAAAACTGGGCTGTAGTATTTAATATGCCGTTACTAATCAGTGTTTTTGCTCTTTCAGGATATTGGTCGCATCACTGGACCTCCAAAAATAAATCCCGCAGTAAATGAAGTTTATATCACTTTTAACAGTACAACTGCTTGTGAAGCAGACAAAACATTCAGCTCTCTTATTGTATTCCATTGTAAAAGAGGAACAAGTCTGGTAAGAAACCTTTGTTTAACATTTTACAGTGAAAATACAGATTTTAGTGTAGGAAAAGGAACAATAGTAAATGTATTGCAAAATGGGAAGTAACCAGTGAGAGAGTGTAAACTTTGCACGTCCCTAGTGAATTTCTATTTTAAACTCTAACCAAAACTAGTCAAGAAAAAATTGAGTAGTTCATGGAAAGACAGCAAGCTGCAGAAGATGGTTTCCATTTTATGTCCTGAAAGAAAATTAGTCCTTTGTTCAGTTATTTTAAGATACATATTTTTAGGCAGGCGGCAAATTTACGCAAATTGCAAGCTATCTGAGACTTTGAGTTAATTAGTTTAGTGGTAGCTTATTGTTAACATTAAACTTCCTCTTAATACTGTCTCTGATCAGCCTTAGCCCTGTACCAAAAGGAAGGAGTGGAATTTTTTTGGCTCGTGGGGGAAAACATTAGAATTTATTTGAATGTTTCCTTCGTACCCAGTGTGCCATTTTCCCTGATTTAAAGACCAAAGATATCTTGTTACAAAATGTTAAAGCTGCCTGGTTAAGCACTCAAGACAGGAAATGTAATAAATCTTAAATGTTCTTCTAATGTAGGTGTTTGATTACATTTAAAAATACATATTTTATATAAATACCAGGGCTGTCAATTGCACGAGTTAACTGCGATTAACTCAAAAAAAATAATTGCAATTACTCACACTTAGAACAATAGAATACTAATTTGAAATTTATTACATGTTTTTGGATGTTTTGTACATTTTCAATATTTATTTCAATTACAACACACAATACCAAGTACACCGGGCACACTTTCATATTCTATTTGATTGCAAATATGCACTATAAAAATGATAAAAATAGTATTTTTCAATTCACCTCATACAAGTACTGAAATGCAATCTCTTTATCGTGAAAGTGTAACTTACAAATGCAGATTTTTTTTTTTGGTTTACATAACTGCACTCAAAAACTCAAGTTTAAAGCTTTAGCGCCTACAAGTCCACTCAGTCCTCCTCCTTCTGCCAATCACTAAGACAAAGTTTGTTTACATTGACGGGAGATACTGCTTCCTGCTTCTTATTTACAGTGTCACCTGAAAGTGAGAACAGCCGTTTGCATGGCACTTTTGTAGCCGGTGTTGCAAGGTGTTTACATGCCAGATATCTATGCTAAACATTTGTATGCCCCTTCATGCTTCAGCCACCATTCCAGAGGACATGCGTCTATGCTAATGTTGCTGTTTAAAAATAAATAAATAAATGCATCAGTTAAATTTGTGACTGTACTCCTTTGTCGGGAGAATTGTCTCTTGTTCTTTTATCCACATTCTGCATATATTGCACGTTATAGCAGTCTCGGATGATGACCCAGCATGTTTGTTTTAAAAACATTTTCACAGCAGATTTGACAAAATGCAAAGAAGATACCAATGTGAGATTTCTAAAAATAGCTACAGCACTGGACCCAAGGTTTAAGAATCTGAAGTGCCTTCCAAAATCTGAGAGGGATGAGATGTGGAACATGCTTTCAGAAGTCTTAAAAGAGCAGCACAAACCACCAAAAAAGAAAATCGGCCTTCTGCTGGTGGCATCTGACTCAGATGAAGAAAAGAACATGAATCAGTCTGCACTGCTTTGGATCGTTATCTGCAGAACCCATCATCAGCATGGAAGCTTGTCCTCTGGAATGGCAGATGAAGCATGAAGGGACATATGAATCTTTAGTGCATCTGACACGTAAATATCTTGTGATGCCAGCTACAACAGTGGCATGCAAATGCCTGTTCTCACTTTCAGGTAACGTTGTAAACAAGAAGCAGGCAGCATTACCTCCTGCAAATTATAACCAACCTTGTTTGCCTGAGTGATTGGCTGGCCAAGAAGTAGAGTTGAGTGGACTTGTAGGCTCTAAAGTTTTACATTGTTCTATTTTTGAATGTAGGTTTTTCAAATGTAGAATTATATTTAAAAGTTCAACTTTCATGATCGAGATGGCACTACAGTACTTGTGAGGTGAATTGAGAGTCTATTTGTTTTTTACAGTGCAAATATTTGTAACCAAAAATTAATATTAAATGAGCACTGTACACATTAATTTCACTTACGGCACAGAATACAATGTTTGAAAATGTAATAAACATTCAAAAATTTAAAATAAATGGTATTCAATTGTTTAACAGCACAATTAATCACAATTTTTTAAATCGCTTGATAGCACTAAAAGACTAAAGCTGGTCAGAAAAACATTGATGGAGATTTTTCTGTCAAAATGCTTTTTTGAAACTGTCTCTTTCTCCAAAATTTTGTTTAGGAGCAAAAGTGAAAAGTTCCAAAAATGTCAAAATGAGACATTTCAGCATTATCAGAACACTTCAATTTTTTGTTTTGAAACTTTCTCTTACATTCTATTAATAAATAAAGAGTTTATTAGAATATAAAACAAATTTTGGCAATTAGACGAGGAAATGGTAAAGATCAAACTCTGACAAAGAACAAGAACAAATGGGAATGTGTGCGCCTTGGAGCACTAGTATTGAAGAATGGGAGTTGTGAAGATGCCATAAAATGAAGAATCAGACTTGCCACTACAGCATTCAGAAAACTCTGCAAGGCTAAAAATATTTCAATAAATATGAAAATCAGTGTATGTGAGAACTATCATGCCGATACTACTGTACAGATCAAAATGCTGGAGTATGAGGAAAGCTGATGAATGAAAGATTTTGACTGCAGAAATGAACTGGCTGAGGGAAATACTGAGAGGTTCAAGGCAGTGGCTGGGGGAAATTAGGGCAAGAAATAACGCTGTTACAGATGAGTCAAGAAAAACAACTAACATGATTTGGACACAAATCAAGAATAGACCTGGAAAGGATGCAGTGCACTGCTATCCACACCAGAGTGCAAGGAACCAAGAAGGCACTGGATAGGTACAGCGAAGAATGGTGTAGAATAGAGAGGTTCTGAACGAAGTTGTGAAGCTAGTACGTGACAAAGTGGTGAAAGACTTCATTCAGCCCTATTGTTGCTGTTGAGGTGACAGGTAGGATTTGAAGACTATAAAACAGGTCAAAATCTCTAAACAAAACTTAAACTTAAAAAAAACACCCTGAATTTTCCTTTGGAGAATTTTCAAATTTTCCATTTTTGTTCTGATATGAAACGAAGCCAAAATTTGGAATCTCAAAATACTTTGCAAAACAGCATTTCTGTCTTCCACACAGCTCTAGAAAGGCATGAAAATGGGTGATATGATGGAATAATTTGTGACTGTGACATCTTAGCATTTTGTACTAGTTGTAGTCCTGAGCCAAAGAGTTAGTAAAAACAACCCTGCCAGCAGGAGTCTCCTTTTTACCTCTTCCTCCCCCTGATAACTAGAAATAATCAAACCCACACAGAGTTCATTGTAATGCTTTTGCTATGTTCTGTAACAGGGCAATCCAAAGATGATACGAAAATCTGACTGCAGTTTCGTGTTTGAGTGGGCCACTCCTCTAGTGTGTCCCGATAAAGTGAACATGCTGGGCTGCTCTGTGACTGATGAGCTGTTAAACTACACTTTTAACTTGTCCAGCCTTTCTGGAAGCTCGTATAAGGTAACGTTAACAGTGTTGGGGCTACTGTTGTTCTCAGTAGTGGGGGAATAGCATGCTTTGAAACCAAAGCAGTAATAGTCATTTGAATAAGCCAGGCAAGCTGAGGAAATCAAGATGAAGAGGCATGTGCATTACATTTCTGTGCCATCTCCAAGAGCCACTGGCATGAAGTTGTGGTACTCTTCCAGACTGCAGCCCTATGGCGGAGGCACAGCTACGTACTAGTAGCTCTAGTCCTTCTCTCATAAAATGCTTCATACTAGACTTGCAAAGTTCTGCTTCTCAGGGGTATTCCTCCCCCACCCCCCCCAGTGAGGAAGCATCGTTAACTTTTCCGTTATTAGGCATTGTAATTTTAAAAAATGGATACTTGTGCTCAGGCCAATCAATATTCATAAAAGCTCCTGGGTGCTACAGTAATATAATAGAGTTTTGCAAGGCTGACCTATTAATATGGCTCAGTACAATAAAACTTTAAAACTTTAAACTGTAGGATATATTTCTTCCCTATGGTCTTTAAATGACTTTCTGTAAAATAATGTCCAATCCCTGTCATCTAAACTTTTTACAAGACTTCAAGTACATAAAGGACTTGGGTAGTTATCATAGAGTATTGACTGTTAGCTCTAGAGTGTTTTTGTCTTTGTGATGTACGATTCCCTTTTGGATGCCTCTACAGATATCTTCTGGATCCAACAGTTATCACATTGGGGTGTGTGCTGAAGTAGCAGATGTGCCCCAGGGAAAATGCATAGATGGGGCAGTGTGCCTGGTTTCTGAAAACAGTGCTGCTTCATTTGGAATCATAAAGGGAATGAAAATGGATTATAGGCATCAGGATGAAACTGTCATTCTGCAGTATACTGGGGGTGATCGGTGCCCTCCAGGTGAGATCCTGTAACTAGCTATAGGTAATTTTATATAAAAATCGTCTGGTCCCATTAGGACACAGAGCAGCCAAAAAACTACCAGGAAAAAACAGTTTTTAGCAATAGGAAGATGTAATCCTAGCTCTTGTATAATTAATAGCTTTAAAAACATGATGTTGATTTATATTTGATCTACTGCTGACCTCTGCAAAGAAGTTATTTACCTATGCTCAATGCAGCAAAGGCTGTATTGAGCATATGTCAGTTCGAAGTGGCTCAATGAAGGCCTAGCTGTTTGCCCAGAAAGTTAAACTGTGTCTCTTTGCAGTGTCATATTTGATTGCATTTAGACTTGATGTTTCTGCATTTGTGCCTGAATGCTGGGCTGATGGATTTTTAAAACAGAACAGAGAGTAATATATAGGAGAATTATAAACTGCTTTTGATTTATTGCCTGTCATTATACATGGTAACTACAGAGCATATGTTTCAAGGGGTGTCACCTCCATTTGCAGTGACTGAAAAAGGTGAGCTTTGTGTATTCCCCTTCAAATACAAAGGCAAGCGCTATGAGGATTGTATTGTGGACGAAGAAAAACGGCGCTGGTGTGCCACGACTAATGACTATGACAAAGATGGAAAACGGGGATTTTGTGGAAATGGTTAGTAATAGCTTCACTTATCACAGAGATGAAATGATGATGTGCATGTCCTTGGGCCTGATTCTCGGTTAAACCAAGGCTCTTTTTACATGGCTCTTGCATGATAAGGATGATAGTGTGTGGTTTTCCCTCCTCTCCTCCAATACTGCTGTTGTGTGGGTAAAAGTCCTTTATGAGGAGAAACTATAACATTAGGGTTTTTTTAAATCGCATGCTGTTTTCTGATGTCATAAAATGGTGAAAACTATTTTACCTACTAAAAGTTGATCTTCCCATTAAGCTGGAGATTAAAAAAAAAACCAAAAAAACCCAAAACCTTAAGACTTGAATTTAATCAGCCTAATGTAGTAAAGTAATGGTACATCGAAGTGATTGTGTTCTGCCTATTCCATGAATCTAACTAATGTAGCTGGGCTAGAAACAAAAATTCATATTTCTTTAATGAGAAGCTATGCTTGATTTTTAGAACGGTTCTCCACTACTGGCTAGAGTCATAATAATTATGGTGCACAGTCCACACGTACATTACAACCTCTGTTTTTTTTTCCTCTCCATTAATGTATCTCCGCATAGCAACTGGGAATCGAGAAGCTACTATTATTTTCAAGTGTGATGACAATGCTGGGAATGGGAACCCTCAGCTCCTGAGTGAGACACTTGGCTGTGCCGTCACCTTTGAATGGAAAACACAGTTTGTTTGTCCTCCAAAGAAGATGGAGTGCAAGTTCATACGAAAGCACAAAACCTATGATTTAAGAGTGCTGTCCTCACTGACAGGATCGTGGCTCTTTAACTATCATGGGATCGCGTGAGTGGTTCCCCCCCCCCCCCCGACAACTTTAATCCTTTTTACACAGCAGTTTGTGCGTCAATGGATTGAGATTGAGCTACGTGGTGGGTATATGGAGGGGTGTATATTGTTTTTTCAGTATTTGATAGTCCACATTTAGTAGTTGGTTTGAATTAATTTTTTTTTCTCCAGATCGCAGCTTTTCATGAAGTTTAGGGAACTTGTGACTTCACTGAAACTGTAACTCTGTGCATTTTAGAAATTGAAAGCTGTAAAGAAAGGAGCCTGCTCATCCAACTAACTGGGGAAAGTCACTCTTCGCAAATGGGTACCTTTGCACAGGGTGGATTAAAAACGATGGCATTTTAAAACAAACATCAGATTTTTTATAATATAGCGTCCATGAATATTCACTTTAATTAGTTAAAGGGAATATCTTTTTATCTTAATCGGTTTATCTTTTTGAGGTTAAATCAAGTTTTATAAATATGACACATGGCCTGCCCTAAATATATCTGCTGCTTTCAGTCTTGACAGTGGAATGAATGCCAGTGTTTACTTTTCCAAATGGAGTTGAGAAAGTTGGAACTTTGTTTTTCTTTTCCATTCTATGAATAAAGTAAAAGTGGAGAGATGAGATGTACTAGTTCCAGAAAGTTGAAAAACATTGTTACCAGAAACAATCTCTTCGATTAACTACAGTTAATTCGTTTTGTTTAATAAAGAAATTAATTATAATGCAAAACACATTTTTATAAATGTGACTTTATGAATCTAGCACTTCTAAGATACTGTTTTTAACTAACAATTTCATAATGCTTTCTCTCTGTGTTTTTAATTGAACTCCAATTTACTTCCAAATGTAGCTTGACATGAGTAAAAAATTGATCTAGTAAATTAATGTTAGAGAACAGTGAGTGACGCATATACACACATCTTAAAATAAGAATCAGATCAGTAGATTTGGAAATGCAATCAAAAAAATCTGGTTTGACTCATTCTGTGTTTGCCCAAACAGATTGAGAGAGCTCTTATATAATGAGGCATGTAAAAATGAGCACTCAGTGATTATGTAAACGAAGCAACAATAAACATTTCTGAATACAGAATACTTCATGATGCTTAATCCTTTCCTTGTTCCTTTTCATTTGGCATAAATACTTTTCTCTTCTCCTATGATAGGTATTACATGAACCTGTGTCAGAGAATAACCAATGGACCCACAAACTGCCCTGAAAGAGCCGCTATTTGCAGCAAAAGTCGAAATGGGGCTGTTCGGGTTCTGGGAGTCGTGCATACGCAGAAGCTGAATGTGACAGGTTCAGTAATCCTTTTGAATCCTGATTTCAATAGCTGCAAAATCAGTATTTTTATTGAGAGGATCTAGTGGTCATGCTGAAACTCTCTTGCATATAAAGACTTCAGTAAATACATCTGTTGCATGTTAATCAAGCTTTTTATCTTAAATGGCAGTAATAGTTTATTAATGACACATGCTTTTAAAAACTCTTCCAATATTCCGTCTAAAACAGAGTAACATTTAGGCTGTGATAGTGGCCAAAGGAAGTAAAATTAGTTATAGCTGAGCTTCTCAGAGGCCATTTTTTAGGAAAAATCTCAACTTTGCTATCAAGAACCCAGCACTGGGACATGTCCAGGTGTTCTTCTCACTTTAATAGAATGTTTGAACGTATTGCTTTTTTAAAATAAGGATTCTTGTTTAAAATCCTAGTTACAGGAAAGTAGATAGTGACAGTTTTAGAAATTGCAAGAAAAATTATTCTGCTGCAATGTTTTGGTTTAAAGAATCTTTCCTCTTGTCTTCCAAAAGTGCACCTGCAGCTAACTTTTAAATCTCTTGTGTTTGTAAAGATTGGAAAGAAATCTAACCAGTAGAGGGGGAAAAAAAGCACTTATACCCATTGCCTTACTTGCAAAAATCGGTTTTTCATTCATTATTTGACAATGTATGGGCTTTATTAAAATTGTAAAATGGAACTAGCTAGGCAAATTAGCCATCTCTTTAAAGGAGACAACACATTTTTAACTGCAGTGTTTCTTGTGGGAGGCATGGCGGAAACTGTATGGTAAGGATGGTTGGAATGATTTAAATTTTAGCTTTTGTACCGATGTAACAAGATGCAATTTGACCTCTGGGCCCATCAAAACATTGGGATTAGGTATTTAGATTATCTAAAATGGCAGTAGTAGTTTAACCATAGTCACAAGCAAAGTTGTATTTAAAGGATTACAGAACACACAGAACTGAGTCTCTCAATGATTGATTGATTGTTTTTCAGATGATAAAGTCCTTGTTAGTTACTCAGGTGGACATGAATGTAGAAAAAACAAGAAAGCAACATCTATTATAGAACTGAAGTGTGCAAAAACAATTGGTGAGCCCAGACTACATAGGTGAGTAATAAGACTTTTTTTTGATTATGTTAACCAGACCTTCTTGGTTCAGTCAACCAGAAAGATAGAGGGATTGCGGAAACAGCTTTGTTCTGCTGTAAGGATGCAGTACTAAATGCACAAAAACCAAACTCTTGGCTTAAGAACTTAGAATGTTAACTTTGCTCTGCTATAGCACCTCTCATCCAAGAATCTCAGTGCTTTAGGAACATGGTCTCCCTCACTTTTTTGTGAGGTTGGTACTATGCCCATTTTCTGGAGGGGTTAAGACCCAGATTTTTACAGGTATTATTTCACTCAATGTTTCAATGCCTATGTCTCATTTTCAAAAGTGACTTAGTGTTGGCGATGTTTAATTGAGGTGGAACAGTGCATAGACACCTTTAAAAATCTGGGCCTAGGTTATCTGAGCAAGGTAATACAGTGAGTCGATGGTAGTGCTGGGGATCGGAGCCATAGGTTCTAACTTGCAGTTTCTGCTCAGACCTCAAAACGGAGTCAGTTACTGTTAAATAAAAAAATTTATCTAGGTGCCAAGTTTCGAAATTTTGCCAGTTAAATCAATTTTCAGCCTAATTACCCAACCTCTCTCCCAATCTGTAACTATACATTTTCTCTTCTGCTTGAAAAGATTAGTTGGCATCCCTCTTATTGTCCTGATCCTCCACGTTGTTCTCTGGCGTTAGCACCTTGTGGAGAGCCAAAACAACGGTCACATGAGGATGCTAGAATTAAAAATGCTGGCAGTGGGACAAACAGCTGCCTGCTGTACTAACATGTTCTTAAAAGTAAATGCAGGAAGTTCTGAATAAATGTGCACTTTGTGCTACTTGTCAGCTATCTGTAAATTCCAAGTAAAGGAACTGGATGGTTGCCCTGGAAGAGCAAATGTATAGCCTGATTTTACCCTAGTCTCTAGAAAGCCATTTAAAATTCACACAGACTTCAATGTGTGTCATCACACAACACATTTTCAATCTGTGTTTAACAGATTGGAGGCTTTTGGACTCTTTCCACTTGTTCAATTTCATAAACAGCAATTCCATTCAGTATCTATTTTAGATTGTATGGGCTAAAATGTTAGTATTCCCTTCAAACTGATAAAGATGTGATAGCATAACAGGAAAGAATCAGTTGTTGTTGAAGTGGGTGTGGCTACAGTATATCCATTATCTTTTAGATGTTTGTTCTCTCGATTTATCAAATTATATCAGTTTCAAGTTTTAAAACTATCAGTTGTCATTACCAACAAGGTTTTGGAGAGAATGTGTTGCCTAACTGCAGGTTTCTTTAATCTGTTACTTTAAGTGTGTGTGTTCCTTGGTCCACACTACGCTGTTAAACCGATTTTAACAGCGTTAAATCGATTTAATGCTGCACCCATCCACACTACACTGCTCTTTATATCGATTTAAAGGGCTCTTTAAATAGATTTCTGTACTCCTACAGAACAAGAGGAGTAACGCTAAAATTGATATTACTATATCGATTTAGGGTTAGTGTGGATGCAAATCGACATTATTGGCCTCATTCTTTTACAGTAGCTACCCACAGTGCACCGCTCCAGAAATCGATGCTAGCCTCGGACCACGGACGCACACCACCGAATTAATGTGCCTAGTGTGGACGTGCACAATCGACTTTATATCTGTTTTATAAATCGTTTAAGCTAATTCGAATTTATCCTGTAGTGTAGACGTACACTGTGTGTGTGTGTGTGTGTGCCGCGCGCGTGCGCAATAGTAAAGGCTGGCAAACTCTATGTATAAAAGTTCTCATTTAATGAGCCATGATCTCTGAACACCTCCCCTGAGCACTGAATGTTTGGAGCCAAACTTCATTGTTTAGCTCTGTCTGGAATCAAATGTCCCACTGGAGCAATAGGAAAACTAAGCACAAGAGCCAGGGTCTGGAACTTGACCAGCCATGTTTGTTGTCCAAGATCAGTGAAATGCAAAATGTAAACCTTCTGAAGCAAATCAGACTGTTGGTTGGTTTTACTTTGCATTTAAATCTCAAATGCAGCATGTGCCATTGGGAACTTTAAGCAGCTGTTTTTCTGATTTTTTTTTTTTTACTTTTTAACTTTGTGGTTTCAGAAATTACCTGTTGTTGGACTTCTGAATCCATTGACCTAGGAAGCAGTTCAGTAAGGCTGGTAGAACAGTGATCTTGATCTAGGTCATCAGTTTATGCAAGAAATAAGCACAGATATTAAGCTTTTACCTGCTGAATCAATAGGCTACACCATGTTGAAAGTCATGAGTATCTTCCCCTCCGTCTTTCCCCTGATAAGTTATATTCTTTTCAGACTAGCAAGCATGTCACTCAAATATGACTTGTTACTGCTTTCCTGTGTATTTGGTAGGATTGATGAAGAAAACTGTACATACTATATCACATGGGGAACTCGAGCAGCTTGTGCTGTGAAGCCACAAGAAGTGGAGATAGTGAATGGGATGGTTATTAATCCTACAACTGGGAAAAATTTCAGCCTGGGTGACATTTATTACAAGTAAGTTAAAAGCATGTTCCTGTAGGGTGCTGAATTTGGCTACTAAAACCAAACCACTTTGACTACTATGGGCTGTCTTAGATGTGCCCAGCTTTGGAGCACACATGCTAAGGAACTTTCTGTAACTCACTAGCTGTGTGCAAACTACTGACTCTGGGGCTGATCCTGGAACATGCTGAGTGTTTTCTCTTCCTGTTGAAGTCAATCGGTGTTGAGGATGTTCTGTGTATCTCAATGTATTCAGCATCCCTCAGAGTCAGGCTGTTTTTAAAACCAAATATCAAGAGTTCATCTGTGGTGTGCAAAACTCTCTCTCAAAATGATAAAAAGGGACAGCAACCCCCTGATCTTGCCCAGTGTTTGTTCCCTCAGCCACTGTGTTATAGACTCTTACTACACCATTATGGTGACTTCGGTTTTTATGTAGCACCCTTTTTGTACTCCAGTAATGATACATTCAGAGCTTCCCAGGCCCCAAAAGACCATTCTGCTGATGATAGTCTGACCTCCTGCAGGACACAGGCCATAGAACTTCCCCAAAATAATTCCTAGAGTGGATCTTTTTAAAAAAGACCTTCAAAGACATCCAAACTTGCCAATAAGGTAGAATTGCTTGCAAGTTCTGAGGAAAGAAGTTTGGTGACCATGGTGCAAGCTTTAAACTGTGGAGAGGCATAACATTGAGTCACTGGCTGAAATGGGAAATCTTAAAAACAAGAGGCTCAGGGAAGGGAGGAATGTTGGACCTCAAGACTGACGTGTGTGTACGCAACCAGTAAAACTACAGAAGCAACTGCTTAGAAGCAACTGCTTAGAGCAGGTTTATAACATGCTCAAAAAGGCAATGAAGTAAACAATGCAGAGTGTGTGGCATGGTATATAGCCTCGTAATTCAAGGGTGTGTTGGGAAAGCAAAGCAATGAAGAAGCATTGCTTCTCCAAGTCACAGACCAGCAAACACACACTAAAGAGAATAGGAGTGGCATAGCCATGCAAAAGCACTGGTATGTCTATTCACATGGCAACCCTGCCATGTTCAGTTATTCTACTCTCTAATGGCATTGAATGAGGCAGGGCAGGGAAACAGATAGGTAGGAAATAGTTCTTTATTCCAAAACAGACTTGGAAAGGTAACTGGGCATGGGTTTGTTCAAAAATCAGTCTCGAGGCCGAAGAGGAGTACTGGAACAAACATCCTTTTTTAAAAACATCAGAACTTTGACTCTCTCTCCAGTAATGTTAATAGAGACAATTATAAAATGTACGCATTGCAAGGTGTTGATAGCCATTACTCTTGGCCCTGCTGGATTGGTGTCAGCAGTGCCAGGATATTTCCACAGTTACTGATGAGGCGAAATGCAGGATTTTATGACTAACACTTCAGCCCAGGCCACTTATGATCCTAAATCCATAGTTAGGCCTCAAAATAAGTGGGCTGATCACCCATAAATCCTACTGAAGCCAATGGCAGCTGCAGGTGTTCAGTATCTTTTGAAGATCAGGCCACTTACCTTTTGGTACCTCCTTGTGGATTTGGGAGCTAACTTGTAGGTACCAAGGATTGAACTTTTTTTCCCCATATCTGTCCTTTCTGACTGTAGAATATAGAATGTGCTTGGAATCTGCTAAAATCAGGTTGCTGCTGATGTTGCAGTATTTGTTCTTGCCCATAATTATCAGAAATATGGGACTTTACTACAGACTTGCTTTTGCTTTCAGATTATACCAAGCATCTGGTGATATACGGACAAACGGTGACACATATGTGTACGAAATCCAGCTTTCTGCTATAACAGACTCTGCGCACCCACAGTGCTCTGGAGCCAAAGTATGCCAGATTAAAACTACTAGTACCTACATTAGGAAAGTTGGCTCTTCCGATAAAGCTAATTATTATGTTCAAGGTAGTCCTCACTGACTAGAATTGTCTACACTTGGAACCTTTCTGTGAGTTACTTCCTAGAATGTGAGACTTCTGCTTTTACTATTGTTTGTACTAGTATATTCCTGTTAAGGCTGCTGGAATTATCTCCCTAGCTTCAGTGTTTTCCACTCTTACTTGTCGGTTTGAATGCAGGAGTGGCATAACGGAGGCAGAAATGACTGACTTTCCGGTGGAGTGATGGGGAAAACAAGACCTTCTCTTCTTCTCACCATCCCCATTTGCATGTATGCTCTATAAGTAATTGTACTGTCTGCGATCCCAGAAAGGGTTTAATAAAGCTCAGATGGGCTCTTCAGCGTAAAACATCACATACAAGACTTAATGTTAGTTATGGCAGGACCTTTCACATCCCCTGCAAATACAAAACTTGCCTGAACAGTATTAAAGTGAATGTCTCTCTCTTCTCCCCCCCTCCCGCCCCCCCTCTGGCTACAAGACCTCCTTTGTTAGTCAATTCTGCCAAACAGGCTATGACACACAGGACAAAATACCAAGACACACACACTCTCTGTTTTCATGGAGATGGTTATTGGTATCACTGCTTACTAACTCTCTTTATGTTGTGTATTGCTTTCCCAGTACCTCGAATAGCAGATGGCATTCAGTGAATGTCATTGCTGCAAACTGTTTCATGTTCTCCAGAATTCAGAAAAACATTATCAAACTGCATATTGGATTTAATATTTTTGATGAAACATGAGTATACACTAAATGAACTTTTAACCACCTAGTAAAGAGTTTTTTGTGAAAAGTAGGCAAAATATTAGGTCATTCTAGAAGGGCTCTATAATATATATATTCCTGCCTGATGGCCCAAGTATAACACTTTTTTTCAAGTGAATGAGTAATCATAACCTAAACATTGCAGAAGTAAATTTAGACAGACATTCTGAAGTAACACACTTTTTTTTTTCTTGCCTCTCCTCAGTAAAATGTAGCACATTTAATAGACCATTTGTAAGGATCTAGTGCCTGTGCAATGTGTTTTTATGAAATCTTTTCACTTTTCTTCTTTGTAGATGATGACTTGGATGTTGTGTTTTCATCTGATTCAGCCTGTGGTAAAGATAAATCAAAATTCGTCTCCTCAACGATTTTATTCCACTGCAATTTACAGGCAAAGGAAGGCATCCCCTGAGTTCCTTCACGAGACAGCAGACTGCCAATATTTGTTTACCTGGTACACATCTGCAGTCTGTCCATTAGTTGTAAGTAACTTCTTTATTCTCCCAAAGTAACATGCAGTTCTTGTTAGCAGTTATCTGTTCTTCCAGCATTATCTACCGTAGTTGTGGCAAGGAGAAGACAGCTAAGAATCTAGTAAAAGGAGCATCTACTGCTTAGGAGAGGAGTGAGTGGATACAATTTGAAGGCTTAATAAATGGAGGAACATTGATTCCACTTGCTAGCTAAATGATCATCTTGTACTAAGATTATTTCAGGTCTAGGTTGTTTAATATTTGCACTGAAACAAATTGAAAAGAAGAGACATCAATTAAATATACTTCTCCCCCATTCACTCAGTTTGTTTCCAGCCAACAACTGCTTCTCTGGTTACTGAGAGGAGTAGCCTAAGGTATATCTCCCATTAAGAAATGGTCTTAACTTAAAAAGAGAGCTCTCCGTAGTCATGTATCCAGTGTGTGGAAATGAATAACTAGGTTTCTTCCACACTGCAAATGATTGTCACCTTTACCGGCCCCACTTCTTTATGCCAGAACTTTCTCTGCTGGAGGTGGACGATTATTATTTGTATTGTGGTAGTGCCTAGGCATCCCAGTCACAGGCTAGTGCCCAGTTATGCAGAACATTGTACAAACACAACAAAAGATGGTTTCCTGCCTCAGAGCTTACAACCTAAGTATAAGACAGATCCAACAAGTGGATACAGACAGTTGGGAGAGCACAAGGTAACATAAGACAATACTGATTGGCACAATAGGTTGTGGTCTCGAAGGTAAGATATGTGTGTAGCTGCATCTGGGTGCTATTACAGCTTGTTGAAAGACAAATGTGTTCGCCTCGCTATAACTTGCTATGGTGCAAGGCTAGGGTGCTGTGGATTCATAGCTGGGTTCTACATTGGTTTTGGGTTCAGCTTTTTTGTTTCTTTAAATATTAAACTGTTGCCTTGAATTCTACTTGTTAATAACTATGTGCTAATAAATAGGTAATGTTTTTTTACAGAACTGTCCTTTTAAGTAATAATTCTGTATTGGTTGCAGACTCAAATGACCCTCTTCTCCTATTTCTTTGGTTTAGAATAAACTAGATCACTTGTGTATTAAACCGAAATGCACTAAACCTTCTCTCTTTGAAGCAGCTTCTATATAAGAGTCTGACCAGAGCTGGCATTACATCGTCTACTGAATTGATCCCACTGTTTCTAATCAACACTTCCTAAGACTGTTATAGATAACCAGGCAGTGTCCCCTTAACCATGTCTTCTTTGTGCCTACAGAAGTTCTGAGATCAAAGAGGGCCCAGTCTGACGAGGGAGCGCAAATTTTCGAAGGTCTTTCGGGAAGAGCCAAGCTGTTGGGGCTGTGCTGAGTGTCCTCCTGGTAGTTCTCACAGCGTGTCTGTTGATCTTGTTGTTTTACAAAAAAGAGAGGAGGTAAGGGCTAGGGGAGGCTAATGGGAAAATGATTCCTTGTGTTGTGTAAGGTGATTCAGTTAAAGTGGGATGGTGACCACTTGAAATCTAGTCAGTTCTCAGAATGCGTTAATAAGTATTTACAGGTACACAAAGGGAGAAACTGGCTGACTAATCTGTTCAGTTATTGTACTCTTAGTGTTACATGTAACAATAACGGGGTAGTGGGGTACTCAGGCAATTGACTTTTTTTAAGTTGATGGTTGTTAAGCATAACTCAAGAGTTTCCCTGGGTCAACTTGATACAGCAGAGAACAAATACATGAGCTAATGCTATCATGATTAACACTATGTTCAGCACTGTGGAGTAAATGTTATTTGCTCTTCCCCGGGTGAATGTTCTGCTAGCAATTTAGATTTGAGAAGGCAGAGGAGTTCCATAGATTCTAGAACTGAAAGGGACCTTGAGAGGTCAAGTCCAGTCCTGCCCTCATGGCAAGATCAGTACTGTCTGGACATTGCGATAGACATTTATCTAAACCTACTCTTAATATCTCCAGAGATGGAGATTCCACAACCTCCCTAGGCAATTTATTCCAGTGTTTAACCACCCTGACAGTTAGGAACTTTTCCTAATGTCTAACCTAAACCTCCCTTGCTGCAGTTTAAGCCCATTGCTTCTTGCTCTATCCTTAGAGGCTAAGGTAAACAAGTTTCCTCCCTCCTCCTTATGACATCCTTTTAGATACCTGAAAACTGCTATCATGTTCCCTCTCAGTCTTCTCTTTTCCAAACTGAACAAACCCAATTCTTTCAGCCTTCCTTCATAGGTCATGTTCTCTAGACCTTTAATCTTTCTGTGTGCTCTTCTCTGGACCCTCTCCAATTTCTCCATATCTTTCTTGAAATGCGGTGCCCAGAATGGACACAATACTCCAGTGCAGGCCTAACCAGTGCAGAGTAGAGCGGAAGAATGACTTCTCATGTCTTGCTCACAACACACCTGTTGTTGCATCCCAGAATCACCTTTGCTTTTTTTGCAACAGCATCACACTGACTCATATTTAGCTTGTGGTCCACTATAACCCCTAGATCCCTTTCTGCCATACTCCTTCCTAGACAGTCTCTTAACATTCTGCATGTGTGAAACTGATTGTTCCTTCCTAAGTGGAGCACTCTGCATTTGTCTTTATTAACTTCATCCTGTTTACCTTCAGACTATTTCTCCAATTTGTCCAGGTTATTTTTGAATTATGACCCTGTCCTCCAAAGCAGTTGCAATCCCTCCCAGTTCGGTATCATCTGCAAACTTAAGCATACTTTCTATGCCAATATCTAAGTCGTTGATGAAGATATTGAACAGAACCCAGTCCCAGAACAGACCCCTGTAGAACCCACTTGTTATAATTTTCCAGCAGGATTAGGAACCGTTAATAACTATTCTCTGAGTATGGTTATCCAGCCAGTTATGCACCCACCTTTATAGTAGCCCCATCTAAAATGTATTTGCCTAACTTATCGATAAGGATATCATGGGAGACCGTATCAAATGCCTTACTAAAGCCTAGATATACCACTGGTTTGACATGATTTGTTCTTTACAATCCATGCTGGCTATTCCCTATCACCTTACCACCTTCCAAGTGTTTGCAGATGATTTCCTTAATTACTTGCTCCCTTATCTTCCCTGGCACGGAAGTTAAAACTAACTGGTCTGTAGTTTCCTGGGTTGTTCTTATTTCCCTTTTTATAGATGGGCACTATATTTACCCTTTTCCAGTCTTCTGGAATCTCTCCCATCTCCCCAAGGTTTTCCAAAGATAAAAGCTAGAGGCTCAGATACCTCCTCTATTAGCTCCTTGAATATTCTCGGATGCATTTCATCAGGCCCTGGTGACTTGCAGGCCTTTAACTTTTCTAAGTGATTCTTAACTTGTTCTTTTTTTTATTTTATCTTCTAAACCTACCTCCTTCCCGTAAGCACTCACTGTGTTAGGCATTCCTTCAGACTTCTCGGTGAAGACCGAGACAACCGAAGTCATTAAGCATCTCTGCCATTTCCAAGTTTTCTGTTACTGTTTCTCTCCCTCCTCACTGAGCAGTGGGCCTACCCTATCCTTGGTCTTCCTCTTGCTTCTAATGTATTGATAAAAAGTCGTCTTGTTTCCCTTTGAGCTCAAACTAGCTGTGAGAATATTTGTGCCTTTGCCTTTCTAATCTTGCCCCTGCATTCCTGTGTTGTTTGCCTATTTTCATTCTTTGTCCTAGTTTCCATTTTAATATGACTCCTTTTTATTTTTTAGATCATGCAAGATCTCGTGGTTAAGCCAAGGTGGTCTTCAGCCACATTTTGTATCTTTCCTACCCAGCGGAATAGCTTGCTTTTGGGCCCTTAATAGTGTTCCTTTGAAAAACAGCCAACTCTCCTCAATTGGTTTTCCCCTCAGGTCTTGATTCCCCAGGGACCTTTCCCCTGGGACCTTACCTATCAGCTCTCTGAGCTTACCCAAATCCACCTTCCGGAAATCCATTGTCCTCTATTTTGCTGTACTCCCTTCTACCCTTCCTTAGAATTGCGAACTCTGATTTCACGATCACTTTCACCCAAGCTGCCTTCTACTTCAAATTCTCAATGAGTTCCTCCCTATTTTGTTAAAATTAAGTCTAGAACGGCTTCCCCCAGTAGCTTTTTCAACCTTCTAACAATAAAAGTTGTCTGCAATGCAGTCCAAAAACTTATTGGATAGTCTGTGCCCTGCGGTGTTATTTTCCCATCATATATCTGGATAACTGAAGTCCCCTTCACCACCAAATTTTGGGCTTTGGATGATTGATAGTTTTTAAAAAAAGCCTCATCCACCTCTTCCATCTGGTTAGGTGCCCTTGTTTTTTACCCCTTTTAGCCTAATCCAGAGACTCTCAACACTTCCGTCTCCTATGTCCATCTCCACCTCAGTCCAAGTGTGTACATTTTAATAAGGCAACACCTCCTCCCTTTTTCCCCTGTCCATCCTTCCTGAGCAAAACTATACCCATCCACACCAACATTCCAATCATGTGTATTATCCCACCAAGTTTCAGTGATGCCAACAATGTCATAGTGTATTATTTATTAGCACTTCCAGTTCCTGCTTATTACCCATACTTCTCACATTTGTATATAGGCATCTAAGATACTAGTTTGATATTGCCTCCCAGTTTTTTGCCCTGACCCTCCTTTCTCTCTGCCATTATAGCCCACACTCTCTATTTCTGACCCATCTCCCAGGTCTCCATGTTCCCCACTTACCTGTGGGCTTTGCTCGCCTGTCCCCGTCAAACCTAGTTTTAAAGCCTCCTCACTAGGTTAGCCAGTCTGTGTCCAAACAGGGTCTTTCCCTCCTCGAAAGATGGACGCCATCTCTGCCTAGCAGTCATTCCTCAAATAGCATCCCATGGTCGAGGAAGCCAAAGCTCTCCTGGCGACACCATCTTCGCAGCCAGGCATTCACCTCCATGATGCATCTGTCTCTGCCCGGGCCCCTACCTTTGACAGGAAGAATCAATGAGAATACCACCTGCGCTCCAAACTCCTTAACCCGTACTCCCAGAGTCCTGTAGTCACTATTGATCTGCTCAGTGTCACACCTCGCAGTATCCTTTGTGCCCACATGGATGAGTAGCATGGGTTAGTAGTCAGAGGGCTGGATAATCCTCGACAATGCCTCTAACGTTTTGGTTACGGGACCCCAGCAGGCAGCATACCTCCTGAGATGAAATGTCAGGGCGACAGATGGGCACCTCCGTCCCCCTCAGCAGAAAGTCTCTGACCACCACTACCCTACGTTGCCTATTTGCAGTGGTGGCAGCAAGACCTCCCAGCCTTGGGGGTACGAGGCTTCTCCTTTACTGTAGGCGGTGATTCCTTCTTCTCCTGTATCAAGAGCATAATGGTTACCTATTAATACGGCAGGAGGGTTCGGAGCAGGGGTGGAGCACTGCCAGAAGTAACCAGCTGCCAGTGTCCACCCTGAGCCATCTCCTCCTCCAGCAGTGGTGTGTCAGCAGTCCTGTGTACTGGGATAGCTACTTCAGCTGTCTCCACATGGACACTGTCCAGGAATTGCTTGTGGATTCGGATGTTCCTCAACCTAGCCACCTGCTCCTGTAGCTCTCCCACCTGCTGCTCAAGAGATTCCACCGGTAGGCACCTTTCACATTGGATACCCCACCCCCAGCCTGGATATCAGTAAGTGGAAATTGCAAGTTACGGTCCCCTGCAAAACCACACCAGGATCTGGATAGAAGCATCCATGCTCAGGTGCTCTGTCTGGCTACTGGCGCAGGTGGAGGAGACAGAAGCAGTGCTGCCACAGGTGTTGCAGGTCTCCTAACCATCGTAGGCCTCCCTGTGTCAAACTCCCTTTCAGACTCCCCTGGTTGCTCTGCCTCTGGCTTTAAAGCCTGCTTGCCTTGGTCAGTCCCTCCCCCCTCGTGAGTCACACTGGGGAAGGCCAATTAAAGGAACAAGGTCAGGCACTCAGTCCCAACTGTCACAGCAGCTGTAACTGAAACTGAAGTCACCTGAAATCAGAATCACAATTAAAATTCAAACAGTCAAGCACACTCACTCACACCAACAGCTAGTACTCTCACCTGGTAGTCTGTTCAGCAGCGGGGTCTCTTGCTCTCCCTCTCAAACTCCCCTGTCAGCAGCCCCCTGTCAGCTCTGCTAGCAATTTTTTGTTACAGATTTGAGAAGGCAGAGGAGTTCCAGAACATTTGTTGGTGACAAGGTAGAGAGGGAGTCGTGTGATTGACTACCTCCAGATACTAGAATTGAGTCTTCAGTGCTAGCAATTAGAATAGCTTGAACCAAATCTTTTTTTTTTGGCCTGGTCTACACTACGCATTTAAACTGAATTTAGCAGCATTAAACCGGTTTAACGCTGCACCCATCCACACAGCGAGGCCCTTTATATCAATATAAATGGCTCTTTAAACAGATTTCTTACTCCTCCCTGACGAGGAGTAGCACTGAAATTGGTATTGCCATGTCAGCTTAGGGTTAGTGGGCCACAAATCGACGGTATTGGCCTCCGGGCAGTATCCACAGTGCACCATGTGACCGCTCTGGAAAGCGATCTGAACTCAGATGCACTGGCCAGGTAGACAGGAAAAGCCCCGTGAACTTTTGAATTTGATTTTCCTGTTTGCCCAGCGTGGAGCTCTGATCAGCACGGGTGACGATGCAGTCCCAAATCCAAAAAGAGCTCCAGCATGGACTGTACGGGAGATACTGGATCTGATCGCTGTATGGGGAGACAAATCTGTTCTATCAGAGCTCCGTTACAGAAGACGAAATGACAAAGCATTTGAAAAAAATCTCCAGGCTCTGTTAGACAGAGGCCACAGTACAGTGCTGTGTGACAAGCGTAACTGGAAAGCCAAAGAATGAAATGGACACTTATGGAGGGAGAGAGGGGATCCTGAGGACTCCAGCTATCCCCGCAGTCACCAAAAAGCATTTGCATTCTTGGCTGAGCTCCCAGTGCCTGAAGGGTCAAAAACATTTCCCGGGTGTTTAAGGTATATGTCGTCAATTTACATCCTTCCCCCTCCCCCTCCAAAAGAAAAAAGGGAAAAAAAACAGTTTCTCGCCTTTTTTCAATGTCACCCTATGTCTACTGCATGCTGCTGGTAGACGGGGTTCTGCAGTGCTGAACACCAGCATCCGCTTCCAGTGGCAGACGGTACAATATGACTGGTATCCATTGTCATCAGCCTGTGAGTGCTCCTGGCTGGCCTCGGTGAGGTCGGCTGGGGGCACCTGGGGAAAAATGGGAATGACTCCCGGTCATTCCCGGCAGATGGTACAGAACGGCTGATAACCATCTTCATCATAGCAAATGGAGGCTGAGCTCCTATCAGCCCTCCCCTTTCATGGCTAAAGAAAAGATTCTGTACTGCCTGGACTATCATAGCAGCTGGAGGCTTCCTCTCCCTCATTTTATCTCACTAAAAAGTCAGTGTTTCTTATTCCTGCATTCTTTATTATTTCATCACACAAATGGGGGGACGCTGCCATGGTAGCTCAGGAGGGTTGGAGGAGGAAGTAGCAACGAGTGGGGTTGTTGCAGGGGCACCCCCTAGAATGGCATGCAGCTCATCATTTCTGTGGGATCTCTGGGGCTCTGACACAGACGGCTGTGCTCTCTGGTTCTCTAGTACACTTGCCCCAGATTCTAGGCAGGACTGACTCTATTTTTAGACAAAACATAAGGGAATGACCTGGGGAGTCATTCCCATTTTTGTCTTTGCACCCCCAGCCAACCTCAGCAAGGCCAGCCAGGAGCACCCATGACAGCAGCAGACAGTACAGAACGACTGATAAGTCATCTCATCTCCAATTTACGATAGCATGGCAGACGGTGCAGTAGGGCTGGTAACTGTCTTGCTACCTTGCAAAGGCAAATGAATGCTGCTGTGTAGCACTGTGGACCGCCTCTGTCAGCAGCATCCAGTACACATACAGTGACAAAAGGCAAAACGGTTGCCATGCTATGGCATCTGCCAGGGCAATCCAGGGAAAAAGGGCGTGAAATGATTGTCTGCCATTGCTTTCATGGAGGAAGGATTGAGTGGTGACATTTACCCAGAATCACCTGCAACACTGTTTTTGCATTGGCTCTCAACCCAGAATTCCAATGGGCGAGGGAGACTGCGGGACCTATGGGTTAGCTACGGGATAGCTACCCACAGTGCAACCGCTCCAGAAATTGATGCTCGCCTCGGTACATGGACGCACGCTGCCGAATTAATGTGCTTAGTGTGGCCGTGTGCACTCAACTTTTATACAATCTGTTTTACAAAACTGGTTTCTGTAAAATCGAATAATCCCGTAGTGTAGACATACCCTCTGATATACCAGTGTAACCCATTCAGTTAATGGACTTGGAAAGGGTGCATGTGAGAAGGGTATTGGATCTCTTCTCTTGACTGGAAACTGAGCAGATTTCCCACAGACTGGCAGAAGAGTGAAAATTAAGGGGTTTTGGTATTGCTGATCACTGTTTTTTCTCTAGAAGGATAAATAGGGATCTAATACTGTAAGATTAAATTTCTAAATTTTTTGTTTTAGAGAAACTGTGATACACAAGATAACCAACTGCTGCAGAAGATCATCAAATTGTTCCTATAAATATACAAAGGTACTATTATAGTTGTGATGACCTCTGAGGTTCTGTTTTTTTAAATGATTTTTCCAAATTAGTAAAACATAGCTGCTTCTACTCAACAATTACTTTAAATGAATTTAAACTAACTCTGACTATCAGGGAGCTGGTTGACTGGCTGAGACTAAATCTGGAAGTAGATGGAGGGAAAGAACAGAACAGTTCCAGTCCTCACAGATAGGAGGAAAGGAGACGGAGGATAAGGGAAATGCTGAGGAGTGATCAACAAGTAGGGAGGCAAACTGGGAAAGCACAGAGCCAGAGAAGATTAAACTAATGTGGAATAGTGCTCGGAATGTAAAAGGCAGCATAGAGAGATCAAAGTATTAGTTTACTAACGCGATATTTTGTGCTATCTGCTTATCAGTGGAAGATGGTAAATCAAAGTGCAGGATGGGGCTGTTGGTGGTTCTCAGGTGATGGATTTCGGGAGACCGTAAAGGGTGCTTGTGAGAGCCTATCAAATACTATTCAGTAACTTTACCATCTTCATACTATAGATAAACACTGAAGAAGAAGCTAATGAGAATGAAACTGAGTGGCTTATGGAGGAAATTGCAGCATCAAATCAGAGACCAGGAAAAGGAGGACAAGAAAATGGTCACATCACTACCACATCTGTTAAATCAGAAGCCTTGACATCTCTCCATGTGGATGACCTGGACAGTGAGGATGAAGTTCTAACTGTCCCAGATGTGAAGATTCATTCAACTAGAGGGGTGCAATCCAGAGGGTCGGACCAGAACAGGCACCAGCAAAGAAGCCATTTAGCCTTGGAAGTGATGCCAAGACCAACTTGCTGAATGGAGGGAAGATAGAAAACAAAACCTAACCCAAGCCAACAGAAGACACAGAATTCACTAATACCCTATCATTCCACGATGATAGTGATGAGGACTTGTTGAATGTTAAATAGCCCCTCTTGTGCCTGATTAAATAAATATAGATATATATATGTGGGACACAAAACACTTCCAACCAAATATGAAGACTTTAGGCCTGAGATTTCTGTCTGAATTTGCCTTTTGACAAAAAAACTTTCAAAAGGGAAGAAAAAAGGATCAATCCTGGTTGTTTACAATGATCTGTTCAGTAGTGATTGGACTTCCAGCATCCAGTTGGCTGAGTTATGTTGGTTCTCTTTCTTTTTTTCGCTCTCTCTCTCTCTTCCCTCCCTCCCTCCCCCCCGCCAGGATTTTCCTCTTTTAAACCTCAGCACAGGCACAACATATACAAAATTGTTTCAAAGGACAGGATTAAATCTGAATTATGCCCCTCTCACTTGAGATTCAAGATATTTGACTACTAGCATTTTAAACTCTCTCTCCTTGTATTTATTGACTCTCACTACTCAGGTTTGCTGAATAATAGCAACATGTTCCTTCCTGCCGGCAGGGTATTATTCTATAGATTCACACATCATATGAGAGGAAATAAAAGTAACTTTTTGTTGGGGTGGTTTGATGTAAATGTTGGAACTGGTCTAATTTATCCTGTAAATTGAATACTCCAGTCTAATTTAAACAGTTTAACTGATTTAAAGCCATTTACTGAAAGGTACAACTCTGTTAGCTTAAGTCTGAAATGGTGGTGATTCTTTGCATGACATTTTTGATACTGGTCACATGACTGATTTCATCAGTATTTGCTTAAACAGCTGACAGGCATCCAAAGCTTTCCCTTAAGTGCAGACGGGACTATAATTTGTGCATGCCCAGACTTAACTGGATGGTTCAAGGTCATGGGTGCAGAATTCCTAGAATGCCATATTCACAGTCCTGTTATATCTGTCATCTTAAAAAGCCCAAGACCTAGAGAAGCCTTAATTTGCAAAGCAGGTATTGGTTTTGATATTAATTGCATTAAAATATGGTGGGCCGACGTCTTTCAGTAATGTATCAGAACCAGGTCTTGTTATATACTGAGGCCAATGGTCACTGAATTACAATGTTGCCAGAACTTAATGGAGGTGATAGCAATCTTTCTGTAGCAGTCTGCTCCTCTGTGTTTTCTGAATTATCTTATGGGCGATAATATGGTTTCATATATGTGTACAGGTACTTGTTGGTCAGAATTTTTGAAACTCTTCCTTGTAACTTTTTGGTTGGCTTATTTGTTTCAACACTGGTTTCTTCATTTTATAAAACGTTTTCCATTTTGAATCAAATTAGTGTACTATACACGATTCAGCAATTCAATAAAAGATAAATTAAATGGACGTTCCAAATGATTTCCATATGTATTAAAATAAGTGCCTGAAATTTTTCTTGCTTACAATTTTTTTTTTAAGTGTTTGACAACCTGAAAGTCACTTTTTTCCAAATTTCTGGCTGGAAACAGTTAATATTTCTGATTGCAAAGCTAAAGATGAAACTCAAGATGTCTCACCACAGACATTTGAATTTATAAGCAGATTTCCAATAATGGATTTTCTTTTTCAGACTTCGGGTTGTCCCCTAGATTCTGTACGCATATCTGTGCATAACCAATAAAACCATAACAAAGCTGTATTCTATAAAGCTGTGTTAAATGTAAGGAAGTGTCAGCATTCCAAACCTTAACACTTTTTTATATCTAGAAAGAAAAATTGGTGTAAGGCCAATTCTTGGGAGGAAAATAGATTCTGGAAATGAGATGCACACTGTTAACAGCAAGGGTAGTTAGTCTATTCGAACATTTTACCAAGGGGATATAGTGGATTCTCCATTATTCATCTTCAAGACTGGATATTTCTAAAAGATGTATTCTCTAGTTCCACACATGTTGGGCTGGACTGCATGAATTATTGGATGGCCTGTTATGCAGGAAGTCAGACTAAATCATTTTAATGATTCCACCTGACCGTAATCTACTAATCAGAGTTCACTTGTGAATATTAAGGGAGTCCTATTTAAAGCTGCATCAGTAAATAGGCCCTCAGACTCTAAGCTGTAAATTCTAGAAATACACTGTTAAACACATAGGTAAAGCAGAGTTAAGGGTTTTGGTTTAAATGACTAATCCAGAAGCTGCTGCGCCTCCCTGCACAGTTCCTAAACTGTGCAGTGATTGGTCTTCGATCTTGTGTGTCACTTCAAAACCCACCTCTTGGAGAAGTGGAGTTAATGAAGAGAGCCTTTTTTATTTTTTGGTCTGGATTGATTGAGCATTTCTGTTTTTAGGATTTTACACTGATGCCTGTCTCCTTAGTTTGGGCGCCTTCCATGCAAATCAATGGTGCATATCTTGCAATCTCTTCTCCCTTTGGAGATAACTGTAGCTGGGTAGGGAGTATTGGGTGTGGATTTGGTTTTTTCAAGAGTAGACTTAAAATGCTGCAGCTCAGCATTTTCCACAATTCTGATCCATGTGGTCTGTTCCCCTGCTGTCTGCAGTTTTGGAGGCAGTTGAAAGCTGTTGCATAGCCACACCCTCTTGTTCAGCTTGCTCCAGGATCGTATGCCTCCACCGCAACAGTCAAGCACAGTTCACTTTGCTCCTGGCTCATCCTTGTCCGCCTTATTTTTGTGTGTTTTTGGGCAGTAGCAAGCAGCTTTCCTTTATTCCTCCTCTCCCTCTCCTGGCTCTGGTAAAGAGCAATGGGGTGGTTTCAGCTACCTGGAGCCAATGTTGCAGCTCCTCCCTGAGACTCCGCTGACCCCTGCAGGCATGGCAGAGCAACTTCACAAATACTGAGCTAAATCCAAGCAGTGTTCTGTGAGGTAGCTTTTTACAGGTTCTTCAGAGGCTGAATGTGCCCTGTCCTTAGGCCTGGTCCACACTACAGCGCTAAATCGATTTAAACTGCGTTAAATCGATTTAACGCTGTACCCGTCCACACTACAAGGCACTTAAAATCGATTTTAAGGGGTCTTAAAATCGATTTCTGTACTCTTGCTCAACGAGAGGAGTAACCCTAAAATTGATATTACTTTATCGATTTAGGGTTAGTGTGGACGGAAATCGAAGTTATTGGTCCCATTCTTTTACTGAGCTACCCAGAGTGCACCGCTCCGGAAATTGATGGTAGCCTGGGGACCATGGACGCACACCACCGAAGTAATGTGCCCTAGTGTGGATGCATAAAATCGATTTTATAAAACCTGTTTTATAAAATCGATTTTATTAATTTCGATTTTACTCTGTAGTGCGGACGTGGCCTGAGTCTGCCAACCATTGCACTGCTAGGGCGTGGGTCTCTAAGTTGGACAGGCATGTTCGGTGTCCCATTGCTCCCCGAGAAGTTGTGACACCAACAGAAAAGCCTGATCAGGAGATCCCAAAGCAGATTGGGGAAAGACTCCACAAATAGAAAACTTAATCCAGCCCCCGGGATTAGTCCTAGGGCAGAAACAGGAATTAGGAAGACCATATCCCTAAGGCATCTCAGGGCCCCACAAAGCCCTAAAATGGGTCCCAGTTCCTGGGGAGAGAGCAGAGCTTATATCAAACTCTCTTTCCTAGTTTGAATCAAGGAGTTCCAGCAATGAGCCCTGGGCAGGGGAGTGGACCTGAAGGGGACCATCCTGAGGAGACCTATCCAGAGGGCTCAAGGCCCTACATAAGCAGACTGCAAAAGACCCGCCCTTGACAATAGCTGGGCAGCAATGCTTGTAAAATAGGCCAACCCCCCAAAAAGAGAAGCTGGAGCGGGGGGAGGGGAATAGGGACAAAAACCTTAAGACCTCTGTCTTCTGACAACTTTTCAACTGAGGAAGGGGCGCTCTCAGCTTCAGGCTTTGAGAAGTACATGGAGGAAAAAAATGCTACAAAGGTTTTTCCTGATATCTTTTAAAGCTTTGTGCAAAAAGTTGTATCAACAATCTAGATCGACCCTGAGCAGGTGCTGGAGGACAAGCCCAAAGGCAAATACCTGTCTCTAAATCGTCACCTGTGACAGCAATGCCCCTGCACCCATCCTGTGAGGAAGTGGTGAGAAAATAATGGGAAACCCCTGACGAGGTAAATATAAAAAACAGGCATCCGCCTACAAGCCTTTTTAGAGCCCACTACAAAGCTCAGCTTTAGAGGTGGAGCTGTTTTTTCCTTTTTCTCTATTGAACCACATTTTAAATATTCCTTGCAAAGCCTGTTCCTGACAGGCACTATTCAGGAGTCTGCTGCCTAGCAATGGCAACCTTTAAATTTTCATTTTCACACCCATGCTAATAAAAGTATTAAGTTTAAAAATATTGTTGAGTACCCCACCTAAATCAAGGTAATAAGGCACAAGCAAGGGAAGGATACCTTTCAAATTATCTTAATAAGGATCTGGGTAATTAATGACAAATGACTTTTTTTATTAGCCCTGTTAATTTTTTTGTGAGCAAACAACTTGTCCCTCCTACCGCACTTGCTGTCCACCCCAAGAAGAATCTAGTTTAGGGGGATCTGGTGGGGGTCAAATAGCAATTCCCCATGCTTCACGGGTGAGCCTAGGCTTGATTTCAAATTTAACTTAAAAATAAAGCTTGCAATACACAGCTTAATAATTTATAAAGTAACTCTTTGACTTTTGGTCAAATGTTTTATTGCTGCTTAAGCAGCTTTGCTGCCAGCAAAATACATAGCAGTGTTGGGAAGAGAAACCAGGTTAGTTACTAAAGTGAGTTGCCATAGGCAAAAATGCCACCTTGGATGACATTCTAGAGCATATTGGGGATTTTGACTTGTTCCAGAAACAAGTCTTTTTTGTCTTATGCTTGGTGTCTGCTGCCTTCAGCCTATTTACGTAGGTGTTGTCTTCCTGGGGTTCACTCCGAACACCGCTGTCTCAGTCCTGGAGTTGCTGAGTTGAGCAGCCAATGTGGCTGGAGTCTAGAAGAGGAGCTGAATTACACCGTTCCAGAGCAGGGGAGACATGGGGAGTCTCTCTCTAGTCAGTGCAGGAGATACGACGTGGACTGGAACCACAACTGGCCTCAGCTGCATAAACCCCTTAGAAAACTTCCCGGTTATGGCAACAGGAGTAGTATCCTCTTACCCGCTGTCAGGATGGCTGGGTTTACGATTCTTCAGGATCATCCATCGTGACTGAGGTAAAAATGAATATTTTCCTCTTTCTTCCCATTCACCAGGTTACCAACTAGTTGAGGGCAGACAAAGGTTTAAATTCAAGAGGAGTGATTTATTAAAGAGGAGACTCCTCATAATGAATATATTGACTACTCCAGTCTGTTTGATTGCATAACCTGTATTTCGTGTTTTGTTCTGAAGTGCTGTATAGAATTTTGTGCTGTTGATAGGCTCTTGTGTTCAACCAGGGAGCTACCCACACTTCACAAAGAGGTAAATGGATCCTTATGTAAGTTGAGCTCAATCTTATGCAAAGCTTTTAATTGCATGAGCACTCCCATGGAAGAGTGCATACATGCTTCTCAAACTTGAAATGGAAACCAAGAGTACCACATAAGATGTCATGTGTGCAATGAGTTCCACACAAGTGGATTCCTACAACCACACAGTGCTCACTGTAGGATCGGGGCCTAAATCTTATAGTTTCTGAGAGGAAAAAAATTTAAGATCTATCCTTGACAATGTGAAAACACCTTTTAAGTTCATTAGATTGGATCAAAGATGATGAGATTAAATGGCTACGTATAGGAAAAAGATAATGCACAATCCCTCTAAAAGACGCCATTTATTAGTCAACCAAATTGGAAGTAAATCACAGAAAATGTAAGCATGTATATAAAATAACCACTACTTCCAAGGAGGTCAGACTAGACTATCATAATGGCCCCTTGTGACCTTAAAGTCTGTGACTCTGAGTGGGCACCTGGCCAAAAAGCCAATGGAAAGGCTTGAGCTTTTTAAAATTGGGGAAAAAACTTGCCCATAGTCTCTAGCGGTTGTCCAGGAGAGAGGGACAAAGTAGCTATGCTGTAAAAGCTTGGACCAAGTATGAAAAATCATCAAATCAAATCACACCTAGAAACTACTCATTTAAAACCCCTGATATGTACGGTAAGTAGATTGGGAAGTGTCTGAAGACGCTATTAGGTTTATCTTTGTTTATTTCGTTATGGCTTGTGAACTTCTGTGCTAACCCCAAATGCTTTTGTTTTTCTTGTAATCTTTAAGATGGACTTCAAGAAAGTTATTCTTGATGTTTAATTTTTATAAGAGGGTTTTTTAAATCTAGCAATTTCAGCTTTTAAATGTATTTTCTTTCTTTTTTGTTGTAATAAATTTACCTTTTTTAAGAACAGGATTGGATTTTGTGTCCTAACAGTTTTGTGCACATGTTTAATCAGCTGTTGCCACCAGCTAATTTCCTTGTTCTTTCTCAGCTCTTCCCGGGTGGGGGGGAGAGGGCTTGAGGGTACCCCACAGGAAGGAATTCCCAAGTGTGCCTTCCTGGTCTCTCAAAGGGGGTTTTTGCACTTGGGTGGTGGCAGCATCTACACATCAAGGTCAGAGAAAAGCTGTAATCTTAAGATTAATACAAGCTTGGAGTGGCCAGTATTAATTTTTAGAATCCATGTGGGCCCCCACCTTCTGCATTCGAAGTGCTAGAGTGGGGAATCAGCCTTGACAGAGTCAGTGGAGGGACTGGAGCACATGTTTAGGTACTATGAGCACATTAAGCTGCGGAGGAGGCAGGCAGCTGAATTTGGCCTGTGCATTGTTTCCCTGTTCAACATCATATACAGTGATGACATTTATAGGCGACAAATGGTTGGATCATTGTGGCCAGGTCCTTGTCCAGGAGAAAGAGGGTGGGAGTGTCCTTGTGAACTGGAAGTGGAAGAAGGCTGCTTTTGTCACTGATGCTATCTGGTCATAGCCACACAATAAGTCAGATGGAACCCCAAGGCTTTGTGCCACTTTGATCATTGATCAGAGAGGTAGCCGTGTTAGTCTGGATCTGTAAAAGCAGCAAAGAATCCTGTGGCACCTTATAGACTAACGTTTTGGAGCATGAGCTTTCGTGGGTGAATACCCACTTCGTCAGATGCATGCATGCAATACTCTAGTATTTACCCACAAAAGCTCATGCTCCAAAACGTCTATTAGTCTATAAGGTGCCACAGGATTCTTTGCTGCTTTGACCACTGAGTGGGTCAGAATCAAGGCCTTGGTTCTTCTGGGCATTTCATCATTCCAAGTAGCAACACTTGGGTCTTGTCCAGGCTGAGTTTGAGGCAACTGTCCTCATAGGCATTTTGACCTCTTGGTAGTGTGGTATTGTTCATGTCAGTAGAAAGACAGTGGAGAGTTATCGGCATATTGTTAGGGCTCCATGGCCATCTCTCTAAGTGGTCTCATGTAGAAGCTGGAATTGTGGGGTCCCAGGAGGAGAGCTCTTGAGGAAGAGAAATAGTTACCCATCATCACTCTCTGAGCTGTGCTGGAGGGGAATAATTGAAGCTATTGTAATGCTGTGCCATCTATTCCCATTACGTCAGGAAGGCAGGTGAAGATGTAATCACTGCCATTAGGGAAATGTCCTACTTTGCTGAAATTGAAGAGGTTGTACTTTAGAATCCTTGTAACTGCAGGACAAACTGAATCTATATGAGTGGGCTTCCATGCCTCTGACTGCAGTGGGACTCTGTGCAGGGATCAGATGGTGGGATGAGGGCACATTGCTACAAAGACAAATGTCACCTGTTGAAGTGCAGTTGATAAGAATGAACGAACTAAAAGAAATAGAAGGATTTACTGCCTGGATTAGACTAATGATTGAGCTACTTGAAGAGAATTGGATTTAGTGGGATAAAATGTTTTAAAAATACAATTTTTTTGTAGCAACAAAACAACATATGAAACCATAAGAGGGGAAACAAAGGGTTGTGTGTGTGTGTGTGTGTGTGTGTGTGTGTGTGTGTGTGTGTGTTTTTTAAAATTGGAAACTTCCTTCCCTTTAGATATTCAGAAAATCTCCACATCTTAACTGTGGAGACTTTTTGAATTTCTGACACTAATTTTCCCGTGCTTAAAGGAATTCTCTTCATATGAACACTACGCAAGTGTGTGTATTCTTCAGATTCCAGCAAATTGACGACAATTTTTGTAAATCTACTGACGAAAAACATTGTTTCCATTTTCTACTTGTAAAATTGTTCTGAAACCTTGTTCATTGAAGGTTTTGGTTTGTGGCAGTTGCCAGTAAAAAACAACTCTAGTCACTTATTACAGCCAAGACAAACTTTAACTGCTGTACAATATGTCAGTTCAGCTTGGACATTGGAACTGCTTTTAATTTGACAAAAACTAGCAACTTGATCCAGATGGCTGTTTCCTATGAAACATTCCACCCCTTGCACTGAGGACAGGCAGAATCAATCTCATCTTAACATTTCACCCACAATCCAGCACTTCTCGTAGTCTCTGACCTTCTCCTTCCCTTGTCTTTCTCATTAGCATCCTGGTGCTGTCCTGTTTTCTTTCCATCCCCCTTTCTCTCCTCCTCCTGCTTTTGCTGCTCCCCTCATTTCCAGGTTCAGGGTTTGTGTGGCTAGTGCTGCACAGGGCTCCTCATGCTTTTTCCATGATGCTTCCCTCAGAAGTGACCATCTGTACGCTCCTCCTCTGGAGCAGGCACCAACCAGCCCAATTGCTGATGATGATTTTAGTGAGCGATAGTGCTGTTGTACATTCCCATTGACTGGGTGCCAGGCCCAGGGACCCACGTCAAGCCACACTGCCCTGGTAGTTCCCCACATTCCTGTTCCTGGTAGCAAACTCAAGGGCCCATATAGAAACCATTCCTAAAGGGGATCCTTTATTTAAGGCTCTGCACACACAGATGCAACCGTGTTTAGTAACCAGTTTGTGCCATTCTCATCCAACAACAAACATGGCTGAGTTGTATCCACACAAAGTCTTGGCACAACATAACCACATGCCAGACAAGGGTAGCGTATCCACACTGTCTAACTGTGTTCACATTGGTGCATTCTGGGAAAACCTGGCTTTCCCATAGCATCTCTGCAGGAGATTGAGCACCTAGAGAACCTATAGATGTAGGGACTGGTCTGACCAACCACACAGGGTATGTCTACACTGCAAATAAAAACCTGCAGCTGTCCCATCCCAGCTGACTCAGGCTCCCGGGGCTCAGGCTGCGAGGCTGTTTAATTGCAGTGTAGACCTCTGTGCTTGGATTGCAGCCTGAGCTCTGGGACTTCCCACTTTGCAGGGTTCGAAAGCCCAGGCTCCAGGCTGAGCCCAGAAGTCTACACTGCAGTTAAACAGCTTTGCAGCCCAAGCGCCAGGAGCCTGAGTCAGCTGGCACAGGCCTGCCACAGGCATCTAACTGCAGAGTAGACATACCCACAGAGAGCTGGAAAGAAAGAGGGCCAGCTAAAGCAGTTACACGCGCATGGCCATGAGGGTGCTATCTCCATAGCAAAATAATAGGAAGACAATCACGTGCCAGTCTAGACCTATCTCAAGGGCGAAACAGGGCAACTGCCACAGTTTCTAACAATGTTCACAACACTGTGTAGACATACACCATGTTACGCTAACAGGTTATACGCGTGTTAAAAGTTGTGTTGACAAAGTCTAAAATGGGAAATGGGTACTTAATGCCCTATAACAGTTCAGTTATAAAATGTGTGGGGGCTAAACTGCTGAAGTCCAGTGTATCTGAAATAACTATGGCTGTCGATTAATTGCAGTGAACTGACGTGATTAACTAAAAAAAAAATTAATCGTGATTTGTAAAAGTTAATTGGGATTTGTGGTTTTAATTGCACTGTTAAACAATAGAATACCAATTGAAATTTATTTTGGATGTTTTTCTACATTTTCATATATACTGTATTCTCTGTTATAATTGAAATCAGTTTATATTTTTATTACAAATATTTGCACTGTAAAAATTATAAAAAATAATATTTTTCAATTCACCTCATACAAGTATTGTAGTGCAATCTTTGTCATTAAAGTGCAACTTACAAATGTAGATTTTTTTGTTACATAACTGCACTCAAAACCAAAACAACGTAAAACTTCAGAGCCTAAAAGTACACTCAGACTTATTTCTTGTTCAGCCAGTCGCTAAGAGAAACAAGTTGGTTTACATTTATAGGAGATACTGCTGCCCTCTTCTTGTTTACAATGTCACCAGAAAGTGAGAGCAGGCATTTGCATGGCACTTTTGTAGCCGGCATTACAAGGTATTTATGTATTTAAAATGTGTTAATTAAATTTGTGACTGACAATTCTCCCCCAAGGAGTTATGTCCCTTACTCTATTTTACCCACATTCTGCAATATATTCAGAGGCAGCTCTGTTTTTTGCTGCCCCAAGCACGTCAGTCAGGCAGTCTTTGGCGGCACGCAGATTCGGCAGACTTTCTGTGGATGATATGATGGTCCCACTCCTTCAGCACCTTCCACCGAATTGCCGCCGAAGCAGAGGTGGACCTCCTGCAGAAATGCCGCTGAAGGCCACCTGACTCCCGCCCTCACGGTGACTGCCACGCCGCCCCCACGTGCTTGCTTTGCTGGTGCCTGGAGCCGCCCCTGCATATATTTCATGTTATAGCAGTCGTCTCGGAAGATGACCCAGCACATGTTCTTCATTTTAAGAACATGTTCACTGCAGATTTCACAAAACACAAAAGTTACCAATATGGGATTTCTAAAAATAGCTACAGCACTTGACCCAAAGTTTCAGAATCTGAAGTTGTCATAAACAGATAGCTAAGGGTTAATGTCTCTTTCACCTGAAACACCTGACCAGAGAACCAATCAGGAAACCGGATTTTTTCAACTTTGGGTAGAGGGAATTGTGTCTGGGGTCTTTGTTTTCTGTCTGCCTGCTGTCTCTGAGCTTTGGAGAAGTGGTTTCTACTTTCTAGTCTTCTGTTTCTAAGTGTAAGGACAAAGAGATCAGATAGTAAGTTATATGGTTTCTTTTCTTTGGGTATTTGCATGAATATAAGTGCTGGAGTGCTTTAAATTGTATTCTTTTTGAATAAGGCTGTTTATTCAATATTCTTTTAAGAAATTGCCCTGTATTGTGTCATCTTATACAGAGAGAACATTTGTATTTTTCTTTCTTTTTTATATAAAGCTTTCTTTTAAGACCTGTTGGAGTTTTTCTTTACTTCAGGGAAATTGAGTCTGTACTCACCAGGGAATTGGTGGGAGGAAGAGATCGGGGAGATCTGTGTGTGTGTGTTGAATTGGCTAGCCTGATTTTGCATTCCCTCTGGGGGAATAGGAAAGTCCTTTTTGTTCCAGGACCGGGAACGGAGAGGGGGAGTCACTCTGTTTGGATTCACAGAGCTTGTGTCTGTGTATCTCTCCAGGAGCACCTGGAGGGGGGAAGGGAAAAAGGATTATTTCCCTTTGTTGTGAGACTCAAGGGATTTGGGTCTTGGAGTCCCCAGGGAAGGTTTTTTCAGGGGGACCAGAGTGCCCCAAAACACTCTAATTTTTTGGGTGGTGGCAGCAAATACCAGGTCCAAGCTGGTAACTAAGCTTGGAGGTTTTCATGCTAACCCCCATATTTTGGACGCTAAGGTCCAAATCTGGGACTAAGGTTATAACATGGTGGCAGCCGGTGGGATATAGACAGAATCCAGAAGCCAGTAGGAATATTATATTTTTCTTTTCTCTGCTAAGGGCTTTTTAGCAGAGAGAAACAGTTGGTTTTAAAAGGGAACCAGAGAGATTTTTTTTTTTCTGCTCTCTCTGGCAGTTTGTGGCTTGCATGTTAAGCAAGAAGTCGTTAAAGACTATTAACAGTCTTTTGTCACACAATAGCACTCCCATTGAGAGTCATACCAGCACTATATGAATGCAAATAAAGTGGTTTTTCAGGTTTATTTAACATTAAAGATTAGCTAAAGGCACTGTTGCTAGGCAGACTTCAGGAGGCAACAGAGAGCCTGCAGTTCAGAAGAGAAACACCGGAGAGCACCCCAACACAAGAAAACAGGAACCATGTCTACCAAGGCAAAAATTGAGGCCGAAGACCAATTCAGAGAAGCTGAACACAGGCGAGAGATGGAAAAACACAAACAGGAACTAGAAATAAAACAAAAAGAGATGGAGATGAAAGAAAAGGAAGAAAACATCAACTGGCAGCCTTCCAAAGAGAACAGGCAGCCCAAGAGGCAGCACACAAAAGAAAACTAGAAGAAGAAGAGGTGGCCTACCGAAGGAAACAAGCAGAAGAAGAGTTGGCCCACAGAAGGAAGCACGAAGAAGAAGAGGCGGCCCACCGCCGAGACATGGAAAAACAACAAAAAGAAACTGAAGAGAAGGAAAAACAGAGAAAACATGAACTGGACTTGGCAAAAGCTGGGCTGCATGTGCCAGCCAACCCTAACAACCCGGCGCCAACTATTGCTCCACAGCACAGGAAATTTCCCACCTACAAGGCAGGTGATGACACCGAGGCCTTCTGAAAGAGCCTGTCTTGGGTACAGCATCCCCGAAGACCAGTACATGGTAGAATTAAGGCCACACCTCAGTGGACCTTTTAGCAGAGGTGGCAGCTGAAATGCCTAAGCAGCAAATGAATGACTATAAACTTTTTCAAACCAAGGCCAGATACAGGATGGGGATAACCCCAGATCATGCCCGTCAGCGCTTCAGAACCCAAAAGTGGAAACCAGAGGTGTCATTTCCCAAACACGCCTACTACATTGCAAAAAACTATGAGGCCTGGCTAACAGGAAACAACATTCAAACCTTGGAAGAACTGAACCTCCTCATACAAATGGAGCAGTTCTTGGATGGTGTTCCTGAAGACATCACATGGTACATACAAGATGGAAAACCCAAAGATATCGCTGAGGCGGGGGAGATTGGAGCCAAATGGATGGAACTGGCAGAAAGCAAAAAAGCTACTGTCAAGGGGAACGATTACCACAGGGGGCACACAGACCATAAACCCTACAACCGAGGACAGCCAAAGACCCTACATACCACCCAAGTAAAGCCACAGATACCCTACCCTTCAACCTCACCAGTCTCCAGTAACTCACCTCGGCCCAGTGACCCATCAGATGGAAGATGCTTTAAGTGTAATGAACTGGGACATATCAAGGCCAACTGTCCCAAGAACACCATGCGAGTGCAATTCATTACACCACCATCACACCAAAGATCCCCAGGCCCGGATGCCTCTCAAATACCCTTGGAGCGAAGGGAAAATTTGAGAGTGGGCGGAAAGAAGGTTACTGCGTGGAGAGACACGGGGGCACAAGTGTCAGCTATCCACCAATCCTTCGTTGACCCCAAATTCATCAACCCAAAGGCCAAAGTTACAATTTACCCCTTCATGTCACAAGCTGTAGACTTGCCTACAGCTCAACTGCCTGTCCAGTACAAAGGCTGGTCAGGAATGTGGACTTTTGCAGTCTATGACAATTATCCTATCCCCATGCTACTGGGGGAAGACTTGGCCAACCAGGTGAGGCGGGCCAAGAGAGTGGGAATGGTTACCCGTAGCCAAACCAGGCAAGCTTCCAGACCCATTCCTGTTCCTGAGCCGTCCACAGACGCCCCGTCTGTGTTACCAGAGACCCAGACAGAGGTAGTGGATCCAGATTCCATGCCAACCACTGAAACAGCCACAGCATCTCCAGTCCCAGGCCCAGAACTGGAACAGCAACCAGCAAGTGCAACCACATCTTCAAACTCAACGCCAGAGGGCGCCAGCGAGCCAGAACTGGCAGAAGCAAAAGACAGCCATACCCAAAAGGCTCAGCCAGAGCCTGAAATACCCTCAGGTGCACCAGCGGAGAGCGGTTCACCAGCAACGGAAACAACCCCATCACCTACATCGCTTCCAGAGGGACCAAGCCCAAGTCCACAGTCTGAGGAAGAACTGGTGACCCCAGCCTCAAGGGAACAGTTCCAGACTGAGCAGGAAGCAGATGACAGCCTTCAGAAAGCGTGGGCGGCGGCACAGAGCACCCCACCGCCTCTCAGCTCTTCTAATCGATCCCGGTTTGTTATAGACCAAGGACTTTTATACAAGGAAATTCTTTCTGGTGGACACCGGGAAGAATGGCAGCCGCAAAAACAGTTGGTGGTTCCAACTAAGTACCGGGGCAAGCTCTTAAGCTTAGCCCATGATCATCCCAGTGGGCATGCTGGGGTGAACAGAACCAAGGACCGGTTGGGGAAGTCCTTCCACTGGGAGGGGATGGGCAAGGATGTTGCCAAGTATGTCCGGTCTTGTGAGGTATGCCAAAGAGTGGGAAAGCCTCAAGACCAGGTCAAGGCCCCTCTCCAGCCACTCCCCATAATTGAGGTCCCATTTCAGCGAGTAGCTGTGGATATTCTGGGCCCTTTCCCAAAAAAGACGCCCAGAGGAAAGCAGTACGTACTGACTTTAGTGGACTTTGCTACCCGATGGCCAGAAGCAGTAGCTCTAGGCAACACCAGGGCTAACACTGTGTGCCTGGCCCTAACAGACATCTTTGCCAGGGTAGGTTGGCCCTCTGACATCCTTACAGATTCAGGGTCTAATTTCCTGGCAGGGACCATGGAAAAACTGTGGGAAACTCATGGGGTGAATCACTTGGTTGCCACCCCGTACCACCATCAAACCAATGGCCTGGTGGAAAGGTTCAATGGAATTTTGGGGGCCATGATACGAAAATTCATCAACGAATTCTCCAATAATTGGGACCTAGTGTTGCAGCAGTTGCTGTTTGCCTACAGGGCTGTACCACATCCCAGTTTAGGGTTTTCACCATTTGAACTTGTGTATGGTCACGAGGTTAAGGGGCCATTACAGTTAGTGAAGCAGCAATGGGAGGGGTTTACGCCTTCTCCAGGAACTAACATTCTGGACTTTGTAAGCAACCTACAAAGCACCCTCCGACACTCTTTAGCCCTTGCTAAAGAGAACCTAAAGGATGCTCAAGAAGAGCAAAAGGCCTGGTATGACAGACATGCCAGAGAACGTTCCTTCAAGGTAGGATACCAGGTTATGGTCTTGAAGGCGCAACAGGCCCATAAGATGGAAGCATCATGGGAAGGGCCATTCACGGTCCAAGAGCGCCTGGGAGCTGTAAACTACCTAATAGCATTTCCCAATTCCTCACTAAAGCCTAAAGTGTACCATGTTAATTCTCTCAAGCCTTTCTATTCCAGAGACTTACAGGTTTGTCAGTTTACAGTTCAGGGAGATGATGCTGAGTGGCCTGACGGTGTCTACTACGACGGAAAAAAAGACGGTGGCGTGGAAGAGGTGAACCTCTCAACCACCCTGGAACGTCTGCAGTGGCAACAAATCAAGGAGCTGTGCACTAGCTTCGCCCCATTGTTCTCAGCCACCCCAGGACGGACTGAATGGGCATACCACTCCATTGATACAGGTAATGCTCACCCAATCAGAACCCCACCCTACCGGGTGTCTCCTCATGCCCAAGCTGCTATAAAACGGGAGATCCAGAGCATGCTACAGATGGGTATAATCCGCTCATCTACCAGTGCATGGGCATCTCCAGTGGTTCTGGTACCCAAACCAGATGGGGAAATACGCTTTTGCGTGGACTACCGTAAGCTAAATGCGGTAACTCGTCCGGACAACTATCCAATGCCACGCACTGATGAGCTATTGGAGAAGTTGGGACGTGCCCAGTTCATCTCTACAATAGACTTAACCAAGGGGTACTGGCAAGTACCGCTAGATGAACCTGCCAAGGAGAGGTCAGCATTCGTCACCCATGTGGGGGTGTATGAATTCAATGTCCTTCCTTTCGGCCTTCGAAATGCACCCGCCACCTTCCAGAGGCTGGTGGATGGTCTACTAGCTGGACTGGGAGAATTTGCAGTTGCCTACCTCGATGATGTGACCATTTTTTCAGACTCCTGGCCCGAACACCTACTACACCTGCAAAAGGTCTTTGAGCGCATCAGGCAGGCAGGACTAACTGTTAAGGCCAAAAAGTGTCAAATAGGCCAAAACAGAGTGACTTACCTGGGGCACCAGGTGGGTCGAGGAACCATAAACCCCCTACAGGCCAAGGTGGATGCTATCCAAAAGTGGCCTGTCCCAAGGTCAAAGAAACAGGTCCAATCCTTCTTAGGCTTGGCCGGATACTACAGGCGATTTGTACCACACTACAGCCTAATCGCTGCCCCATTGACCGACCTGACCAAAAAGACCCAGCCAAATGCCGTTAAGTGGACTGATGAGTGTCAAAAGGCCTTTACCCAGCTTAAGGCGATGCTCATGTCTGACCCTGTGCTCAGGGCCCCGGACTTTGACAAGCCATTCCTAGTAACCACAGATGCATCTGAGCGTGGTATAGGAGCAGTGCTCATGCAGGAAGCAACAGATCACAACTTCCATCCTGTAGTGTTTCTCAGCAAGAAACTCTCTGAGAGGGAAAGTCACTGGTCAGTCAGTGAAAAGAAATGCTATGCCATTGTGTACGCCCTGGAAAAGCTATGCCCATATGTTTGGGAACGGCGGTTCAAACTACAAACTGACCATGCTGCACTAAAGTGGCTTCATACTGCCAAGGGGAGCAACAAGAAACTTCTTCGTTGGAGTTTAGCTCTCCAACATTTTGATTTTGAAATTCAGCACATCACAGGAGCTTCTAACAAAGTTGCTGATGCACTCTCCCATGAGAGTTTCCCAGAATCCAGTAGTTAAAAAGTGTTCTTAAAATGTAAAAGTCTGTTAGTTATATACTTAGTAGTATATGTAAAGGTGCATGTGTTGTATTAATCTGTTTATTTTCAAGTTCTAGAAGGAAATTGCCGCCAGTGAGATTCCCCCTGTCTGCAATTTGGGGGGCGTGTCATAAACAGATAGCTAAGGGTTAATGTCTCTTTCATCTGAAACTCCTGACCAGAGAACCAATCAGGAAACCGGATTTTTTCAACTTTGGGTGGAGGGAATTGTGTGTCTGGGGTCTTTGTTTTCTGTCTGCCTGCTGTCTCTGAGCTTTGGAGAAGTAGTTTCTACTTTCTAGTCTTCTGTTTCTAAGTGTAAGGACAAAGAGATCAGATAGTAAGTTATATGGTTTCTTTTCTTTGGGTATTTGCATGAATATAAGTGCTGGAGTGCTTTAAATTGTATTCTTTTTGAATAAGGCTGTTTATTCAATATTCTTTAAGAAATTGCCCTGTATTGTGTCATCTTTATACAGAGAGAACATTTGTATTTTTCTTTCTTTTTTATATAAAGCTTTCTTTTAAGACCTGTTGGAGTTTTTCTTTACTTCAGGGAAATTGAGTCTGTACTCACCAGGGAATTGGTGGGAGGAAGAGATCGGGGAGATCTGTGTGTGTGTGTTGAATTGGCTAGCCTGATTTTGCATTCCCTCTGGGGGAATAGGAAAGTCCTTTTTGTTCCAGGACCGGGAACGGAGAGGGGGAGTCACTCTGTTTGGATTCACAGAGCTTGTGTCTGTGTATCTCTCCAGGAGCACCTGGAGGGGGGAAGGGAAAAAGGATTATTTCCCTTTGTTGTGAGACTCAAGGGATTTGGGTCTTGGGGTCCCCAGGGAAGGTTTTTTCAGGGGGACCAGAGTGCCCCAAAACACTCTAATTTTTTGGGTGGTGGCAGCAAGTACCAGGTCCAAGCTGGTAACTAAGCTTGGAGGTTTTCATGCTAACCCCCATATTTTGGACGCTAAGGTCCAAATCTGGGACTAAGGTTATAACAGAAGTGCCATCCAAAATCAGAGAGGGACGAGGTGTGGAACATGCTTTTGGCTGTCTTAAAAGAGCAACACTCTGATGCAGAAATTACAGCACTCAAACCACCAAAAAAGAAAACCAACCTTCTGCTGGTGACTATTGACTCAGATGATGAAAAGGAACATGCGTTGGTCTGCACTGTTTGGATTGTTATTGAGCAGAACCCATCTTCAGCATGGACATATGTCCCCTGGAATGGTGGTTGAAGCATGAAGGGACATACGAATCTTTAAGGCATCTGGTACTTAAATATCTTGCGATGCCAGCTACAACAGTGCCATGTGAATGCCTGTTCTCACTTTCAGGTGACATTGTAAAAAAAAGAAGCAGGCAGCATTATCTCCTGCAAATGTAAACAAATTTGTGTGTCTGAGTGATTGGCTGAACAAGAAGTAGAACTGAGTGGATTTGGCTGTAAAATTTTACATTGTTTTATTTTTGAATGCAGGCTTTCTTGATACAGAATTCTACATTTGTAAGTTCAACTTCCATGATAGAGATTGCACTACAGTACTGGTATTAGGTGAATTGAAAAATGCTATTTCTTTTTTTTTTATGGTGCAAATACTTGTAATGAAAATAAATATAAAGTGAGCAGTGTACACTTTATTCTGTGTTGTAATTGAAATCAATATATTTGAAAATGTGGAAAACATCCAAAATATTTAAATAAATGGTGGTATTCTCTTGTTTAACAATGCGATTAATTTTTAATCACTTGACAGGCTTAGAAATAACAGGTGCATATTGGGCAATATTATGTGCTTTGTGGAAATACCCATTCATAGGTATATGCTAAGTGATAACAGTTGTACTAATGTTTAGTGAATAAGAAAATTGTCTTAAGGGACCTTATCAGATTAAATTTAGCCCAAAACATCTTGTGTTTTTTTTAAAAGCATCTAAACTAAAAGTTTTCCATTATTTTATTTTAAAAAGTGTGTCTAAGGATAAATCTTTCTATTGAGATGGATGCAAGTATCCAAATGACAGGAGGTAATGTTGGTGAGGGAATGACCCATGTTAAGCCTCTTAGCATGACTAGTGTGAAGTCAACAGGCATTGCAGGTGTTTGGCTTTTCTGAAAATCAAGCCACTTTAAGTGTCTAAATGTGGATTTGGGTGTGTAAAGTTCAACAGTCAATTCTGAACATTTTGCCCCAAATGTACCTTGTGTTGAAGAGCTCTGTACACACAGACAGGTTCTCTCTGTTGCCTCACTTTCCCTTATGAATAATAATTTCTGAGCATTTTACCTTCATATTTATTATCATCTGCAACAGACTTTTTGTTAACTTGTAATTATTTGTGTTGTCTCTATAGCATCAGCTGAAGGACAAAGGAAAAACGTAGGTCCAGTGAGCCAAGGTTTCTAAAAGTGACTGTGATCCTGGGTGTCTCAATGACCCCTTTACAGGTCAAAGTAGGTGCTCACAACTGTTTGAAAATTGGGGTCTTCTGAGGCATCTCAAGTTGGGACTCAAAAACTGAGACGTCACGATCAATCACTTTTGGAAATCTTGACCAAAGTAGGAACACTTTTTTCTACTTGCATTAAATTTGTTAAAGATCTTACATTGAATAGCTTTTCAGAGCCTGTCAAAACATTTCTATAACAGTGTAAATTTGCATTATAAAAGATTTCTACAGATAGAACTATAGTCCTTACTTTTAGACTTTTTTTTTAAAGTAAACAAAAATTCAGTTAAAAATCCTGTACTCCTTGTCAATCATTATTATAGGTCTGTTAGACTTTGCTTCCAGATTACTTATGTATCTGTTTGGCATTTGGAGCAGTCAGGTGCCTCAGTTTTATTGGAGAGTCAGCTCTCTTGCATCATCACATAGGAGTTCTGTCAATTTTAAAGCGAAGTGAGGTCCCGGTGAAGGTGCGCTGTCAATATTTGCTTTTTTCCTTTGGAATAGCCTCTACTGGCAAGAACTAGATTAATTGCCTCCTGCAGCGCTGAGTCCAACACTTCTTCATAGAAGGAGAAACAGACAAATTTTTTGTTTAAAAACCTGCCAATAGTAACTTTCTTCACCTTAAACATTTCTTGTATTTAAATATCTTTGAAAAGAACAGTAGATTCTCAGCAACTGTCCTGCTGCCAATCAGACTGGGAGAGCCTCCCTGCTTTGGAGTCAGAATGGGCACCTCAGTCTGAAGTTTTTTAGAGGGTTTGCATAAGGATCCCCATTGCTGTCCACAACTTCCAGCGTGGTTGCAACAAGGGTCCTAGCTCCTTCCTTTCAGCCCTCGCTTGGCTGTCCAGCAATGGATCTGGAAAAAGGTCACAGGTAACACAGGAGCAGCACCACGCTTTGTCCTATGCTAATCCCTATAACCAGAAATACAGTAGCACAGGAGTAAACACATCTTGGTGCGTGAATTAAAAATACATAGCTTTAACTAACCTAACCCCAGCAGGAAGGAAAGGGATATACAGCCAGATATACATCCTTTAACTGTACGTGCCCCTCCCCCCCAACTTAACCAATATTTCTTTATGAAACATTATCTAAAACTATGCTCAAAACCCAAGAATGAGTAACCAATATCTAACAGGGTTGATTCTGCATAGCACTCAGATAGGGACAATCCTGCTTTGGATTTCCAAAGCCCCCCAGTGTCTTGAAGACTGTGTTCAGGCTTAGCAAGCACTGGGGACCTTTCTTCTTGTGCTTCTGTGACATTATTGATATAAACTGGGACCGTATAGAACATGGGTTGCAACCAAGGTCCTGTAGTGGCACCGAATTGTATGTAAAGGGGGTCATATAAGGTGTCTAAGACCAGGTTATGGGTTGCTGGTTATGCTTATGCTGTCTATATGTCTGTATCATTTTGGTAGTTGAAGTTATGAATATTGGCTGTATGCTGTCCGTATTTCAAACTTGTGTTGTGTTACTGGGAAAGGTCCCAGACAAGTTGGTGTCAGCTCTGTTTAGCCTGCTTGATGGTCCATTAAGGACCATCACCTACACAATTGTCCCATCGAGAGAAGGCAGTTACGCCCTGTGACTCAGCAGGGTGTACAGAAACTGGCCCATGTGAGTGCAAACTCCATTTTGCTGTAACTTTCCACAGCAGGAACAGAGGAGTGTTCTTACACCTGGAAAAGCCTATATAAGGCGGAGGCCTCATCTCCATTTTGTCTTCAATCCTGCTTCTTATCTCTGGAGGGACTTTGCTACAAACTGAAGCTCTGCACAAAGGACTGAATGACCCATCCCAGTGGGGGATGTTCTCCAGAGACTTGATTTAAACCTGCAGTTTACTCCATCACTGCTACAAGCCTGAACTAAGAACTTTGCCATTACTGTATGTAATTGATTCCATTTAACCAATTCTAGCTCTCATCTCTATCTTTTTCCCTTTATGAATAAACCTTTAGATTTTAGATTCTAAAGGATTGGCAACAGTGTGATTTGTGGGTAAGATCTAATGTGTATATTGACCTGGGTCTGGGGGTTGGTCCTTTGGGATCGAGAGAACCTTTTTCTTTTACTGGGGTGTTGGTTTTCATAACCATTCATCCCAGGACGGGTGGCACTGGTGGTGATACTGGGAGACTGGTGTGTCTAAGGAAATTGCTTGTGTGACTTGTGGTTAGCCAGTGGGGTAAAACCGAAGTCCTTTTTGTCTGGCTGGTTTGGTTTGCCTTAGAGGTGGAAAAACCCCAGCCTTGGGCTGTGACTGCCCTGTTTGAGCAATTGGTCCTGAATTGGCACTCTCAGTTGGGTCCCTCCAGAACCGCAATGTCACAGCTTCTTACAGCAAATTCCAACTGTTCCTGCTCAGAGTGCATAGTATTTTAAGGCAGTTGCTCTCAAACTGTGGCCCAGCAGAGGTCACGTGGTGTTTGCTGCTTTTTATAGGCATCTAGAATCTTCATTGCAAAGAAAATTCTACACCCTGTAAGAGTAGCTGAATCGTGGCTGGGACCATAGCTGCCAGCCCCTAGTGGAAGCTGCCAAAGGGACCAGAATTGTCTGCATGTCTATGTCCAAGGATGTTCAAGTACATAGTGATTAACTATGGTTATACAATGCCTAGCACAAGAGAGTCCTAATCTTGGTTGGGGATTTTGGGTGATATTCTAATACTGAGCAACAGGTGTGGTTCTCCCCCGCCCCCCCATCCATATCTCTCTAGTCATACAAGATTAGATGCATGGGAAATACAGGTGATATCAGTAGAATTATCCAGGGGCCTGGTCTTGCATGCCTATGTCTCTAACCACTTCGGGGACTCTGGGATGCTTAAAATGCAGGATCAACCCTGGAATAGAATGTTGTTTTAATAAGGCTAAAGTGATTGTTGGTATCAACCAGTTTCTAGTTTTAAGGAGTGGATATATTCACTTAGTTTCCCGTCTAACTGTGATGTGCCTTTTCAGTTTAACCTGGTGTGTGAGGACTCCTGGAAGGTGGATCTCTTTCAGTCCTGCGTGAATGCTGGCTTTCTTTTGGGCTCGGTATACGTTGGCTACATAGCAGACAGGTATGTGTGGGATATTAAAACATAGCTGATATTCCTAATCAATGTTTAGCAGTTAAAAATAAACAAATGTAGTGGCAAATCCATCTGAGTAACAGCATGCTCATGTGCTTTTCAATGAACAAACCACTCCTAAGTCTCGCAGTCTTAAAAAAACATATCAAAGACTCTGAGATTTCTATGGGTTTTTGTAGCTGCGGATCTTTCCTGATCCCTCAAGCTTCCTCCCTGCAGTGCTCATGTGCTCTTCAGTATATTTCACAGTGATAACGTGCAAAAAACCCAGACACAGTTTATAAACATATTGATTGTTAACAAAATCCAGGAAACTCTGAGCTGGAGTTGTCATTTTGTCTTTCTGTGGTATGAATTGCAATTTTGATATGAAAACATCCTGTTTCCTTTTGTTAAAGGTTTGCTTATCAAGAAATAATAGCCGGAGATTGCCAAATAGATACAATATCAATGCAAATACGAGACATGAGTGATTTTCATAACCACAGCACTGTGTTCAGAACTAGGGTATGAAGTCATTGTAGACTCCCATTGAGATTAAGGATATATCACTGGCTCTGGGTACAGGAAGGGCACGTCGTGTTATAAACCATTAGAACCATTTTTCCAGTCACCGGAAAAAGATGTGCCCACATTCCTAACAATGTATTCCCCTCCACCTATGCCTCCGCTCCCCCTCCAAATTGCTTTGCATTGCAAGCTCTGCTGGCCTCATCATGTGAGTTCTCTACATGTGAAACTTCAATTCATGTCAATGGAAGATTTGAACATTCATGGTTTGCAGGATCGGGCCCTTTGTATGTAAATTAGTTACTCCTAATCCTCTCACTACATAGGCACTTCAAAAGAAACTGCAGTGTAATTATATTCATCTGCAGGTATCTTTCCTTCATATTTAATAACACAGACTCTAATTCCAAAAATAGACAAGAAGGGATACCTTTATCAGCTATACGTATTAATGTGGGCCTATTGCTCACCTATCATTTGGGATACTTGGTTTCAACCAAACTGCTCAAAAGCATTTATGGAATTACAAAGCAATGGAGAAGTTAACCCAAATGGTAGGTGAGGACTAGGCCCCCATTAACACCATATAAATGTATTTCTGTAATATTAATGTGGGTCGATTTCTTCTAATAGACAAATGATTGGATTTTCTAAATGCTCCATGGAGCTTTTAACAGTTTACTTTGGTGTGTGTCTGTCTGTATTTTGATCTTGTACTTGTAATTCTTTTCCCATTCAGGTTTGGCCGTAAACTTTGCCTTATAGTGACAATCCTTGTAAATGCCACCTCTGGAGTTCTTGTGGCTTTCGCACCAAGCTACCTTTGGATGGTGATCTTTCGCTTCGTACAAGGACTGGTCAGCAAGGGCAGCTGGGCAGCAGGCTACATCCTGAGTAAGACTAGTGCTTTCCCTGGAGTAATATTGGTGATGGTAGATGAAGGGAAAACCTGGCAATTCATTGGACTAAATGTGAACTGGAAAGCAGCAAAGGGCCCTTTGCTGCTTTTTGAAAGTATATATGACTTGCTCAGAGATTTTTCCCCCTACTTATTAGCTTACATTAGAGAGATCCGTTTCTTTCTCTCCTCAGATCCTAACATCTTTGGCAGATCAGAATAGTGATGTCAAATGAGGCTGTTACCTGAGATGCAGTTCCCAGTCCCCAGTAGCAAGAGAGGGAAGGGTGCAGCAGCTTGGTGTGACATCCCTATTCAGGCTCCAGTGCTCTCTAAACAGAGTGAAAGGAGGGAGTGGTAAAGGAGGACTGTGAGGAAACAAATAACTTTGAGGAATCTTTACTGCTCCTTTCTGTATAAATGGCAAACCCAGGCTTTACATCTTAAACAATAACTCAAGTACAGTAGATACCTACCAAGAAAAAGGCAGAAGTTGTTTTGGTGCTCTTTGATAGTGCATGCTCATTTGAATGGAAAATGTATCCGAGGATGGGAAGGTAATAGAGGTCACATGCAGAGCCAGATTAACCCATCGCTGGGTCCTAGGCAAACACACACTTCTGGGCCCCAACTTCTAACGTGAATCACAGCAAACAGTCGTAAGGTACACTCACCATGGCCAAGCTGTGGATCTGCTGGACCGGCTGCTTGTCCTGCTGCTGCTTGTGGCACTACTCACCAGTACGGGGATGGATGGGCCAAATCTGAGCAGTGCTGCAACCCCATGCATCAGGTTGCAATGCCACCCACTCAAATCAGTGGGCAGGTCTACATTAGAAGAGCTACATTGGCGCAGCTGCATCAGTGCAGCAGTAGCGCATCTAGGGAAGACACTATATTCCGACAGGAGAGCATTCTCCTGGCAGCATAATTACTCCACTTCTGTGAGAGGTGGAAGCTGTCAGTGGGAGAGTGTCTCCTGCCAACATAGCGCCAGTGCACACAGTGCTTAGGTCGATCTAACTTGCATTGCTCCGGGGGGGGCGGGAGAATCTTTCACACACTCCTGAGTGACGTAAATTAGATTGACTTTAGAGGTAGTGTAGACTTGCCCAATGAATTTTTTTCCATTTGTGCAAAAATCTGCATTGGTTTTTAAAAAAAAAAAAAAACCTCATCACCACCTCCTCCCCAAGTTTGGGTTCTGGGCATATGCCTCATTTGCCTATGTGTTAATCCAGCCCTGCTCAAATAGTGATGGTGTCACTCTGATTATATCACTCTACACTGATCCAGTATTAGTTTGTTTTTTTGTTTGCTTGTTTATATCAGTGGCCCCCAGTGCAGTGCCCATGGGCGCCATGGCACCTGCCGGGGAATTTGTGCGCCCACCTAGTGCCCAGCAGGGGAGAGAAGCTGCAGCCCCGCGCCTGCCAGGGACAGAGAACTCCGGGGCTGCAGACTGCGGGCGCCGGTGTTCTCTGTCCCTGGCAGGCGCAGGGTTGCGGTTTCTTTTTTACTTCTCCGGGGCTGCAGGTGCCGGTGTTCTGTCCCCAGCAGGTGCCAGGCCATGGCTTCTCTCCAGCGCAAAGCTGCGGCCCTGCCCCTGCTGGGGACAGCAAACTCCGGGGCTGCAGGTGCCAGTGTTCTCGGTCCATGGCAGGCACGGGGCCGCGGCTTAAGCTGAGAGAAGCCACGGCTCCATGCCTGCTGGGGACAGAGAACTCCAGGGCTGCAGGCTTCATTCTATGTTAAAGTAAGAATAATAAATATATTTGGATCAGCAGTTCAACAATGTTTTACTTTATTAAAAATAAATAAGATGAAAACTGTTTTGATATTTATTTTGTAAAAACTCCTTAATTTTTCTTACAGGTAGATAAAAAAGAGCAATTGCTGAATAATTTAATACCTTTTGCATGTAAAATTACCCTTTTAGCTTATGAATTCATATATTATGTAATAGTAAATATGATGATTTTTGTATTATCTAATGTACAAATACAAAATAAGCCTTGAAAAATTGTTGGCGCCCACCACACTCTTCTGAAAACATGAATATGCTACTGGCCACAAAAAGGTTGGGGACCACTGGTTTTATATGGTCTGTTAAATATAGTTCGCTGTTGCCCAAGGTGCTAAAGGTGCCATTAGGGATCCCTTAGGTGTTGCAGAATTTAGGTTTTCTTTTTAAAATATCAACTTTTCTCCTTTCCAGTTGCAAGGAAAATCTTTCAAATGCTACATGGCTTAAGCATTCTGTCTTCCTGAATCTGTAAAATGGACAGTTCTTAAACAATAGCTCTGAGTGGTGTGAACTGCCTCGTTCACATCAGTGGAGTGTTAACTCTGAGGGTGACAAACTGAAATGCCAACCTTTTAAACTATTATACGCTAAACATTGTAGCAGAAACATCGAGCTAATGCAGTTATCCAGAAGTTTGAGATGAAGAAAACTTGATGTATCAACCAGTCCTGTGTGTGTGTGTGTGTGTGTATATGTATATATTAAAAAAAAAAAATCATTCTAGTGATTTGAGTATTAAATCCATGAGTGGAACAGCTCCCCCCCACTTCACATAAGTCATACAATGAAGGATTATTACCTCCTTGCACAATATGATCCTTCAGTTATACATTATGGGAACTTTATTTAGGATAGTGTTGTACTGTACAGTAAAATATCCCATGTAAATTTTGGTGATCGTGTTTCACTTAAGCATGGAATGCTATAACAGAAAATAAGATTTAATCACAGTACAGTCAGGAAGAACATAATTACTGACCTCAATGATCTAATAAAAATAAAATTTCTTAAGCAAATTAAGCTTGGTCTACAAATATCAAAGGATTTGTATTAAGACTTTATGCAAAAATCTAGAACAGGGTTTGGCAACGTTTTAGCAGTGGTGTGCTGAGTCTTCATTTATTCACTCTAATTTAGGTTTTTGCATGCCAGTAATACTTTTAAATGTTTTTTAGAAGGTGTCTTTATATAAGTCTGTAATATATAACTAAACTATTGTTGTATATAAAGTAAAAAAGACTTTTTAAAAGTGTTTAAGAAGCTTCATTTAAAATTAAATTAAAATGCAGAGCCCCTGACCAATGACCAGGACCCGGGCAGTGTGAATGCCACTGAAAATCAGCTTGCATGCCGCCTTCAGCACACGGGCCATAGGTTGCCTACCCCAATCTAGAATTTTTAAGCAATGTTCTTCAGGGAATTAGTGTTTGCCTCCAGACTCCCTGAAAAGAATCTATATCTCCTGAAATGCTTGAAACTCCTTGTTTCTGGAATAGGGTTTCTTGGTTCTTCCATCAGTTTTCCTTCTTGTTTTGAACTGTCACTTATATTATATACATTTCAGTCACAGAAATTGTTGGCCCAAGTCATAGGAAGACAGTGGGAATTCTCTATCAAGCGGCCTTTTCAGTTGGACTACTTCTGCTCGATGGTGTTGCTTATGCTATTCCTCACTGGAGATGGTTGCAGCTTACTGTTACTCTACCATGCTTCCTCTTCTTGCTCTATTACTGGTAAGCACTTTCATTTACCTCAACAGAAGATTTACAGTGGTATTTCCCTTCAGCTAAGAGAGAGGATCAAGAGCTGTGGGAGAATGTCATATACTGATTGCGTGCACATTACTCTGGTTAATGCAAACAGCAGATCTACACCAACAAAGAGTGGGAATAGTCTCCTTTAATGTTCAGTCCTTGGTTGTATTATAGCATGCACATCTTGTCTAATGTATTCTTAGGAATCAAACTTCTGTTATCTTATGCTGTTAGTGGATTATTTTAAAGAAAATTGGATGTAAAATAATTTGACAGAAGAAATTGAATTTTATATATGCATCAACTGAACATTTGTTTAAAGGGAAATTTATTAAAAAATTTAAGGCCATAATTTGACTGACATCACCTTGAAATGGTGGTTAATTAGTGGTCATTGTCCAATGGCTAAGTATTTTTATTTAAAGTGGTTTGTTGCACAGAATTTTTAAAAAATTACACTATTTTGCAGCACAACCAAAAGTAATAGGTTGCTCTTTAGTAGATCATTTTGATGTATTGTTTAAAAGAATTAACTTGTGTCATTTCACTTTCACCCTTTTCTTTTTATGAGCACTTGGGTCGTGAAGAGTCGTCTGCCCAGAGTGGGGATTATGGGGAATAGTTTTGTTTTCTTCCTATATCTATTTGTGTGAGTTTTATTTGACATGAGTAGATAGAATGAGAGTTCCAGTGCTTTTAGAGTGTGTGTGTGTGTGTGTGTGTGTCTCTCTCTCTCTCTCTCTCTCATCTGGTGATGGTATAGTTGGAAAATGGCTCCTCAAGAGGAGTCATCAGATGGGTAAATTGGTTGACCGAGTGGTATGAGTGGTTCTTATAGCAAAGTTTTCATATTATTTATTGTTTTATCATGAGTGTGTTCATCTCCAGTAAAACTGAGCTCCTGTCAAGGCTGCTCCTCCAACTTCATCTTGCAGCACGGCAAACTGTTCTTTTCTTGAAAAGCTGAAAATAGTGTCACTGTTCAACAGAAGTACTGTCTCCATAGCTTGGGTTCATTGTGGATGCACCATTTTGTTTTCTGTTTGGCAGCATCTGCTTGCTTGAATTACAGGTGTCTGCCTGAGTCCCCAAGGTGGCTGATATCTCAGAAGCAAAATGACAAGGCCATGAAGATTGTGGACTATATTGCCAAAAAGAATGGGAAAAAGCTGCCTGCCCGTTTTCAGGTGTGCTTGAGGTTTTATGCTTGTAGGTGAACATTATAGAGGTTTTTTCTATGATGCTTTCCACCTGAGGAGTTCTACATGCTGGTAAATATCAAAGTTAACCTCTCAGTCCCAGCTGGATAACTATTATTCCTCATTGCACATATAAGGAAGCTGGTGCAAGGAGAGATTCAGACGCTTGCCCCATGTCATGCAGGAGGTTTGAAACAAGGCTAGGAATATACCCCAGGTGTCAGTACTGTGCCAAGGTTTTTGTGTATTCCAGAGCTGAAACATTTTGCACTGCAATGCTGCTGATTCATGACCTGTTCAGCTAAGACTAAAGAAAAAGGAAATGTATTTAGAATCCTGGAGAAATTGCTTAGGAAACACCAAATCAAATAGTTAAGGAACAGCTAAAACTGTTGAAGTGAAGTTAAAGAATTCCCTCATTATCATTGTGATCCTTCTCCTCCTTATCCCATGGAAGAATCACAATGCAATGTGCATTTCCAAGGAAGCTTTTATGTATTGTATTAAGTAACATATCTAATATGATTTACACAAGCCCCTCCCTTCCTGTTTGCTTTAACATAATCAATTTCTATCACCCAGTTTAGCCCTTAATTAACAATGCACTGGTTCTTCTGTAGAATATTAACCTTGAAGAGGAAGATGGGGAAAATCTGAGTCCTTCATTCATGGACCTTGTCAGGACACCTCAGATGCGGAAACACACGTTCATTTTGATGTATAACTGGTAAGTCTTAAAGACAACTTTAATTTTTTTATTACAAAGCATTAAAGTTCCAGTTTTGTCTTACCCCATTTTCTGCACTCAGAACTCAGTTTTTTCATGCTGCAGACTTTCTTTCTTCCTCCTTTGTCTTCCTGTACTGCTGGGGAAAATTTCTCGGTTACTCTCAGTCCTGTCAGGGGAGATCACTGGAACAGTACAAGCTAGCATTCTTAACTGTGGTTTTAGTTTAGCTCCATTGCCATGATGACCTCATGTGTCTGGTCACCACTGGATGAATTATGGGGCCACAAGAGGACTTCTCTACACACAGAGATGTTACACTTGGTCCCCACTCCATCAGTTTAAGAGCACATTATGTATATATAGACAAGTGCTTCAGTCAACTGTAAAGAGACAAAAACTGGTATCAATTACCCCCAAATTGGATAGGGGTAAGAACTAGGGTGGCCTAAATTGGTGCAGGCTCAATCAGGGTAACGGTTGACTGCAATGCACTGGCTCGACTGGCTCAATGTCAGGTCTGATAGTTGCACCCTATGTCCCCAGTGTGACACCCCTCCCCCCATGGTATCTGCCATACCCAGAAATGTCTCTCTATCCCAGGCCTGACTTTAGCCCCAGGGGATGGGGAGCTATTGGGGAAAGTGTGGTGGAGGGAGTTGCTGTGAAGTGGGAGGTAACTAAGGAATACCGTGAGGGAGGGGTCCCTCATCTGAGGACTGAGGTTCACTGGCTGAAGGAACCATCTCACCTGAATCAATGTAAAGCAGCCGTGGTGTGGACACATTCAGTTTTTTTTTTATAATAGAGATATACTTATCTCCTAGAACTGAAAGGGACTCCGAAGGGTCATCGAGTCCAGCCCCCTGCTTTCACTAGCAGGACCAAGTACTGATTTTGCCCGAGATCCCTAAGTGCAGGGGCGGCTCCAGGCATCAGCATGCCAAGCGCGTGCCTGCGGCAGCAAGCCACGGGGGAACGCTCTGCCCGTCGCTGCAAAGGCAGCAGGCAGATTGCCTTCAGTGGCATGCCTGCAGAGGATCCGCTGGTCCCGTGGCTTCAGCAGACCTCCAGCAGGCATGCCACTGAATTCGCGGGACCGGGGACCTCCCACAGGCAAGCTGCTGAAGGCAGCCTGCCTGCCGTGCTTGGGGTGGCAGAATACCTAGAGCTTCCCCTGCCTAAGTGGCCCTCTCAAGGATTGAACTCCCAACCTTGGCTTAAGCAGGCCAATGCTCAAACCACTGAGCTGTCCCTGGTGGCGGAACTATTGATGTAAAGCCAAAGTGGTATAGACAAAGCCAAAGTTACTCCATTGGCTTTGTCTGCAGCCCTTAGTCACCAATCAGCTTCTAGGAATCTCTGTAGATCTGCTGGTGCTGACCCCCAACACAGACAAATCCATGTTGCCATGACAGAATTTCCTAGTCTTAGAGCTTGTTTATGTGGTGTGCTACTGTGCAGCAAGCCAGAGTGTGACAGTACGGTGCACCAGCTCTCCATGCAGTAACTCGCCACATGGACACTGCTGCAGTGCAGTGAAAGACTTGCACTATGCCAAGCTCCTGGCCTTTCAGCGCACTGTAGTAGTTCCCCGTGGGATGTTACTGCATGGTAAGCTGAAGTGTTGTAGATTCACACCCTGGGTCTCCACACAGTAACTTGCCATGCGGACAAGCTCTTAACATCTTCCTTATGTGAAACAGTTGTTGGTAAATTTATCTTTTGAGGCAAGATGAGAATGGTAATACAGGCATTTGACCAAGAGAATTTGCCTACCTTCTGAACTCACTCCCCAGATGCATGGTCAATTTATTCTCAACTGAACTCTTTTCAACCATACAAGCTGTTAAGAGGAGTTATTTAGAAAACTAATTGCTCATCCAACTGCCCATCTGAGTCTCCATTATGTCTGATGGTGAGGATGCAGAGGGCAGAATGGGCTCTTGCCAAAGGACTATTCCTTCAGTGATCATAAGCCCATAATTCTAACTCAGAGCTAGAAGTATGAGTAGGCCGAAAGCTTTTTTAGCCTTAGTGTATGATACCATTAATATTGCCTACCCGATTTATATTCAACACTTAGTTCCTGAACTACCACATTATTTTATGGGCTGTACACTCTATCTCTAGTTTCTGCTTGCTAGCATTAATTGCTACTGTTCTTCTCTCAGGCTTTCATCTACACTGTTGAGTAAATTAGAGCTGAAGTTGATTTCATTGACCTAATTGTGGTTCAGAAGGTTTGTTTATATGCGTTCCAAGAGGAAATGGGGCTCTGTTCTTTGACCAAATTTCTTAAGAAGAATGGGCTCTGTTCTCTGCCTAGGTTGGCCAGCTCTCTTCTGTACCAGGGGCTCATCATGCATATGGCAATGGCTGGTGGGAACATGTATCTGGATTTCTTCTATTCTGCCCTTGTTGAATTTCCAGCTGCCTTCATTATCCTTCTCACAATCAATCGCATTGGCCGTCGCTATCCTTGGGCTGTGGCAACTCTGGTGGCAGGGGCTGCCTGTCTCATTATGGCTTTAATCCCTGAGGGTGAGTTGTGAGAGGTTTCAGTAGTTTTCTTCTCAGTGTTTCCTCCTGGGGACCTCCATTAATCTCTCGCTATAGTCTAGGTTTGAACGTTTGCAAAAGCACATCTGTGATTGCAGCCTGTGACCCTGACAGGTGCTGGAGATTTTCCTTGAACTCCTGGCTCCCGCTCTCAAAAGTGAGATGGAGTAAATGAAAGTCTACATTTTTGCAGACATCAGAATTAATAGGAAATATCTTGGGGAAATAGGGTACTGAACGTAACTTTGCGAATCACATTTAACAATAACCCACGTGTTGCTGATTTGTTTTAATCTGCTGTTTTGTGCAATTAAACAATAGCAGTTCCTTCGAACTAATACAATTCAAGTACTACAGGATTATTGGATTCTACTAAAAATAACATTGTTTCATTAGATAACCCCAGCCCACCCAATCACCACTGGCCCCAAAAACCTCCAGAAAACATTGTAAGTGAAATTACGGTTTCCTCTGCAGATATCCACTGGCTAAAAGTGACTGTAGGTTGCATTGGGAGAATGGGAATTACAATGTCTTTCGAAATGGTTTGCTTTGTAAACACTGAACTGTATCCAACATTTTTGAGGTGAGTGCGTTGTCTGGGGCTAGCACGAAGTGAAAGGCAGCTGTTGAAACTGATAGATATGTTGCATTTTATATTGACTTAACGATTAGTACAGAAATGCTCCAGAATTATAGACCTATTGATATCAAAAGAACATTATGCAAATGGATTACTTAGAAAATTGAATAAAAGACAAGTTAATACAGGAACAGACCATTCCTTTACAACTTCTCCTTTTACATTATACTGCAAATGGAATGTGCAGAGCTGGATTAAAGCAAGATTCTTGTTCTTCAAATCCAGAGGTCAAAAGGGGCTAGAGACAATAGTGAATCAGTGAGAAATGGAGAGTCTGTCGGGTGTCTGGGAGAGCAGGAAGATAGGAGTAGCATAAGTGTGTTTGAGGAGGGGAGCAGTATTGAGGAGGACTGGGAAGTATCTGGGCTGGTTGAAATTTTGGAAGCCCCAATGTGTTGGTGGATTGGGGCACCTTTTGGTATTAAAGGCAAGTGATGAATTCTCCGTCCCTTGAAGTCTTCAAATCAAGACTGGATGCATTTCTGGAGATATTCTTTAGCCAAACACAAGTTACTGGGCTCAACACAGCGGTAACTGGATGAAATGTAAGAGTTAGTGATATACAAAGTAGATGATCTAATGGTCTTGTCTTAAAATCTATGAAACTATTAATCTACGCCTAAACGCTGGCTTTGTCTAGCAGTTTTATAAGAGGATTTTAGGTGCATGCATTCATCACTTAAAAAATAAAATAAGACCCTGAAAGAATCTAAATTTAGCCCATATTATCTAGAAACTGCTAGATTCCCATACACTCATTTGAAACCTGTATGAAGATCATTCTGCCTATAAGCTCTACTTAGGAAGCTACTGAAGGCTTGTTTGTTTGTTTTGTTTTTTATGGGCATATACATTAGGCGGACCTTTGAACATTTCCCTGCATGGACAGTTATTTAAAATAATGAAGCTAATATTTTCAAAGTTCTGTTGTATCTGATGGGAGCTTCTAATTGGACACTCTGAGCCTGATTCTCTGCTACATTGAGGTTTATTACAGTAGTGCTTAAGGGCCAATCAAGAGTAGAGCCCCAGTGTGCTAGGCACTCTACAAACATGGAGTAGTAGATGGTCCCTGTCCTGAAAAGTTTATGATCTAAACAGAGAGGATAGAAACAGTGGGTGAGAGGGGTAATTTCATGATATTTTTATGTTGAGGGGGAGTCAGCTAAATGGGAAGGGAAGTGGGGGAGGGAGGGCAGCACAGATGAGAGGAAAGTAAGGAGGGGCAGGTGCTAAGTGAAACTGAGACAGACAGTGAGGGATGGGGAGGGTTGGTGTAGACAGCCAATCAGCACAAGGCAGAGAGCCCACACGAAACTGTAGAAAGTTCTCTGAATCTCAGGGAATCACATACTCACACTTATGCAAATTAGGAGTAAACCTTCCCTTGGCTCTTGGTAGGGTTATAGTCTCATGCTACACAGGTGTGAATGACTTCATGAGGAGCAAGGCAGGAGAGACTCAGGACTTGTGATTCTATTCTGGTATTTTATTATGGTTAGACTGCTGAGACCGCAGCCTATTGTGCTGACCAATAGTCTCATTGTTTCCTTGTACTCCCCCCATCTGTTGTCTCGTGTCTCATGCTTAGAATGTAAACTCTTTCGGGCAGGGATGTTTGTTCTGTTTATACAGTGTCTAGTGCAATGGAGTCCAGGTTCATGCCTGGGCTTTGAGGCACTGCAGTAATGCAAATAGTTAATCATCACAATTTTATGGCAGGATGTATTCTGTACCAGCTCAATATTTTGATCAACTCTGCTCCAGCTACAGAACTTTCTCAGATCAATATAATGCTATAATTGTTTTGCTGTTAAATCAGGAACCTTGGTGTAATGGTCTGCTCTTCCTTGTGTGATGTTGGTGGGATACTAGCCCCGTTCATTGTCTACAGGCTGGCAGAGATCTGGCATGAGCTGCCACTTATAGTTTTTGGTAAGTATTTTCTTACCTTCTTGTGGAGTGTTCCTCAGGTGTATTAACCATGCCTCAATTATCATGACAAACAAATCTGAGAAACTGATTTCAAATCTAGGAGAGAAAATATTTTTCCCTTCACAAAACCTTCAACTCACAACAAACCAGTAGTTCACTTCTGAGTTGTGTATGTAGTCAGTCTGCTTCCATATTATATTTATGGTTTATGTGCTTTTTTAAAAAAAGCTGCAAACTAGCAAATGTTGCTTTGACAAATTTAAGAGGATTGTGAAATTTACCAAAATTCAGATCACATTTCAGTTTGTTGACAAGATTCATGCGAGTCATTTTCTTTCTTATGTGGTTTGGTCTCTGTCTTGAGACAAGATATTGTAACTTCAGACAGTGCCCGTCAGGTATATTTTATGGATTATTAAGGATGTTGCAGAGTTCAGTCTTGTCAATTATTCTCTTTTTTGGCCAGACAACCATGTAATCATCTTTTAAAAAGGCTATAGACTAGTAAGCAGCCTTCTTCAAAACAGGCTGAAACTTCCTGGAGATTAGTCAATCTAAACTTTAGGCCAGATACTGCAAAATTCCAGTCTTTGGGCTAGTGCATTATTGCTAGAAGACTATCTTTGAAGGCAATACATTATTAAAAATAAAGAGCATATTTATATTATTTACAAGGGACTTCATAATACATACATTTTAGACTGGGGCTTATGAAGTTGGTAACCAGGAACTTAATGAGTGAAAGAGGAACTGTAATTTTGAATATCTTGTTCTCATGGTGACGATAAATCCAGTACATTTCATCTCATACAGATATACCGACTGCCATTTGTCAAATATGCCTTTCCAACCTGATAGATACCATTATAGTCTGTAGCTTATAATTAAATGTTACTACCTATAATTATCTCAGCAATGCTGCAATGAGACCCCTGAAAAGCTGTGAACCTACCGTGTGTGCAAAAATTCTGTATCTATTATATAGACCAAATTTTGGCCCTTTGTCTCTTCTACAAACTTTGTTGTTTTAATTAAATTCAGCAATTATTATTGCAGCCAGATGGCATCAAATATCTCACATGATGATGTGTGTTGGGTTCTAACTTGGTCTTCGCCTGTGTTTAATTTGCAGCTGTGGTTGGTTTCATTGCTGGTGGTTTGGTGTTGCTGCTGCCTGAAACCAAAGGGAAAACATTGCCTGAGACTATTGAAGATGTAGAAAACTTGCATAGGTGAGTCAGGCGGCACATTCAGATTGTTCAAGCTGTTCATTTTTCTTTTTCAAAAGACTAAAAGAAAAAGCTACAGTGTAAATGTACATCCAGTGGCTGTCATTGAAATTATCATGGCATTGGTGGTGTAGTTACTGCAGTATACTTCTGAGTTCTAGGTATACGAATGCTGTGTAGATGGTGGCAAAGCTCATTTTGCATTCAGAAGGTAACTGTAGTGTATAATGGTGACCACTGTATTCCTGGTGTTTAATGGCCTTATGAAAAATGTTCAATTTTGACATCTCCAGCAGGTGCATCCATCCTGTCCCTCGTCCCAACACACCACAAAATCATGTGAAAAAAAATTTTTTTTTTGCGCTTTTATTCCAATGGTGATTCTTCCTAGGACTGGGGAGAAAAACAGGTAGATGGACATCGTGTTCTTAAAACAAAACAAAACACCATGCTGCTTCTAGTAATTCCTTATTAAAGCTTATAACAAATAGTTTTACCCATATTTAATGTTTATAAATACTGTAAATATTAAAATAGTGTGATCTATTTACATATGACTGATGGCAAGATTGTGACCTGGAATTTGCATTATGTACCCTCTCACTCCCTTGCAATGGCTACGCTGATCATGGGTAGCAGCACAGGAAGGAGAGCAATCTCCATGGGGCTGTTGCATCCCAACCTGGTGTAAGGGGACAGGATGGAGTTAGGGAGTAGGAGCCAGGGCTCTAGCCCTCGAATTTGCTGACGGGTGTAGTTCTGCTGGCATGCCAGGGGAAGGATTTTGTGCCAGGTATGGGTCTGGCACAAAGTATAGTTGGGGAAGAGGGTAGGCAGGTTGTAACACTGATCATCTTACTTAAAACCTTTTCCCGCCCGGAGCTATTTTGGGGTTGGCTGACTATCTGCTCCATCTCCAGAGCACAGCGTGTTAATTTAGGAACCTTCGACTTCGGTTTGTTGCACTGGGAAAACTCTACTTGCCAGGAATCTGAGAACAGCAAACATGGGCCATTGGTTGGACTTTGGATAGTAACATCAGTCTCTCAAACTCATTGCATGACTTGACTGAACAAATGCTGTTTGGGCAGGTCGGGGGAGGCTTTTTCCCCACCCTATAGAATAGAAAAAGATGAGTCCTTGTTATCAGCCACTGAGTGCAGTGATGTCAGGCAGCAATGTTTGTTGAGAGGGGTAGCAAATGTCAAGAGGAATAGACAGCTCATTTTCACAACATCAGAAGTCAGTGACCAGAAGTGCATATGAGGTTAGATGACCATTGAACCCATGGTGACATCTTAAGAATCAAATTAAATTTACTATACAAGGCACCTATATGAAGTAGCAAACAGTATGTGGTAAAACTAATATGTGCAGTTTAGCCTGTAAGCTATGCAATGTACTATGCTATTGCTGAATGTGTCCCTTCATCTAGGCAAAGTACCTAAGTACATGAGTGGTCCCATTGCAATCGACGGGGCTACACACAGGCTAAAAGTTTGGCTTATGCTTGTGTACCTTAGATAAAGCATTAAGTCAACAGTTGGTAGTATGTGCTTGATCATCCAACGAGAACAAAAAAACTGCAGGATATTCATCTCAAGTGAATTACAAACAGTGATGCTGAAGTTGAAAATTTTACCCAACAGCAAATATGCTAGTTCAAGTGTCTAAGTGATTTAGGAGCATAAGACCATTTTCAAAAGTGACTTAAGCACTTAAGAGCCAAATTCCAATTAGTCTCTTACTCCAAACTGCCTAAATCACTTTCTGAAAATGAGACTAAAACACTTCTGAAAATGTTGCCATTTTATTTAGCTGATCACTCGTGTTCTATGTTCCTGGGTATTGCATGCTCTTTTCTCACTTCATCATTGTCCTGATTCCCTTTTTGCTTTTGCTTCATCTTTGCAGGCAAGAAAATCCTAGGGGGAAAATTATCTACCTCCACGTGCAAACGCAAGAAATTGCACACTCCAAATGTGATCTGTCTTTGGCACAATAATACAAAGAGTTTTTAAATAACACGCACCGTAGAACCTTAATTCCTTTCATGCACCTCTGATCCCTGGTTCCACATACTTAAGGTTTTTTTTTCTACTTCATTGTCCAAAAGGCACAGCAAGCTACCAAGTACCTTCTTCCCTCTTACCGTTTTATAATGTATTTACATTTTAGGACAGTAGTTTTGAAACTTTTGGTTGCCAGTCACGTAGACAACACACGCATCTATTCAGATAATTGCATTGCCATCATCTCTGTAGTATCTGAGTACTTATTAATACCCTAAAGTAAAGTAATCTCTGTATGTCTACACTGCAATGAAATCCCAGGGTTAGTAGAACTTGAGTCAGCTGACCCATGTTAGAGAACTCTGGACTTGAAAGTCTACACTGGTTGATTAGTAATCCTACATTAAGATTTTTCTGGGGTTGAACCTGGGCCCTGGCATCCACACTGCAGCACACTGACCCAAGTCAAACCAACCATATCCCAAAGTCCCTACTGTCCTCCTGAAATGTGGCCACTCTAGCCCTTTGACTGTGGTGCACTGTGGGCAAACTTTATTGACCACTCTGTATGCTACTGAAAGTTTGAACAGCTCACCAATGCAACCTGCCGAGCAGTCATTTTGATCTTTGAGCTCCCAGCTACTGGAGCCAGCAAGATGGAGGAGGTGCCTTTTGACGAGCTTCTCCTTTTGCCTTCGCTCCTGTGTCAGGAAAGGGGCAGAGCTTTCATGAAGTGCTGGTGGATATTTCAGTGGTGTTTTCTGACTCACCAAAGGTACCTGATGGATGATGGATTTCGTGATGGAGCAAGAGGCGGCAGAGGAAGAAGAGTACCCTGTCTTGGCAGACCTGCAGTGGCAAATGCTCCTTAGTATAATCGGCATATTTGTTGATGCTCCCTATGTACACTGGTGCTTCTGGCATAGCCTGGTGGGATCACATCGTTATGCAGACCTGGAATGGCCAGCAGTGGATCTGGCTTGCTCCTACCCTCCAGTGTAGATGACGGCACCCTTGCTGGTCCAGAAACAGGTTGCTATAACCATCTGGAAGCTGGCTACCCCAGACTGCTACAGATCTGTTGCCAACCAGTTTGGTGTTGGAAAGATGACTGTGAGTAAAGTGCCTCAGGAACCACCATCACCAGTCAGGTGTGTGGTTTGCCCCAAGGTGGCGGAAACTAAATATAATCCTGAGGTAATTGCTGGCTTTGAGAGAATGGAGGTTCCTAACTGCACTGAGGCCATTGACTAACCGTTATCTAAGACTCCCACCCCCAATCCCAGTCCAGTTTACATTTCTGGTCTCAACTCTCAGTACATCCCTTTGGAAGCCCCATTCATTTCCTTTTCCCATTCTAGTCTCCCTGTTGGTTACTCCTTACTGAGTGTCCTGCTCATTCCATCTGCACAGCAACCACCTTCTCCATAAGACTGAGAGTCGCTAGAAGTGAACGGTTCAGACACCTCTCCAGAGTGCCCCATCATCAGTGTCTGTCTTAGATTCCAAGCACTTTGGGGCAGGGGTGGTTTTCATTCTGAGTCTTGTAGTGAGCCAAGCACACTGCTGGCACTAAACAGTTAATAACAACAAGCCAGGTGAGAAGAGGTTGCAGTTGAGCCTGAAGATTCCTGCTAAACTCCTTCTGGGCCTGGTGGAATTTGTAGTGTAACCTCGTCCCAGAGGAGTTGGCAATTGATGAAGTACAATGAGCTTGTTCTTGGTTTAGATTTGACTGGACTGCAATTAATTTTGAGATGTGTTATGAGTCCATGTAGGAGAAATCATGCCACCAACCTAACAAACCTGGTAACCTAGAAGTTTTCTAGTTTATTAATTTATCTAATGAGCACACGTAGAAAAGCTATGTGTGGCAAATAAAATGAAAGACATGCAATGAGAACAGTTGAGTCTGAGAGGAATAAATCAGAGTGCGAAGACCAAATGTAAAAATTCCTTCTTGGATTTGAATGTCTATAAATACAGCTGTATTGTAATAAAAACTGCATAGTACAGGTTCAGCATATGTAACTTCTTGGGGGTCACCTAGCAGTTCTAAGAATATTTACTTCCAGTCACAATTTCATGAGTGTGAAGGCAAAAGCATTTTCTGTAGTTCTGTGCTTGCACCCACTCAAATAATATATCTCCCCTTGGAATGTGGAAAGTCAATATCTATAATTGTATGCAATACAAAACCTGTCCCAGTTACAAGTGGCTTTATCTGCAGCATTGCTTTCCTGGTATCCAGCAAGCCTTTCCGGTCCAGGCTGGATTGTGACAAAATGACAGTTCTCACTAAGAATTCAGAGGTTTTCTTTTGTGGCGTTTTGGAATGTGACTTAAACCATATGAATTTCCCCTTTAAGTGAACAATGAATTCAACACCTTCTTTTTTAGTTATACTTGGAACTAGGATCCTGTTGCAGATATGCTGATTGCATTGGTACTTTGAGCAGAACTGGGCCATCAGTGTGCAGAACTATGAAGTGTGTATGTCAGGATATATAGTGTAGTCGTAGCCATGTTGGTCCCATGATATTAAAGACACAAGGTGATTGAGATAATATCTTTGATTGGACCAGCTTCTGTGGTGAGAGAGACAAGCTTTCGAACCACACAAAGTTCTGAGAGACCCAAAGAAGAGCTCTGTGTAAGCTTGAAAGCTTGTCTCTCTCACCAACGGAAGTTGGTCCAATCAAAGATATTACCTCACTCACCTTATCTTTCCATGTCATGGTATCACAACCAATCCATTGGCTAAAGTCAACAGGAAGACATCTTGTAATTACTGGTGTCTTCATGTTATCAGCAGTTAATGGAAATGAAAAGAGACTTTTCATAACCCCCTATCCAGTCAAAACCACTACGTAAGGACTACTACATAAAGACCTTTATCTCCTTCTCAGACACTACATAAGGATAGCAGGGAGAGGGAGATAAAAGTCCTCATGTTTCCGGGCATAAGCAGCCTCTAATAAATGGGAGTTAGGAAGAAACTGCTTCTGTAGGCCAGTTATTCCATAACTGCTACTGCATGGTTCCTTCCACTTCCCTTTGCAACATCTGGTGCCAGCCAATGTCAGAGAGAGGCTATTGGACAAGATGGATCACCACCTGATCCAGTCTGGCAATTCCTGTCTATATAAGTAGTTTAAAACCTGGAGTGACTATTTCATGCCCCTTAGTTCATATACATTACAAGGTGTCTGGTGTTTTTCAGCCAGGAAAAGGAATTTTAATGACCCTTTATGGATGAGAGATTCCATTTGTAGAGGGGGAGTTTAACAGTGTTTAATAACTGCTCTTCTAATTGCACTTGGTCAGACTGTTTTGCTAAATATAAGAGTTTAATAATCCTTTTAAAGCCCCTCGCCTCCAACATGTTTATAATATTTTGAAAGGAGTATGTTCAAAGGGCTGGAGATAGACCTGGAATGTGAGAAGGAACAGGGGTAATCAAAAGCCCTAAACTGCAGAAGAAAGTAATGTGGAGTAGGAGAATATTGGAGTGAACAGTGAATGTGGGCAGACCTGGAGGAAAGTGGAAATGGCAGAAGGTCAGAGGCATGGAGATGGGCAAAGAAGAGAGCAGAATAAATGTGTGCTGCCTCATTCAGCTCTTCCTACCTCCAGTTACAAGCCCATTTTTTTGTTGTTGTTCAGCTAAACTAACTGAAAACTAGATACGCTCAGGAAGCATTTGAATCTATACTGGTAAATTTCTTCATGCTGCATATTGTGAGTTGAAGCAGCCCTTCAGCTGTACTAGGAAGGCAATGGCTAAAATCCAGGTATTCCCCTCTGCCCCCAGTATCCGAATCCTGCACTTTTATCATTGCCAGTCCCAGGATTTGGGAAAACTGGGTGCAAGAACAAGGAGGAGGATGTTCGAATCTCTGTAATCTCCTCCCCAGCTGCTGGCTCTGGTGTGAAGTCTTCTCTGGTCTCCTAGCACTAGGTGGCAGCAGAGGCCAGGCTTCTTCAGTTCCCCTTCTAAAGAAGGCGGCAGAACAATTTTTCTGTCTAGGTTTTCATGTTGCCCTCTGGGTACTGTGGAGAATGAAGAAGTGCTAGAAACCTTCCCTGGGTCTCTTCTAGAAGCAGGGAATAAGCTAGTTCCAGACTCCTCTGGATTCCCTCTCTTGACCTAATGCAAGGGGGAAGTTCAGACTCAATTCACTGCAGGCTTGGGAGTTGGAATTCTCTTGATGGGACCCCCAACTCCAAGATAATGGACCGTTTCATCACACTTACCCATAAGGGAAGGCAAGCAAACCTTGCCCACCTGTGTGTCACATTGCTGCACCTGAGCTGTATTGTAGGGAAATCCTGGAAACAAAATAAACCTGATTGTGCAATCCTGGTGTAATGCAGAATCGCTGTAAGGCTGTGTGATTGCACCTGTGGGCCAGCCCCTGCAAAGAGCCCAAGTACTCTACCTCTGCAGAGAGCTGGTGATTATCCTGGAACTAAAGGCTGGAGACATTTGTCTAGTGATGTATGTGGATATGAACTCACTGTCAGGAGAAGCAGGGTTTGATTGACGGGTGTGGCATGGATGATAGGCTTAAAAACAGTTATCTCCCATGCAGACAGGGACGCTCTGTTACAATATGGGGAATCTTCAGGTCTAGCAGCAGTTATGTTACTAAGGGTATGGCTACACTGGAGAGTTGCAGTGCTGGTGGTGGGTTTACAGCGCTGCAACTTATTCACTGTCCACACTTGCAAGGCACATACAGCGCTGCATCTCCCTGGTTGCAGCGCTGGCTGTACTCCTGCCTGGGGAATAACGATTGCAGCGCTGGTGATGCAGCGCTGCTCCGCCAGTGTGGCCACCAAAAGCGCTGTAATTGGCCTCCAGAGTATTTGGAAGTATCCCAGAATGCCTGATCAGCCACTCTGCTCATCAGTTCGCACTCTACTGCCTTGGCCTAAGGTGACCCACCCTTTAAATGCCGTGGGAATTTTAAAAATCCCCTTCCTGTTTTGCTCAGCCAGGTGTGGAGTGCAATCAGAATCTTTCCAGGTGACCATGCCGCCACGTGCCAAATGAGCCCCAGCATGGAGCAATGGCGAGTTGCTGGACCTCATCAGTGTTTGGGGTGAGGAAGCTGTGCAGTCACAGCTGCGCTCCAGCCGTAGGAATTACGATACCTATGGGCAGATCTCAAGGGCCATGCCGGAAAGGGGCCATGACCGGGACACAGTGCAGTGCAGGGTTAAAGTGAAAGAGCTGCGGAGTGCCTATTGCGAAGCCCTTGAGGGAAACTGCTGCTCCGGTGCTGCCCCCACAACTTGCGGTTTTTACAAGGAGCTGGACTCGATACTTGGGGGTGACTCCACTGCCGATCCGACGACCACGATGGACACTTCAGAGCAGGAGGGGAGGGGGAGCAGGAAGGGGAGGAAACAGAGTGAGGGTACTGGGGTGGGGGTAGACACCCCGGAGTCCCAGGAGGCATGCAACCTGGAGCTCTTCTCAAGCCAGGAGGAAGGTAGCCAGTCACAGCAGCTGGTACTTGGTGAAGGACAAGCAGAGGAGCGGGTTCCCGGTAAGCGGCTTTTATTTTCAGGATGGAAATGTTTCAGGAGAGGAGGGAGCGTTAGGGCTGCATGCATGCATGCCTAGATGTGAAATAGCCCATTGGTGTGGTCTATCACATTGCGGTAATCGGCCTCGGTAATCTCTTCAAAAGTTTCAGCCAGAGCATGGGCAATGCCCTTGCACAAGTTTATAGGGAAAGCCACTGTGGTCCTTGTCCCAGTCAGGCTAACGCGTCCACGCCACTGTGCCGTGAGGGGTGGGGGGACCATTGCTGCACACAGGCAAGCTGCATAGGGACCAGGGCGGAATCCACATTGCTGTAGAAGACCCTCCCGCTCTTCCCAGGTGACCCACAGCAGCGAGATCTTCTAGGATTAACTCCTGTGGAAAATGTTGGGTGTAGGGATCGGTCCTGGCTGGCAGGCCACCAGAAACCGCTTCCTGCAAAACCCCCTTTTGCCACAGAATGCTGATTTGCCTCAGAATGCTGACTCCATATTATCACAAGATTAGGAAAGTACAGCACGCTCTGCCCACATGCAGCGGGTGAGGGGAAAGGGGGAAGAAAGAGTCCTCCACCAATGCGAAACAAGTAAACAAGGCTGTAAGCTATGCATGACGCTGTAACTGAAAGAATAAAAAGGTTGCCACGCCTCACGGCGGCGCTCTCTCCTGAACACACAAGCTGTCTGCGTCTGTTTCCTTCCCGCATCTGGTGACCCCGACGTGATTCCAGCCCTCCGTACCCACCGGCCGGTCGAGCCGTGGTGCACCACAGTGCGTCTTTGCGCACTCCCTCGTGAGTATGGGGGGGGACTTGTCCGTGCAACAGAAGGCTCATGCGAAAGAGCTGGTTAAGTTACTCAAGGTAACTGGTCGCATAACAGCAGCACAGCAACATGTGGAGGATTTACTCCATGTTATAGAGGTTAAGTGCCCTTGGTACCCCGAGAGAGGGTCTCTCGAGGTTTCTGACTGGCAAAAGATAGGCGAACGGCTTCGAAAAGAGCCATGAGCGCCCATCCAACACATCTTGCTGTGGCAACGCTGCGCAGAGGCAATCGGGCACTTGTGGAAGGAGGCGCCCCCGCTTGCCTCTCCCACCCCTACCCCAACTTCATCCCAGGTCACGGAACCTACATCCCCTTATCCTCCCCTTAGGGCGACGGCTCCCAGTCCTACCCTTTTTAATCCCCCATTACCGTCGCCTCTTTCTCCTTCCCCTTCGCCCTCGCCGACTCAGAGCGCGGTGCAAGCCGCTTTCCAGCAGGCGATAGCGACAGAAGCTTCCCCCTTGTTGGAGGAGTGGGAGGGAGAATTCCCAGCCCTTTATCCAGTTAAATATAGCTTGAACGCGGCCGGAGAAACACTTGCTGCACATAGCCCATTGCCGTTCAAGGTTATTAGCGAACTGAATAACGGGATTCGCCAATCCGGCCTTAAGTCCACTTATGTGGAGGGTCTCGTTGAGGCGCTAGGCACAATTTATACTATGATACCGACAGACTGGAAACACCTGTTCCGAATGATTTTATCTCCCGCCCAGTATTGTGTGTGGGACAGTGAGTTTCAGGCTGCAGCATTGGCCTGCTCCTCTGCGGAAAACATTCCTGACCAAATTTATGGGTCAGGACAGTTCGCGGAGGTGGATGCGCAACTGCAGCTCCCGACAGAATCCTTCAAACGCACCGCACTCTCCGTCATGCGAGCGTTTCGTCGCGTTCCCGCGACTGGCAAGCCCTTGTCGTCATTTACCAGTATTAGACAAGGGTCTTCTGAGCCATTCCATCAGTTTGTAGATAGATTAAAAGAAGCCATTGCCCGACAAATTGATAACCCAGAAGCCCAAGAAGAACTCATTCGTCGGCTGTCGGCAGAGCAAGCTAATGCCGATTGTCGCCGCATTCTCCAAGCAGTCATTCACCGCGCGCAGTACTCTTTGGCGGACATGATCCAGGCTTGTGCCGAGGTGGGGACACAGACCCACGCCATGGCGTTGCTTGCCGGAGCCTTGCGCGCCAGCAGCAAACCTCTGGGCAATTGTTTTAATTGCAACAAGCTGGGCCATTTTCGCCGGGAGTGCCGGGCGCCGGGGGGAGGAGCTAGCCGCGAGCGGGGACAACCACCAGGAGGAGGGGGTGGAACCCGCCCGAACAAAAAATGCCCCAAGTGTAACAAAGGCTTCCATTGGGCTAATCAGTGCCGCTCTACCCCCTCGGGAAACTCCCAGTCGGGCTCCCCTCGGGCCCCGGTCTAACCGAGGGAGAGAGCGGTTTCCCTCCCCCTGCCACCTCTGGCAGTGCGGGTATCGATCTGGAAAACGCACAAGACATGAATTCTCAGCTCCCCGGGGAGGTACTCCTAATGCCCACTCAACTTCGGGGCCCCCTCCCTCCTGGAACGGTGGGGCTTGTGCTCCCCCGTTCTTCCGCTCACTATAAAGACATTATGACTGTCCCAGGGGTCATTGATGCTGATTATACTGGCACCATCTATGCCCAATATTGGGGGCAGCTTCCGCTGTCCCTTAAGAAAGGGGAGTCCTGGTCCCAATTGTTGTTGCTTCCTTACCATTGTCCCGCAGTTTCCCTACAGGAACGTACAGGGGGATTTGGCTCCACACGCGCTGACCCCCTGCAACCCACCACCGACGGAAAGGTAACACCTGACCCAATTTACCACCCTCAGGTCGCCGCCGTGCTCCAGCACATACACAGTCGTAAGCCTACCTGTTCTTATCAGATCCACGGTAAGGTTTTGACGGGGCTCTTAGACACTGGGGCTGACGTCTCAGTGATAGCAGACAAGGAGTGGGACCCTTCCTGGCCCTCCGAAGTGGCCCCTTCGGTGTGGGGTGTTGGAGGTAGCCAAGCCTCCAAACGAAGTAGCAACTGGCTACCAGTGGTGGACCCTGCCACACAACTAACAGTGGCTCAAATTAAACCCTGTATCCTTCCCATTGGGTTTAACCTGTGGGGCCGAGATCTCCTTTCTCAGTTAGGAGCTACGCTTGTACTTCCTTAAACTTATGCACCCGTATCACAATCATTATTACAACGAAAGCTGGCCTCCAACCGACATTTATACGGCTCTTGTTAGCCCCCTCCTCAACACTGGCATACACTGCGACAACTCCAATCCAGCTGCACAAAATGCCTATAGAGTAATATGTGACCCCTCTTACCGTAACCGGTTGTTTGTCCGACGCTCTTATTCACAAACTTCCTGCCCTGCGGCCCTTCGCCCATTTCTGTATATTCGACAAATAGGAGGCCACTTTGAAGTATATTTTATACTCACCAACCCCAGCCAGCCGCCTGCGGCGTTTTATGAGGAGGAGTATGGCGAGGACCGTGACTGGTGCCTAGCCTTAAGTGCCCTACCTCCCGACTGGGAACAGTTGGACCACCTTTATCGTGAATTCTTTTTCTATCCACCCCTTTAGTTAAGGTAATTTTCTCTGCCTTCATATGGCAGCTGCTTCCACCGCCTTAGCCCTCTCATGGAAACCTCATTCCCCTGTTTGGGTGGAACAGTGGCCCCTTCCCGCCGAAAAGCTGGCTGCACTCAATGCCTTAGTTCAGGAACAATGTACAGCCCGACACCTTGAACCCACCACCAGTCCCTATAATACTCCTGTTTTCGTAATAAAAAAGAAATCAGGAAAATGGCGGCTATTACATGATTTGCGAGCCATTAATAAAATCCTAGAGCCCATGGGCCCCCTGCAATGCGGCTCCCCAAATCCAAATCTTATCCCCCAAGGTTTCCAATTGGCTGTAATCGATTTAAAGGATTGCTTCTTCTCCATCCCGCTCCAAGACCAAGATAAAAAGTATTTTGCTTTTACAGTTCCTGTCCTTAATAATTCTTGCCCAACCCAACGTTATCAGTGGACTGTTCTCCCTCAAGGCATGCTTAATAGCCCCACCTTGTGCCAGCATTATGTAAACACTGCCCTAACCCCCTTTCGGCAAAAGTTCCCCTCTCTCCTTGTTTACCATTATATGGATGACATCTTGGTCGCCGCCCCTGTCCTCCCAAAGGAGTGGCTTAGTCAATTAACCTCTTCTCTGCAAAGTTATGGGCTACAGATTGCCCCTGAAAAGGTTCAGCTTCATGAACCCTTTCAATATTTGGGCCATAAGCTTCATGCCACCTACTCCGTACCAATCCTTCCTTCTCTTCACCTTCCCAACCCTGTCACTTATGTGGTTTTACAACAACTTTTGGGAGCTATTAATTGGCTCCGCCCCTATTATCAAATTACCACTCAAACACTGCGTCCCCTCTTTATGGCCCTCACTCAAGGTAAACATCCCTCAGATCTTATTACCCTTTCTACTGAACAATTGGCTGTTTTAACTGCATTAAATCAGCTTTTAGCCCAACGCTGGGTGGATCGTGCCTGCGAGAATGTGCCACCAAAGTTAATCTGTCTCTGTGACACCCTGCAGCCCTGCGCCATTGTGGCTCAGGAGCCTGCTGCTGCCCCGCTACATATTCTTGAATGGCTCTACCTCCCACATTCTCCTCCTAATACCTTGTCCCCCTTGGAGCTCATGATTGCTCAGCTCATTACCAAAGGCCGACACCGTTGTCGTGCCCTTTTTGCATTAGATCCTGTGGAAATTGTCCTTCCTCTCCCATTGCGCAGCACTGAATCAGCCCTTGCTTTTTCTGATGCCCTCCAACTGGCTTTAGCAGGTTTTGTGGGTTCTCTTTCCTATCACACTAGCAAGGACCCCCGCTTACATGCCATTCGTCACCTTCCCACTGTGTTTCGTAACCTTTGCCAACATACCCCTATAACTAACGCACTTACAGTTTTTACTGATGGCTGCCCCACCCGTGGTGTGGTTTCCTGGCGTTCTGACGCACAATGGCATTCAAAATTTACTACTCCCCAAACCAGCCCTCAGCGAGCGGAACTTGCTGCTCTCTGCTTAGCCTTTTCTCAGTTCCCCAATATTCCACTCAATGTTATTACAGACAGTCTTTATGTTGCAAATGTTGGTACTGCTATAGCCGGAAGTTATGTTACTCCACTCATGGAGCGGTCACTCCTTGCCCTTTTCCTTACCCTCCAGCAATTGTTACGTGCCCGGACCCATCCATTCTTCATTGCACATATCCGTAGCCACCTTCCCCTCCCCGGAACGTTATCTGAAGGCAACGCTTATGCTGATGCACAAGTGCGCATTTCCTGGGTTCACTCCCCTACCTCCAGCCACGCCTTTCATCATCAAAATGCTAAAGCGCTTGCGCAACAATTTTCCATTCCATTGGATGAAGCTAAGGCTGTTGTCCAACAATGCCCGCAGTGTTCCTCCCTTCATTCCTACCCTCCCACTGGCGTTAATCCCCGCGGCCTCGGCGCCAATCAGCTCTGGCAAATGGATGTCACCCGTTTTCCCCCTTTTTCCCCTTGGAATTTTCTTCATGTTACTGTTGACACTTACTCAGGTTACCTTTGGGCCACACCCCACAAAGGAGAACGTGTTCGACACGTTATCAACCATTTTGTTCGTTGCTTTTCTGTTATGGGCATCCCAGCCAAGCTCAAAACAGATAATGGGCCTGCATATTGTTCTCAACAATTCGCTGCATTTTGCTCCCGTTGGGGCGTTGTGCACACCTTTGGCATCCCCTACAATTCACAGGGCCAGGCCATTGTAGAGCGTGCTAACCGCACCTTAAAAACAGCCCTCCTCCAACAAAAAACAAAAGAGGGAATTCCGCCCACCTTGCCAGACAAGGAGGAGTGGTTAGCACACGTTTTATACACAATCAATCATTTAAATCTTGTTTTTGATGGTACCCATTATGTTTCCCGCTTACAAAAGCATTTTAGGTGCAAGGAGGAACTCCCCGCCCCGAAAGTGACGTATCGGCAACTCCCCGGCACTACGTGGAGTGCCCCAGTTCCGCTGATAACCTGGGGGCGGGGATACGCGGCTGTCAGCACACCACAAGGACCGGTGTGGGTCCCAGCTCGTTACATACGTCCGTGGAAGGAGGACCCCACCAGCGACCCACAGCATGGCGTGGCACCAGGGCCTTAACAACCCTATTCCCAACTTTAATTCGTTAGTGACCACAACAGTGACTCTGTCTCACGAGCGACGCCGTGGTCCACCCAATGCTCCAGTGACGTGGGGGCAAATAAAGTCTCTCTCCCGGCAAGCTGAACACCTGCTAGAACAACAAGATAAGGAGAAGTCCCCAGAAAATTTGTTGCTTGCCCTTATTACTTGTTTGCATGCTAATTCTTGTGTCTTACTGAGCATAATATTTGTTGTTTGTCTGCCCTTGGGGTCTGAGGCAGCAATGCATCCCCCCTATTCCCCAGCTACCAATGTATGGGAGGTTCTGGCTCTTTCTATTAATCGTACTGATTTTTGCCTTTCCCAGCAAACAGCAGTAGGACAATTACTTGGTACATGCCTTATCCCAGTTTGCCATGATGCCAATGAAATAGAAAATAGTACCTGGTTTTACTCCAGCTTAGAAAGCAACACCACAATTAAGAATTTGAGCTTCTCAGCCTATCATAATTGGGGACCCCAGTCCCAACGCCTTCCAGATGGGGCTGTTCAGTTGCTTACCCCTTATGTTGCTGATTTAAATGCTAGCTGTGCACGTATGACCAATTGCACAGCACACACCTGTGTCACTCTCCCTGCCACCCCCCTTAATTGTTCCAGGCCATATAATATTTCTTATCTCTACAAGCACATAAAATTGCCCCCTGGGTGGTTCTGGACATGCACTGACCGAACCTTTAATTACATCCCAGCTAATCTTACTGATGGCACCTATTGCTGCATCAGCCGCCTGTCCCTTATTCTTCTTCCCCGGTCTGAACATAGACCACGAGCAAAGCGCTCGTACACTCAGTTGTCAGCTGATTGCGACTCCAAAGTCGATCTCCTGTCCAAAACCGAATATGTGGCCCTGGCTGCCTCCTTGGTTGGTATACCTGGCTTAACAATTATGAATAGTAAAAATCTTAATCGGTTAGCCTGTTCAGCAGCTAAAGCTGTTAATGCCACGTCCATTGCAGTGGCATTGCTTAATGAGGAACAAACGCAATTACGCCATGGCATTTTGCAAAATAGAGCTGCTATTGATTATCTTTTGCTTCTGCATCATTATGGTTGTGAAAAAGTTAATGATATGTGCTGTTTTAATATTTCTGATCATTCTCATGCTATTGAAAATCAATTAGCCATTATTAAGAATCTTACTGCTCAAATTCAAATTAACAGTGACCCATTTTCCTCCTGGTGGGACTGGCTATCTAGCTGGCTGCCAGGATGGGGTTGGTTACATCAGTTAATAACCTATGGAGGACTCTGCCTTTTATTCCTCGTACTCGCCTGCTGTGGCATTCAGTGCATCCCCTCCTTAATTTCGTTATGCACCCAAGGGTGCCCATGGTCCAAACAAACGTCTGCCCTCTCCTTTTAAAGAAAAGGGGGAGATGTAGGGATCGGTCCTGGCTGGCAGGCCACCAGAAACCGCTTCCTGCAAAACCCCCTTTTGCCACAGAATGCTGATTTGCCTCAGAATGCTGACTCCATATTATCACAAGATTAGGAAAGTACAGCACGCTCTGCCCACATGCAGCGGGTGAGGGGAAAGGGGGAAGAAAGAGTCCTCCACCAATGCGAAACAAGTAAACAAGGCTGTAAGCTATGCATGACGCTGTAACTGAAAGAATAAAAAGGTTGCCACGCCTCACGGCGGCGCTCTCTCCTGAACACACAAGCTGTCTGCGTCTGTTTCCTTCCCGCAGTTGGGAGGCTGTTCAGTGTAGATGCCCCCTGCAGCAGTTTGCTTTCCCCAACGCACAGAAACCCTTACACATCCCTGAGGCAATCAGTCCCCCTTACTCACCATTTCGGGGCTCCTGTGGGTTATGTGCACTCTTTGGTATGGGAAAAATATGCTAAAGTGAAGACTGTAAACTCCTTTACTGTGTGGGAATAACTGTCTGGGTGAGATTATAAACAATGCAGCCTCTGTTAACTGTTGCTATTTTTGCCTTTTGAAAAGTGTCCTTGACTACTCGACTGCCCATATCATCCACTGCTCAGAGGCTACAAAACCTCAGGAAGAAGCCTCGAAAAAGCAAAGCAGACATGCTGAAAGCAGTTATGGATCACTCTGCCAGAGAGAGTAAAAAACTGCAGGACTGGAGGGAAAGGGAAAGCAGGCTCTGCCAGAGAAACTCAGTGGCTAAGAAGAAAAGCACAAAACAGCTGATAAGCATCCTGGCGCACCAAGTGGACTCTATCCAGTCACTCGTAGCCATGCAGGCAGAGCACTACAGTGCAGGCCCCCCACCGTCCCAAAGCTCTTTCCCTTGTGCCCCAATGTCAGCTCCAAACCCCCTTCCCCAGCATCCAGGTTCTTACCACCACCAGCTGCCCCCAACACCTGTACGTTCACCAACCAGCCCTGAGAACTACAATCCTTACCCTCTGCACTCAACCCCCATCACCATGCAGTATTTTCATCCTGAAGTGCAGCAGTCATTGCACAGCACTCCAGACAGGACATATTCAAACCTGTGACTGTACAGTTCACCATCCCACTCCCCTGCTATTTTAGGTTCCCAAAATGTTGTGTCTGTCAAAGTTATTTTCTTTTCAATAAATGAATTCTTGGCTTTGAAAACAGTCTTTATTATTGCAGAAAGTGAAAGATACCTTAGCCCAGGAAAGAAACAGGCACTGCAAATCATTTTAGGAAAAACAGATTCCTACTAACATTGTAACCACTGCACTTCACTCCCGTGCAAGGCACCAAACATTACTGTTGGTTTTCAGCCTCAAATTCCTCCCTCAAGGCATCCCTAATCCTTGAAGCCCTGTGCTGGGCCTCTCTGGTAGCCCTGCTCTCTGGCTGTGCAAATTCAGCCTCCAGGCATTGAACCTTGGAGATACATTCCTGACTGAATGTTTCACCCTTCCCTTCACAAATATTATGGAGGGTACAGCACGCAGATATAACCGCAGGGATGCTGCTTTCCCCCAAGTCTAGCTTCCCATACAGAGATGGCCAGCACCCTTTTAAATGGCCAAAAGCACATTCCACAGTCATTCAGCACCGGCTCAGCCTGTAGTTGAACCGGTCCTTGCTCCTGTCAAGCTTCCCTGTATACGGTTTCATGAGCCATGGCATTAAGGGGTAAGCGGGGTCTCCAAGGATCACAATGGGCATTTCAACATCCCCTACTGTGATTTTCCGGTCTGGGGGAAAAAAGTTCCAGCCTGCATCTTCCTGAACAGGCCACTGTTCCAAAAGATGCGTGCATCATGCACCTTTCCAGGCCAGCCTGTGTTAATGTCAATGAAACGCCCACAGTAATCCACAAGTTCCTGGAGAACCATAGAGAAATACCCCTTCCGATTAACGTACTCGGATGCTAGGTGGGGTGGTGCCAGAATAGGAATATGCGTCCCATTTATCGCTCCTCCACAGTTAGGGAAACCCATTTGTGCAAAGCCATCCACAATGTCCTGCACGTTCCCCAGAGTCACGGTTCTTCTTAGCAGGATGCGATTAATGGCCCTGCAAACTTGCATCAACATGATTCCAACGGTCGACTTTCCCACTCCAAACTGGTTCGCGACCGATTGGTAGCTGTCTGGAGTTGCCAGCTTCCAGATTGCAATAGCCACCCACTTCTCCACTGGCAGGGCAGCTCTCAATCTCGTGTCCTTTCGCCGCAGGGTGGGGGCGAGCTCAGCACACAGTCTCATGAAAGTGGCTTTTCTCATCCGAAAGTTCTGCAGCCACTGATTGTCATCCCAGACTTCCATAACGATGTGATCTCACCACTCAGTGCTTGTTTCCCGAGCCCAAAAGAGGCGTTCCACGGTGCTGAGCATTTCGGTGAATGCCACAAGCAATTTAGTGTCAGACGCGTCAGGCGACTCTATATCGTCGTCGGACTCCTCACTGTCACTTTGGAGCTGAAGAAATAGTTCAACTGCCAAACGTGATGTGCTGGCGACACTCATCAGCAAAGTCCTCAGCAGCTCGGGCTCCATTTCCCACAGAAATCGCGCTGCACAGAAACCGTTGGGAGACTCACAATGGCGCCAAACGTGGATGGAAAAAAACTGACTGCTGGGATGTGAAGCGATGCATCATGGGGCGTTGGAACTGGAAGCGGAATGACCTGCACCCTTCCGTACCCTTCCCACAACCCACGGTGCCAAAATGGGACAAGTGCTCTGTGGGATAGCTGCCCATAATGCACCACTCCCAACAGCGCTGGTAGCCGTCAGTGTGGCCACACTGCAGCGCTTTCTCTACACGGCTGTACGAAGACAGCTGTAATTCCCGGTGCTGTACAGCTGTAAGTGTAGCCATACCCTAAGTGAACACTAGCAGCATGTATACTCCAGTCCTAGGGCAGGTACCAGTGCAAACATTAGATGGCTTCTAAAGACTCTCTTTGCCTTTTGTTTAAACTTTCTACTTGTTGTCTACAGGGGATGTTTTAAATCCTTTTAACATGGATGTGCTGGGTGGGGGCCTCATTTGCTCAAACTTTTTTTTGATGAAGAGGGATTTCTTGAATAGCCCTTTTCCTGAAGAACAGTAAGTTCTCGCACACAGTGTGAATGAAGAACAATGCTGGTTTTTTTGTTTGGTTGTTTGTTTTTTTGGTCTGAGTCACACATCCCGTCGGGCCTAAATTGTGGCTCAGAGTTGGGAGTGATCAGAAGGGAAACACCCATGTGAGATGATGGATGTGATCAGAATCATGTACAGAAGGAGAGCAATGCTTGGGTTTACAGTACCAGGGTGTATGGGGGATCCTTCAGACTCAGAAGCCCTAGTGCCATGATTTTCCAACTAGAGATCTTTTGTGGCCCATCTCTCTCGTAGTCCTGATCTCACAGCTCTCCTGTGGTACCTATAATGCAGGATTATGTGCAACAGTAATATTAGGAAAATAATGAGGTTAGATGAGCATGAACTTTCTTTAATGCAATGGGAACAGCTTCTTGGTACCGTAAACCCATCTCCATCTGGTGTCTGTCTCCTCTCCTCAACCGGATGCCTTTACATTGGTCAGTAATGACTCGCCAGTTTTCCTGCAGCCTCTTCTCTGCTCTGTTCTCTCCACTTTACACTTTGGCTCTGTGTATTCCTGTTTGTCCTCCAATTTTTGTGTTCTCTGCATAGTTGATCCTGGTGGGATTTCTAGGCAATAAAGGCTTGAGGATACCATGCAGGATTGGAGAGCTGTTTATTTTTGTAATAGTTGGCCTACAAATAGCCTCTGGAAACTCTAAGGCCATGTCTACACTAGGGAGCTTACCGCAGTACTGGTGCAGCTGCACTGCTGTAAGATCACTCCTGTAGCCTGTCACGGAGTCCCCGGGCGATGCTCTGGAACAGCTCCCCACAAAGCCAGTCAGGACTTTGGGGAGCCTCCTCTCCCTTGGAGCAGACTTGTTCAGGGCAAGAAGCTCACACGTCTTCACCTCCTGGGTCTCTCCTTGGAGCATTCAGCATCCTCTGCCCCTAAGTGCGCTTCTCACAGCGGGCCCACCCAGGCGGGGTCCTGGGGAAGCCACAGGGTCCTGCACCCCCACTTTGCAGTCAGACATGACTCTCAGCCAGCCAGTAAAACAGAGGTTTATTCGATGACAGGAACAGGGTCTAAAACAGAGCTTGTAGATACAGCAAACCGGACCCCTCAGCTGGGTCCATTCTGGGGGCAGTGAACCAGACCCCCACATCTGCCCTCAGCCAGCTCCAGACTAACAACCCCCTCCAGTCCCTCCTGTCTGCTTAGCTCCTTTCCTGGGCCACAAGGTCACCTGATCACTTTGTCTCCAACACCTTCAGTTGGCACCTTTGCAGGGGAGGGGCCCAGGCCATTAGTTGCTAGGAGACAGAGTGCCAGGTATTTAGGTGCACTGGCCCTTTGCTCTGCCAGATACTTAAGAACTGCCTAGGGGACACTGAGGCACCAACCTAGTATTCATAGAAAACATTAAGAACATTTCTAGTTCATCACATAGCCGCTCTATGCCGAGGGGAGAGAGCTCTCCTGCCGCTGTAATACAACCACCTCTATGAGCAGCAGTAGCCGTGGCAGCAGGAGATTGCATGCTGCCGCTTATGCTGGTGAAATGTATGTCACTCGGGGGAGGGCTGTATTTTTTTCACACCCCTGAACGACATAGATATTGCCAGTGTAAGTGGTAGTGAAGCCACGGTCTAAGTGTCCTGGATTGAGCTAGAGCTAGTAGTAATGATCAGTGGTGGAAGGCAGATGTGTCACAGATGCAGCTCTGAGAATGATAACCAGTGGTCTGTTGTCCTAAGGACGTGTAGCAAGTATTAAAGCAGAATAAAGAAATGATGACAGTAGATGGTTTATATCATATAAATGTTCTGTCCTCAGTCTATTAATGCACCATCAAAAGCAGGCCATGGGAGAAGCAGCTCTTTAACTTAATTTGGTGCAACTTCTGTTGTTAAAACATGCAGGTAAATCACTTCTTTTTTGTGCTTTCTTTGTCTGTGGAAACAAAACAGAAAAGGCAATTGGGAGGAATAAGGAAAAGAACAGGTGCTACCCCAAGGAACAAAAAGAATAACCAGCTAAAAAGATGCGTATCTTCTACTCTGATTAGATTAAATGAAAAACTAGTTTGTGGCTGGCAAATTTAAAAAAATGAATCTTTGAATTCTTTTCCAAACAGAAGAACTAACCTGCAAAGGAATCAGGTTGCTCTAAGGCCCCATTGCATTCTCTATTTCATAGCAAAATACTGATCTGTTTTTATAAGAAACAACCAAGGGCTAGTCATTTAAAGGACTGTAAGTTTGCACCAAGTTGTAAAGAATGTGTTCAAACTACCCAGCTATGCTAGTACATCTTTTTCCAAGCTCTGCTGTGACTGCTTTGGAGTACATATTGTATGCAATTAAATATGGATTGGTGGAGAAAAGTGTTTTAACAGTGATTTGTGATACAAGACAACAAAATGCAGGAAATGCCAACTGAGGACTGACATGCAGCATAAATGCCAGAGTTATCAATAGCGTGTTGGCCTTTACTTTCTGGTTTTCCTCCATTTTGCTGGTGTTACCACCAAACTTTTATTTATTTTAAGCAGTATTTTGTGTTTGAGAAAAATAATTCCCTAGGACATTTTTATAAAGCATAGATTTTTATCTAGAGTTCTGTCTGAGCAAAAATATATGCAAGTAGAACAGATTTTTTGTTTTGTCTGTTATATGGCACAAAGTTTTTTTTAACAGGGTGATTTAACATTGGAACAAGCAGACAAAGGTTGTAGTGGAGTCTTCATCTCTTGAGGCCGTCAAGACTAGATGCCTTTTCTGGAAGATCTGCTTTAGCCAAACACAAGTTACTGGGCTCAATAGAGAAGTAATTGGATGAAATTCCATGGCCTCTGATACACAGGGCCTCAGACTTAATGATCTAATGGTCCTGTCTTGTCGTGAAATTTATGAAAAATCATGATAAAAAGTAGCTCCAGCCAGGGCCAGCCTTAGGATTTATGGTGCCCTAGGCGAGATTATTAAACTGGTGCCCCTGTGCCTGATCTGCTCTTAGCAACACAAACATAAGCTTACAGTATTGGAAAAATTGCCACATTCACGTTATTAAAACCAGTTTAACTTAATTAAGCACACTGTAATGCTGATGGACTAGCACTAAAGAAGCAGCACTATAGAAAAAATTCTGATGACAGAATGATGCAATTTTTTTTTTAATTTATCAAAATTTTATTGGAAATTTATATGAAGAGGTATTGAAACAAAGATTTGTTTTTAATTAAAAGCAATCTTTCTGGCTTTTTTGGCTGCAAAATCAGTAATAATGTCATCATATGACAAAGACAAAGTCGTGTCTTGTTCGATTGCAAGAATAGCAAGACCAGTTAAGCGTTCCTGACTCGTAGAGCGGAGATAGTTTTTAATGAGCTTTAGTTTTGAGAAACTCCGTTCTCCTGACGCTGCTGTTAGAGGAATTGTCAGTAGAATACGAGTGGCAATGTACACATTAGGATATATGTCAACAAGTTTGCGGGTATGAATAAACTGTACAATGTCCATCACCGATTTTGCATGTGGCAACATTGATGACAGTGTACTCAATTCTTTGTACAGTTCAAGTCCATTTAAATCAAAACTATCACTGTGCTTCAGGAGGCTCTCTAGGTTCTTGCACTTTGTCATTAGTTGCTCTTGTTTTCCTATTTCGTTGAATTTAGTTATGTCATACAAAAATCCAAACTGTTCATGGTGTACTTGCAAGGTATTAAACCTTTCATCAACAACAGATACTGCTTTATCCATCACAACATTAAAAAATTCAACCTCAAATTTCTTTTCTGGATCGTCTATGGGCATGATCTGCTGTACAGATTCTTCACAAAGAAGTGTCCCTGGCCTTTTTAACTCATATTAATTATGTATTTACTTTATGAAAGTTGGAGAAAACATTGTGAAAACATAAAACATTGGCTGCCCAACTTCTGGGCTGGCAAAAGTTATACTGACTCACAGGGGAAAAAAAAAAGCAGAAGAATCTTAGTACAACATATGGTCACTCTATACCAGGGGTCGGATCGGGAACCTTTCAGACGTGGTGTGCCAAGTTCACTGTAATTTAAGGTTTCTCGTGCCAGTAATACATTTTAATGTTTGTAGAAGTTTTCTCTCTGTCTATATTATATAAATAAACTATTGTTATTATCTGAGGTCTTGGCCACCGGTCCTGCTCAGGCCACTGCTAGCTGAGTAAATGAAACCCCAAACCGGCAGCGGGCTGCTGGCTGGAACCCTAGACAAGGATCCCAGGCCCTGCTCAGCCTGCTGCTGGTCTGGGGTTCTGACCACCAACTCCTGCCAGCCAGGATCCCGGCCGCCAATCCCCCCCCTCAGCCCACTACCAGCCTGGGATTCTGCTCACCCAGGCTGGCAGGAGGCAGAGTGGGGCTGGCGGCTGAGCTCCTGACTGGCAAGGGGCCGGCAGCCAGAACCCTGGAGTAGCAGTAGGCTGAGTGCTGCTGGTACCCCAGACTGGCAGCAGACTGAGCCACTCAACCCCCCATCGGCCCTGCTCAGCCCGCCACCAGCCCACTCAGCCCACTGCCGGCTGAGTGAATGGAACCCCAGGCTGACAGCAGGTTGAGTGGTTCAGCTGGCCTGCTCAGCCCACTGCCAGCCTGGGGTTCCTTGGGAGTCCCCAGGCCAGCAGCAGGTGCTGAATGGGGCCGATGGCTGGTATCCCAGCTGGCAATAGGGCAGCAGCTGGAACCCCAGAGCAGTGATGGGCTGAGCCACTCAGCCTGCTGCTGCATACCATCAAAAATCAACTCACCTGCCACCTTTTGACACATGTGCCGTAGGTTGCCGACCCCTGCTTTATACACTAGTAAGGAGATGAGCATATTACAGTTGTTGGAGGGCTCTTATCAGGAGTAACAGGCTATAGGAAAGTCAGTCAATGTTTTTTGTTTCTCTGATGAAAACTGGCCCACTCCCTGCCTCAAACCAAACCTGTCACTAATAATTGTCAACAACTTAATTTTCTGTTTTTGTCTAAGATATTGATTTTTTTTTTAAATATTGAAATTGGATTCAGGATTGTTAGCAAGAATCTTTGGCAAACAAAGTTGTTAAATGACAATCTAAATGGCAACACAGTACTGCTTTCATGCTTGGCTCACCCCCCAGCCCGCTGGTCCAATAGCTGCAGTAGAGGAGGAGATAGGTGGAAAACTGCAGGACCCCAAAATCCACCTCTTGGGGTGCAGAGTGGCAACAGCAGCAGCAAACCCTCAGGTCTAATCACACGCCAATGGGCACCACCACCAGCCTTATGGACCATGGTGAAGTTAGCACAGCATCTGATCTCAGGGACAGGGCACTCATGGAGCCACAGCAGCTCATCCTGCCCTATGCAGCTCCCCCCGGATGAGATGGATAGCTGGCAGCTGCCAGCCCAGGGGAGAGGCGCTCCCCAGCTAGGGTGGCCAGATCCAGATGTCCTGATTTTATAGGGCCAGTCCCGATATTTGGGGCTTTGTCTTATATAGGCACCAATTACCCCCACCTAGAGTGACCAGACAGAAAGTGTGTAAAATCAGGACAGGGATGGGGGGGTGGGGTAAAAGGAGCCTATATAAGAAAAAGACCCCAAAATTGGGACTGTCCCTATAAAATAGGGATATCTGCTCACTCTACCCCAATCCCGATTTGTCACACATCTGGCTAACCCCATCCAAACCCTGTGTGACATTCCATTTCTGGCTGCCTGCCCAGGAAGTGAGTTACTTTCACTTTCATTCCTCAGCAGGCAGCCAGCCTCCCCTCCCCCCACCTACCCCCAGCACCTCACCCAACCCAGCCCTGATGGAGGGGAGGGAGAAGAGAGAGAGGGGTGCTCCTGGGGAGGAGGGAGAAAGGAGGGGGTGCTCCCTGAGGCAGGGGGGAGAAGAATGGATGTTATGGGAGACAACAAAGGATACTGGTTCCAGAGCCACAGCCTCACCTGACCTCAGCCGGGGGGAAAGAGTCACACTCACAGGTGAGCTCCTTTCCCAACCCCCACCCCCTCCCCTTCCCAGAGACCCCAGCAGCCAATCCCGTCCCTCAGACTGTGCTGCATTCGGCTCTCTCTAGGACCCAGCAGCCCTGCTTCTACACTGTCTGGGCTGCCTGCAGAGTGGTGCCCCCAGGGAGAGTGAGGCCCTACGCCGTTGCCTATTCTGCCTATGCCTAAGGACGGCCCTGGCTCCAGCTACTGAGAAACTGCTAACTTTGTTTTCACATATATAGCGTGTGCGCGCTCTCTCTCTCTCTGTACTGTGATACAGCATGGCCAGAGGGCAGCAGGAGAGGGTTAGAAGGGAGCCTTATTCCCTGTAAGGGGAAGAAAGTTAGCTATAGATTAACTAGAGCACCTGCAGTCACATGATAAAAACCCATGCTTCAGACAGTGTTGGAGTAGGAGCAGAAAGGATTGGTGTTGGAGCAGAGAACAGTTTGGAGAAGTGCTGCGATGGGCTAAGAAGTCCTAGACGCTAGGTAATGGGCACCTGGCTTGTGCAGAGGGAGGGCAGGAAGCCCCTCACAAGCTGAAGGGCAAGAGAGGGAAATAGCCCAGGGGAAGGAACCGTCAGTTCAAGTGGTTCACCACTATCCTCAGGGCCCCTGGGCTGGGACCTGGAGTAGAGGGCAGGCCCAGGTCCCTCCCTCTCCACTTCCCTCCTCTAGGACACTAATGGGGCAATTAATACTCCAATTTAGGGGCAAGAAATGGCACCTTGAACTCCCCCCCCAAAGAAGAGAAAGCGCAAGACCCATCATAATAGTGCCGGCAATTTACCATAATATGTATATATAGAGAGTGCATGCACTCTCTCTTTCTGATTTTATATATATATATACACACACACAAATACACACACACATATGAGGTAAAAGAGCATTCAGGTTGCAAAGTTAACCACTCAAAATTTAGGAAATGCTAGGCTTAAATTTGCCTGTGGAACCTTAATTTGGTCTCTTGTGCCTATGCATTATGAGATTCTTTAATTACATGATCACATACTAATTTGTTTAGAGATGTTGTTATCCTTTATGTGGACAATCACTAGAAAGTGATGAGTCTCACGCTTTGCCAGCTGGTTTTACAGATATTTGCTGGTAGCGAAGGAATGGTGAGACTTGTGAATCTTGGGTTCCATTCCAGCCTCCGGAAGGCACAGACTTTTCTGCCAATTCCCCCCTCCCTTCCCATGTGATCCCTTCAGCCTTCTATGCTCTAGCCTGCCCCATGCCAGTCCCATGTTTCCCACCCTTGACTTCTTGCTCCAGTTCCATTCTCCTCACCTAGCTAATCTGAGTTTACGTTCTTTAGGCTTCTCATTCAAGTTTCAGTCTGTGTGTCCAGTACATCCTAGTTTCACCTCTCCTGACCTGCCCCCCCTTGCCCAGCCAATCCCAGTCTCCCCACCCAACTTCTAAACCAATATGCCTCTCTACCCCATACTGGCTCCAATAGCCCTCCACATATTCTCCATCCACACTGACTCCCACTCCCTATTTCCCTACTCTTGGGCTCCTTGTCTAATCTCGTGTCCTGCCCCTGATTCCTTGTCCCAGTCTCTTTGCCCAGCCAGGCCCAGGTTTCCTCTGACTCCTCATCAGATCTCTCTCCTGACCACCTTCTCTTCACCCCTGCTGTTTCTCAGTCTCAGTCACCCTGCCCAGCCAGTCTCTTCCACCCATTTACTGGCTCCCAGTCCCTCTAGACTCCACTTCCAGCCTGTCTCCTTGCGCAGCCAGTCTCCCCTGCCAAGGTTCCTTGTCCTAATCTACAGCTCCTGCTTCTATCCCGTCAATCTGTTTTTATCTGGCTTTTCTCCCCTCTGCATTTGAATCAGACACCACCTTGAGCAGTGGGTCACTGAGAGCACAGGAAAGTCAGGCTCCTTACTCTCAGTTCAGGTGCTTGGGCTTGGTGCAGCCCACAGCAGCTCAGAGCTGCAAGTGCAGGGAAAGTCCTGCTCAGCCCTAGGCTGGAGCATGCCCAGTGAAATCCGAATCTTTGGGGCATTTACTTGAGAGTCTCAAGAGAGCATGTGCAAACTGCAGTTCTTCAGACTTATAAATTGGGCAAATTTGGGTAGATTTGCCTAGGAATAGCACACGGTCTGTCCCTGACACAAAGGCCACTACCCAATTCCTTGCTCCAAAGCATGGGGATGATAGAGCTTTTTAAAGAGAGGGCACAAGAATTTTTGATTGGGGCAAAATAATGTTTCCCCCAGCTTCATTCTTGGAAATGGCTGAACCATTTCTCCCCAAAGTTTAGCCTGAGGCATGGAAAATTAAAGTCTGCACTGTTAAAATTTGGCCAAGTTAAAAACAACTAAAACTAGAGTCTGGAAACCCCAATAATAGTCAGCCCTAACCATCCCAGTTTCCTACTTCAGAGATGTGCTGATGTTGCCATTTAATCATCATGGTGCATGAATGGCTTCTTGGAGGGTCAAATTCACCACTGTCCCCTTGTTCTTTCTCCTTATTCTCTTCTCTTTCCCCATCAGCCACAGCTGTGCCTAAACTGAAGTGTATCACACCACATTCTCAGCTGATGTCAATAGAGCTATGCCAGTTTACAGCAGCTAAGAAGCTGGCCCGTAGGGATTTAAAAAGAGAGAGCGCATGCACATGTGCTGGGTGAATACCACACTGTATTTATTTGCTCACTTTGGCTTCAGGTCTGCTTGTTCTTTTTTTAATGGGAGCTGTCCGTGAGCATTTGAGCAACTATTTTATTTGCACAAAAGCATCTAAAAAGTGGAAAACACATTGTAAACCTTCTCTACTACACTGATGACACATTTTAAGTTGGTATCTATTGGTATTCTGACTGGAAAGGATATGTCAAGCAGTGTCTAAGCTGTATCCAATATAATTAGGGACAGTTTTCCCAAAACTCCTTGCCTTGCATGAGGGCAATTAAATAAGCCAAACTAGAACCTGACTTTACCTTGCACAGCTATTACCTCAGCTTGAGGGTAGTTTCCCTGTCACTGAACAAAATGAGATGTAAACTCTGAACCCAGCCAATCTATTTTACAATAGCCTAGATTTTTTTTCCTAGGAATGCTGCCTTTGCATCTTTTATGTAACTTTTTTTCCTATTGGGAGAAAAGGTGAATCAGCTGCCAAAACTCACTGCCAAGGCTCTTTCCTACTACAAAGACCCTGCACTGAATTAAGCCGTGGGTTCAAAAGTCACCTTTAGTTCTTTGCTGTTCCCTTTTATTCATGACAGCTGCTATTGCTGTCACAGTGAAGACTTCATTCCACATACCTACAGATGAAAGTTTGCTGCCTCTCAGTATGTAATGCACGGGCCTGTATTGAACAGCCAACATCAAGGTCGCAGCTTTTCAAATTCCATGTAAAACAAACTTCCTTTCAGCTATATACTTGTGTACAGCTTGATTAGCTCATGCAGTATAGCCGTGATACTGCTATCCAAAGGCCAGCTCACGACCTCTGTTATTTGTTCTTGGATTCCTGGTAGGCAGGAAGTATGGTAGTGCTTTGCGACTGCACCAACAAACATTCTGAAACTAATACGATGCTTGGTAGAGAGAAGGGGATGGCAATGCAAAATGATCTGAACCATAAATTGGACTGTTGGGGAAAACAAAAACAGATGCCATTATTTTGTAGTTGTGAAATACTGTATCATTGTGACTCCTGATGTGGGTTTAGTATGACATGTTACATTTAACACACAAACCAGCCAAACCACTACGAATTTACTGGAATACTTAGGAATAAGGATTCCACCCTCTTCACATTTTGTTAAAACAAGTCCAAGAATAGCAATGACATTTAGAGCCTGGATTAAATAAAATGGTATAATTTATAATCTGCTATCTTGCCACCACTGTAGAAAAACTGTGCATAGTCTTTTCAGGTATTACACCGTGACTTTAGTGTTCTGCATTTCTGTGCCTGCAAAGTAGACTAATAACAGATCCTTCCAGGGATGTACAATAAAATGGGATTCTGAGGGAGATTTTGTTAATAAGGTTTGACACAAATTTCTCTTAGGCTGCATGGTACTGTACCTGTGCATGTTTTCAGCATCTTCTATGGTCTCAGGCAAAGTTTTCCCTTTGGTCTCAGGTAGGAGCAGAACCAGTCCACCATCAATTAAACCAACAACAGCTTGGAACAAAGATCACGCAAAAGGGTTAAATTTGATACAAAATACATAGTGAGCATGACATGGTTTAATATTCATTTGCAGCAATGATTATGAATTTGGGGCAAAGCTGCCTCTGCTGAATGAATAAGTTGTTCCATTTTTTCAGTAGGCTCTGCTCTTATTACTGAGGCCCTTTTGAGATGAGACGAGAAAGGCTGGGCTACACATCTCTCAGGTGTGGCTTAGCCCTTGCACCACTCAGAGGGCACAAAGGAGCTAGATTCTGGCTCCAACATGCCAACTGAGACTTCCCCTGGTGAAGCTCCTGTGCTACTGGCTGCCTCTTCCCCACTTGTTGGCAGAGGATGTGAACTTGGAAAGGGAAGGGATGGCACTCTGCTACATCAGTCCTCCACTGGGGCCTGACCGCTTTGGGACCATATGCCTGTGGTGAAGGCCTAACCTAATTTAGCTGGTGTATCTAACATATTGCTGTCATCTCAAACAAAATTCCAACACTGAGTCCACAGTGAAAGAATATTAAGTAATACAGGTCATTTCTAAGCCATGACATTTTAATGAATCTTTCTGTCATGAGAACAACAGGGAAAAATATGGTGTATCTCCTAGTGCACAGTATTGTCTACTAGGATAGTTCTCTTACAAAATTAGTGAATGAGGAGATTTCACTCCAACTCTATCCCTTTGCCTGGGCAATCTGTTCCCTCCGTCCCACAACCACGCATCCTAAATCCTTCAAACCATCCACTTTCCGTGAAATATTGCAGAGTCTCATCTGTTGCTGCAGACACTATGTGTTAAATGTTCCATGAGCTGGATAAACCTCCTACATTGTTGCTTGGGTACTAGGGAAATATAGCATTTTCCATAGCTGTATCAAGGAGTTGGAGTCCTTTAGAGAATCATCACTGGCTTCTGTGGGGAGTAGGCTGTGGTGAGTTGGCTGTTTCCCTCATCCAAGGACTCATGGAAGCAACTGGCCAGTATTCATGGACAGCCCAGTAAGCCAAGAGGTAAGGAAGCATGGTTGAATGGTTAGGATGCTAACCTGGGATGCAGGAGACCAAGATTCAATTCCTTACTCTGCCACAGACTTTCTACCTTGCATAAATCACTTGGGGAAGTGTCCCTTTCTGTCCACACTTCTAAAAGGATGTTGTTAAATTGGAGTGGGTTCTAAAAAGGGCTGCGAGCATTATTTGAGGTCTGGAAACATCTGTCCTCTGAGCTACACTGAATAAACTCAGCTCCTTTTAGTCTAATGGAAAAGGTTAAGAGATGACTCATTAGTTCATGGTCTCCAAGTACCTATATGGAGAAGAGATTTCTGATGGTAGTGTGCTCTTTATCAGTCAAAAGCATGCCATGATCCAGTGGATGGAAGCTGAAGCTAGAAAAATTCAGACTAGGAATAAGATTAAAAAATATTAGGTTGAGGGCAATTAACCATGGGAACAATTTATCTAGGACATGGTAAATACAGAAACAAGGTGGGTGAGGTAATATTGTTTGTTAGACAGCTTCTGTGGGTGAGAGAGAAACTTTTGAGCTTACACAGAGCTGTCACTGTTATGTAAAAGGTTGAACAGATTGTGCATCTGTAACTGAATACATTTCTCAGACCTGAAGAAGAGCTCTGTGTAAGCTTGAAAGCTTGTCTTTCTCACCAACAGAAGTTGGTCCAATAAAAGATATCTCACCTACCTTGTCTCTTTAATATGGTGGGACCAATGTGACTACAACAACCCTGCATATAGTAAATACAGTCACTCTACAATACAGAACTCTTACCAAAAACTACAAGTGGCAGTTCATGCCAGATCTCTGCCAGTCTGTAGACAACAAATGGAGTTATGATCCCACCAATATCACACATGGAAGAACAGACAAGTACTCCCAGGTTCCTAGAAAATACATGTATGTGAAATGTTCCCCCATTATTAATTTGTTTAAAAAGAATTCTGCAGTTATTCACTTAAACATTTTTAGCAATGCATACAGAAGAATAGGCAAACCATTCCTATTAACAATGCTAGGAGGGATGTGTCTAATCTGTTGCATATTGCGATGGAAATGTCCCAACTGGGCTATAATGAGAACAACAGTAGGTACTACAGAGATGTCCAGAAGAACCTAGGAATTGGTCTGTGCACTAGGCATTGGTCTGAAACATGGTCTTATTTAACATCTTCATTAATGATCTGGGAAGAGGGGATAAATATCTTGTTAATGAAATTCACAGATAATATAAATTGGGAAAAGTTGCAAACATTGGTGAGGAAATAAAAACAATAAAAAGGAACTTTAAAAAATCCACTTCTGACTGGGCTAATAACCACCAAGAATAATAGGAGGCATTTGATTAAAAAAAACGGGTGAAATGTCAGGCATATCTTCCAGTGAGATGTACTAGAAATGCAAGTGTTCCTTTGGTGGTGCAATGGAAGCCCCATTGTTTTGGAGATATAAATCTAGACTGGATAAAGCACTAGAAAAAGCACTATAAGGAATAATCCTGTGTTGGTAAAGAGATGGACAAAAATGTCCTGTAGGTTTTCTTTCTTCATTGTATAATACTTTCATTTAGTCAGGTTTTTTTTTTTTGGAGGGAAGGGGAAAAGGATGAGGCCAGAGGAGGCATTTAAATGATTTGTAACATACGCTTCAGCAACCTGCTATGGTTAGTCTGTGGCTCTGTCGTCCATTGTAGTGTAAGCTGAGAGAGAAAGAGGCGAGAGCAGAGAACAGAGCCTGGGTCTCTTATGGCACCATGACATGCCAGGTGCAGGTTATCTGGGCTGCTGTTCACATTGCTTGAAATTTGTTTTTAGGTGTATTTTGTAAATACAAAAGCACTTTGTTCAGGCACTACATGGCCAACAGCTTCCCCTACTGTAGCAACAGTCTCCAGCCAGCCTCCATTGGCAATCCCCAGGCCCTAATCACTTTCTCCTGGCTTGCTTCCACTAGATCTCTGTTGCTGCAGCTTTTTCATTCTTTATTGGCTCCTTTTTCATCAGCTTCTGGGGGAAGCCTTTCAGTATCACCACAGCTACAAGCCTGAATCAGTCTTAAAATCAGCCAGCACCAAGTGTGTTTCACTGTCCCTAGGGCCGGCTCCAGGCACCAGCTGTGCAAGCTCATGCTTGGGGTGGCAGAGTCTCAGGGGCGGCATTCCACCCAATCCTAGGGCGGCACTGCAGCTTTTTTCTTTCTTTCTTTTTTTTTTTGTTTGTTGCTGTGGCTGCCCTGTAGGGGGCGGCAGTGCGGAGCAGGGGAGCGCCCTGCAGCAAACTGGGCAGGGCAGCCCACGTCCTTCCCTCTCTGCCAACCGGAGTGGAGCCCTCCCAGCAGGCGGCGCTGCAGTCGGGGCCATGTGGCGAGCGCCCCGCTGAAGCACTGGCCACTGTCCTTCTCTCTCTCCACCCTTCCCCCCCCATTAGATCAGGCGCGCACACTGCAGCACAAGGAGACCCCTGGCTCCAGTCGCCCTGTAGGGATTTTTTGTTTTATTTTTCCCCTGCTTAGCCGGTCGTGTCGTTGTTTCTCCCCCGCCCACCCACTTACCTGCTCCAGCCCCACCATTTTTGTGTTGTTCCCCTCCCTACCAGCTTTGCCGCACCAGCCGTTCCTTTTATTCCCCCTGCTTTGCTGATCCAGTGGACCTGCCCCCCCCTTATTTTTGCTTGGGGTGGCAAAAAAGCCAGAGCCGGCCCTGGCTGTCCCTGGCCGAGATGCTAAATATCCACCTATAGAGTGATGATTGTCAAATCCAGTCCTGTGTTTTGTGGTATCTGAAATAACTTTTGCAGTGAATGTTCTGCATCAAGTTCTGCTCCATTGGGCCAGGCAATGTATTTGGATAGGTTACAGGTGGCCCACTGTGCTGTTTAGTTTTTAAACAAACTTCTGTCATTTGATAGACATGCTGTTGTGTTTTTTCTGATGTGCAGTGTGTGGCTCTAACATGTTTCTGTGATACCCTTGAATCAGTAAATAGAGACACTCTGCACTCTTATCCATTACATTTTATACTGGATTAACAGAAGACGGTGCACCCACCTGAGAAATGTTGGGTACAATTCTGCATTCACTAGGCAAACCATTTCATAGCACATGGTAATTCCCATTCTGCCTAAGCAAGCTGCAGTAATTTTTAACCAATAGATATCTGGAAGGAAGTCACATGTTAGTTACAAAGGTGGCTGGTTTCTTCTGATCATGTCATAAGAGTGTGAAAGATTGCATTTAGTAAATACCATACAGCACAGGAATCCCACGGGGGAGCTACGAATGGGTTCTCCTTTCACCCCATATCAGTTTGCAATACTAATACTTCAGAGTTTTTTAAGCATTTTAGATTTGTCAGTGTGCTGTACAGTCATAAAGTAACTGACCCCCACAACTCTCGTGGGTGATAGGGTAAGCAGTGATCTCTTCGTTTCCCTATTTGTAAAATGAAAGCAACAAAGACAAAGTCACTTGCCCAAGGGCCACATACACACAGAACTAAGATTAGAACTCAGGATTTCCTAGCTCTAGCCACAAATCTAATTGATTAGAGTACATCACCTCCTTGTATAAACCAGGAAGTGTCCGATCACTGTTTTAAAATGAGTTTGTTCTGTCAGCTGAGCTCAGTTTTTGGGCTGTATGTAAAAGTTTGGGGAAGATATATTATGTATTAAATCTTAAGTGACTGGTGCACCTGAGACTATACATGTAAAAGAGCATATTAAAATTAGTAAGATCCTGGGGTCTGTCACTGGGATTGTCCATCAGGTTAGGTTTGTACCAGTTTTGTGTGTGTGCAAATACAAAATTTGGGATGTACAAAGACATGTCTGGCCAAAACGGTGTGCTTGTGAACTTGCATGTGTAAATTTGCAGGCTGAGTTGAAGCCATTTGGGAAATTTAGCCCATTATGTGCCCCTTTTTTCAGCACTTGCTTTATAAAAAGCTCTTAGAGAGGGGGGAAATGATTGGTAATTTTTATCTTCACCAATGCTTGTGGAAAAATACCTATAATTTGTTCCCATTGAATTGCAACACTGATGTGGACTATAATAGCAAAAGTGGTCTTTTCAGTTCTCCAGAACACTCACACTCTCTCAGGGGTAACGGTGACACAGACTAACAAAAGCTTGAGTAACTCACCGTCTGGGATGAAAGCTGTAATAAGGCAAGCAGCCCCTGCCACCAGATTTGCTGTAGCCCAGGGATAGCGACGGCCAATGCGATCAATTGTGAGTATGAGTATGAGGGCGGCTGGAAATTCAACCAGTGCAGAATAGAAGAAATCCAGATAAATGTTCCCACCAGCAATCCCCATGTGCATGATGAGCCCCTGGTACAGAACAGAGCTTGTGAACCTAGGCAGAGAGCAGAGCCCAATTCAAGCCAAGTTTGCAAAGGGATAGATTATTCAAAGAATTAAGAATCACTGCCAGTCAAGGGCCATTTGAGGAAAACAGAGCAAAAGTAACTATGTGGGGGATGATGGGGGGTGGTTTAATGCTTTGAAATGAAAACCACGTTACCCTCCCTTACCAAGTGTACATCAAAATGAGTGTATGTTTCCTTATCTGAGGTGTTCTGACCAAGTCTAGAAATGAAGGGCTCAGCTTTTCCCCATCTTCCTCTTCAGGGTTGAGACTCTAGGAAAGAACCAGAGGGACATTAAGGAAGAGGTTAGGGGGTGAGAGTCTGGGGAGTTTGGCCTTGTTTATTTTCATTGGATCAACATAAGCATCATTTCTGGAATTTTTCATTTACCAATTAAGAGTTGTCTGTAAAGTTATCAAAAACTGAGGGGAAGTGTGGACACTTAAACAGCCCACCCTTTCCCCCAGCTGTCTGTCTGTACCAAAGCCACCTCATTAAATGAAGCAACATTTCTTTTTAAAAGCAATAAATAAATAAAAGATACTTTGGAATTTTCAGTCAGATGTGATCTGGTTGGTTGAATACTGCTTGATACTTCATAAGAGGAAGAACTCATTTTGGCTATCGGAATATTTATAGGAGTCTTCATTCATATGAGTGTGTTTTAATATCCAAGGCTTTCACAGAAGAAAACCACTCAACTCCACTTTGCAGATTTGCAGCACTTTGGCTTGTCAGTTTGCTCCCTGTTCTGGATTCAGAGCAATCCTAAATATATAGCATTGTTTGCTTGTAATTACACACCCAGGAAAAAATACATGATCACCTGTAAAGAGGGAGGCACCTTTTTCCCATTTCCCTTGGCAATACGGTTAATAATTTTCATGGCTTTGTCATTTTTCTGTTGAGCTATCAGCCACCTTGGTGACTCTGGCAGACACCTGCAACACAAGCAACCAGGCACAGGTATGTGGAAACAAAATATGTCACTGTAACACTGTGTATTCAAACTAAATTGAGTTTCTGTTGATAGGACATTAAGGGGTACAGGACACCCATAACTCCAGCTGAAGTCATGGGGGGGTGAGGATGCTTAGCTACTCTCAGGTTCATCATTTCCAAGGCCACAAGAGATCATTGTGATCATCTACTCTATCCTCTTGTATAACACAAGCCAGAGAACTCCTCCAAAATAATTCCGAGAGCATATCTTTTAGAAAAATGTTCAATCTTGATTTAAAAATTACTAGTGATGGAGAATCCCTCACAACCCTTGGTAAATTGTTCCTGTGATTAATTATCTCACTGTTTAAAAAAAAATTTCATTTCTTTTCCAGTCTGAATTTTTCTAGTTTTAACTTCCTGCCATTGGATCTGTGTAGATTGAAGAGCCTATTGTTAAATATTTGTTCCCCACATAGGTACTTATAAACTGTGCTAGTCACTCTTTAACAAAGAGAAGGCTAAGCTAAACAGAGACACTCAAGGAGCTCAATCAGTATAAAGCAGGTTTTCTAAACCTTTCCCATGGCTCTTCTCTGAACCCTCTCCAATTTATCAACATCCTTGCAGTTTGTGGACATCAGAACTAGACACATATTCCATCAGTGGTCAGGCCAGTGCCAAATATGGAGGTAAAATAAACTTTCTATTCTTACTTAAGTCTTCTGTTTATGATGACATCATTTGGCTTTTAGGGAAAAAACCCAGTTTGGTATATTTTGAAATGTAAAAAAATTCTGTCCATAAAATATGAGAAGGGGTTGACATTTTTCTAGATTGTGAAATTGTGATGAAACTTTTTGCTGAAATTCTGACAAAATGTTTACAGATTTGTTATCTTTGTTTGCCATTTTAAACCAATAGAATCATAAAAATGTTGGGCTGGAAGGGACCTCGGCAGGTCATCTAATGAAACCCTGAACTGAGACAGGACCAAGTGTACCTACTCCATCTTAGACAGGTGTATATCTAATCTGTTCTTAAAAACCTTCAGTGATGAGGATTCAACAACCTCCCTTGGAAGGCTATTCCAGTGCTTAACTACCCTTATAGTTAGAAAGTTTTTCCTAAATCTGATCTAAATCTCCCTTGCTGCAGATTAAACCCATGACTTCTTGCCCTACCTTCAGTGGACATGGACAAGAACTGATCATCGTCCTACTTATATTTGTTTAAGAACTGGTTGGACAAACACATGGCAGGGATGGTCTAGGTCAGGGGTTCTTAAACTGGGGGTCGGGACCCCTCAGGGGGCCGTGAGGTTATTACATGGGGGGGTCACGAGCTGTCAACCGCCACCCCAAATCCCGCTTTTCCTCCAGCATTTATAATGGTGTTAAAAACATTTTTATATATTTTTAATTTATAAGGGGGAGTCACACTCAGAGGTTTGCTATGTGAAAGGGGTCCCCAGCACAAAAGTTTGAGAGCCGCTGCTCTAGGTTTACTTGATCTTACTCCAGCAAAAGGGGCTGGACTTGATGACCTCTAGAGATCCCTTCCAGCCCTACATTTCTATGATTCGCTTTGAAGGAAGCTATCAGATTACCCATCCCTGTCACTCTTCTTTTCTCAAGACTAAACATGACCAGTTTTTTAGTCTTTTCTCATAGGTTAGGTTTTCTAAACCTTTTCTCATTTATGTAGCTCTACTCTGTACTTTCCTGAGTTTGTCCACATCTTTCCTAAAGTTCCGCCCCAAACTGGACACAGTACTCCACTGAGGCCTCAACAGTGCTGCACAGAGTGGAACAATGACCTCTCGTGTCTTATATATGACATTCCTGTTAATAACTCCGCCAAATTGTATTCGCCTTTTTCTCATCTGCATCACATTGTTGACATATATTCAATTTGTGATCCACTATAACCCCCAGATCCTTTTCAGTACTACTACTGCATAGCCAGGGATTCCCCATTTTGTAGTTGTGCATTTGATTTTCCCCTCCTGAGTGGAGTACTTTGCACTTGTCTTTACTGAATTTCATCTTGTTGATTTCAGACAAATTCTCCAATTTATTAAGGTTGTCTTCAGTTCTAATCCTGTCCTTCAAATTAATAGCACCCCTCCTCCCCCAGCTTGATGTCATCTTCCAATTTTATAAGTATACTCTCCACTCCATTATCCAAGTTGTTAATTAAAATATTGAATAGTACTAATAAATATGCTCTTAAATTAAATGAGTAACTTTTAAAAAGTTACAAATCACTGTCCTCATCTTTCCCACTGCTTAAAGACACCCACGTTTCAAATGTTAAATCTCACTGCTAGAGATGGGTCTAGAGACAGCCCCTGGAACTCTGTGCATGGGGTAATAGTGGGTGGTGGGGAGTTCAAGCCCAGATGTACTATTGAATTTTACAGCTGGCCCCTAGCTCTCTAATGGATCAAACTGAAGCCTCCAGATTAAAAAAAAAAGACAAGCCTGGAAGAAGTGAGATGAAATGCAAAATTCAGACCTGGATTTGAATCCCAACCCCATCACTAAATAAGGCTAGAATAGTGACCTAGTGTCTAATGTTTTGTTATTGCCATTCTGGGGCTAAATGTACAGAGGAGGTGCTGGAGATGCAGCACCCTTGCTATGGATGATAGAATGGAATAGAGCATCTTACATTGTTAGGTAACAACCTCTTCACTCATTAACAACACTGAGTGCTAGATTGACCATAACACTGCATTCAAGATGTGGTAGATTTTTTGTGCGGAATATTCTAAAATTTCAGGTTAGCTGTGTAATCGAGTGCAAAGTAGAGCTAATGGAAAAATGGAATTTCCATCCCCTGGGAACTCCAATATCTCAACATTTCTTTTCATCCTGAATCAGGAAGAAAAGTCAAAATATCAAAACTTTTTGCAGAACAAGTTCCAAAAAAATTTAAATCCAGAAAAGTCGACACATTCTGTTTTGGATCAGGTTGACATTAGTGTGTATGTCTGCTTCAGACACTGGAATACCTTATGTGAGTTGTTCTGGGTCCTTACTGCCCCATTATCTCCTATAGGCCATGCACCCTGGTTGAACTACATCAGCTATGATGCAAGGTGGTCTTTTCCTGTGATTGATTCTTATGGGACTCCCATGACATACTGCAATGGCTCAGCAGCAGAGAAAGCATGCCATGCACCAAGGGAGATATAGTCCAGTTGGAGGACCAGGGCATGAAAGGCCTTAAACTACAAATCCCATGAATCAGCGCAGTGGCTTTGGTAGACACAGAAGTTAATGTTGACCTGACATGAAATAGAAGGTTTCATTTAGGTTTTTCTAATGGAAAGTTCTGCAGAAATTGATCCTTTCCTGTGGAAAATTTTCAGTTCTGGTGAAACACCATTTTTAATGGTTAAATGTTGCAGCTGAAACCTTTTGACTAGCCCTAACAGTAAACTAACATTGTCAAAAGGAGCTCAAACTGTGAACTAAAATCTCCATTTTGTATTTTTGTTCTTAGGTGAAATATAAATTTGCTTACCAGTAATAGAGCAAGAAGAAAAAGTTTGGCAGAGTAACAGTGAGCTGCAGCCATCTCCAGTGAGGAATCATATAAGCAATAGCAGAGAGTACGAGGAGTCCAACAGTAAAGGCTACTTGGTAAACAATTCCTACTGTCCTTCTATAGCTTAAGCCAACAAATTCTGTGACTAAAAAGATAACACAAATCAAGGTAGAAAATAATCAGTGATAAATCAATTTAGACATTGGAGAACCTAGATCCCCTAATTTAAAACCATAATTTTTTTTATAGATTCTAGAATTTATGATCTTGTAAAACTTCTGTCCTATCTAGAAGCCTTTAAACTGAGTTCTCTTCAGTGATGTAGAGTAACTATTTAAAAACCAAATTCTTCAAATTTGTCATGTTTCATGAACAGAAATGCGTAGACTTTTTGAAAAATTTGGATGTTACTAAGCCACAGTAAATTTCTAACAGTGATTTTGGTATCTAAATATTTATTTTTTTACATGAATACCGCTAAGTGGAAAATGGCACTAGATCTGGTGGGGAGAGGACAGGGGAGGAGGTAGAGAACTTATAATGTTTCTTGAGAATGTTGTGTATGTAGTTTAATAAATTATAAAACATTGTTGATGTATGTTTATGTGGACTTCTGTTAGAAGCTGTTCAGTATCATTACTGTATGCATATTTAATTTTTAGATTTCTTTTTTTCAGAAAGGGCTTAGTGGTATGTTCTCAATTTGAGATTTCATATGAAAGAAGAGTATTTATTGTGTCAGAGTTAAGGGCGTTGAGTTGTGATGAAATATGCATTTCTTTGTACTTGGTGTACTTCACTGAAGTGAAGGGGAGTTTTGCCATTGACATCAGTAGGGCCAGGATTTCACCCATTAACATATTATGAGGACAGGGGATGTGTTTACCTATTTGGTTCCTGCATTTAAGTGCTTTGGTTTTCTAAATGTAAAAAGGAAGTCTAATATTGTCATGCGGTAACCTTACCTTGTCTGGAAGTAAGGTTTTTTTATAAGGTCTCAAGTCATGGAACCACAAAAAGTCTGGGGAACAAAAACTTCAATTTGGATATGACATTACTCACTACCCTTCGAGGCCAGCCCCACTCACTCTGTTCTCTGTGTGTTCACTGCAGCTGGGAGCGTGCCTCCCAGCCCGGGTAGACAGACGTGCTTGAGCTAGCGTTCTAAAAATAGTAGTGTGGACGTTATGACATGGCCAGTGACGCAGGTGAGGCACCTAAATAGAAGCCCACCCAACTCCTGCAGTCCATACTATGGTGACTAGCCCTGGATCTTCCTGGGCTCACTCCCGGCTGTAGGCATACCCTTAAAATTTAACCTGCCTTTGACAGCTTTTCCAATTAATCCATGTCCTTATATGGGTGTTTATTTGAACATATGCTTGTTAATGTGGGAAGGCACAGTATTTTCCCAAATTATCTTCTTCCAACATGTGTAACTTCTCAAAGACTTGGATATAAAAACCCTGATACTGTCTCATCTGAAAAGAAAATGTGATTTTGACATAAATCTTGGTTTTGAGTGTAGAATGCAGTTTTTCAATGACTGAAATGAGCTTCATTTTTCTGTGTGTTACCCAGTGAGCTAATAATTCCTTACATTCAGCTGTATTGGAACAAATCTGTTCAGCCCTACTTCTACACCCGGGGCTTTATTCACCCCGAGTGGTAATTGCAATCTGTCTTACTCAATATGTAGCCTGTTAACCAGCCCCCCTTGCTGACCAGTCCTTGTATGAAACGATAGATCAGCATCCATGTGTAGCTTGGTGCAAAGGCCATGAGAACTCCAGAAATGGAATTGACAAGGATTGTAATTAACAGGCATAATTTACGACCAAACCTGCAGAGAAACAAATGTATCTGTGATCATGACATGCATTACATTGTGCAAAACATAACTGAAGAGCACATTTTCATGTGGCTGAGTCATGCTGGTTGCAAAGCAATACTTTTTGAATTCATTTTATTGAAAGATCTGTTTTCTTCTCCCAAGTTTTGTTCAGAGCAGTTTCTCATGTACATACAGTCTAACCTTGTACTGTAACACCTGTAGTCCTCCTCTAAAGAGAGAATTGCTGATAGAACCATCTATTTTGCTAGGGAAAGAATACTGAGAAATGCTTCTGGATTGTTCCTGTACCACCTACAGCATTTTGATTAATTTCCCACTCATTTTATAGGGGTACCCCCTCCTGTGCCCATATATGTGCATAATAATCAAGAGGGGAGAAAGTCAAGCCACTGCTGTGCATTTTTAGATATTCTCAAAGTCCAAGTCATGTGATGTATAGTGGACAGCAGCTGTAGTTCCCTGGGTTGCACAGAAGAAGCAAGAATTTTGGAGAAGTGATGGCTCTTTTCTGGGGTACATGTTGACTTGGATTTTAAAAGGAGGAAAGTACGTGCTGCAGTCATTGTTTAACTCCGCTGCCTTCACAGCTGGTCTCAGCTGGATGAGAAAATGCCAAGCAGCCAGATGTGACATCCTAATCCTGGGGCTGGTTTGTCTGCTGGGGCCGGGTGCTGTTCTAGTTTACACTGGCTGGCTATGGCCTTCAGTGGTCCAGCTGTCAATTGGCATAGCCAGAGCACAGAATGCTCCGTCCATGCTTCCCCTCACCCACAACTTGCCCTCAAAACTGAGAGCTGCAGCCAGGGGAGTTTCACAGAGGAGCCAGCTATTCCAACTCTAGGCCTGCTGGGGATTCCCAGCAGGCATAGAGTCTCTGTCCTTATATCTCCTTTTCTCATATGATTTTCCCCCCCGCTTTTAATGAAGACAGGAATTGCTTTGTGATTTCCTCCACCAAGATTTTCCATTTACAGTGACAGTGGTGAGTTCTTACAAACTCCTTTCACCTATGTGTTTGCACATTTTCTTAGCACGAACAATTACTGACCTGGTTAATGTGCTCTGGAAACATCCTGTGGTGGCTGTCTGACTTGCGCTACATTGATCTGTAGTTCTTCTTCTATGCTACAGTAGTTTCTCCATTGACCTATGCAGTGACCCTAATTTTTGCCTCATTCCAGTCATTCTTCCCCAGCTATAGTGCTCAGAAATTTCATATTGGATCCGCAGTTGTCTTTCCATTGGTGGTATAGTGGCTCCACTGATATTCAAAAGCAAATGTTTCCAAAAGAAACAGGCTTATTACAATGCTGGAAAGACATTTTGGTTTGGTTTAATGGAGAACCATTTATTTAGTTATTTGATTTATAAAAATGCACCACCAGTCAAAACTCTGCAACCCAGTACAATGAATGTACACTAACAAAAATAGCAGAGTGACAAATGACAGCCAAAGTCAATTTCTTCTTTCCGCTCAATAACAGCAGCAGCTCAAGTCACTCAGATACCCCCTTCCATCATATCCCACATAAACAGGCCATTTTGAATTATGTCCTAAGGGTCAGCCAAAGGGCGTTGCAAAGCCAACAGAAAATTCCAGACTGAAGGTCCATCTTCTAAGAATGCCCTAGTGGCCTTCAGCAGTTCCAGATCTAAACTGCAGGGGCAAACTAGGAGTACTATAGCTGATCTCAAACATTGCATAAGAGGGGAGGTGGTCTTTATGGTAGCCAGGGTACAAAACACATAAGACTTTACAGATCAAAATGAGCACCTTGGATTTTGCCCAGAAACCAGCTGAGTCTATGAATAGGTCTAATATACTCCTTCGAACTAACACCTCTAAGAAGTCTTATTTTGCACTAACCGAAGCTTCTAAATGGCAGTTGCAGTGATCCACCTGCTCTTCCAGTCCTGGCTTCTGGGATATGACATTTTTACAGAGCCACTGATCAGAACCATATATTTTAGGAAATAAGATATTTCAGCCACCAGGAACTACTCCATTTTAAGTGACTGAGTGATCTTTTGAATTAGTTTTTCAGTGTGTACATTTACCCTTCAATCATATGTGGTGTTTAAAAATATGAATGTTAAATACCCAAAGTGAATGTTTCATCCCTCACATACCTGTCTGCTATGTAGCCAATGCTTATGGAGCCAATAAAAAATCCAATGTTCACACAAGACTGAAAGAGATCCAGCTTCCAGGAGTCCTCACAAACCAGGTTAAACTGCAGAGGCACATCAGTGTTAGAACAGGGAGAACAGACACTCCACAACATTAGGCATGGCCCAACTGTTTTGAGATATGATGAAACACACACTGAAAATTTTCCAGAAATGAAATGACCTAATTCTTTTGACCAACATCACTGAAATACATTTTGCCCAATTTGACTCAATTTCCAGAAAAATACTACCCTAGTGAAGGGTGAGGGTCCAAGCAGGGACACGTGCATACTGGAGATGAATGCATGGCTGTGCAGACAGTGTCAACAGGAGGGCTTGGCATCCTGCACCCTTGGGAGGCTGTTCCAAGGAGGAGGTCTGCTGGGGAGAGACGGACTCCACCTCACTAAGAAGAGGAAGAGCATCTTTGCAAACTATCTCACCAACCTAGTGAGGAGAGCTTTAATCTAGGTTTAAAGGGGAGAGATGACAAAGGCCTACAGGTAAGTATATAAAAAAAGTGATCTTAACAGAGGGCTAGTGGTTTGGGAGGACAAAGTTAGTATTGGGTCGTAAGAGCAACAAGAGAAATCAGTGGGGAAAATCTGCTCAACATCTTACATATCTATACACAAATGCAAGGAACATGGGGAATACATAGGACAAACTGGAAATATTCGTACATTTGCTAAATAATGACAACTAGCATCACAGAGGCTTGGTGGGATAAACCTTGTGACTGGAATATTGGTCTTGTAGAGTGATATAGCTTGTTCTGGAAGTTCTGGTAGGAGAAAAGGGAGAAGCTGTTGCATTATACATCAAGAATATATACACTTGCTCTGAGGTCCAGAAGGAAGTGACAGCCAGACCAGTTGAAAATCTCTGGGTAAGGATAAAAAGAGAAAAAAGAGGGGTGATGTCATGGTAGGAGTCTACTAGAGACCACTGAATCAGGAAAAGGAGGTGGATGAGGTATTTTCTAGAACAAACAGAAAAATCCAAACCAGAAGATCTGGTAGTAATCAGGGACTTTAACTACGCAGATATCTGTTGGAAAAGTAATCTTGCAAAATGCAAAATTTCTAATAAGTTCTTGAAATGTATTGGAGACAACATTCTGTTTCAGAAAGCTGAGGATGTAACCAGTGGGACAGCCATTTTAGATTTGATTCTGACTAACTGGGAGGAATTGGTGGAAATCTGAAGGTGGAAGGTGACTGTGAAATTATAGATTTCAGTATTCTAAGAAAGGAAGGAGTGAGAGCAGCAGAGTCTAACAAACTCAGAAAACTGGTAGGTAAGGTCCCATAGAAAGAAAATCTAAGGGATAAAGTCATTCAGGAGAGCTGGCAGTTTCTCAAGGAGACAATATCAAAGGCACAACTTCAGTGTGATCTATCCTGATGCAAAGGAAAGATTGGCATAACAGTAAGAGGCTAATATCGCTTCTACAGGAGCTCTTTAGTGACCTGAAAATCAAAAAGGAATCTTACAAAAAGTGGAAACGGATGAATTTCTAAGAAGAAATACAAAAGAACAGCACAAATGTGTTGGGACAAAGTCAGAAAAGGCTAAAGCAAAAAATGAGTTAAGTCTAGCAAGGGACATAAAAGGCAATAAGAAAGGTTCTTTAAATATACTATGAGTAAGACAAAGGCAAAGGACAGTGTAGATGCTCTACTTAGTGGGAAAGGAGAGCTAATAACTGATGACATCAAGAAAGCTGAGGTGTTCAATGCCTATTTTACTTCAGTCTTCACTAATGGTGACCAGATACTCAGCACAATTAATATTAATTATGTGAGGAAGGAGTGCAAGCCAAAATAGGGAAAGAACAGGTTAAGGAGTATTTAGATAAGTTAGATATATTCAAGTCAGCACGGTCTGATGCAAATTCATCCTAGGGTATTTCCGGAACTAGCTGAAGCAATATCAGAACCGTTGGCAATTTTCTTTGAGAACTCCAGGAGGATGGAGAAGGACAAACATTGTACCTATCTTCAAAAAAGGGAACAAAGGGGACCTGAGGAATTGTAGACCAGTGTCATAAACAGATAGTTAAGGTTTAATGCCTCTTTTACCTGTAAAGGGCTAAGAAGTTCACCTAGCCTAGCTGACACCTGACCAGAGGAACCAATGGGGGAACAAGATGTTTCAAAAGGAAGAAGGGAAGTTTTTCCTTTGTTAGTTTTCAGTTTCAGACGGAGTGAAAAAGGTCAAGGAACCAGCCTCTTATCAGAGTAGTAAGTTTTAGAAAGGGATAAACAGGTTTATGTTTATTTTCTTTGTAACTTGTCTTGGTACCATTAAGGGAATTATTAAAATTGGGTATTTGGGTATTTTTTGTGTAACTAAATTTGTGCCCGGGGAACCTCCTCTGTGTTTTGAATCTGTTGTCTGTGAGAGTAGCTGGTACGCTAATCTCTCCCAGAGGATTTTCTTTTACCTTTCTTTTCTTTAATTAGAAGCCTTTTTCTTAATACTTGAGTGATTTTTCCTTGTTTTTTAGATCCAAGGGGATTGGATCTGGACTCACCAGGAATTGGTGGGGGAAAGGAGGGGGGATGGTTATTCTCCTTTTTTTAAGATCCAAGGGGTTGGATCGGTGTTCACCAGGAACTTGGTGAAAAAGTCTCTCAAGGCTACCCTGGAAGGGGAAGGTTTTGGGAGGAAAGGGCGTGTTCCAGATGGAGGATCTGGATGGTGGCAGCGATACCAGATCTAAGCTGGTAATTAAGCTTAAAATGTCCATGCAGGTCCCCACATCTGTACCCTAAAGTTCAGAGTGGGAAAGGAACCTTGACAACCAGTCATCCGAATTTGGGTATCTAGAAAGATACCAGAACAATTATTAAACAATCAATTATATTATTATTATAGGGATAACTGAAACCTGGTGGGATAGTACTCATGACTGGAGCACGGGTATTGAAGGCTATGTGCTGTTTAGAAAAGACAGGAAGAAAGGCAAAGGTGGTGGAGTAGCCTTGTACATCAATGATGAAATTAACTGTAGCGAAATAAGAAGCGATGGAATGGATAAGACAGAGTCTGTCTGGGTAAAAATCACGCTGGGTAAAAAAGCAACTAGAGCTTCCCCTGAGATAGTGCTTGGCGTGTGCTACAGACCGCCGGGATCTGATTGGGATATGGATAGAGACCTCTTTAATGTCTTTAATGAAGTAAACACAAAGGGGAAATGTGTGATTATGGGGGATTTCAACTTCCCGGATATAGACGAGGACGAGTACTTGCAAGAATAATAGGGGTCAGATTTTTCTGGATGTGATAGCGGATGGATTTCTTCATCAAGTAGTTGAAGTACCTACGAGAGGAGATGCCATTTTAGATTTGGTGTTGGTGAGCAGTGAGGACCTCGTAGAAGAAATGGTGGTAGGGGACAACCTTGGTTCGAGTGATCATGAGCTGATTCAGTTCAAACTAGATGGAAGGATAAACAAATGTAGATCTGGGATTAGGGTTTTTGACTTATCGAGGGCTAATTTTAAAGAGTTAAGGAAATTAGTTAGGGAAGTGGATTGGACGGAGGAATTAGTGGATTTAAATGCGGAGGAGGCCTGGAGTAACTTTAAGTCGCAGCTGCAGAGACTGTCAGAAGCCTGCATCCCAAGAAAGGGGAAAAAAACCATGGGCAGGAGTTGTAGGCCAAACTGGATGAGCAAGCAACTCAGAGAGGGATTAGACAAAAGCAGAAAGCTTACAGGGAGTGGAAGAAAGGCAGGATCAGTAATGAAAGCTACCTTGGTGAGGTCAGAACATGTAGGGATAAAGTGAGGAAGGCTAAAAGCCGCATTGAACTGGACCTTGCAAAGGGAATCAAAACCAATAGTAAAAGGTTCTACAGCCACATAAATAAGAAGAAAACAAAGAAAGAAGAAGTGGGGCCGCTATACACTGAGGATGGAATGGAGGTTAAGGATAACCTAGGCATGGCCCAACATCTAAACAAGTACTTTGCCTCAGTTTTTAATAAGACTAGTGAGGAACCTTGCGATGATGGAGGGATGATAAACGGGAATGTGGATATGGAAGTGGATATTACCGCAACTGAGGTAGAGGCCGTACTTGAACAGCTCGATGGGACGAAGTCGGAGGGCCCGGACAATCTCCATCCGAGGATATTAAAGGAACTGGCGCGTGAAATTGCGAGCCAGTTAGCGAGAATTTTTAAGCAATCGATAAACTCGGGGGTTGTGCCGTATGACTGGAGGATTGCTAACGTAGTTCCTATTTTTAAGAAAGGGAATAAAAGTGATCCGGGTAATTATAGGCCTGTTAGCTTGACGTCTGTAGTATGTAAGGTCTTGGAAAAAATTTTAAGGGAGAGAGTAGTTAAGGACATAGAGGTCAATGGTAATTGGGACGAATGGCAACACGGATTTAGTAAAGGTAGATCGTGTCAAACCAATCTGATCTCCTTCTTTGAGAAGGTGACGGATTACTTAGATACAGGAAATGCGGTAGATATAATTTACCTAGATTTCAGTAAGGCGTTCGACACGGTTCCGCACGGGGAACTGTTAGTCAAATTGGAAAAGATGGGAATGAATATGAAAGTTGTAAGGTGGATAAGGAACTGGTTAAAGGGGAGACTCCAGAGGGTCGTATTGAAAGGTGAACTGTCAGGCTGGAAGGAGGTCACTAGTGGAGTCCCTCAAGGATCGGTTTTGGGACCGATCTTATTTAACCTTTTTATTACTGACCTTGGCACAAAGAGCGGGAATGTGCTAATAAAGTTTGCGGATGACACGAAGCTGGGGGGTATTGCTAACACGGAGAAGGACAGGGATACTATTCAGGAAGATCTGAACCACCTTGTAAACTGGAGTAATAGAAATAGGATGAAATACAATAGTGAAAAGTGCAAGGTTATGCATTTAGGAATTAATAATAAGAATTTTGGATATACGTTGGGGGCGCATCAGTTGGAAGCGACGGAGGAGGAGAAGGACCTTGGGGTACTGGTTGATAGCAGGATGACTATGAGTCGCCAATGTGATACGGCTGTTAAAAAAGCAAATGCGATTTTGGGATGCATCAGGCGGGGTATTTCCTGCAAGGATAAGGAGGTGTTAGTACCGTTATACAAGGCGTTGGTGAGACCCCATCTGGAATACTGTGTGCAGTTCTGGTGTCCCATGTTCAAGAAGGATGAATTCAAACTGGAACAGGTTCAGAGACGGGCTACAAGGATGATCCGAGGAATGGAAAAACTGCCTTATGAAAGGAGACTCAAAGAGCTTGGCTTGTTTAGCCTGGCCAAAAGAAGGCTGCGGGGGGATATGCTTGCTCTATATAAATATATCAAGGGGGTTAATGTTAGGGAGGGAGAGGAATTATTTAAGTTTAGTACTAATGTAGGCATGAGGACAAATGGGTATAAACTGGATATTAGGAAGTTTAGACTTGAAATTAGACGAAGGTTTCTAACCATTAGGGGAGTGAAGTTCTGGAACAGCCTTCCGAGGGAAGTAGTGGGGGCAAAAGACTTTCCTGGCTTTAAGACAAAGCTTGATAAGTATATGGAGGGGATGTTATGATAGGATCGTTAATTTGGGCAATTGATCTTGGATTACCACCAGATAGGTCTGCTCAATGGTCTGCGGGGAGATGTTGGATGGAATGGGAACTGAGTTACTGCAGAGAATTCCTTCTTGGGTGCTGGCTGGTGACTCTTGCCCACATGCTCAGGGTTTTGCTGATCGCCATATTTGGGGTCGGGAAGGAATTTTCCTCCAGGGCGGATTGGCAGGGGCCCTGGAGGTTTTTCGCCTTCCCCTGCAGCGTGGGGCACGGGTCGCTTGCTGGTGGTTTCTCTGCAGCTTGAGGTCTTCAAACCAATTTTGAGGATTTCAATAACTCGGTCCTGGGATAGGGGTTGTTATAAAATTGGATGGGTGGGGTTCTGTGGCCTGCCTTGTGCAGGAGGTCAGACTAGATGATCAGATTGGTCCCTTCTGACCTATGAGTCTGAGTCTATGATAATAGGGTTATAAGGAATAGTCAGAATGGGTTTGTTAAGAACAAATCATGTAAAAACAACCTAATTTCTTTCCTTGATAGGGTTACTGGCTTAGTGGATGGGGGGAAGCAGTACATGTGCTATATCTTGATTTTAGTAAGGCTTTTGACAGCCACACATGACATTCTATATGCAAACTAGGGAAATGTGGTCTAGATGGAATTATGGTAAGGTCAGTGCACAACTGGTTGAAAGACCATATTTAAAGAATAGTTGTCAATGGTTTGCTGTCAAACTGGGAAGGTGTATCTAGTTGGGTCCAGCATAGGGAATCAGTCCTGGGTCATGTACTATTCAATATTTTCATTAATGACTTAGATAATGGAAACGTACACTTATAAAATTTGCAGATGACATCAAGCTGGGAGGGGTATCAAGTACTTTGGAGGACAGGATTAGAATTCAAAACAACCTTGGCAAATTATAGAATTGATCAGAAATCAACAAGATGAAATTCAATAAAGAAAATGCAATGTACTTCACTTATGAAGGAAAACTCGAGTGCACAAGTACAAAATAGGGAATAACTAGCTAAGGGGTAATACTGCAGAAAAGGATCTGTGAGTTATAATGGATCACAAATTGAATGAGTCAACAATGTGAAAAAGGCTAATATGTTTTGAGGGTGTATTAAGAGGAGTGTTTCATGTGAGACTCCAGAGGTAACTGTCCTGCTCTACTTGGCACTGGTGAGGCCTAAGCTGGAGTCCTGTGTCCAGTTCTGGGAAAGAGGGGGAGAGGAAAGATATGGATAAATTAGAGAGAGTCCAGAGGAGAGCTACACAAATGATAAAAGGTTTAGAAAACCTGACCTAAGGGGAAAAGGTTAAAGAAATTGATCATGTTTAGTTTTGAGAAAAGAAAACAGAGGCAGAAGGACATAAGTCTTCAAATTTGTTACTGGCGGTTATAAAGAAGACTGTCTCAATTTGTTTTCTGTATCCACTGAAGGTAGGACAGGAGGTAATGAGCTTAATCTGCAGCAAGGGAGATTTAGGTTAGATATTAGGAAAAACTTTCAAACTATATGGATAGTTAAGCTCTGGAATAGGCTTTCAAAGGAGATTGTGGCATTCCCATCATTGTAGGTTTTTAAGAACAGATTAGACAAACATTTCTCAGGGGTGGCCTAGGTTCACTTGGTCTTGCCTTACCACAGTGGGCTGGACTTGATGACTTCTCAAGGTCCCTTTCAGCCCGAAATTTCTGTGATTTCTATTATATCTCTGAATATCACATAATTGCTTCCCGGGGTGAGGGTGTAGGGGGAAAGAGGAGGGAATCTTAAAAAAATTAATCTGCCTGTAATTTTGGATAAATTTGGAAAAACGCTTGAATCTTTATCAGTTTATCTTGCCAAACCTCTAGACTTTGTGGTTTGTTCACCGCAATTTATCTAGCAACTGAAACTCTGTGATGCTGCAGAGATGTTACTCGGATTCATTCTTGTCTATATGTAGTGACTCTGCGTGGAGGAAGTGTCCATTAGTTCTGGCTTGAAGTTAGGCATTTATGGCTTTGATGTAGGAGTGCATTACATTTTCTGGCTGCAGCCATATAATCTGTGGTATCACCCGGATGCCTTTCATTAGCTTTAGATTGGCTTATAGGGCTTGGCAGCACCATGGGGGTTTGCATGGCTGCTGGATGCTAGGAGGATTGCCCAATGCAGCTTTCAGCAGCAGGTAAAGATATTTTCAAACTCTGAGCTCCTGAACTGAGCTTTAACCCGGCAGCTGTGAAGAGAGTAATGTCTGTGGGGGCATCCATGAGCCACTGGCTATGGGTTCATATTTGCTGCTTAATAGAGTCTTTAGGTGTGATACAATGGGCCCTGCCAGAGCGAAGCAGAGCAATCTGCTCTCCAGCTTCTAATTAGCGCTGGCACAAAGCCCAGCAGCAGAGTTTACTTCACTTTTATTCACAGCAAACACGTACTCTGTAACTTCGCTGTGACTCACTGAGCAACAGAAACATAGGGTATGTCTACACAGCCCACAGCATCCCACACCTGGACAGCGGGACTCGTGCTAGTGCCCCAAAAATCGCTGTATGTAGACCGAGCTTTTAAGTTGTGGCCAAGACTGGTCTCCCATCAGTGGTCTCTCTGGAAAGCATTTAATATTGAATACTGAATGTTTAATACTGTATTACAGGCACAATTTTACTCTCATTCAAGTCAATGACAAAACAGAAAAAGGACCAGGTATTAGGTGGGGGATGTCCTTATTTTCTGCTCCCCACCTTAGAACACTTAGTCCATATAACTTTCTTGCCCATGTCTAACCTTTTCTTAAGTTCTTAGGCTCTTTGCCTCAATAACATCCTATGACCATGAGTTCCACAGATTCCACTTTATCCAATGTTTAACTCATTTCCTTTTGTTTCTATGTGTCGGTGTTTAATTCAATAGTATTTTCTCATTCTCATTTAAGAGAAGGGGAAAAGCATGCACTAAGACTTCTTACCATTTCCCATTGCTTTATAGCATCCATCACATCTGCTTTTTCTCATCTGCCATCCAAATTATCCATTGTAATCTCTTTAGCCTCTCCCCCTGTGATATACACCCTCCCCACATGCTCCGAATCATTTCTCTGGATCTTTGCCTCTTTCAAGGCAGGATTACCTAAAGGGAACGCAGCATCAATGCAGATCAAGCTGGTATTATAATAGTGTGTGGACTATTGTTAGTCTCCTTCTTTATACTACTTGCTGTCTTATTGGCTTTCTGGAGTTCACAGCACAAATTCAACTCTCAGCATATACCTTCAACGTATTTGTCTGCATTGATAGTGACAATAGCAAGCTCTTATGTAGCATTTTTCATCATTAGATCTCGAAATGTTTTACACAGGAGATAAAGTATATCCTCCAGCTTACAGCTGGGGAAACTGATGCACTGTGAGGGGAAAGTGACTTGTCCACTGTCACACGCCAGGCCAGTGGCTGAGCTGGGAATAGAACCCAGATCTACTGTTCCCAGTCCAGCGTTCTACCCACTGGGAAATACTGCCTTCTAATACACTAATGCCTACATCATATTGTAGAGCAATTTCAACTCATCACAATCCAGCACTGTGTATAAACAAGGCTAACAGGACAATCAGGTAAAATAATATTTAAACCAAATTCCTTTCTTATGTTGCTAACACCTCACAAAGCATTTAAAAATATTCAATTTACTTTTCGACACTCATGCTATTGGTTTATTTTTGCATTCCTTTCCATCGGTTTCACTTTTATTTCTAGGAATATTGACTATGTAACAATTACTACTGTGCGTGTGCTTAGGGGAACGCTCACCAGACAGTAAGCAATTAGCCTGGATGGGTCATTAAGAAGGACAATAGTATCTTCAAAGTTCTAATCTTCCACCTTCCTGAGAAGCTTCCTGGGATGCTGCTTTGACGCTACAATGTCATGTGATCAAGTTACCTGGTACAGCGTTCCACCTTGAGTTGGTATTTTTCCACTGGAAGGGGATGGGATAGGAAACAAAAGATTCCTGCCATATGTAAAACATATTTAAGGCTGGGGAGTGAGGTAATCAGGGCTCTTCTTCACTCCTTCCCCACTCAAGAAGGAAGACTGCTGAAAACACCTGAAGAAACAAAGGAACTAAGCTGGGGGAGACGGGGGCTGAGTCCAGGCAAGAAAGGACAGCCTGTAAAAGGAATCCCAGAAGATTTAAGCTGCAAGCAGTGCCGTTTACCATCAAGAAACTCTGTAACCTGCTTGAAACAACATATAGAGTGATTAAATTATTATTTGTGGCCAGTATTCCTTAGTGTATTAAGCTTAGTTGGGTGTTTTGTTTTATTTGCTCAATAATCTGCTTTGATCTGTTTGCTGTTCCTTTATAAACACTTATAATTTACCCTGGTGTGGTTAATAAACTTGTTTCTTGTTTATTCAAAACTCTGTTTATGTAATTTATAACTGGGGGGGCAGGGGTGGGCAAAAGCTGTGCATATCTTCCTCCACATTGACGGAGGGGGTGATTTTCATGAGCTTAATTCTATATAGATCTCTGTACAGTGCAAGGTCATTGAGTTTACACTCTAGAGGATGTATCCACAGGAGCACTGGGCAATCCCCTAGCTGGATCTCCCACAGAGAGCTGGTCACAGACTCTGTGAGATTCTACAGCTAGGTGTTTCCCTGTGTGTGTGTGTGTGCTGGAAGGGGGCTTGAGAGCCTGACACAGGAGCACAAGGTATGTGTGGGAGACCCAGGCTAGTGGGACAGGTGGGCTCAGTGGGACCTCAGCACATCAGGTGGCACTCTGGAAAGGGGGATCCAACCCGTCACAGACAGCATGGTTGGTGAAGGGGTTTCCTTGCATTTGATGAACATTCCTTGCCTCTCTCTGGATACTGCTAAACCATCTTTTCCAGTGATTACTTTTATCTCTGGTTTGTAGAATCTTCTGAAGAACATTTTTGTTGCCTTTGAAATATACTAGATTGCAGCAAATGGACAGTACTGTAGGTTAAAAATTTTTCCTGGAGGAGGATACCCCTGGGTTCACCTTAAAAGGTCTTCACAGCTCCTTCCCCCTTACAACTTGCTCACTTTGGAAACTGCTCACCACACATGCTCACTTACAGGCTGGATTCTCATCTTGAAGAATGGAGCAGGGGAAGCATCTATGTTAACTAGAGCCAGTTAAATTACCCATTGCAAATTAGTTATGTGACAAATGTAGCCTTTTTCTCTGTTTGCAGATCTTTTTTACCTTGTCCCCATTATCTATTACTGTGTTTGTTATATGCAAATATTTTCCAATTTGACCAAATTTCCAATTTTTTCTTCATTGTGTCTTTTGACGTTGTTTATTATTCATGTGCAAGATCAGTCAGCTAGGTCACATGTAAAGCCATTCATTTTCAGCTTTTATTTTGCTTAAAATGTCCTGGGAATTTATTAGTGTTGAAAAAAATGGGTAAAATTGGTGCAAAAAACTAGCTTTGCAGTTTTCTGAGTAAATATTGTGGTTAAATATCTCTTTCCCCGTTTATTAAAAAAAAAACTTTAAAAACCCATTTTGTTCTGAAATGTAGTCAGACACAGCTTTTTGTTTTAATCTATTTTAGCATGAAAAGCAGTTCACTAACTTGTATTTGCTTTAAATGCTGCTAACTTTTCACACTATCTGTAAAGCAGGCCCGTACATGGATGACTGAAACATTTAAACAAGAGAATAGCAAATGATGGAAATGTGCATAATCATTTGTATGGAAATGAATGAAACTTTGAGGATTTGTGAACATTTTTATGAATAAACTTCCAGTCTTCTGACTATTCCTGAAAAACTAGTAACATGACTCTGCAAATAATAGCACAGTGTACTTACTATTTTTCCTCACAAATATATTCATAGATCACTTTTTGTACTCTTCAACCAGATCTAGTGTTAGCATTGTTACTGGGAATTCTACTCAGTCTATGTACATGCTGAGGTGAGACTATTAGCTGGCATACATGTTTCCTCCTTCAGAAAATTACTATTTGGGATTTTTTCAGTTTACAAATACCTGGGTAATCATCGGCCGTTGCTCCTTGTTTAAGTTTGTCTTACCTCAGTCACGATGGATGATCCTGAAGAATCATAAACCCAGCCACCTTGACAGGGGGTGAGCAGGATATTGCTCCTGTTGCCATAACCGGTGAAGTTTTCTAAGGGGTTTGTGCAGCTGAGGCCAGTTGTGTTCCAGTCCACGTCATATCTCCTGCACTGACTAGAGAGAGACTCCCCATGTCTACCCTGCTCTGGAACGGTGTAATTCAGCTCCTCTTCTAGACTCCATCCACATCGGCTGCTCAACTCAGCAACTCCAGGACTGAGACAGCGGTGTTCAGGAGTGAACCCCAGGAAGACAACACCCACGTAAATAGGGGTGAAGGAGGCAGATAGCAGGCATAAGACAAAGAAGGCTCGCTTCTGGAACAAGTCAAATTCCCCAATATGCTCTAGAATGTCATCCAAGGTTGGCATTTTTGCATATAGCAACTCGCTTAAAATAAGTAACTGGGCTGCTCTTCACAGCATTGCTCTGCATGTAGCTGGAAGCAGAGCTGTTTAAATAACTGCAGGATACTTGACCAAAAGTCAAATAGTTAATTCACCTTGTAAATTGACAAACCATGCGTTGCAACCTTTATTTCTCAAGCGTTGTTTCAAATCAAGCTTTGATTCTTGCGTGACGCAAACTCTGCTGTTGGTTGTTAGCTTGTTTTGTGTGTGATGGGCTTGGAGGATTACGCTTGGTGTTTTACATAGCATCTGTTGCTTTGTTAGTATATGATATAGGCTAGACAATTTTTCCTCTGTTATCTGAGTCCATAAGCATTATAAGTGCACATTGTGTTCTTCATTGTTCATAGGGGCCTGAGATTTTATAGCCTCAAGTATAACAGATTCTAGCCCGTATGTGCTGCGCTGGCAGTGTATACAGACACATTTCCAGATTTTTAAAGGTATTTAGCCAGCTAAAGATGCATATAGATGCCTAGTGGGGTTTTCCAAAGCACCTAGGTACCCGACCACTGGGAGTGTTGTGCCTAGGTGCTTTGGAAAATCCCACTAGGCACCTATCTGCATCTTTAGGTGGCTAAATATCTTCACAAATCTGGCCCAACGGCACCAGGGAAACTTCCTCAAGCCTCCAGTACAGGGTGTGCTGATGGTGGGAGAGATGGCAGAGAAATGGCCACAGAATAAAGTAGCTACTCTGGACTGCAGAGCAGCCCATAGGGGCCAAAGGTCCATAAATTAGAGCAACACCTCTGGCTGTTCTAACATATGCTGGGGGCTGTACTAATCTCCAGAGCGAACAGAATTTGGGGCATGCAATGTTGGCCTTAACCTCCTTTTCCTCTCCTTCCTCCTGCGCTGTGCTTTGTTTCCTGCACCTTCTGGGAGGCTTAGCTCAGAGATTAGCCCTAAACCATGTTCTACTCTTGTGTATACATTCTGTTTGTCATGGAACCTAACCTAACAATGCTAACATTCGGGCTTATGCTAAAGCTATAAAGAAATCTCAATGTTCCCTTCAGTCTCTTCTGTCTTTTGAGATCATTCATGTTGTGCTCCTGTTCTATGCTGAGATTCTAAGGCCAGAAGGGACCATTGTGGTGATCTAGTCTAATCTCCTGAATAACACAGGCTGTTGAACTTCTCCCAAATAATTCCTAGTGCCGGTCTTTTAGAAAACCATCCAGTCTTGGTTTAAAAATTGTCAGTGATGGAGAATCCACCATGACCCTTTGGTAAATTGTTCCATTCGTTAATTACTCTCATTGTTAAAAATGTATCCCTTATTTCAAGTCCAAATTTGTTTAGGTTCAGATTCCACCCATTGGGTCACCTTATACCATTCTCCGATAGATTGAAGAGTCTATTAAATATTTGTTTCCCAAGTAGATACTTATAATTGCAATCAAGTCAGCCCTTAATCTTCCCTTTTGTTAAGGTAAGTAGATTGAGCTTCTTGAGACTATCACTATAAAACATGTTTTCTAATCCTATAACCATTCGCCATCCATGGACACTACCTGACAAGTCACAAATATGGGCACTATTTTGAAATTAACAATTTCTACATGGCATAATAAAAGATGAGATTTTTTCCTATTCACGAGGAGCTTTTAAACTATTTATAGCCCAGACTATTGCATCTCAAAGTCAAGAGATGAGTGATGCCACTTGTAAGAGTGAGAGATGACCTTAAGTGCTATATGCATGCACTTTTCAGTAACTGTGTCCACCAGAAAACCTCCTTTTAAGTTTACACCTGTTACACACTTATTTATATTTAAAGCCAATACTGAAGCAAACCAAAATAAATATAAGGGCAGGTGCATAAATGCATCTTGGAAATACACTCTGTCCTCCTTTTCTCCTCTGGGTATGTCCCAGCATGACCCCATGCCGGTAGGGTGACAAGATGCCCTGATTTATAGGGACAGTCCCAATATTTGGGGCCTTTTCTTATATAGGCTCCTATTACCCCCCTACCCTCAGTCCCGATTTTTCACACTAGCTGTCTGGTCACCTTGCATGCCGGGAACTGCAAGTGGGGGAGCAATATAAGACTGTTCCACTGCCCCGTCCCTGTGCCAGGTGTATCCCCTAGGGATAGATCAGCAGGATTTGTGGTCCCTGTCTGCTGGCAGACTGGCCCACAGGGAAGCCCAGAATCTGGGCTTAAAAGATTAAACAGGCAGATTTGGAGTCATGTGAAAGTCAGCTATTTGTTGACCATCTAGCCATAGACTCAAAAGCATGTGTTAGAGAAGGAAAATGCTGTCACTTTAATCATTGTGAAGCTGCATTGCATTAGCCCTTGCTTAGTTCTCCTGTAAGCCATGGTTCCCATCCACACCTGGGACTAGTCTGTTACAAAGCCCTTCTGTGGGTCTGGTCTGGCTGTGCCCCCTGTGTGTTCTGGCCCAGTCTGATCAGGCTCCCATCTGCCAGGTCAGTTCTGTCTCCTTGTGGTGTAACTTGTACTTCAGCTGGGTTTTTTCAGTTCCATCACTGACCCATAACTCTAGCCTGTCCTCCCCCCAGTGCAGATCCAAGGTCTGTGTTCCCGCTGATGCTTACTGAGGGGATATAAGGAGAAGGTGAAAGAATCAGCAACACCCATTTGAATGGAAAGTCACTATCTCTCTTACCAGAAGACTATATTGCCCTACTGCAGTAGGTTAATTAAAGCAGTTGTCTATTGAGACACTTTTACTGTGTATAATCAGTAATCTCTTTAGTTTGTAGAAAGTTATGTATTATCACGCCTGCTATGAAGTATGTCAACACTTCAAAAGCTGAGTTAAGCGTTCCTGTACGCTGAACTCCTGGAGCCTCTGATATATGTTTATAGTCTTTTTAAGGGCTCTTCATTTAATACTTAAAGTTAAAACTAACAACTTGCTCTAGAAAATTGATTGTAGTTCACAATACAGATCCAAGCCAATAATGTTTTGTGCTTAAACAGCGGCACTTTTTATCCATAAATCTCAGAGTGTTTTCTAAAAGTGGGTGAGTATAGTGCTCCTCATTTTCCAGGATAGGGAATCTGAATAAAAAAGAGCTTAAGTGACTTGCCCAAAGTGTCTCAGATGGGAATAGAAACCCCAGGGGCTAGATTCACCAAAGGACTTACCCACCTAACCGTCCCAGGACAAGACATGAATCGGGGGCAGATAGCCATTCCTCTGCCTAATGTGCTTAGGGGGCCTGATCTGGTCAGCATGCTGAGAGCTTACCTACTGAATTGAGGCCCTCTAAACAAACTGATATAAAAAGGCCAGGCAAGGTGGGGAGAGGGATCTCCCTTATAACTTTTAGGCCAGTGGTTATTAGGGCACTCACCTGGGATGTGGGAGATCTCTTGTTCAAGTCCCCATTCCACCTAGGGGGAGGGAGAGGAAAGGGATCTGAACAAGGATCTCTCACATGAGTGCACTAACCACTGGGCTATGGCAAATTCCGATCTGGGTGCTCTCTGAGTCTCTTCAGTCAAAACTGTTCCACTGTGACTAATTGAAAGTCATTGGGCCAGACAGCAAGCGAGCACGAGACTGGCACTGCAGCCTGGTGGTTAGCACACTCCTATGGGAGACCCAGGGGCCAGTCCCCTGGTTCCAAAAGACTTGAAGGTGGCAATTTTGCAACAGAAAAGCTTCAAAAACAGACTCCAACAAGAAACTGCTGAACTCGAATTAATATGCAAACTAGTATCAGAGGGGTAGACATGTTAGTCTGGATCTGTAAAAGGAGCAAAGAGTCCTGTGGCACCTTATAGACTAACAGATGTTTTGGAGCATGAGCTGCCCTGCCTCATCCTCCGTGATTGAACTAACCTTGTTATCACTAGCTTGCTTGCGCATATACACCTGCCCCTGGAAATTTCCGCTACATGCATCTGACGAAGAGGGTATTCACCCATGAAAGCTCATGCTCCAAAACGTCTGTTAGTCTATAAGGTGCCACAGGACTCTTTGCTGCTTATGCAAACTAGATACCATTTAACTTTGGCTTGAATAGAGACTGGGAGTGCCTGAGTCATTACACAAACTGAATCTATTTCCCTGTGTTAAAGCATCCTCACACCTTTTTGTCAATTGTCTGAAATGGGTCATCTTGATTATCACTACAAAACTTTTTTTCCTCCTGCTGATAATAGCTCATCTTAATTAATTAGCCTCTTAGAGTTGGTTGGGCAACTTCCACCTTTTCAGGTTCTCTGTATGTGTATATATATCTTTTCACTGTATGTTCCATTCTATGCAGCTGATGAAGTGAGCTGTAATCCACAAAAGTTTATACTCAAATTTGTTAGTCTTTAAGGTGCCACAAGTACTCCTGTTCTTTTTGTTCCATATGCAGAAACCCTACTTTATCTTCATGCTTGCAAGAATAACGCTGCTGTTGCTATCAATAACAGAGTTCTGGGCACAGGGTGGTTGGTTAAGACCTCATCTCACTCATACAATGCCACTTAAAACCCCATTGGATCTTTTAGCATGCCTGAAGGTGAACACTGCTTTCAAAGAATGACACTATGCAGAGTTTTCCATTTGCCAATCTCTGAACAAATTGTTCAGGCTCAGAAGTTGCCTTTTTATCAATTTGTTCTTTTACTGTCCACTCAATATTTATTTACAGCATTTTATAGCAGAAGAAAGTAAATTTTGCAGTTATGAAAATTAATTAATAGAATGTGATCTAAGAGAATAAACAGTAACTCTGCAGGAGATTTTTTCACTCCCTGCAAAATAAAAATAAAATAGTTATCTTAAACTGAAGATGAACTGGAACCAAAATCCCTGGATCTGTGCAGCTTGAGCTCATCTTGGTATTAAATAATAAACACACTATGGCTTTGTGTAATGCAAAAATTGTAATGCATAAGTATAACAAGTTCTCCAGTACTATAAAAGTCACAATACACTGTCCCTGCTGTGAAGATCTTACAGTTAAAACATGAGATGTATAGGTGACTGGAATATACTGGGAAGCCCAGAAGAGAGAATAATTGGGACTTTACAAAAATATAGCTCTTATGATTGACCAATAAACGTTTCTGTGTACCTTTAGCTGTATATTTATGAATATGTACTGTAATTACTGTGTGATATTGTAAGGGAAAAAAACAATATGGGATATTAGAAGAAAGGGAAATTGGATCTGTCCTGAAGTAGGATTGGTAACATCCAAGTGTTTGCATATCAGTTATTGTCAAGGAGTGTTGATGATTAATTGTTGTGGGAAGAAGATAGAAAAAGAGATCAGCTATAATCAACTGTTATTTTATAGTGTCAACAGTGTCCTAGGTGCTTCACAGAAGATATGTCCCAGGCCAATCCTGCAACTTCATGTGCATGGGCAAACTACTATACCTGTTCCAAAGTCCATTAACGTCAATGGCAATCTGCGGGGGGGAGCAGGTCACCCACCCAGGAGTAGTTACAGGCCTGGGACTGAGAAGTTTGATTTGATAGGCAAGTGAGAATATAATGAATAGCAGGACATTGAGGGGCAAGGTAGGCAATGGGGTGAAGCTATGTTACATGGGTCCTCAGTTTAGGCACAGCTACACCTTGATGGTTCAAATGTATGTATTTATTTTTGACATAAGGGTAAAGATGCTCTTCTTGCATAGATGATGCTGCAGATGCAGGGCATTTATGTATGTTTTGAAAGAGAAGAGGGTAGAGGATTGTTAAACAGATTACTGGCAGACTAAAAACAAGAGACCACATGGAAGAAGGCACAGAAATGTTAATGAGAAGAAAAGCCACAAGGGATATAAAGGCTGACATAACTGGTACAGCACAGAGGACTGGTGAGGGGAATGCAAAAAGACACTCTGGCCCTGATTCAGCATTTAGGGATTAATAACAAGAATTTTAGTTATAAATTGGGGACACATCAGTTGGAAGTAACAGGAGGAGAAAAAGGACCTCAGAGTGTTGGTTGATTACAGGATGACTATGAGCCACCAATGTGATGTGGCAGTTAAAAAAGCTAATGCAGTTTTGGGATGCATCAGGCGAGGTATTTCCAGCAAAGATAAGGAGGTGTTAGTACTGTTATACAAGACACTGGTGAGACCTCATCTGGAATACTGTGTGCATTTCTGGTCTCCCATGTTTAAGAAGGATGAATTCAAGCTGGAACAGGTTCAGAGACGGGCTGCTGGGATGATCCGAGGAATGAAAAACCTGTCATATGAAAGGAGACTCAAAGAGCTTGGCTTGTTTAGCTTAACCAAAAGAAGGTTGAGAGGGGATATGATTGCTCTTTATAAATATATCAGAGGGATTAATATTAGGGAGGGAGAGGAATTATTTAAGCTCAGTACCAATGTGGACACAAGAACAAATGGATATAAACTGGACACTAGGAAGTTTAGACTTGATATTAGACGAAGGTTTCTAACCATTAGAGGAGTGAAGTTCTGGAACAGCCTTTCAAGGGGAGTAGTGGGGGCAAAAAACATATCTGACTTTAAGACTAAGCTTGATAAATTTATGGGGGGATGGTATGATGGGATAGCCTAATTTTGGCAATTAATTTGGCAATTGATCTTTGATCATCAGCAGGTAAGTATTCCCACTGGTCTGTGATGGGATGGGATCTGAGTTACTACAGAGAATTCTTTCGTGGGTGCTGGCTGGTGAGTCTTGTCCACATGCTCAGGGTTTAACTGATCGCCATATTTGGGATCGAGAGGGAATTTTCCTCCAGGGCAGATTGGCAAAGGCCCTGGAGGTTTTTCGCCTTCCTCTGCAGCGTGGTGCACGGGTCACTTGCTGGAGGATTCTCTGCAGCTTGAGGTCTTCAAACCACAATTTGAGGATTTCAATGACTCAGACATAGGTTAGGGATTTGTTATAGAAGTGGAAGGGTGGGATTGTGTGGCCTGCGCTGTGCAGGAGGTCAGACTAAATGATCATAATGGTCCCTTCTGACCTTAAAGTCTATGAGTCTGAGTCTAAGTGCTACCTAAGTCCATCCCTTTTCAGCAACACTGGTAAGCACACTGTGACGTGCCACGGGCAAAAGCCAGATTAGTGGGGGCTGTCACCCCTGACCTGTAAGATGGGGGTGTCCTTTACAATGCCTTGCTGCTCTAGCAACCTGGACTGCTCACAAACAGCCTCCAGCATGTGAGTCACTCTCAGCTATGTCTGTGTGTGCTTCAGCCAGACAGTTGCACCTTGGCTTTTGCCAGCCTGGGTTATACTGCAGGGTGACCCCAACACACCTCCAGTCCAAGATCATCCCTCAGAAATGTATGTTCTGTACTGCCCAGCCTTTTCCTGGACAATATAAATATTTTAAATCCATTATTCCTTTAAGGGAATAATATGCCATTTTATTATTTTAAACAGAGAATCCAGACATTCCAATTTAAATACAGTGGATTAGATAAAACAGTAAAACAACTTTATTAGCTACAAAGAGGTTTTAACTGAGTATAATTGGTGAGGCATAAAAGTCAGAAATGATCACAAGGAAAAAAAACATAAAACAGTATTTGTGCCTAATTTAATGAACTGTATTAGGTTCAGAGCAAAGTTTTCTCACCGTATGCTTTCAGCAATCATACTGACCAAACTCTTTATGTCAGGTCCCCGGCCCCAAAGTCCAATAGCTACATCCTTTAGCTTTTCCAGCACAGGGAATGCAATGGGCAGGGAGAGAGAGGAGGATGCTTTGGGGTGTCTGCCCCTTCTTTTTATAGTCCTGTCCCACCTTTTAGAAGCATTTCCAGCTGGGACCAAGGCACAAGCAGTCTGTGTGGAAGGGAACTCCACCTGATGTAGATTTTTGCCCCGGCCCCCTTTCCTGCCAAGGAATGGCCATTTAGCAGGTAATGGTCCATCAGCTGTGTTTACACCTGGCTGAGGTATCAGCTTGCCCTTTGTCTCTGAGGAGCTGGTTTGGCCAGTCCCCAGGTTTATCTGGAAAACATACTTTTAGTCATGATCTCATTATGTTTATAACTTCACATATAATGCTGTTATGTGCATTTTGCCATGCCATTATTGATCAACAAATTATGAGTTTTTAAATGGTACTTCATAAGGCATATCCTGTACAAACATTATTACATTAGTGGGCAGGGAGTGAACACAAGGCTATATTCTGTCACAACATACTGAACATTGAGCATGTGCATAAACTATATTAAAGTTGGTGGTATTTAATCACATGCTTAAAGTTAATCACATGTTTAAGCACTTTGCTAAATAAGGATGGCTTAGTGAATCAGGGTCTCTGTCAGAGATGTTAGGGGCAAGCACAGATTTCCCAGAGTCTCATAAAAGGTTATTTAACATTATGGCATTTGACGATAATGAGAGAGAATTCACGTTGAATGTCTTTACTCAGACGATTCGGACAAGTTCTTTTGGCTTCTAGGGTAAGAATCATTTTTGCACTACTGTAGAAGTAGTAAAGTACCCAACTCTTTTTATTTTTTCATAAATCTTAAATTGTTTTTATTTGGCAGGCAGAGATAGCTTTGTTTACGCGTCTGAGAAGCAGTAGCCCATCATTTTTTTCCCTAAATAAAAGACATTGTGAAGCAGGTAAAATCTGGCCTTGTGAGTAGTAACTAGTAATGAATCCCTGTGGAAAATTCAGAAAAAATCTGTCCTCCCTCCAAGTTTCTGGTATGATTTTTCAGGACTCAAAAGAATTTGAAGAAACCGATTCAGTATGGTCCATTCATTTTTATTGTTGGGCAAGTTAGTAGCAATAGTGCACCTGTGAGGATACCGGCTTTTGTTTGACCGTGACTCGGGCTCTCGTTACAAAGGGTCATTGCACTGCAATGCTGCAGCAGAGAAGCAATCAGATGACCCACCTTCAGTAAATTGACATTCAAGGATTTTTGGCAAAAACGGTCTGTGAAGGGCTAAGGGGGACCTGAGCTCTCATGATGGAACTGCCTTTTATACTCCTGGTTCAACTCTCATTAAAGTCCAGGGAAGACTTGCATGGATTTCAAAGGGATTTGGGTCAGCCAAGATTTCTTTTTGTTGTCACAGTAACTTTGTCCTTGGTCCTTGACACTCAGTGAAGTACACAGCTGTCTGCTGGGCCTTAAGGCCTGCTCTGATTCCTGTTGAAGTCAACAGGAGTTTTTCCAGTAACTTCAAAGGTAGTATGATCAAACCCCTTGCAACACACTAAGCAAAACCATCTGTGAACTCTGTGTAGTTTTGCCCTTGCAGCACAGATTCTGTATACATTTGCCAAGATGAATTGCTTGCTGGTACCTAAATCCAATTAGAATTTCCTTCTGCAATTAGCTTAATTGGAAAGCTAGCAGCAGGCCAAATTTTTTGCTTTCAGTTGAGGGTTTGCTTTGAAAAGGTAATAAATATCAGGCGGATGAGAAAGAACAAACTTTCAATGCTACCTTTGAACATCTCTCGGAACTTGTTTTTGTTTGCTCCTCTGTAGCATTATCTTTTCTTTTCAGTGATTTGTTCTGTGTTTTTCCCACTCATCAACTGTCTTCCAACCTTTATTTACCCTCAGCAGCTTGTGTGGGTAGCCCTGCCAATACAAGAAGTGTAATGCCAAAGTGTGAGGGTTTATGTTAATAAAATACATTTTAGTGATGCTTAAAAATTACATATTTACTCTGCATAACCATCTGAGTGACATTTAAAGGGGGACTTGTATATTGGAGTGACTTTGAAATAAAAAAGAGCTGTATTTTGTCAGTGTTTTTCAACATTCTCTTTACTATTACTATATCAGATAGCTGTGCCGCAAGGAGGGCTTTCTTCACAACCTATAGAGAAACCAGAGTCTGAGCCTACAAACCTGTATTCCTATGAGAAGTATCCATTGACCCTTATGGAGCTACTTGGGTGAATAAGGAATACTCATCTGGGATAGGGCTTGCAGGCCTGGGGCCATAATCCTGTATTCATGTCTGTCACCACTGACAGATTATGCCATAAAGCCAACTGAACCTGCAAAGGGAGAGGGATATTGAGGATGTAATCTCAGCAAGGACCTTGGGGTTAACACCCCAGCTCTTAAAAGAGATGCCGCGGGAACTTAAATATCAAGCGAGCAGTACCTTAATTTTTGATGGCTGGTATAGTTACAGCATGATAGTTCAGGGAATGATGAAACAAGAGGGAAAAGATGGGCTTTACATTTTTAAACAAAAATACTATTGCCGTGGTAATTTTGGACCACATCCTGCAAACCCCTTACTCACACATGTAGTCCTTTCTCCGTTTAATCCCATTGACTTCAATGGGACTACTCAGGTGAGTAACAGTTTTCAGGATTCTGCCTTTAATTTTCAAAGCCAAGGAAAACAATTCTGAGAATGTGGATAAAGTGAGTAGATTAGATTTTGTTCTGATACATTTGTACATTCCCTCCCCATCCCATTTTAAAAAGGCATTGTGGGTCAATGATTTTTCCCTTGCAAAAGCCTGTGGATGGGCAAGCATGAAAACTTCTCAATCAGTTTCTGCCGCGCAAAAGACAGATATATGAGGGGTGGCATATGATCCAAAAGATAATGGCAAACATGTTCTGTCTGGGACATCCTCTGTTGTTATATGAACCATTGTGACCTATTTTATTTCAGAACTGTTGAGAAGACATTCCATGAAGTACAAAAGGAAAGAGGGTAGTGTCCTCAGTGTCTGGATGTACAGCTTTTTTTTAACTCTTTGAACTAGTCTCTTTGAAGTCTGAGTTTTTGAAATGGAAGAGTAAGAGGTAAGCCTGGCTGATTGTGAGAGCATGGGTGGGAGGAACAAGGCCTTTGTGCTTTGTACTGGTATGATACCAATAGTGAGGAAATTATTTTCATGATGGGAGTGGACCAGCATCTTTGAATACTTTAGCTGGGCTCAGGGGCTTTCACAATAGGGAAGGAGGTGGCAACAGGAATACTGAGACCGATCATCATTAACAACTCAGTATTTGTCAATACTTACCAGACATTATGAGAATATTTCCCCCCAGGCTTAGAATCGGAGATATCTAGTCGGCAAATACTGAAATTCTAATGGCTTCTTCTCTAACATTTACAGCTACTGGTAGCTGATGGAGGTTCTCAGACAGCAAAGGCTTATATTTTAGAGTACAAAATCATGAGCTCTAATCCTGATAATACGTCTTCTATATGCAGTTTCTCTGCTGAGTGTGCTGCCTGGAATGTGTTTGTCCATGCATCTTTATAATTTCTCATGCCATAATTTTGAATCTCTTGACTTGTTGATTTGAGTCATAACCTTAATGCTATTTTAATGTATTTTTGTGTTTATAACCTACGAGGTTTGTTATAACAAGTATTTGTATAAGGCCTGTTGTTTTTTCTACAATAACTATATTTTAAGCCTGGTTTCATGAGAACCAAACTTTATTGGAACCTAGACACATAGGAGGAATAACAAAGAGAGGAAACATCTGGTAAGAGGGATATCAAGTGGGAGAAAACATCTGTTGCACTGAGTTTAGACAGGGTCGAGACAGCGAGATTCATGTTAGAGTCTAGCCAGGGTTTTCTCCCTGCACCATTATCTAGTCAGATCTACTCTATTATGTTTCAGATAACGGAGTGTGCAGTCCAGCTGAAAAATCTGACGATAATGCTGTGTGCAAATCTAAACAAATCTGTCACTCACAATGCAGAGAAAATATTATTCTTTCCCAGGACTCTGATCTTAGCAAGCATGTAAAGTAACAATTGTGTGTGTTCCCAGATAATTTCAAGGGATAAAAATTAAGATAAATTTGACTGGGCCATTCTTAGGAGCCGATATAAAGTGCAAAGAAATCTTGTCAGATGATAAACTTAATAAAATAAAACTTCTTCTAAACTTCCCTCTTTTTTCTTTGATTTGCGTTGGCTTTTGGATTTCAGGTACAGCAAAGAACGATCTGATCGGCTATTTCCTTCAGAGAAGAGAGGGAAATGATGTTTAAAATTAAAAGGGAAAATAATGACCCCAGATCTACCCAATAAACCAGCCACATAGCAAAACAAACATGCTCACAGATGTTGAAGTAGAAGGCTGTGTAAAAAGGTTGTAGAAGACAGAAAATTTCCTGTACCAGGCCTTCTGTTAGTCTCTGTAACTCTTCTGGAAACACACAAATTCCATTAGCTACATGGCTTGTATTGCTGAGAAAGGTCCCTATTGAACTAAATGTTGAGAGATTACTGTTAACCATGTTGGACTGCAATAGAAGGCTCTGTGGGCACTAGGCAGTAACTCTGGAAGCTAAATGTACAGTTTGGGAACTGATCTGAATGAGAAGCTGGAAGGGGAAATGAGGATATCTAGACAATTAAAATGCCAGATGATTCCTGTTCAAGTCTGACCAGTCAGTAACTTTAAAACTACTATATTGCCCTCTGCTCTAGTAAACAGGTATCAGTGCTAATTCATAGCATCCCATAATCTGTACATGAATGTGATGGCCAATTTGTGAATGCCTTAACTTTGTCTCTCTCAGCAACTGAGTCATGGGCAACCTGACCCAGAGGCTGGAGCAAGAGTCCAGCCTACAAGTTAGAGCTGAATTCAGACAGGGAGGTCCAGGAGTTAAGCCAAGGATTGTAGCCAGGTGTCAGAAACCAGAGCCAGAGGATTAACTGGAGTCGCAGTCGGAAGGTGTAGCAGAGAATCAGAAACGAAAACCAAAAGGTCCCTCACCAGAGGCTCTTAAGCAAAATAAGCTGTCATGGGATAAGAGGGAAGGTTCTCTCATGGATTGGTAACTGGTTAAAGATAGCAAACAAAGGGTAGGAATAAATGGTGAGTTTTCAGAATGGAGAGAAATAAATAGTGGTGTTCCCCCAAGAGCTGGTACTGGGCCCAGTCCTATTCAACATGTTCAAACATGATCGGGAAAAAGGGGTAAACTGTGAGATGGCAAAATTTGCAGATGATACAAAACTACTCAAGATAGTTAAGTCCCAGGCAGACAGCGAAGAGTTGCAAAAGCTTTCAAAGCTAGACAACAAAATGGCAGATGAAATTCAGTGTCAATAAATGCAAAGTAATACACATTGGAAAAAAATCCCAACTATACATATAAAATGATGGGGTCTAAATTAGCTGTTACCATTCAAGAATGAGATCTTGGAGTCATTGTGGATTGTTCTCTGAAAACATCCACTCAAACATCCAGGCATCCGACCAAGTGGGTATTCACCCACGAAAACTCATGCTCCAATATGTCTGTTACTCTATAAGGTGCCACAGGACTCTTTGCTGCATCCACTCAATGTGCAGCGGCAGTCAAAAAAGCAAACAAAATGTTGGGAATCATTAAGACGGGGATAGATAATAAGACAGAAAGTATCATATTGGCTCTATGTAAATCCATGGTATGCCGACATCTTGAATACTGCATGCAGATGTGGTTGTCCAATCTCAAAAAAGATATATTGGTCTTGGAAAAGGTTTAGAAAGGGCAACAAAAATGATTAGGGGTATGGAACGGCTGCCTTATGAGGAGAGATTAATACACACAGTCAACCTGTGGAAATCTTTGCCAGAGGATATTGTGAAAGCCAAGACTATAACAGGGTTCAAAAAATAACTAGATATATTTATGAAGGATAGGTCCATTAATGGTGTCCTTAGCCTCTGTTTGCCAGAAGCTGGGAATGGATGACAGGGAATGGATCACTTGATAATTACCTGTTCTGGTCATTCCCTCTGGGGCACTTGGCACTGGCCACTGTCGGAAGACAGGATACTGGGCTAGATGGACTTTTGGACTGATCCAGTATGGCCGTTTTTGTGTTTGTTTCTCCAACAGTATATCTCCCAACAGTCCCAGTAGCTAAAGCAGGAAAGATGCTGACCCCAGGGATGGGGAGCAGAGACAGGAGAGACTGTTGCAGAGCAACTCACCCTGCAGCGGAGGATCTTGTCTTCTCAGAGACAGAAGCTGCATTTTCTATCTTTGGTCTCTTCTTTCCCCTCTTGCATATGTTTGTCTTGTTTTTTCTCTTAGGAAATGGGTCCAGACTTTAACGGGAGCAACAATGACAGTTCCAGCCTAGCTCAGCAATTCTTCTCTTTGCCCCCAAAAGGGCAGTAATGACCATCTGTAATACCATCTAAAAGACTGTCAGATGAGGTGGAGGGTCCTTCTAAAATCTTCCTCTAGTTAAAGGGAAAGGGAACAAGGCTGTTGTTAAAAAGAGAGACTTCCTTACTACTTTATATTTCAAAAGTTTTAACTGTTTTTCTGTATCTTTAATGAAAGGATAAAAAGATTTGAATGATGTGTTTGTCATGGTACTAAGCAGGCTGAAGTCTCTGTATACCAAACCCCGAACCATATAATGTTGAACAGTGACAGAGTTATATTAGCACCTTCAGGCCCATATATTCCATAACTCAGTTATATGCAGAATATGTGTCTTTTGCAACAAATTAAAATTGCCTGGTGTTGCATTTTGTTATCAACCAGAAACTTGGCCCAGGGCTGTGGTTTGGGTGCAAGGAAGGATTTATGCTTTTTGGGTAGAATCCAGTTGAAACTCAGTTTACAAACCCAAGGCATTCAAGATCCAGGGTTTTGGTTTCGGCCTTATAAAGATGTAACCCTTCTGCCAGGTGGACACAGCAGTGATGAGGGCAGGGTTCAATAACTAGGATTTCTTTTTAACAATACAACACAGAACTGGTTCAAGCCCCCACCCAGTGACCTAGGAAAATTACACACTACTCCCCAGGCATCTCCAAGAGGCAATACTTGCCCTCTCGCAAGCACAGAGTCTGTGTAGAAAAAAAACTTAGTAAAAAGGGGGAAGTATCCCAACATTAATTTGGGAAAATACCACAAGCATAATTCAGAAGCATACGATCATGAGCAAAACACCCCCCACCCCAAGCATGTTGGGTAATGTCCTTTGCCTCAAGTTCTCAACTTGTGATTAGAAAGTCCAACCAATAAGTTCCTTCTTATAAAAGTTATTTCCTCCCCTCTTCCTCCACTGCACTCCACTCACAGTTGCTGTCCTTGGTCAGCAAAGACCCAGAATTCAGAGGTGCTTTCACGTGAGTTCACAATCCACTTTGGGGGTGGGAGGGAAGAAAATCACCAAGCAATGCCTCAGCTGCCACTTGTCTATCTGCTCGCTCCACCATTGGCACTGCTCCGTCAGGTGCTCACTCCAGCAGTGGCTTCTCTACAGCAACCTCTGGGTTGTCAGCCTAAGCTGATTGGTGCCGCAAGCCTGGGAGGCAGGAGAAGTGAAGCAGCCACGGTGTGCTCATGGTGCTAGTGCTCGTGCGTGGAGCAGCGGTGAGCTGGGGCGGGGGGGTGCCTCAGGGCAGAGGGTGGGAGGTGGAAAGCTGCCACAAGGGGGGGTGCCTCAGGGTGGAGGGGGGGAGCTGCCACAGGGGGCGCAATGTGGAAGTTTCTCCTAGGGCGCGAAACATCCTTGCACCGGCCATGCCTGAATGAGTAAACAAACCTCGAGTCTCTAGAGTAGGCAGGTTTAAAAGCAAGCCTTTAGGATTGTATTATTCCAGGACATTAGGGGCATGAACTCCAACTGGAATATAAGAGATAACACTGGTCTACAATTTTTGAGAAGTCGTCTGCTTCAGAGATAAAATGTGATATTTATTATGTATTTTGATGTGCTGAATTCAAATATGACAATTAAAACAACTGATTGGCTACTGTTTCTAAGATATTTAAGTTTTTACATTTTATGTCTATGTATATTGTGTAGATAGTAGAGTTTTCATCATAAATTGTAAACCTAGGTCTTTTCATGTGTTTATGGTTGCTTTACATGATAATATTCCACCTGTCCTATTTTGCTGATTTTTAAAGTGTTACATAAAGAGTTATATAAATAACATTTATTATGAAACAAAAGGCAAAAACTATTATGTACATAGTTTAGTCCTATTCAGTGTCTACTCGGCGCTTCTTGGCTTGTCTCTTGTATTCATTAAATGGAGCATCTCTTATCACTGTCCAGCAATAGTCTGCAAGCATTGATGGGCTCCATTTGCCCTAATAGCCTGCCAGGAGATTCCACTGCTGTAGTCTGGAGCCCAACAGCTCTGTCTTATTCTTGGGTAGTTCCAAATCCCTGACAAGGTCATTCAGTTCACCTTGTGTTATGAGGTGTGGTTGAGAGGAGGAGGATGGGAGAAAATGTGGGTCCTGTGACATTGATGGTTCAGGACCAGAAGTTTCATCCTCTTCCTCTTCCTTGTCTGACTCAAGTGAGAATGATTCTGGTGCATCAGGAACCATCAGTCCTTCTCCGTGGGGTACTGGGCGTACAGCTGATGGAACGTTTGGATAATGTACAGTCCACTTTTTCTTCTTTGACACCCGTTTCCCAACTGGAGGCACCATGCAGAAGTAACAATTGCTGGTATGATCTGTTGGCTCTCTCCAAATCATTGGCACTGCAAAAGGCATAGATTTCCTTTTCCTGTTCAACTACTGGCGAAGATTTGTTGCACAAGTGTTGCAGCATATGTGTGGGGCCCCACCTCTTGTCCTGATCTCCAATTTTGCAGCCAAAATAAAGGTGATAGGCTTTGTTAACCATAGTGGTTATACTGCGCTTTTGTGATGCAAAAGTCACTTCACCACAAACATAGCAGAAGTTATCTGCACTGTTCACACAAGTACGAGGCATCTCTGCTCACTTTGGCTAAACAGAAATGTGTCCCTTTGCAAAATCAGACACTGACAAATAAGAGAGCACGACACTGTATGATTTCTAGAGCTGATATAGGGCAATTTGTTCAGCAGAGTGATGTAAGTTTCGTTATGATTACATCATCCGTGACTTCTAGGAATAACATGATGCAATTCATATCATGTATGATGCAATACCAGCTTCAGATTGCATCATTCATTGTTTTGCCTAAAAAGCAAGTACTGTCCAAACCCAGTCATAGATTTATTCATAGATCCAGTCGAAGATGTATTTTAGTCATTTCTGGTTTAAGTTGAGATCCCTTCCCTTTATAACTCACTTATCCTCCGACATTCCCAAGTCAAGGGTCGTATATACTGACTCAATAGCATATCTTGAAAACTAGAGCCAATCAACAATTTTAAGCATCATTTTCGTTCTCAGTGACCCAGAATTAGTAAAGTTGGACTACATTTATTTCAGTAGCACTTTGGCTGTAGAGCAGTGTAATACATGGAAAAAAAAAAACTGTTGAACATGCACATACTTCCTTAATATGAATTCCCCCCTTTCAGATTAACTCAACACTCTTTTGTCCCATGTTCTTTTCGTTGCTAACTGAGACTTTTTGAAATATCCTTTTTCATTTCTATGTATTTAGTAGAGCTGGTTGAAATTTTCCAAATTTTGATTTCACAATAAAAAAATTTCAACAGCATTTCAAAGTTGGATTAAAAAAAGACTGAAAATTATAAAAAAAAAAGTGCCCATCTTTCAATCAGTTCTAGAATTTAGCACTTGTGAATGGTGCCAAATTGAGACTGGTGATGACTGAGGGCCTCTCTCTTTCTCTACAGAATACCTATAGCACAGACTGCAGTATGTACATGCTTGCTCATCCTCTCTTGATAGATCTGGCAACTAGTGACAGTTTTGGTGGTGGTTTGGGTATAGTGGACACCTGCTTACTAGGACTGGATTGAGATCACTAAACAACCATCAGATGTGGTCACTACCAATCATCAGTTTAACCTAGTGATTTATAGGTGAACGATTCCAAATTCCTGAGCCATCCAGCCTTGCTTTAAAAACTAACCTTATTCTTTGTGAAGTAATATTGATAATTTACCTGGACAATGGTTCGACATGCCAGAAAACAAACAATTGAAGAGAGAACACAATACTGTAGATTCTTTCTAAACTTTTCTTCAGATCTTGGCACTGTAGGCTATCACGACTCTCAGCTACAGCAGTCTGACTGCAAGCTTCTAACGTAAGAATGGCCATATTGGGTCAGACCAAAGATTCATCTAGCCCAGTATCCTGTCTTCCAACAGTGGCCAGTACCAGGTGCTTCAGAGGGAATGAACAGAACAGGTAAATATCAGCTGATTCATCCTCTGTTGCTCATTCCCAGCTTCTGGCAAACAAAGGCTAGAAACACCATCCCTGCCCATCTTGGCTAATAGCCATTGTTGGACCTATCCTCCATGAACTTACCTAGTTCTTTTTTGAACCCTGTTATAGTCTTGGCCTTCACAACATCCTCTGGCAAGGAGTTCCACGGGTTGACTGTGTGTTGTGTGGAAAAAATACTTTCTTTTGTTTGTTTTAAACCTGCTGCCTATTCATTCCTACCCCTCATTATGTAGATCACAAGGTCAACATGGCTGGATTGATGGCTTTTTGGACTAGGGGAGTAATAGACGAAGAATTTCTCAATATTGTGCATAATATTTTTTAAAAGTGTGGATTTTTACAGCAGAAAGTAGATTGAAAGGGTTGTCCTAAGAGGAGATAAATTGGGGCAGATTAGGGTAAACTGAGAATGTGTCATGGTGTGATGGGCCTTATGGGGTGGGGGAAACCAAGGAAAAAATCTCCTCTGATATGGAAGTATAGACAAGAGGGTCAACTGGGAAGTGTACAGGCTTTAAGAAGATTAAACTAAATATTTAATGGATTAAATATTAATAACCGAGTGTCACAATGCAAAGGCATAGTGTTTTGGTGGCTTCCACCAAAGAAAAGGTAATGTAGTGTAGTGACTGTTTTGGAACAAATTGCTCATTTTAACATTCGAGTTTAAAGAAAGAACGATTCTATCCTGTGCACCATTCACATTTGTTGTGGGCTGTTCCTTCCCTGACTCATCAGAATGTGGGTTACCAGCAATATTTTCCAAGTTATATTTTCAATAAATAGATAAATTAAATGAAATAAAAATCTGTAAAGAGGTATTAGATTTACAGGGCTACGTTGTATCCTTAAGCTATGACCTATGTTGGGGAGAGGATTAGCATGAAATGGTGAGCAACAGCTGTGCAGCAATGGGAGTGTGACAGACAGAATTCTTCTGGGGGGGAACTTGGGAGCACACACCAAGGGCTCTGACACCTGTGCATCCCCATTGTTGGGCTAGGCAGGCCAGCATAGCCTTGACCACAAACCCCTTTGAGAAGTGTGCAAGGCCAGCAGCCCTGGACTCCAGCAGGCCTTTAATATGCAGAGCACAGGGGTGTTGATTGTGCCTAGTCCTGGTGCGAGGGCACAAAGAAGGGGAAATTCTTTGTTCCATCTACCTTTTTGTGTACTTGAGACCAGTGACAATCCAGCCCACAATAGGAAAAGCTGTGGGGATAGTTATTTGAAGGGTTACACTGGTGCCAACATTAATGTGTAGTGCTAGTGCTCATGCAGAAGTTATACAATAACTATATATTATTAAATATGCCAAAATGAATGCATTTTTCTTTTCTTCAATCATCCTTTAATTAAAATAAAGCATGAACTAATCCCTCAAATGCCCCTTTAATAGTCCTCTTCTTTGAGACAGGGAGATGGCTCATTCTTCCAGGAGGCTGACTGTGAGTCTAGTGTCTACTTGTTCTCAGAAAGTGGTCCACTCCATTTTTAAATCCAAGATTGGGGATTTAAATATACGACCTTAAAACAAAAGACACATGGAACCAGTTCTTCCCTTCCAGGGGGGTGGATGGGATGAAAAGTTGGTGGACCGGTGGGAAGGGCACAGAAAGTGAAGTGACATCTCTGAGGCATTGTCCCAAGCTTCCCATGACCTTGCAGAAATGCCTTGACATTTCAGAGATTGGGCTCCATGGAGATTTGTGGGATCAGCCATTCTCCATGACACCAATCCCTATCTGACCCCATAATCCACATGGATCAGGCAGCATTAATTCCCAGAGAGTCTCTGCCATGGATGCTACTGCACAGCTGCAAAGACTTAGCCAGTGATTCCACAACTCCTACTGGTCCCAGGGGAAGTTGGTGCCTGACTAACAGTGCATGGAAGGGCAGTCCCTTGACCTGGTGCTTTTTGATTCCAGGCATCTATGGGTTTCCTTCTCCACTGATTATCAGGATCTACCAAGTTAGGAAGCTGCACTCCATCCCTTCGTTGAGCCTCTCCTAACCTCTTACACCTCACATGGCAAATGCCAGGAAGCCAACCACTTCACTTCACTTCACTTCACAGAGGGTTCTGGTTTCTATGCTCTCCTTCCATTAGCTTCTCTGTCAAGGGGAGATCTAGCCTGTAGATGCTAAAGAACAAAAACACTGAAAATGCACTAACAATATAGGATTGTCCCCTGTGGTATATTTATTTTGGCCCGGTCAGTTTCAAATAACATTAGGATTTCCATGTATTCACTAGTGTGATTATTTCATAATACATTAGACTTGAATGGTAGGCTATTTAAATAAATATTCAGCATACATTGTCCTTTGTTCAAGTTCATCCAATTGTTCATAATCTCACTCTCTTGCACCAATTTAAACAGTTCTTTTCCCTCCTTGGATTTTACATGCTCCAAAATCCAAATATTTATAGATGGATAATTCTTCTGGCCCCCATCTCCACCACCTTTTCATGTTTAATCCATGTGCACAGACTTAGATCTTTGAATTTTTTTGTAAAATCAGTAATATTTTTAAAGGAAAAAATCTCCACCCAATTAAACAGGTTGATGAGAAACAAAGCAGATTAGATGCTTGATTCATGAACAGATAACATGGACAGCTAGCAGAATGACCTGGTAGAAGTGAATAGGCCTCCACATCTATTAATAAGTCATGCTAGTCAAGAAAGGAGTGAGTAACTGAGAGGTTAAAAAAATCTCTAGATTAGTACAATGTGATTGGAGCAAAGAACACAATGTAATGACAGAGAGAAAAGACAAAAACAAGGTTTGCTGTAAATAGAGCTTCCAAAACTAGAGTATGGAGATAAAGACTGACTGACTAGTTCCCATCCATCCAGTATGATCTGGACTTTTGCTGTTGCACTAAAAAATCCTTCAGGCTTCTGCTGTTATACTAAGATTGTTCCAGCTCTCTGTCTCTATGCCAGGTTATGTATAGCCATTTCTTTATTCTTTTCCAGTTACCAGAAACAGGACTTTGTGGAGGCCAAATATACAGTGTGGCGTTTCCCCTGGTTTGAAATTGATTGACTAGGTCTCATTACATCTGGATTCCTGAGGCTATTTTAGACATCAAATTTTATTTATTGAAACATCTTCTTTCCTTCTTTTAGCTTAGATCTTTAGCAAAGAAGGAAGCTATTTGATGTTAGTAGGACAGTGGTGATACGAGTGAATCACATTGTTATATGTGTGTGACTGACGTATGAAATCCTGTGATTTTGTCATTTTTGTTCCATTAATTATTGTAATCTCCAGAAATTTCAAGATGTCTCAAAACTAGAAATCAGGAAATACTCTAGAGAGAGCCCATAAAGGAGGCTTGATGGAAATACTAAATAACTCAATAGGCACTACATAAGCAATAAAATGGTACAGTATTAAATAGAAAAGACATACTAGACTTTCCGCAAACATGTTTACAATATGTAAAGCTCTAAATAGTTAGGGAAACAAACAACTACATATGAGTAAGCTTCAAAAGTTTCCACTCTGGTATGGTTTAGATATTCCTTTATTGTACATATGTTTTGTGATTGCAACATTGGGCTGGAATCTTTCACCCACACCCTCTCTCATGGTACTTTGTCACTTTTGCTTCCAATCCAGTGGAAATGAGGCATGCAAGTACAAGCGCAGAAATAGAAAAATCAATGAACGAAAATGCTAACCAAACTTTTCAAGCCTCTTGGGGGGTGGGGGGGTGTTGATTCACATCTGACTGAGGAAGTTGCCATTCTTGTTTTATGGAAACTGGTTCACCTCTTCCTAGAAACAACCCTAGTCATGCCATTATGAGCAATGTTCTAGAATATACGGTTGAATCGTGATTATCCCAACTCCAGATGACCAAAACTCCTGCTTAGCCAACCTCAGATCATGTGCCTTCGGTTTGCTGCTCAGCTGTCTGAAGAGGAAGGTTGGGAGCAGGGCTGCCTCTCATTTGGTTTCTTCAAAGCTGGTAAGTTAAAGGGGAGAGTTAAGAGAGGAGGTCAAAATACAGGTCCTCTTCTCCCCTTCCTGGTCCTCTTCAGTCACTGGCCTTGGGAATCTAGCAAGCTCAGGCAATTCCTGTTCCTGTGTCAACTAACTGACTCCCATGTTTAACCGAAACCCTGATTACCTATAGCTTTCAGGTGTCCCTAAGACTCTGGGATAAACAAAGTTCTGCACCAACTGAGTTAAGTAAAATGACAGTGAGAGGGAAGTGGCACTGACAGTCTGTGTCTATGACCACCCACTGGGAACGGGCAGTAAATTAGCTGGAGGAGCAGCCCTGGGGATGGAGTCTAGCTGTATCTCAACCCTAGCCCTGAGATGGAAGATGGATTCCACTCCATACCTCATGCATTTCACTTGCATCAAGCCTAGGTTATAGGGTTTTATGCATGGGAAGCAAATTTCATCCTATAGGGCATGGTTACTGTTCTCTTCTTTTTCCCTCCTCTAGGTTCTGCTTCTTTACTCCCTTCTGTTTTTCTTTTCCTTTTTCTTCTCTGCTGCTCCACTCCTGTTTTCAGCCGCTGTCTTAGCAACAAGCACAGATCTCACCCCCTCAATCCTTGGACTCAGAGGTTCCTAGTATTCACATTTATTTATGTCTGTACTTGGAAACAGGGAGATAAAAATAGCCTAATGACTATGGAAAAGTTATAGAGGAAAATATAGTGCAGTGTGGTGGGTTTTCTTGTGGCCAAAAGGTGGAAACCCTGGGGATGGAAAGGAACATTTCCCATGTCTCAGAGTTAGCTACAATTTGTTAGATTGACCCTGAGGCATGGGAAATGTGCGATTTCATTGAGTGGTATTGCCACCTTTTGGAAAGGAGAGAAAAAGGCAGGAAGAAAAATGAAAAGAGATAAAGGAAAAACTGAAAGTGGAAGATGGAAGGAAGAAAAATGAACAAAAAAGTAGAGGAAAGCAGAAAGAGAACATGATACTTGCCAAACTGGGTTAGACAGAGACCCTTCAAGGCCATTATCCTGTCTCTGAGACTGGCCAGACCAGGTGCTTCAGGGGAAGGTGTAAGAAATCCTGCAATAGACAGATGTGGGATAATCTGGATCCATACACCTCATCCTCACCCCTAATAATAAGATACTGGTTTAACACTGATGCATGAGGTTTTATATCTCTTCAAAACTGTTTTGTTGGCATTAACAATCATAACTTCACATACCCTCATTGGTAAACGCTTTGTAAATGTCTAGAGTCCCTAGGACCAGCATCAAGATGAGTGCAACATGTCAAGGTGAGCTGCAGTCATGTTCCTGGTTTTTAAATATTTTGGTGGCAGCAGAGAAACTGAAAGGAGAACCAAATAATCATAAATGATATTTTAACGCAACACATTTAATGCAGAAAATGTGGACTAATATTATATTATTATTTATTGTTTATATAGTATTGAAAGTGAGTTCAGTGCTTAACAGGCCTATAGGAAACAAGGGGCCTGAAACTTGTCTTATCATTTAAACGTGCAAAGTGCTGGCAAGTCAGAATTCTCCATTTGTTACATTAGTAGTAGATCTCGGCAGAGGTGTAAATAGCAACCCAGAGTACAGAGCAACGGAGCCTCAGGCCCACAGTTTTGGTCAGGAGGAATTTACAATCTAAATGATAATTGTATTTATTCCGGCCAGACAGTTTCACAATATAAATGATTATACAGATTTGGTGATGCCCATAGGCTTCTGGGAACTGAACAGTGCAACCCTCCCTCATTCCTGTGCTAGTCTGGACTGTACAGACCATTATAATCTTGCTGGGATGTAACAATGGGGCTGCAAAAAAGTCCAGGATACAAGAAGAATGGTTGTAAATCTAAACTGATTGTTTGTGTAATCAACTGCATGGTGGCATGAGATGGCACAATGTATTTGATCTTTGCATGAATTGCTCCCACAGACAGTTTGCTGGAACAATATAGTTTTCATCCTGCCTCTTAACTGACTGTGACATTTGGGTTCCTAAAGAGAGTTCCAAACCCGGCAATACTCATGTTTGTAATGAATTAATCTGTAATTCTGAATATACCCCCTTCCATCACTGCTGCTGTCACTGTTCCTCCCCTCCTACTGCTGCCATACTACTGCTTCCCCTCACCCTTTAGTTTCCCTTACCCACGTATTTAGTTATTCTCTCACTTTGTTTACACCTCAGCCCATTTTTTATCTGTCCATCTCTCTCTCATCTCTCACCTCCTCTATGTCCTTCCGGACCTCAAAGAGCATCAGTTTGTGCTGTGTGCATGCGATTAATTTCCTGAAATACTGGTTTGACTCAGGACTGGCACTGGCCATAAGACAATTTCAGAGAGCTGGAAAATATATGGTAACTATAAATGGCCATGATTTTCTGGTTCTGGGAAGTGTTCTGTTCATACATATTAGGCAAATAAGTTTTCCAGGGACACCAGATATGGCATGAATTAGTCTTATAGTTCTGAATACAGTTCAAAACCTCTAACAAATCTCAACTTAAAATGAGTTTTGAGGTCTCACAAGCACAACACTAGGGGAGAGGGATACCTCAGTGGTTTGAGCATTGGCCTGCTAAACCCAGGGTTGTGAGCTCAGTCCTTGAGGGGGCCACTTAGGGATCTGGGCAAAAATCAGTACTTGGTCCTGCTAGTGAAGGCAGGGGGCTGGGCTCAATGATCTTTCAAGGTCCCTTCCAGTTCTAGAAGATAGGTATATCTCCATTATAATTATAAAAACACAGGAGCATTCCAGGCCTGAATTAGAATGGGCAGGTTCAGTGTTGAACTGGAAAAGCAGAGTTGTGCCAGGGAGCTTGCCCAGTGCCTGCCATTGCTATGGCTATGTCTACCCTGGGGGCAGGGGGACAATGTCCAGTTCATGTAGACATATGCATGTGAGCTAGCACACTAAAAATAGTAGTGTGTAGCTATGGCGGCAGCATGGAGTAGCTGCCCCCAGTACAACCTGCCTGAAGCCCGTGGGCACATACATGGGGCAGTTAGCTGCTGACCCTGCCTGTGCCACCGCTGCTGTGTTATTGTTTTTAGTGCACTAGTGTGAGTATATCCATGAAAGCTGGGACTCGGGCCCCTAGCTCCAAATGTAGCTGTAGCCTTTGATTCATTCTAGCCAGTGCTTTTCTTCCCCCACTTTCACCTAAACAAAAATAACATATATGTTTCTGGTTTTAAATCGGAGCTCTTCAGAGCTGTAAATGATATTTCAGAGCTTTGTTTCTTCACCCCTTTTTTAGAAGTTCTGAGCACCAGCTGAGGGGAAGGATTATTATCCCTGGTTTTAGAAAATGGTCCAACCAAAACCGTGGATCCGTACACCTCCCAAACTTTGCATCTAGGTGTGAACTTTGCAGCTGAACATCTCTCGGCTTTATTTGATGGGAAAGGAAATCATGGCACACCTGGATTGAGCCGTTTGAATTAGTCAATCAGTGGCAGAGCTAGGAATAAAATCCAGTGATCCTGATTCCCAGTCCTGTCTTTAAACCACTGACAGAGGGACCCAGACCTCATATTTACCCATTGGCTGTGTCTTTGGAGAGGGGCTCTTTGACTACATGCATCTCCATTACTATATGAAGCTAGTTCAAGTGGCCTTATTTTCCCCTCTGGCTGCATCCCTGTTCCCTTCCTTTACTTGGCACAGCGAGCATTTCCCTCTTTCTCTGGACCAGTTAGATCCGCTTTGTACTTCATACAGTGATGACTGTTCCAGCAGCAAATGCACTCCTCAACACCAGCATTACTAGACAATAAATTCTTCCAAAACAATCTCCCAGAAATCAAATGTCAATTTGAAGCTTTGCTATACAAACTAACGTTGGAGTTCCAGGAAAACCTGAGGTTAATCTAAGAATCACTTGTTCTAGAATAATACTAATGCACACTGCCTGCATCTGTAATTTGATTATTTTAAATTCCTTTATCAACACTCAATCAGTGGTGTAAGCAAGTATTAATATGTCATTTTTATATGGCTAAATGGAAGTCTAGAGAGAGATTAAGGAATTGTGATCTCTTGGGCCTCATCTACACTAGAGTATTGAACTGGCTATATTTAACCAGGTAAAGAACAAATGGTTCAGTGCATTCTCACTGAAACATGTTAAGAACACCTGCAGGTTTGTCCTGTGTCCACGCTACCACTAAACCTTTTCAGCCACAGTGTCCTCCAGGTTCTTATCCAACAGTTCATGGAAGTGCATTCTGGGAGATTGCACTAGGGCACTAAAATGTTGAAGGCTGGAAGACCTGATGTTCCAATTTGGAGCACTTTCATTTGCAGAAGAGAGATGTTTCACAATTGTTCGAGGGGAAACAAATGTCACTTGCATGGTAAATTTCTCTAGTATAAACAAGACCATAATGAGTGATTAATAGGACAGACCCATGAGTTTTGACTCCCAGGCCTGTACCCCAACCACTAGACTGCATTTTCTCCCTTTGCTCTCACCACATAGCTCCAATTCAAGAAGGTTTTTTGAGTTAATGGGCTGGATCCTCAGCTATCTCCACTGACCAATTAAAAGATGGCAAATTAAAACTGATCAAAGGAAATATTTTTTCAGATAATACATGATTAGACTAGAGCCCCAAACTCATTGCAACTTGAAGTCGTCAAAGTCAAAAACGTAGCAAGAATCAAAAAGGGATAAGGTTAACAAGAATAGTCAGCTGTTATAGTTGATGGGAACAAAGGTTTTAGAAGGTGATGTGCGTTGTGCTCTCTATACAACATATGCAATATAAAGGAACCATGTGGGCAAGGTGAGGTCCAAATAGCCATGTTTACTAATCATATATAACCTGTACCACCTGGCTACACACACATGCTGCTGCTCTGGCAGAGTTCTGGTGGAATATTGGGGATGGTGAGGGCCACTACTTGGCTCACAAACTATTTAAAGGGATGTTACCCTATTCCTGTATACTACAGAAGGGATATTAAACCTCATGCTTCAGGCCATAAGCCAATCTCTAACAAAGATCAGAAGGAAATATAATGTCTTCAGGAAATAACCCCACATCTAACTACCGTGAGGTGCTTACACCCTCCTCTGAAGTGTCTGGTGCTGCCCATTGTCAGAGACAGGTCACTGGACTAGATGGACTGTTGGTCTGATCCAGTATGGCAATTCTTTTGGTCTTATGTTCCTAATTCCAGTGATTTTCACCAGCTGAAGATCTGCCCCAATATGGCTAATTTCCAGGTGTCCCCTTTATCTGCAGTATTATTGTAATATAAATTAAGCCTATTTGTCTCATATAATAATTTGACCCATTGGTGCTGCTATTCCCATTGTTCCCATTATTCTTGGTTATTATGAGCTGAGACAAAATGGCTACTAAATTTCACAGCACAAAGCCTCATTTTAGAAAATACACTGCTGGTCATCCCTCTGTACAGGAGTGAGGCAAACTCCCTTTATTGGTGGGTCTAGTGTAGGGCTGGGTGAAATTTTTCAGCTGAAACTTTTTCCCAGAGAAGTTTTAGATTCAGAGACATCAAAGCATATTACAAATTAATGTCAATGTCACTTACAAAAATCCCAAAATGGAAATGTTTTGTTTTGATATTTTCCAAATGAAATGTTTTGATATTCTGTTCCAAATTTCCTTTTAATTTTATTTTTAAAGATGGTTAAGAACAAAAATGATTTAGTGAAAAGAAATGTTTCATTCAACCCTAAGTAATTTTTTTGGCTCTCTGATTTGCTAAAATGTTTCTGTTTGACCCAAAATGATTTATTTTTCAAAACTGCTGGCAACTGAAAAAGCTGTTACCTGCCAGCTCTAGTTTAGTGCCTTTACAGAGTCTGCCTATTGTTTCTTGGTTTTTACCATCCGACTTTTGGCTTGACCAGGACAACTGGGGGACTCAGGTGATGATATCTCAAAATTATGTGTTGGGAACTGTGTTCACATGGATGGAAGCTGAGCTTGCCAACCCAATACAAGCACTGTTCAGTAACAACTTCCAGATACAGAGTCTAGCTGATAAAAGGGATGATGGTTAGAAAAAATGTTTGTCTTTTAGATTCCTCAGGGTTGTTGTTTTTTTTTAATCTAACAGTTGGTGGGGCTTTGCTAAACAAAGTCTTTTTTCATTTCATATTTGAGTGGTCATATTTTAAATGCAGATTTTATCACAAAGGAGTGAAACTATAAGACGCTTGGAATTTGGGTTGAATTCAGCTAAGCATAGCCCTCTCAGCCACTGATTGTCCTGAGAAAAGTTCTCCTCCCTGATCATTGAGATTTTCAGGGATAAGCTCTCTTTCTTTTGGACTCTTTAGTTTTATTGGCTTCACAGATAACTCTGGTGGCAAAAAAAACCCACCCACTTTTGTCTGCAACTGGTCTGAAGACTACACCACACCATGTCAGACACATACCTGCCCACAGTGAGCCTGCATTCATGCCCTCCCGGTTTCATTATTTTGCAACTCACAAGTCATCATGAGCATATCACCTCAGATCTGTGCTCCCTCCCAGATCACCATTTCAAGTTGTGTGCACTGATATTCAAAGCCCTCCATGGGATTGGACCTAGCTACCTAAAAGATTGCTTCTATCTCCATCACCATAATATTCCATCAGTGACAACTATGACCAGTAAGAGACAGATACTAGACCTCGACTTATTCCTGTAAAGTGATAAGAATGGCCACAAATCTCACCACTTTCAGAATTCTAAATGCAAAACCTATCCCTTCTGTGGCTTAGATTGCCCTCTGGAAGTGCCACCCACCGAGAGCCCACCTTGATCTCTGGCCCCCACAAGTCCCTGGCCCCTTATCAACTAACTAAATGAATAGCTCCTCTGGGAAAGGAGAGAGCAGGGGATGCTCAGATACTAAGATGAATGAGGCCGTATAAAAACCTACCTAAACAGGTCAAAGCACAGATAGACCTATTTTGAAAAGAAGCTCCGACATTTTGGGCATAGGCTACCTGACAACCTTTCTTTAATTATAATGTAGAAAGGAAAAAGCAGTTCCAATAAAAGCTGCACAGATGGCTCAATAGCGCTTTGGATGAGCACTAGAACATTGCTGCAGAAATAACTCCTGTGTGCCGAAGGGGAGACTTCATAGTTTTTTATGAACATTTCTGTCACTGCCACCCAGAATGCTGACAGCATCACTCATTGCTACTTTTGCAGCAGCCTCCTCTCAGTTATGTTTTTATTTAACACTCTGCATTTTTCTGGCACCCCTTTGCAAAGACAACTGCAGTACACCATTGCCTGCAGAACTGGTGTTTACTGCATGCCTGTCCCTAAAGAGTTAATTGTTTTTATTACATAATCTGTTTAACATTCTGGATAGATAGGAAACACACGCCCCCTTCTCTCTTACCGTATGTTTACCCACTTTATACTGCTCTCTTAAACTGCTGTGTGTAAGCCTCATGCCTCTTGACATACTGTAACGCTCTGGGTGGGTCTGTGGAACTTTGCTCTGTTCCAAAGCTGCTTATGCTACTGGGATTATGTGTGTGTGTGTGAGGAGAGGGAGAGAGACAGTCCACACAGATACGGCTACAGAAAGCACTAGCACTAGTTACAAAGTTTGAAAGCTGTTGACTCTGCCATCTCTTGGATCCCTCCGAATTGAAAACCTACTGCACACAATGCCGTCTTTTGATGAGGTTTTAAAAGAAGCTGGGGAATTTGGAAGGTTCCAAAAGAGGGTCTTTTTCCTCCTTTGCCAGACAGGCATAACTTTTTCTTTTCTATTTGTTGGAGTGGTATTTCTTGGGCAGGCACCAGAGCACTATTGGTGCAGGATCCCTGGTGCAGCTGAATTAAGTGAGAGATGTGGCTGGACCCTTGAAGAGGAACAAAACTATACTGTGCCAGCTCTGAACCTGGTGAACAGGTTTTCCAGTGGCCAGTGTGAGAGGTTTGACATAGAGTGGAATAACACCTCTGTGAGCTGTGCCAACCCACTGTCCCACTTTACTAATCGCAGTTTGGGCAATGTGCCACTTACTTCATGCCAGGATGGCTGGGTATACAAACAACCCCACTCAACGATCGTCAGTGAGGTAAGGGAAATCAAAATTTTCCAATCAGTGTTTTCATTGTCAGAGCGGGACTGTAAAATAAAAATCAATTGCTAGAGCAATACATATGGAGTATAGAGTTTTTGATGAAAACTTTATTCTTGTCCCATTAAAGTTTCTCTGAAATTTCCAACATAATCAGGATATTGAGTATTCTCAAGCAGCAATACCAGGGTGAGCTAATCTGAAAGATCTTTAGTATTGACTCTCTGGAGCAGATGAACTCAAATGGGGATACTGCTTTCTTGCCGCTGTAATGCTGGACTAAAATAAACAAAGAGTAATGTCATTGCAACTGAGGCATTAGAGTGGTCATTTAAGGGCAGGTCCTTGGCTGGTATAAATTAATGTTGCTCAATTGACTGCTGCTGATTTATACCAGCTCATGATCTGCCCAGTTATATGGACATTATATAATTTATTTGAGTAAGCATCTAGACTTACTAGTAATAAATAATTAGTATCTAACCACTTCTGTGTGTCCTGAGCCTCGATAAGAAAACAGAATTACGTTGGTTGTCATTAAAAATTCAGATTTTGCCAAGAGTTACCACACACTGAGTATCAGAAATGCCAGAATTATTTCCTGTAGAATGGAAAACTGCAGTCCCTCCATTACTCCTTTTGTGGTATGTGTTGGCAAATACAGTTATTCTTTATTGGGCTGCAAAAGGACAACCAATAAACCGTGCTAGATCTTGATTATAGACATGTAGTCGGTGCAGTACAATGTGACTCTAATCCATAGACTCAGCACTAGAGGTGCATGTGTATATAAATAACGGTGATAACTGTAGTGCTCGGAAACACCATAGCTAAAATACATGTACATAAATTAGGTATGTAATCTTCATGAAGTATTGTATACTGTATCAAAACCACCACATGATTTGACTGCCATGCCCATGGTCCTGCAATCTTCCCATTATTATTTATTTGGATGTGATGACCAGGACCTGGGAAGTCATACCTAGTGGTTGGAGAAGGAGTCAGGGCAGGTCAGGTACCAGGAGGTCAGATCCAGGATAGACCCAGAGGGCAAACCAAGAGTCAAGTGTCAGTAGGCAGGCCATCTCAGATACTGGGAGGTCAGAGTTCCAGGTACGCCAGAGAACAAAAGCGAGAGTCAGGCGTCAGAAAGAAAACTAACTCGGGTACTGCAAGGTCAGAGTCCACAACAAGTCAGAGGGCAAACCGAGAGCTAGGAGGCAGGCAGGATCAGAAGCTGGAGTCTAGGATCTCTCACAAGCAGGAACTGGAGCAGAGATATGCAGGCAGTCTATGTTGTTGCTCAGACAGCTCCCTTTCATGGCTTCCTGGTTTATGTACTGGTATCAGCCAGTCAGGGGACTTTCTGAAGCTGCCACTCCAGTCCTGGTTGTTGGTACTTTCTGCCAAACCCAGTCTCACAGGGTCTTCCCATGGGAGCCCAGCCTAAGCCTTCTATGGCAATGCGGACATATCAATAGCTCTAAGCCCCCACAGTTCCATCCTCCAGGTTTCTCACATTATATTACCATGGTGCCCCAGTCCTGGATCAGGATCCCCTTGTGCTAGGTGCTGTACAAAGAGACAGTCCGTGACCCAAAGAGTTTATAGTGTCATCCTCCTTCCCTCAGCCCGTCTTGTCATCAGTTGTTCTACTTTGTCTCTTCTTAGGTTATGACATCTTCAGGGCAGGTAACTTTCCTTATACGCATTCCGTAAAATGCCTAGAACACTGTATGCTCTGAATAAATGTTAAATAAAAGCAAATGAGCGTCCCTGGAGATTGGTAACTGGACAAAGAGCATCCACCTTCAGGTCATAGAATCAAAGCTGGTTCAGGTTAGCAATAACTGAGAACCAGAATAAGCTGCTGAGTGCAAACTGTCTGCAATGTGTCGGTGTCATAGCTTACTCCCTGGCAGATAAGAATCCACACCTCAAAAAACATTAATCACAGCGTTCACTGAGTAGATTTATTTGCTGTCTCAGCAATGGATTGAATGGGCAAGGAAAATTTAAATATGTTCAGATTCCTAGGAGTGGCTATTCCAGGTGAGGGCTGAATCTCACTGGCATGGGAAACTTGAACTGCTGCCTATGTCATACTTGTCCAGGAGATGTACAGAGAAATTCAGCCTCCAGAGCTTTCAGTCCAGAATCTTTCATGAACAGTATCATTTAACTGACATTATTTTTAAAATGAAAATTAGGAGTGTGTGTGATGGGCGTGTGTGTGTATAGGGGGGGTGAGATTACTTTTTTGTCCATGTTTTTTCAGCTGTTGACCCTGATGACTGTTGAAAGTGAGTGAGCAAAACAGCAATGTAAAACTTCACTTAGAGTCCATTTACAGAAGCAGTAGGTAAAAGATTATACTGTATCTGATGCAATCACTATGATTTTGCATCAGCAGCAAGAATAAAAAACCTCCCTGCTCACTAGCTAATGCATAGAGAAAATGAAACTTGTGGGTCGTCAAAGCAAGTAGTGGGAGCTGAAGTTCAAAGTTCCATTGCAAACCTCTTCAGGCTGTACCATATTCACTTATGTGTTCAGCAGCACGCATGTAAGTGAAAAGCAGGGCTACAGGGAAAAAGAAGGTGACCAATGGAATGGTGAATGGGAACCTTACAGAAATGCTCCAGATGCACGTGAACAAGCTGCTGAAAACCAGCCAAATAAGAAGTGTGGTTTTGATTTTTCACCACTGTTGCCTGCCAAATCCTCTACCAAAAATAATAATAAGAGGGCGGTTGGATGGCTCAGATCAGTGTGGGGAGGAAAGGTCATTGGACAAGAGTGCTCTTACTGACTAATAAGGAGATTTTCAAAGGCATGAAGGCTGTTAGGCATCCAACTCCCATTGGACATGACTGGAAGTTGGGTACCTAATTGTCCTTTATGCCTTAGAAAATCTACCCCCTAAGCCTCTGAACATTCTTCTGTAAAATAAGAGGTTCTTGTACAATGCCTAAAGACAAGGACATAAGAATAGTAATAAGCTAGAGAGAATCTCCTCCTTTCCCAGGTGACCATATGGTATACCAAGTAGCAGCATTCACAGGACTCTTTTCAAAGGTCTGATCCAAAGAGTTCTGGGATCAGTAGAAAGACTTCCATTGACTTCACTGGGCTGTGGATCAGGGCCCAAGAGTCCAGTCCCTGTAGCTTGGTTCTGGCTCCAACATACCTAATTATCAGCTTTACTCATTTACTAAGCAGTGACATAGCAGGCAATTCACAATGTAAACATGTTAAATATAACACACTTGGAAAGGGAAGACCTAGTTAATCCTAAGTTAGGACTTCGGTAAAATTTAGATGAGAAATCAAGTTAAACATAGTAGTGTCCTATCTAATTTGACCGTTTTCAAACAGCTACCCCTTTTCTAATGTGCCTGCTCTTTCTAAACCCTCCATTTTATATAGATGAACTGTTCTTTTTGTACTTGTTTAAACGTGTTATTTCATATCTGATTAAGTTTACTGAGAACATGACCAGGGAGACTAAATCAAAAGGATGATTTAGCATAGTAATCTGAAAAGCAGATGTTCGTGGGAGGGAGAGACTTGAAAAGCAGCAATGCTGAAAAAAATTTGCAGGGGGTTATTAGACAGCAAATTAGGCACAAGTTTGCAATGTGATACAGTAGCTCAAAGACAAATGCAAACACAGGCTGCTATGCAAAGATGTCACCCCACAGAACAGGGGTGTAACAGTTCCATTCTATCCAGTTCTTATGCAATCACACCTGAAATGCTGCATTCAGTTCTGAGCACCTTATAACCAGAGAGATAAAAATGATCTGAGGACTGGAGGGATTGATTTGTGAGGAATTATTAAATTAATGAAATATGCAGGGCAGGTTTTTCATCTTTGTTCTGATCCCTTCACACTGCTATGGTGGTGCAAAAGGGTCTGGATCTCTCCGTGGGAAACACCTGAATATAGTGTCAATTTCTATTATTTTATGTCTAGTTAAATAGTTAAACTGTTTCAAAATAGTTCCACAGGCAGCTTCAGTTACTGTAACCACTAAGTAAAAGTAATTGTTTGGTTTGATGGGAACTCAGGAGCTGGCACATAAGTAGCACCTGAAGTGCCTGATACCTATTCCTTTGTAGCTGGATTAATTAAATTACATCTAGGGTAGGTGGCTGGAAGTGGGTCCTTTCACAATGCGGTATTTTGAGGAGAAGAAGGAGAGGGAGTACAGAATCCACTATAACGTCTATTTACCTTCTTCAGGCCCTAATGATAGGTGAACCAGCAGAACCTAAGATTAATTTATAAAACATTCTTGGTATCTTATGGAGGTACAACAGCAAGTCCTCTTTCTCCTTGCTGCTGCAATTTGAAGTTTTGCATATTGTACCAGGATGGGTTGTGGACTCTACAGCTTTGGGTCATGCTTTTCCTTGCAGGCACCTAAAATCAGACAGGAGTTGCCTTACAAAGGCAAACCCATTAACTCTCAGTACATAATGCAGCTAGAGCCCTTTAGCTCCCTGATCCTGAGGTGGAATAAAGCTAGACAAAGTAGTGATCAGAATGATTTTAAGATGCAGATTGCAGCAAATGCACTGAAATCAGTTTGACTTTATCTGCAAAACCTCACAATTCCACAAATGTAATTGTTTCCCTTTTAAGAGAACACACAAAGCTCAGTGAAATTAAGTATTTGGGAAATACCCCCAAAATAAAATCAAATATTGTTTCCACTTGTTTTAATTGAGCTTTTGTTACTCCTCATGAAACGGGAAAAAGAAACTAGTTGGGTCAGCAGTAGGTTTGGAATCAAATGGCTTGTCAGATTTTGCTGGGAAACGGAACTGTAGAGGAGATACAGACCTTGGCCTAAATTCATTCCCCATTTATGGCAGATGATGTCAGCATAAATAATGCGGGGGTCCAGACTGCATTTTCTTAGGAATGAGAGTGGAGTCACTAAAAGGCAGTTCCGCAAATAAGTGGTGCAGGCTGAAAAAAGGATGTGGCTAGAGCTGCAAGAGGGTGCAGTGATTCAGCAGCTCCATAGAGTGGACCAGAAATCAGAAAGAAGAAAAAAAGCTGAGCCTAGATCATTTCCACTAACTACGGATAAAGGGTTGGAAAGGGTGGATAATTTTCGCCAAACATTTTTGGCAATGATGACACCTAGTGGCATGTTAATGGATTATAGACAAATCTACAGATTCAGATGCCAGCAGAGAGAGTAATCTACAGATTCATCAACTGCTAATAGCAAAGCTGGTGTGTTCCATACTGAATAGCAGCCTTTACTGGCACACGTTTAGCATAATGAACTGATTCCAATGTGGCCTCTCAGCAACACTTTCTTATGAAGAAAGTTATGTAATTTTGAGACTTGGTAACAATTCATTGCCCAAGTGTGAGGTCTGAGAAGGACAAATCATCACCAGAACACATTATCCTACTACACTTGTTGCAAATAAATCATCATGCTCTGATACTTGGCAGCTGTCTCAAAAAAACCCAGACAAATATTTTCAAAGGGATCTGTAACCGGTTCAGTAATGTTTACCTAACAACTTTTACAGCATCTTAAAGCAGTGAATAATATGACAGTCAAAGCTTTGGTGGAGACAAAACAGCTGTTCCTTTTTCTATACTACTCCAGAAGAATTAATTCGACATTACGGAAAAGCCCCCAAGCCTACACTTACCTTGATCAGTACATCTGGGTTAATATAAGAAATCAGTGCTACTCTTTCATATTATCATGTAAGGTTTGAGGAGCAGTGAGAGGACGGCGGGAGCGGACAAGGGGACTGATTTAGTGCCAAGAGATGGGTTCACTACATATTCTCAGTAAGGTTTCCTCCATATAAAAATGATTGTGCTTCAGGTAGGGCAGATCTTCACAGCCCCATTCATTTCAGTAAACCTGCACCAATTTACACTGGATGAGAAGCTGGGACATTGACTTCCAAGGTTTGATAACTGTTATTTTCTTCTATGTTTGCACAGAGTTGGGATGAGTTTACAATTTTCTTCTTTATTTTGCCAGTCTGGAGTCAACAGTGGTAATAAGAAAGGAAAAAGTTTAAAAAAAGAAAAAGGAAAGGAGGCCGATGTTACATTAGAAAGCTTGGTATCATTCTGGGTGGTCCAGCCAGCAGATCTACAAGAGATTCAAGCTGGACCTTGAAGGCATGTATGAAAATTCAGGCAAAAACAAAATCAAAACCAAACAAACCCCACTACTCAGGTTCTTGTGACACAGCAACTTGAGAGTGAAGTCTGATCCACCGTTTTTCTTTGTCATTATGGAGTTCCACTGGTGTGCTCACCTCTGAACAAGGTAGAGTAGAAAATCTGCCCTGAGGAGGTCTCTTAGCACATCTTGTTCTGATAAAACAAAGAAAAGGGGCTGTTCTCCTCCCACCCCTGACTCCAGAGCTGACTCAGTTTGAAGTTTGATTTCAGTGAAGCGCTGGTGAAAAATGCTTTGGCGAATGAGAGAATCAATACACCCCCAAAGCAAGTAGAGACTGGGTAGCAGCAGTCTCAGCTGCCCCAGGTTGCCCTAGCAATGTACTTCTGCCCTCCCCTGGAGGCACCACCTGCAGAACTGAGAGGATAAACTGGTCTTTATTAATACTACCAAGTAGGATGTCCATTTTGCTAGTGGTTTTTTCAAATGGACACTTGTTCAGCCAGAACTGGGCTGAGACCTTCAATTCATTGTAGACGGGCATAGAAAAACACCTAGTATTGGTCAATTAATTAATAATAGTTTTAAATCAAATATTTACTTACTCACCTGTCTTTTGTGAAGATTAATTGTAACTGACTGTACAGTGCTTTCAGATCCTCAGGCCAAAGGTGCAATGCTTCCAGGTCCTCTGATGAATTATTATCATGTGAGACAACGCAGGGTTGAATCTGGGAAGACAGGGAAAAGTATACAAGGTGCTGAAGGACTAAGGCATGAGCTTTCTAGCATCCCGCTCCGCACCGGAACAGAAGACTGTCCTTAGTTGTATCACAGAGACAGGGGGCCCAATCCAAAGCTTACTGAAGCCATGGAAAGACCCTGTCAACTTCAGTAGCCTTTGGCTTAGGTCCCAAATCACTTGCACCTCTATACAGAAAAGCGAGGTGCTGCTGAATACCTATAACTCCCATTGTCTTCAGTCCTTGAACTACACAGAAAGATTGTGAAGTACTTGCTATCCCCTAACTCAATCTGAGTGTCAGTCCAAAATAAAAAATATCTGTCCTCTGACAGACATACTATGAGGGGAAACACTGTAATAACCATTTCATTTTCCAGGTATTAGTCATGACCTTGACCTTCTCAGTGCTCATTTCAGACCCATCCTCCTCCTTTGTTTAAAGGTTATTTCAGCTGTGAAATCCTTAGGCATGTTGGGGATTTCCTTCCCTCTCTTTAGCGAGATAGATAATTTAATAACCTTTTCTTGGCTAAGTAAAATAGGCAAAGTAAACTAAAATGGTCCCAAATAATTGCACCACAGTTAAAAAAAAATACATTGGATATTGGTCTGAATGTCTGTTTGTTCAATGGGTGGTGAGAGCATTTAGCACCTTCCAGGCATCTGGCTCCTCACCAGGGTATACTTTCATCTGCTACAATCTGGCAGCTCCAAAAGACTTGGTGGGGGAAGTATTGACATCAGCTTTCCCCTCTTCATTCCTTTATTTATACCAGTGCAGGTGAGAGTCATGGCACTGGCCTGAAGTAGGTGGTTTCTTCTCTCCTAAGCTCCTACCTTGACTACTCGCAGTGACTGGTCTCTGCACGTGTCACTGGAGGTGAGAGCTGAGGAGTTCAGATTGCTACTGGTTATGAATTCATCTACCAGGCCCTTTGTAGCCATCATATTAAATTGAGGAAGAATATAGTTCAAGCATATAGTGTGAAAATGTGCATTTTGTTACGTACTGTATGAAAACTGTGTTAGCAAATGAAGTGTGCAGCCCACAAGTTGTCAGTGCAGCCCTCAATGTTGTAAAATGTGGACATCCCAGCCTTAAGCAGTGCATTATTGTGTGTGTGTGTGTACAAGTGGTTTCTGACACACACATCAATGGATGCTGAGGAGCTGAGCCTGAAATTAAAACCTATCTACTCAACTAATTTCCTCTGGATGTTAAGTCTTCCATTTGAATTAGACTCAGAATAGAGGGGCAAAGTTCTGCTCTGGGCCTGAACTTGTCCAAATTTTGGGGAGAAAGGGAGCACAGTGGCTGAGAGATAGAAAGGCAAATCTTCAAAATTAGATGTGAATTTAGATCCAAACTTGCCCAGTGTTTGTGAGATGCCCAGACCTGTGGTTTTTAGTTTAGACCACCCAGAGTGTGACCTCTCAGAAATCTTTTATAGTTTATTTTCAGCAGACGCACTATACAGCTCCGATTTCACAGGGCTGCCAAGTTGGAAAGGTTAATAAGAAACAATGACAGATGACGCAAGACTCATGAGGCCCAGGCAGAAAGGGCTCTGGATTTTTGGATTCTCTACATTACTGGCCCTGGACACCAAGTAGAAGATTGAGAGTGAAGCTTGTGACCCCTCCATTCTGAAGCCTATATTTTCTGTTCCCATGCACAAAGAGCAAAGCATTCCTTTCAATGCATGTGAGCCCAATTTGTGAACAGTTATTCACACAAATAATTTTAGTGACTTTTTGGGGACTACATAGGTAAGTAACTGCTCACCAGCGTTAGTAATGGTTCAGTCTGGACCTTAGGTCTTTATAGCTACAGAACAGATACAGCCTGGTACACTTCGGCACATTTCTGCATGGGATCCCTGCTAAGACTGAGAGGGTGGTTGGGGCTCCAGTCATAGAATCATAGGTCATCTAGTCCAGGCCCCTGCACTCAAAGGAGAACTAAGACCATTCCTGACAGGTTTTTGTCTAACCTGTTCTTAAAAACCTCTAATGACAAAGATACCACAATCTCCCTACGCAATTTGTTCCAGTGCTTAACTATCCTGACAGAAAGTTTTTTCTAATGTCCAACCTAAGCCTCTCTTGCTGCAATTTAAGCCCATTGCTTCTTGTCCTGTCCTCAGAGGATAAGAAGAACAATTTTTCACCCTCCACCTTGTAACACCTTTTATGTACTTGAAAACTGTTATCATGTCCCTTCTCAGTCTTCTTTTCTCCAGACTAAACAAACCCAATTTTTTCCGATCTTTCCTCATAGGCCATGTTTTCTAGACATTTACATTAGACTTTTACATTACCTTAAACCTTTACATTCACATTAAATCCACGCCTTTTTGTTGAGGCATCCAACCAGGGTGCTAGTTGCCAGTGAATGTTCTGAAATGGGTTGATTCTCCTAAGAACTAGACTGAAATCACCAATTCTTTTCATCCAGGCCACCAAACAGCTTTCAGATGGTGGTAACTTTCAGACATTACTAGGGGTGAAAGTAACTTAAAAGTCTTACCATGCGGGGTCTCAGGTGGAAGGGATGGGGCTGGGGGTCAGCCTCCCCCAGCCAGCCCTTCCGTGCTCCCTGGCCCACGCCACCCTGCACTCCGGCCACTGCAGCAGTATCAGCGGCGGTGGCCGGGAGCCCCAGGCCCTTTTAAATCTCCAGACCCCAGGGCAGCTGCCCCTTTCCCCCCCCCCCATAGCTGCTTGGGGAGTGGAAGGGCAGCGACATTAAAGCGCTGCCGCAGCAATCCTTTAACGTCAACTGTGTAAGGGTTGGTACTGATGGCCATTTCTTACCAGTATGCCGTACTGGCCTGTACCAGCCCACTTTTACCTCTGGACACTACCAAACCAAGCCAAGGGTGGTCTGGGAGTGACGGGCTCTAGAACTCAAACGATCCTTTGCTCTATAGACACCTCTATATTAAAGGTTAACTCTGTTAATGAAAAGGATGAAGAAGAGCTCTGTGGAAGCTCGAAAGCTTGTTTCTCTCGCCAATAGAGATTGGTCCCAGTGATGCTGGAACAATTTGTATAGTGGGGCTGCTGAGAGCCATTGGACCAAACTGCAAAACCTGTATGTGATGGAAACCACTTCGAGTCAGGGTGCGGCACCCCCAGTTCTCCTAGTTCCAGCTCCTATGGTTTGTTCAATATAAGATATTACCCACCTTGTTTTTCTATATATCCTGGAACTAATGCGGCTATACCAACACTGTTTATATAAAGAGCATTTAAGTAGAACTGCACAGACAAAAAATTTTAAAAAACGGAGCCAAGAATTCTTAGCTACGGCAAGAATATTTAAATATATGGACCCGAGCAAAACTTAGGATTGACTTATAAGGTATCAGTTAATTTACTTAAGCATTTTACACTATAAATCCTTTTGAGAGTACTCACAGTGCCTTACTGTTATCCATTGTCTCTTGTTTCATGGAAAACACAAGTGATTTAAAGTAGTTGACTGATATTTTAAGGCAACAGTTTATTTCAACTGTCAGCTGCAAATGTATGTTGAGGTACAAGGGTATTGTAAAGGAAGCATATTTTCCGTGCACTCTCTCTGCCCGGCTCTTCATGTCAGGTTGTTCACTTTTTCTCTGTTTATCTTACATTTGGATTAACTTATTTCAAAAATAAATATGTAAGCAGTGTCAGGATAAGCTCTACACTGACATCTGGTGGAAAGAATTTCAGAGAGTATATTTGCATAGGCATGCCTACCCTATCCCAGACTGCTGAGCGGTGGGACTGCTTGGTGACAAATGACTCACCCTCAGTTGGGTGGTACTTGCTAGACAAGGGACATGGGTTCCAAAACCCAGAGAATTGAGAGAGGCTGGGGACAGGTATCTGTGCCTGGTGGTGCAGTTTCCTTGTGGAGCCAGAAGCACCAGTTGCACCCTCTCCTCTCTCCACCGTGGAATATCAGAGTTGATTTTTTTTATTCCCTCAAGAATCTAGATACAGGTTACTGAGCTGAAATCACTTTGGCTAATGGTGCACTAGCACTGGGGCTCCCCTACTATGAGCTGGAATCACTAAAGAGCTGAAATTATTGAGCTGAGAGCACTGGGTACTGTGCTAACTAGTGGGGAGCCCAAAGCTATACTGTGGAACAGAGCTGCTGGTGGAGTGGAGCAGTTTGTGTGGACGGCTGGAGCGGATCACGGGACAGCTGGTGGAGCAGAGCGGCTGGCAGAGCGGCTGGCAGAGCGGAGTAGCTGTGAGACGGGTGGAGCGGCCCACAGAGCGCACTGAGCCGAGCAGTTTGCAGGGACAACTGGAGCAGCCCACAGTACAGCTGGTGGAGCAGAGCAGCTGGTGGAGCGGAGCAGTTTGTAAGGACGGCTGGAGGAGCAGAGTGGAGTGGCCGGTAAAGCGGAGCAGTTTGTGGAGAAGGTGGGAGCAGAACCCACGGAGAGGCAGGGCAGTTGGCCCCGGACCACATAAGGTGCCCCTTTCTACCCAGGCTGGGGGGAGGGACCTCTGCAGATAAACTCTCGAACTTTAGGGGCTGCACTGACCCAGGACAGAGACTTTTGGGATTGTGGGACTTTTGGGACTGTGGGTGATTTGGGGGGTTGCTGGACTCAAGAGCCCAGGAAAGAGGACACAGCCCAATTTCCTGGGGTGGGTCTTTGCTCATGGTTGGGTCTATGAACTCTAGTTGAGGTGTTTTTCCCAATTTAGTGTTTGTTGTTTATCTCATGTATTAAACCTTTTCTGCTACACCGAGACTCTGTGCTTGCGAGAGGGGAAGCATTGCCTCTTTGAGGCGCCTAGGGGTGTGTGTAAGATTTTCCCAGGTCACTGGGTGGGGGCTCGAGCTGGTTTGGCATTGGGTTATTGAAACAGAACCCCTGGATACTGAACCCGGCCCTTGTTGCTGCCAACTCAGAGGGGCAGAAGGGTTACAAATATATACTTTTAAAAGGATCAAGCTTATTAACTTTCCAAGGCAAGGAGCCCATCTATCGCTACAGACCAATCCTTCAAGCTGTTCCATGATGGAAGTCAACGGCGCTCTATGCAGGTGTGCAGGGGTCCGCTAGCGCAGAACAGTTTGCAGTACTGGGGCGTGTGTTTGTAAAACATCTAGCACAGGAGGGCTTTGGTCCTGACTGGAGCCTCTCTGAGTATTATCAAAATATTAATAATAATGGGTCGGATTTTTCCAAAGTACCTAAGGGACTGTTGACTTTCACTGCAGTTTATGACACTAAATTACTTATGATGTGCTTTTGGAAAACCCACACAGTGTCTTTAATACCAAAAGGCACCACAAGACAACGGCCTCCAAACTGCTAAAGCATGGGACTGAAAGATGTCTTTGGAGCTTAGGTGTGTGGAGGCTCCGTAATGAGAGAAATTTTGCCCTAGCAGAATAGGCTTGAAAAGTATGGCTCACATTTTCAATGAAGTCTCTACATCTGCACTTATAATTCTGTCCATGCCAATGATTCATGAGTCAAAGCAGGATACTTACACATCTGTGGGCTCAAATTTATAGGCTATGGACCTGGTTCTCATCTCAACTATGCAGTTTTGTGCCAGTGTAATTCCATTGACTTCAGTGGCCACTGTTCCTTATTTGCAGCCAAGTGAATGAGATTGGAATCCAACTCTGGGTTTCAAAAGTGACAATACAAATGCATATATGTGAAAAGTGTATTTGCTTTGAATTGAAGTGTTCAGGTATCTTTGTTTCTCCTGGGAGAGTTGAGACATGGGCAATAAGCCTGATGCTAATTTCAGTGTTAGAAAAATGAGGTCCTGAATGCTGAATTCGGATGGTGGAATTAAAGGAAGTGGATTTAAAATTAATTAGTTTTAAAATTTATTTATGTATAACTTAAGTCTGCCTGTAAATTCTGTTAAGGATTTGAGATAAAAAACATTTCCCTTTCATGATATTTTTATTTTAAAAGTATTTCATTTTAAATCCTTTTCATTCTGTGCTCACAATAATCCATTATTAGCTCTGATGAGACTAACTTTTTTACTTTTTCTGTCTATTTTACTTCTTTGATTGCAGGGCTTATGGACAGAAGTCTTCTGTCAGGGCTTTTGGCTTTAAGAGCAAGCAATGTTGTAAAATCCCAAATAGGCCTTCGTTGCGTTGGTCTCCTTAGTGAGGGGCTCTTTACTGCGATCCAACACTGAACTCCTTTGTTCATTTGCTAACTTGGTCTCTCTCTTTAAGACCTTGACCTTATATGGTGCTGAGCAACTTTAATTCTCATTAAACAACTTTAAGTTTCGGAGACTATTGGTCCAGATTCTTTCCGGCAGTTGTTTCCAATATATTTCCAGAAGAGTGTACCACAGAGGGTGACTGCTCCCTGACTCCATCTCACCCCTCTTGGCTGGTCATGCTCCAAGATATCAGGTAGAGATCCATTTCCCGGTGACTGGTAGAGTGACTTCCACAGGGTCTGGTGGAGAGAGGGAAGAGGCTTACTGGTGCCATCCTTGCTTTTCTTTCACCTACAGAAGATCAGCTGGCTCCGTATTTTTTTACTCTATTAGCTAGTTTTAAAAACCAAATAGGCTGTGTGTGCCTGTGTGGGTGTTTTCAAACATTCCTCCTGAAATCTCTCACTATGTTCTTGAAAAAACTGTATGTAGTGGGACATAAGCACTTAAAAAAATTGGATCACTTATTTAGGTGCCTAAATATGGATTTTAAAGCTTATCTTTCTTTAGACTGTTACTTTTAAAAATCTTGGCCAATGTGAAATAGAAGATGTCTTCATTCTATCTAAGTACTTCTACACCCCGCCTCCATCACTGCAGTATTTGAGCACCTTCATCTGATATACATTATGAATGTGAACTTGAAATACTAAACGCATTGCAAATGCTCTGTACCTCAGTTAACTCAGCTGTAAAATATTATTATTAATATTATTTATTACAGCTCATCCTTGGAAATTGTGGCTATTTCTAGAGTGCTATTTAGTAAATGGCTAAAACTGCAGAGAATATTACCTCAGTTTATTCTTAACTTCGCTTTTGCCTAAGTCTTCATTGTTGATAAGGACATTCCAGTCTGAGATAAAAAACTCCTGACTCCAATAAGGTCTGCAGGACTTACTTAGCTAGGTTGGCATGTAATTGTGCTCCACGATCCTGTAAAGTAATTGCCAACAAAATACTATCCACACAACAAATGAATTTTTAATTTGGTTTTATTTTTGTTTCTGCTCTCTTTCCCTTCCTCCCTCCTCCCCCATGAATTCTTCAGATGAATGCAGTAGCAGCATTTTATCATCCTGTAACAGCTGCTGCAATATAAAGAATTGAAGGGTCTGAGAAAGCTACAGCAAGAAAAATATTTTCAGCATGTTAAAGATTGGTCTGACATTTGTTTTCTGCACCCTCACAGGTCAAATAGCTCTACTTTTGCCTAGGAGGCACTAAGAAAAAAGTGTCTGTGCTAGATCTGAACCAGACTGCTAGGGATACAGGAAGTCTGTGAAATTCAAGCGTTATTGGAGCAGCCTGTATTAGCATCGTCTTAATAAATTTCTGTTAAAAAAGAATGTTTGAGATGGGATGGTGATGGATGAGGTGGTAAAAAAATGAACAAGCTTGAAAGTGGTTTCTCAAACACTTAGTGATCAGGTTTTTGCTCAGGCATTTTTTTGTCCTGGAGCAACACAATTGCTAAAATGTTTTGCTTTGAGGAAAAATATTACATCTCTGTGGGTGAATATTAATATATCTCTTGCTTGTTCCCACAGTATAACCTTGTGTGTGCCAATGCCTGGATGCTAGATCTAACACAAGCTGTTCTCAATCTGGGGTTTCTGACAGGAGCATTCACTCTAGGCTATGCTGCAGACAGGTACAGTATGTGTGTTAATTCAAGTCTACCTTACAGAGGCAGAAACATCTTGCACTGTAATCACCGTATACAAACATTTGAAGATTGGAGGTTGAGTTCCATTCCAATAAGCAGGCCCCAGCTCACATAAACTTAACTTCCTGAGTCTGTAAAATTGGTCTGGAAACTTCATGAGATTTCTAGTACTTCCTGGTCCTGTTAGGACTTAAAATAGCATGAAAAGAGCCCTTCTTGTGGTATTTCATAATTTCTGTTCACATTTGGACTCAGGAAGTACAGAGGAACACAGAAATGAAAAGCAAGCATTCATAGAGAGTTTCGGGGTTGGCAATTTCGGAGGAGGGCATAAGGCCATTGATGAAGAAAGCAGCTCCTTTGAGAGAGGAAGAAGAAACTCAGTGCTACAACCCTCTCAGTTCACACATAAAGCATACATACCCATATGTTGACCACCAAGGTCATGGTTACGGCTAGTCTTCAACATTTTTAGAGCTGACTGAATACTGCAAAAAATGTGTGGATGAAATCCAGTCCTGTAAACAGGGCCAACACCAGAGCTAAGCACTACTTAAGTCCAACTTTCCCTTCAAAATAGGAGAAGGAAGCCTTATTTTAACGAATTAAGTCAGAATTAAATGGTGTGCAGTCCTCATGCCAGCCCAAGGTACAGGGGTGAATTTCACTGTAGATGAATATTTCTTTGATTTGAAAAATATATTAACCTTTGCGGTTTTGTGCTCCTTTTCTATTTGCTATCCATGAATATCCTAGTAGGTGATTTTATTAGGTAGAGCACACAGAGAATATTCTCAGATAAAGCACTTTGAACTCCTAAACAAAAACATTTACAATAAAAACCTCATTGTACCGAGAATTATGGTCATCCAGTAGGGGGACAAACCTACCATGTGACCTATGTGTCCAATCAAAAGCAAATAGTACAACTTTTGCATACCGAAGTCACACAACAAAGCTCTCAAATATGGTAGAGAGCAAGGATTATTTGCAAACATTCTTAAGTGAATAATTTTTTTAAAAGAATCCACTGAAGAAATTTTTTTTAATCTTTACACAGACAATTCGCAAACAGAGGGAGAGAGAGACAATAAATCATTGGTTCAAAGTATTCGCTTAGCTGCATTCAAAATAAACGGATTTAAAGCAAGGTTAATACTGGATGAAGACAATATTTCAGGGCAGCAACTATAAACTAGTTACCTCATGATCAAATCAGCGAGAACCATGATGTTTGTAAAATGCCTTGACAGTCTTGAGTGAAATGATAATAGAAATAATTTATATTATTATAGAATTACACCTTAGCCACAACATTTGGATCTGTAAATGTCTCTTTTACCACAAAGTTCAAAGGGTTTTACCTAGAGCTGATAGAAGAATTCCACTTATTTTTCTTAGGATTTTTTCAAGTCATTTTGTTCTCCTCAAAAACAACTCCCCCCATCCAAAAACAAACCTGAAAAAATATTCAAAAATTGCTTTTGTTAAAATTTTTTTTTTTTGTTTCTGGAGTTTGTAAGGGGGAGAGGTGTTGGTTGGTTGGTTTTTGGCCAATTAAAAAAAACAGGAAATTTTGAGCAAAAAGAACATTTTTTATTTTGATCAAAACTATTTTTTATTAAAAAAATAACTTTTTTGAAAACTAACTCTAGTTTGGGCCTGTAGTTAGCTTTGGCTTATCCATTAATATTGTTGGGATAAAATGTTTAAAATTCAGTACTAATGAATAAAAAATTAAAATACTGGAAGATAGACATTATAAGCTCTAAACAGAATATATATGATGATGCTTCATTTGCCATTCTAGTAAAGGTTAAGACATTTCCTACACAGGGTATGACTGTACTTAAAACAGGCAGTTTAAGGGAATAATCAGGCACATGTTGAAGTCAATAGCAAAAGTCCCATTTATTTCAATAGGAGCATTCTAATTTCTATAATTTAAGTGTACCATGCAAAATTAGAAACTGTTTTCTGAAAATGTTTAGGCCCAGTTTTTAATCACCACTTTAAAAGTGGAGACTGAGAGGCTGAGATTAGTATCCAGGAGGAAAGAGTTCCACTTCCTAGGAGCCAGTACAAGAAAGACTCAGATAGCCACCATCGTAAGGCCTAGTGATGGGAAACCTTACAAGACTGATAGCATCAAGACAAGACTTAGTTTGTGGCTGGAATTGAAACCTTCTCCTAAGTCAAGAAGGAAAATGTTAGTCATCTTTCAACATTTTCGTGCTCTTTTTTTTTGGCAGATATGGCAGAATCCGTATTTACCTCTACTCCTGCCTCGGAGTAGGGTTATGTGGCCTCGTTGTGGCATTTGCACCAAATTTTTCCATATTTTTGATCTTTCGCTTCCTACAAGGTGTATTTGGAAAGGGAACCTGGATGACAGCCTATGTTATTGGTAAGAAATGTACTTTTCCCCTTTTTTGGGTGGGGAGATAGAGGGAATGGATGTTGGTGGACAGACTACCTGAATGTGAAGCCAGGTGAGAACTACAGAGTTGTTCACCAATGATCTGAGGTGAAAGGAACCAATGGGGAGAGAGCATCACTGAAACATAACATAACCCTGATGCAAATAGCCCACCCAGAGCCCCTCTAATAACTCTGATATCTGGCTGCTCAAAATCAGCTGCCAAGTGATCCACCTCAATGCTCCATCTCAGAGAAACTTTTCCCCCTTAGCTTCACAAATATTATGCAGAGCACAGCAGGCTGCTATGACCATGGGAATATTTTCCTCATTGAGGTCTAACCTGCCAAAAAGACAGCAGCAGAGACCCTTAATCTACCTAATGCACATTTAATGGACATTCTGCAGCTACTGAGCCTGTTGTTGAAGCACTCCTTGCTGCTGTCAAGGTTTCCGGTGTAAGGCTTCATGAGCCACGGGAGTAAAGAGCAGGCAGAGTCTCCCAGGATCACTATTGGCATTTCCACATCCCCTCTTGGAATATTTTGGTGTGGAAAGAAAGGCCCTGCAAGCAGCTCTCTATACGGGCCAGTGTTCCTGAAGATATGTGCACCTTCCCTGACAACCCCACAATTATGTCAGTGAATCAACCCCAGTGATCCACCAGCACCTGCAATACCATAGAGAAGTAGCCCTTTCTGTTGATGTAATCTGTTGCAAGATGGTCTGGGGCCAAAAGTGGGATATGTATGCCATCTATTGCCCCACTGCAGTTAGGGAATCCCATTGCTGCAAAGCCATCCATTATTTCCCATACATTGAGCTGCAGTCCTTCAGAACAGGAGGCAATTAATGGCTCTGTACACTTGCATAATCACAACCCCTACGGTGGACTTCCTAACTCCAAACTGATTTGCGACTGACCAATAGCAGTCGGAGTTGCCAGCTTCCACACAGTGATTGCTACTTGCTTTTCTACCATATGGGCAGCTCTCATTTTGGTGTTCTTGCACTACAGAGGAGGGGCAAGTTCCACACAGTTCCAGGAAGGTGGCTTTGCACATCTGAAAGTTCTGCAGCCACTGCTCATTATCCCAGAGCTGCATAACGATGCAATCCCACCACTCAATGCTCGTTTCCCAAACCCAATAGCGATGCTCCACTGTGTGCAGCTCCTTTGTGAATTCTAACATCCATCTTGAATTGTTTCTTTCCATGGCACAGAGCAGGACAGACACCGCTGATTCATTTTCAGATGTGCAGGTCATGAAATACTGCAGGATTGGCTGTGTTGTGTTCATAACAAGAGTGGAGAGCAGTGCAGGATTCATGCTATCAGGAAGAGATGGCAGGCACACAGTTTACAGGGGCAGTTGAAAAGTAGTTGGAAACTCATGGAATAATGAGATGGAGAAAACTGCATCATGGAATGGTGAGCCTGCACCCATGATGCACTGTGATCCATTCCCAGAACTCTCAGCAGCAGAAGGTGGTGAGTTGCACAGTGGGATAGTGACCCATGGTGCACTTCTTTCTCTGTTGATACTGGAGCACCAACTGTGGATGCACTCCACCAATACAAGGAGCTTTGTGTGAACATGCACAAGCGATGTAATTACAGTGGTTTATGAGCGTCGACATAAATTAAGTCAACTTAATTCTGTAGTGTACATATAACCTTGGAATGCAAAGTCTCTTTTTCAAAAGTGATGTAGGTACTTAACAGCCTAAGGGCTTGTCTACACTGCAGCTGCACCTCTGTAGTGCTTCAGTGTAGACACTACCTACACAGATGGGAGAGGTTCTCCCATCTGTGTAAGTAATCCACCTCCCTGAGAGGTGGTCCCTAGGTCAATGGAAAAATTCTTCCATCGATGTCTTAGGTGGCTTAACTATGCCAGTTAATGGTGTTGATTTTTCCCTGAATGATGTAGTTATGCTGACCTAATTTTCTAGTATTGACCACACCTTTGTCAGTGTGATTTATTTATCCCTTTGCTTTACCAGTAGGTACGTTTAAGGCTGATCAGTGGCCTAAGTTACTATGCATCTGACGAAGTGGGTATTCACCCACGAAAGCTCATGCTCCAATACGTCTGTTAGTCTATAAGGTGCCACAGGACTCTTTGTTGCTTTTATGCCTCATATATCGATCTATAGGGAACATATACCAAAACATTGACTTGAGTACACTTGGAGGTTGGTTCCTGTAATATTTTGAAGGTATACCCTTCAAATTATTGACACGGTACTTTGGAACAATCCAAGAAGAGGCTTCCCCCAAAGAACCTTAGATTTTACACTGAACCAAGTTTTTACTGGGACAAGATTTTGGGAGTTCAATGTATACAGATTGAGTCTGTGAGCCTTGATGTTAAGGAGCTCTCAGCCACCAGTGATACAAATTCCTCTGCATCTGCACAGGGTTAACTTCCCCACAATCAAGTTAAAAAAAAAGAGCAAAAGTAATTAACTTAATTCTTAAGTACCAACTTTTATAAACTCTTATGATAAAGAAACACAAAAATAATAGCTTATTTTCTATTACATAACAGGGCTACTTCATAATCCACATATATTATTTTCGGAGTTATACATAAATAGAAACAAAAAAACCAAACCAATTAAATCTAACAGTTTAGTCTCCACAAACTCACAGCTCACAGTGAGAAGTAACTCAGAGTTCCAAAAGTTGTAGTTGGAGTTCTCTTCAGTCTCAGTTAGAATCTTTGCTCATGAATTCAAAACAGTCTGCTGAGCCAAAAGCACTGCAACAATATATTCCCACCTCCTGCTTGCAGAAATCTCCACTTGAAGCCCACGAAGATTCTTTCTCTTTCTCTGCTGAACTGTAGAATGACTCAATCAGCTAATCAGCCAATTAACCAACCAATCAGTATTAAGTATATACACGAAAAACTCTGTTACAATAAAAATACAAAACCAAGAAGAGCCAAATACAGATGACTCTCTCTAGCATCACATTTAACTAAGAAGAGAGATTGTGACCCATACTGGTTAAGACAATTTAACTAAAAGAGTTTGGTTAAAAATCAAATAACATTCCAGGTATACAATTAAAATGAAAGAAGAGAGTCATAGAAAGAAGAAATGGAAGCGGGAAACTAACTCTGCCGGTGCTGCCCTGTGTTGGAGAGTTAACCATAACACTGCCTGCTGCAGAATGCTTCAGAGCGCACGTCCAGACTAACCCGCGGCATCAGCGGGTTAAAATCGATTGCTAGGGGATTGATATATCGCGTCTAGTCTGGACGCGATGTATCGATCCCCGAGCGCGCTTACATCGATTCCGGAACTCCATCAACCCGAACGGAGTTCCGGAATCGACATGGAGAGCCGCGGACATCGATGCCGCACCGTTCAGACGGGTGAGTACCTCGATTTTAGAAATTCGACTTCAGCTACGTTATTCCCGTAGCTGAAGTTGCGTATCTAAAATCGATTTTAATACCTAGTCTGGACGTGGCCAGAGTTAGGGGAAGTCAGCCTGCTCCTACATCTGAGCTTCTCTCAACCCATGTAGGTCGTGTGTCTTTTTATAAAGCAGCTGTCTTAACTATTTGCCTTCAATGGAGTCTGAGTCCAGCTACAGGGAGCCTATTGAGCATGACCAAAAGTGCAGCACCCAATTCCAGAAACGTCTGGACATGGAATGCTAACTGTGCATTGGCCTAGCAACAGTGACCCAGACAACTCATTCTTCCCCCTTTCTCCTCTCTAATAGCTCCCTATTAGGCACATGGGTTACACATACTTTTTTTTAAAAAGGGAATCTTCAGTTGTAATCCAAGGTAGAACCCCCTGCATAACCGTGAGCCAACATTGCAAATGTACTGTTTTTAACTTGAATAGGGTTTATTTCTGTTTGTTTTTTCCCTCTCTTCAGTGACAGAAATAGTTGGCTCAGATCAGCGAAGGATTGTTGGAATTGTGATACAGATGTTCTTCACCCTTGGAATAATGATTCTTCCTGGGATTGCTTACCTGATTCCCACATGGCAGGGGATTCAGCTGGCCATAACACTCCCCAATTTTCTTTTCCTACTGTATTACTGGTAACGTTGTGTTCATTTGATCTCTGTAGGTTCATGCTTTGCATTCAGATCTAGATTGGCAAATTCTTAAAAAGAGGGTTTCCCTGAACTTTCCAGAAATTACTGTTGGATGCATTTCAGATTAAGACCTGGTTACAAAATATGAAGTGAAAAAACAACAACTTTGTGGCCTTTCTGATTAGTCAAACTATATAAGAGCCATAGTCTGACATTTTCTAATAGGTTTTACAGGTCTAGAATCCATCAAAAATGTCCCTCACAATATGCCTATATTTTCATGAGTGGACTTCTGTTACCACTGGGTCCATCCTCCAAAGTTCCCTGGTTGCCTTGTAGAGGCCTCTTAGGCCTGGATTCCAAATTAAACTTCTTTGGAGGATCTCATATACATGTTTTTGAAAGTTTAATTACATTTATTTGTGACTGAATACTGTCCCAGTAGTAGCCAAGGAATTTCACTCAGTTCCTCCCTAGGTGTTCACAAAGGAAGCAAACATCTTGAGACAGAAAGTGTTCATTGATGTAATTTAACTGAGTACACAGGAGGTACAGCAGGACTGAATTTGGCCTTGCAGAGTTCAATGTACCAAGTATGAAAAGAGGGGAGAGAGCAGTGGTTGGTAGAACCACACCCATTAGAAGTTTTAAGCTTTATTTTTGTTGTTGTTAATTTACTCTTTGACTCTGTGGCACTATGATTCCCTGACACAGTATTCTACAAAGAGATTATTGGAAGGTCAGGGGACTTTCCAAGTGCCAGGAAACACTTGAGAGGAACAAGAACCTCACAGAGATGTTAATTAATGTGTATATTTGGCTTGACCACAAGCAATATTTCATTTGAATGGAGTGGGAAAGGCCCAGGGTTGAACAGGAATGGAGAGTGAACTACATTACCTTCTCTTTTGTAGGAGTTGTCCTCCAAGTCAAGGTTGAAGTACTTTAGTTAGGGCAGTGTGGGGAAGTATGCACTACTGCTGAATCAGCTGCTCATACGCATCATTCTCTTCCCAGCTGTGTGCCTCAACCCTGACCTGAAGGGAACTACATCTCTGGGTAAAAAGGTAATTCATTCTCCATGTCATTCACTCCTTTTCCTCTCTGAGACTGTCAGCAAAGTGCCACTTAATGCAAACCCTGGTGGTGAGTTTTAATAAAACTTTGCGCTTATAGAGTTACAGTGATTTTCATCTAAAACTCTCATAGCACTTTACAAAGGTGAGTAACTATCCTCCATTGCAGTTGGAGAAACTGAGGCAGTAAGTGATTTGTCAAAGTTCTCACAACAAGCTAGTGACAGAACTGGGACTAAATCTAAAGTCTGCAATCACCCAACCCTATGCTTAACTGTGTCCTAAGAACTAGAGAGACAAGCAGTGCTTAATTTGTGCCAGGGCTGAGCTCCAGCACCTCCAGGCTTGGCAGTTCATAGCCTTGGTAACTCTGGGCTTGCAATGTCACTTTTAAAAGTAAAAAAAATCGCTCGAGCCCCAACATATAATTGCTTGAGTCCCAGCACCTCTTTCATTATAAATTAAGCACCGGAGACAAGGTGGATGTGGTCATATCTTTTACCAGACCAACTTCTGTTGGTGAGAGATAAGCTGAAGAAATCTGGAGGTCTGACCAAGAGCTCTGTGTGGCTCAAAAGCTTCTCTCTCTCACCAAGAGAAGTTGTTCCAATAAAAGATATTACCTCACCCACCTGTGTCTCTAATATTCTGGGACCAACACAGCTACTACTGCAGGGCAATGCTAATAACTAGGCCAGGTCAAGAACTCCTTTCACATAGGCTGTCAATCAACCATTTGATCTGAGCTATATTAGGTCCTCCAATGTAGAGGCAAAAAATTACATGTCCTGTCACCAATTCCCTATGTTACCCAGCTTCTAGGCCTTAGGAAACTTTCAGGAAAGTTGAGCAAGACCTAACAACTATTTAATAAAAAAGATAAAGATAAATGGCTGAATGTAGCATGTGAACTGTAAACAATCTACTAGTTCTCAAGCTGTGCTCCATGGATCTTTCTGGTTGTCCATGGCATGAAGTATTTTGAGAGTCAAGCTGAAAGTTGACTGAGGAGCTGGATATAATTTCTATCTTGTTGAGAGGCTGAAGAATTACTGCATTAGGTGTTAATGCAGGTGATGATTCCCATGGTTTTCTAAAGACACAATTAAGCAAAATCCTTGCCTCCCTCTGTGCTTTTACAGGGCAGTTCCTGAATCTCCACGCTGGCTACTGACACGCAAAAAAGGAGAAAAGGCATTAAACATTATGCACACCATTGCCAAGCACAATGGAAAATATCTCTCACCGCATTACTCTGAGGTACTTACCATATGTTTTCTCCAGTTTTGTTTGATCTTTAATTAGTGTCCTTTCAATTCTGCTAGAATATATTCTGTTTGATTTAGAAGAATTTTACCGTATAACATCACGAACAGATTGTCTGGCTCACTTTTTTTTTTCTCATGAGAAGGAAGAAGTAGGTTTATTGAAAGGACACAGGTTGATATTAGAACATTTCCAAGAAGTCATAAGAGATGGGAGTGCTGAGTGACTAATGTAAAATTCCCACTAAACATCCCATATCTTAAAGAACTATGCTAGACATCTTAAATCACTAGGGGCCATCGTAATGGCTTCATAATGGCTTATACTCAGACAGTATTGTGCAGTGGTCTGCCTGCTGACATATCTCATGTGGAGGATGTGTCCATTAGTCTCATTGTGGAGCTGATATTTATCTCAGTCCTGAAAAATAAAGGTTGAACAAGGGAGTGGGTTCTAAGTACTTAGTGGCAGGGGGGAGGGAGGGAGCTGGTTAATAAGATTCCCTAACAAAGTTGTTTCTCATTTTGTTTTTTGGTCATATTTCTTGTAATGATGTTTTTCTTGGTCAGCCCTAATTACAGACCTTGTGGTTCAGAGCAAAGGAGTAGGAACAACGTGGCAAAGGGGCCTTAAATTGTGTTGCAGAGTGGAGATTGTGACTTCCTATGTATTTGTAGGAAGCCTAGCACAAGGATACCCTAATCCTGATTTGAGTCTTTAATTGCTACTGTGATGCTGTTATTAAACATAGTGTGCACAGCACAAGAGCCCCTCCATGCCTATTCTGCTTGCTAAGGTCTGCACTGAATTTTAGAGGGCGTACTGATTGTAGGGGGAGGAGAAAGTACTAAGGCATGGGAGTGTTATTCAAGCATACTGCAGTTTTAAGTGAACAGTATCAGCACTACTGTGCAATAACACCGCTGCTCATGCGCCTCTCCTAGTCCATCATATATGGATAGCTGCATGAAAGCTTGCGCTGCTCCTTGCAGCATGAACTTGCACACTGAACCTGCACATGGTTTGCCAGTACTCCTGGACCTTCATTTGTGGGAATGAGGGTCCAGGAGACCTGGCAAATCACATGGAGGCATCAGGGTTTGGGGGAGCTGCTGCTGCTTCCTCTGGCTGGTCCACTGGGTCCCAAACCCCTGCTGCCCAAAGGGGGGATCTAACAGGAGCTCTGAATTTAAACCCACAGATTTGCCCTCCTCCCAAGAGTTTCTGCACAGGAGGGAAGGGATGGCCAAAATTTAAACTAGGGGAAGCAGAATCTGTATTGACTATGAGTTCACCGTTTGCAAAAGGGAGGATACCTGATGGAATCAGAATTTCCTTGTGGCCCGAGATGGAGGTGAAAGGACTGATGTGGTTAAGTATACATTGTCATAGTGTTATGGCATTACATATGGCCATGGACTATATCTCATCACACTGAATGGTTTCAAAAGTGTGCTTTTTAGCTTTGTACATGTAGACAAATGACCTATCAGCAACAGTGAGGTAAGAGATCTTTAGGCATTGTCTACAAGCTAGGCTTGCAACTTAAATGCCAGACTTCAGAACTCCACAGGCTCGCGCTTAGAAGATGTTTTAAATCATTAGCTTCACTGGCGAAAATCCCTAGAGGACTGCAGTCTATCCATCACTGACCATATTAAGATCTTTTTAAAGGAATAATTAATTTGTTAATGGTAAAGAAAATATATTTATGGGAAATATTCACTCAGCACATCATTAGTAAAGTTTCACAATAACTCCCCAATGGGTTAGAGGATAGATTTTATCTATAATTCACAGGTTTGAAGTAACAAAACTGCCTCTCTCTCTTTTCACTGGACGGGGAGGTTTGCTGTCAATGACTTTTTTGTGCAGCTTGAACACTAACTGTTGTGCTTTCTAACATGGTCAGGCAGCTGAGAATATCTTCCTTGTGGGTATGCTGCAGCCCTGTACCTCAGGAACCCAGAGTGACTCCAGGGATATAAAATTTAAACTAAAATTGTCTTTAAAAGTTACATGACAAGAGGGTTCCTACAGACTCTGAGCATGCAGACCAGAGACTCATTACCCTGGGATGCCTTCTTGTTATTACACATGACTAAAGCTACATTTTAGTCATGGGTATTTTTATTAAAAGTCATGGACAGGGTCACGGGCAGTAAACAAAAATTCATGGCCTGTGACCAGTCCATGACTTGTACTATCTACCCCTGACTAAATCCTGGGGAGGGAGCTGGCCCAGGGGTGCCACAGGTGCTCGGAGGGGGGCAGCTTGGGGGGCACCGTGGAGGCTTGGGGGCAGGCAGCCTCAAGGGACGCCATGGGTGCTGGGGGCATGGCCCCAGGGGGTGCCAAGGGTACTGGGGGGGGTCTGGGAAGTAGCAACATCTCTCAGCTACTAGGCAGAGGCACGACCACATTGGCGCCTCCTCCCCAAGCACTGGGATGTCACCACTTCTGAGGAGTTCCCTGAGGTAAGTGCCACCCAGAGCCCTCACCCCCTCCCATACCTCAACCCTAGCCCTGAGCCCTCTCCCACACCCAAACTTCTGCTGCTTCTGGGGACAGGGGAGGTGGCCCAAGCCTTCCCCAGCATCGGCTGGCGTGGCTAGCCCAGGGGCTGCCCTAGCTGCTCAGGCAGCCCCCAGGCCAGCCGCACCTGCTGCTGAAGAAGTCATGGAGGTCACGGAAAGTCACGGTATTCGTGACCTCCATGACAGACTCACAGCCTTACACATGCTAATTTGAAAGAGACTGTGCCACAATATACTATGTTGACCCTGATTTTCATAGAGCTCCACTTCAGCTCTATGTAAGCTCAAAATCTTGTCTCTCTCACCAACAGAAGTTAGTCCACTAAAAGATGTTTCCTCACCCACCTTGGACAGAAGATTAGGCATCTATCCCTTCAAGTTATTGTTTTTCCTCCACAAAAATGGACAGCTTTGCCCAAATCTGCATGATTTTATTTACACTGTAATTCAAAGACATTTTTTCTTAGTCACAACTCACACACAGAGTCACTTACTCATGGTTGCTCCTATGATAAATATAGCCCTCATAAAAACTGCATATTCCATTGCAAAAAAAAAACCTGTGCGAAAAAGCACAGAAATTAGTTTGTAAATATTCCATTACCCTTGTAATTCATACATTCAGTTAATGACAATTTTGAAATGTAAGAGTTCACCCGACATATTTCACAAACAAGCTAAACTCTGACCTGCCTGAGACCCTTGCAAACTATTTTAACACACACATATATCATTTGTTATATGTTTTATAGATATTCATATATTAGCAGAGATGAATATGTTGAAATATTCATATACATTTTCTTAACTAGTCATTTCCATGCTTTTTAGTGCATAGTTTTGTGTAATTGTCATAATGTTCTTGTTATGGAGTTTCCATGAGCATTATATTAATCACAGGAGCAACCTTATATTAATGACATTTTTGTGTGTGGCTATAGGCAGCATATTGGGCCACTCATTTACTTAGCCAACAGAATATAATTAGAGGACTGAATGGCTGTAGCTAAGTGAAGCAGTATGATGGACAAGGTTTTGATGACCAGTGAAAGGTGAGGCCAGAAATTAGTAAACCATTTCCATTATGCAGGCCAAGATGATGTCAGTCTCACCCTCAGCCCAAGCGATTGAGTGGGGTAAACTAGCCAGATTGGAATAGCATCTTCTGCAGGAGTGTAAACTGAAACAGTTAAGAGAGAAATGAAGTGGAAAGACACATGAGTGAGATAGAAGTGAGTAAAACTGTTCATGTTCTCATATTAATCTCTCCTTTCTACACTTCAGTATTTTAAAAACCTGGACTTTAGAATATAGAGACATGTATCTTTTCCCATCAAGCTTATTAAGATCTCAGCTGACATTCTTAAGAAATAGTCACAGTCATGACCCCAGTTCACAGCTGCAACTGCTTAATCTTGAGTAATATCTGAGCTACACTTTGGATCTGTTCCTGGGATCTTTTTGTTATACAATTTCTGTTATTCCTGGTGCTGTGCCCGGAGACAGTGATGTTTCAGGAAGTGCATTAATAGGGGGTCAAGTACATCTCTCATTTTTACTCACACCAGAATTCTTTTCCAGATAATTATCTCCAGCTTTATAAAGCCATTAGGGTGTGGACAGAGAGAGAGAGAGAGAATCCACCATGACATGGATAGACTTTGGCTAAGATTAGATGCCCAGAAAATCGCAGCCTTTCTTGGCAGTCAGATACCATGTTGATGAATAGAGGTGACCGGAGGAAACTTCTATTTCACTGCAACTTTCATGGTTCTGAAAAGTTTATTTTGTTCCACACTAGAACAAGACAAAGGCCTTTCGAATGTTTTCTCAAAAACATAATTGTGTTGAAACCTGAGCTTTTGATTGAGAGAGACGAAGAATGAGTGTGCATGAGAGAGGGGGAGGTAGGGTTAGGACTCTGCTCTGCCTGATTCAGAGTGATCTGGGAATGAAAAACCTCTACTCTGAATATGCAGAGCAGGGCTTTGAACCTGAGTGTCCCACATCCCAGACCAGTGCCTAACCATCAAGAGAGTCTCTTTCGGTCTCTCTCTTGGCTCCTTTCCCTCAGACCCCAAAACCTTCCTGATTAAATATTAATTGAAACCAATACGTCTCTGCATAACACTTCTGCTTTGTTGCTATATTTTCTGACTAGTTCTAGTAATGAGTGTGATGCAAAGACAGATGAGCATTGTTTTGTTCAGTATTTGTATTACAGCACTGTGATAGGAAGGGACTGGTCATAATTTATTAAATGTTGTTTCCAGTGTAACTCCCGTTCTCAGTTGTGCATAATTTCCCTCAAATTTCATTTTTCAAGCTGAAATGTTTCATGGTTGGTCTCTGCCCAAGGGTGAATGTTTTGTGAACATTTGTGCAAAATGACTTCATCCATTTGTAAGTTACACGAGAGAGCAACAAATTATTTTCCCATTACAGAAAAATATCTTGTATTTTTAAAAAAAGATCTCTTGCATTAAAATGGCTGGGATAGATGTGGATATTATCCTCTCTGAGGAGAAATGACTTGGAGTATTCTTGTGAAAACTGATGTTGATTAGACAGAGATGTAAGCCTTGGAAAATCATACTCTGAACATGCACAGAAGATTTTGCTCATGTTATTTAGGTCCTGATGCTGCAAAGACTTACACATATTCTTAATTTTATACGTTGTGACTGTAATTCAGCACTGCTCTTAAAGTGTATGCTTAAGTCCCACTGACTTCAATAGCTTGTTAAGGCTTATCTTCACTACGGGGGTAAGTCAACCTAAGTTATGCTACTCCAGCTGTGTGAATAACGTAACTGGAGTCAGCGTAGCTTAGGTTGGCTTACCCCAGTGTTTTCAATGCGCTGTGTGAATGGGAAACACTCTCCAGTCGACTTCCCTTACTTGTCTCCGAGAGCTGGAATACTGGGGCTCACCGGAGGGTGCTCTGCCATTGATTTAGCAGGTCTTCACTAGACCCGCTAAATTGATCCCCAGAAGCATCTATCTCCCCATAGTGAAGACTAGGCTTGGTGCTATGCTGAATAGGCATGGGCGGCTGAACTGAAGACTATCACAGTGCATAAAGTTTGCTGGATCAGCACCAAAGCTTGTGAAGTGCACAACTTTTACTGGAATTTTTAAAACCACTGTAGAAACAATGAGATAGGAATTGATGAAGTTAATCATTTTATACAAAATCTCTTTGCTCTTCCTGGGTTAGGATATAACATGTACTTGGGTACTAAGGGTGAAATTCTGGCTGCACTGAAGTCCATGGGAAAATTCTCATTGATTTCAGTGAGGCCAAGATTTGACCCTAAAAGAGTTAAGAGGCTTTTTGCAATGATTTTAATGTCCTTTCCCCCCAGCCCATAAATCATACTCAAACATTATTTCCAACTAGTGTTAATGGCACTTGAGACAGACAGTGCATTGGGTTAAGACTGCTTGATTTATCTTTGCATGGGAAAATGAATACCATATTTGCACAAGGTCCACATACTGGTCACTGCCAACATTTTCTTATAAATAAAATTAAGGCAGCTTTATCACCTTCATGAGTGTAAGCATAACAAATGCCAACAAACAGCAGATTCTGATCTGGAATGTAAATGAATGTCTGACAAACAAATTGTAGGATTAAAAAATGGAGCTAGCATGTAAAGAGCGGAAGCAATTTTGAGAAAACATCTAACTGCATTACAGAAAACAAAGTAGCTGTAAAGATGGGACGAAGGTTTCTAGCAATGATGAGAAGGAATGGAAGAGAACCCAGGGCAGACTGGAGTTTCATTAACATTTCCAATGTTCTGGGACACTCTTTTTGCTAAAGGAGGTGTTAAAAGTCCACTCTAAGGCTGTTTATCTCTCTGAAAAGTTTAGGTTATATCTTATGATATGAGGAATAAATACAAAATAAAATTAATGTGTACAGCCTTGGCTGAACTAGAATCAGATCACTGGACAATGCTTTTTGACCTGGTTTACTGTTCTCCTCACCAATCAGCATGGTCTCTGTCTCTACATTCCCTTTGGCCCCATTCTCCCTCCAAAACAGAGTAATTTCCATTGACTACACAGCACAGATGGTAGAAAGTGGTGGTGGGGGGGGTCCTTCTTTCTCTTTCCACAATCACATCTTTTTTTATGGGTTTCAGAGTAGCAGCCGTTTTAGTCTGTATCTGCAAAAAGAACAGGAGTACTTGTGGCACCTTAGAAACTAACAAATTTATTTGAGCATGAGCTTTCGTGGAACATATCGTAGGAAGATATATATACATACAGAGAACATGAAAAGTGGAAGTAGCCATACCAACTGTAAGAGGCTAATTAATTAAGATGAGCTATTATCAGCAGGAGAAAAAAAACTTTTGTAGTGATAATCAAGATGGCCCATTTTAGACAGTTGACAAGAAGGTGTGAGGATACTTAACATGGGGAAAAGATTCAATATGTGTAATGACTCAGCCACTCCCAATCTTTATACAAACCCCAGTTAATAGTATCTAGTTTGCATATTAATTCAAGCTCAGCAGTTTCTCACTGGAGTCTGTTTTTGAAGCTTTTCTGTTGCAAAATTGCCACCTTCAAGTCTCTGAGTGGTTAGAGAGGCCGAAGTGTTCTACTGGTTTTTGAATGTTATGATTCCTGATGTCAGATTTGTGTCCATTTATTCTTTTGAGTAGAGACTGTCTGGTTTGGCCAATGTACATGGCAGAGGGGCATTGCTGGTACATGATGGCATATATCACATTGGTAGATGTGCAGATGAAGATGTAGATGTTAGGGGACTGAGATTTTCAAAGCAACACAGGGGATTTAGCCACACTTCTTCCACTGACTATGTGGGACTAAATCCCTTGCACTGCTTTAAAAATCTCAGTCAAGACTCCTGGGTTCTACTCCTGATTCTGTTGTTGATTTGTTGTATTACCTTGGCTAAGGGCTTGTCTACATGAAGATCACAGCAAGCTTGGGTGTGAATCTGGCGTGCTGTGGGTCTAAGTGTTCATGTGCTCCCTGCTAATGCGCATTAACAGTTCGTGAGAGAGCTTTGCACTAGTCCTCCTTGAACTGGGAGTAGCTCAAAGTGCATTAGTGAACTGTTAACATGCATCTGCAGAGAGCACACAGACAGTTAAACTGCAGGCGGCTAGCATGGGATAGATTCACACCCCAGTTTGCCACAGTCTAATTGTTTGTACAGACAGGCCCTAAATCATGAGTGCTTTCTCATTATCATTTTACCGACTTGTAAAATGGAGAAAATACTTCCTCCTTGTCTCAGGGGAGGGTTGCTTAACTGATATTTCTAAATAATTTGTAGATTTTTAAGGATAAGTCCTAAATCAGCAAAATGCTTGTGCACATTCTTAAGTATAAGCACATTCTGAAGGCCCATTGACTTCTGCTTCATTTAAATGTTTTGGGGAAGCAGGGCCAGTGCTTCCATTTAGGCGACCTAGGCAATTGCCTAGGGCACCAGGATTATTGGGGGGCGGCATTTTGCCGGGGATGGGGGGTGGCAGGCGGCTACGGTTGACCTGCCGTGGACCTGCTGCAGGCGTTCCTGCCGACGGTCCACTGGTCCCACGGCTCCGGTGGACCTCCCGAAGGCATGCCTGCGGCAGCTCCACCAGAGCCACAGGACCAGCGGACCCTCCACAGGAATGCCTGCGGCAGGTCCACCGGAGCCGCAGGAGCAGCGCACGGGGTGGCAAAATGGCTGTGTGCCTAGGGTGCCAAAAACACTGGCGCCAGTCCTGTGGGGAAGGCAAACATTATTAATCTTTCTCTGTTCTGGGCCTTTCTACCCTGGCCTCACTTCTTGACAGTGTCCTCCTCCCTACTTTTCCTCCTGCTTCTCAGCTGTAGGATCAAAAAATACTCTCAAGGCCATTGTTGTTTACTCTCTCCATCTCTTCTCTGCAGACCCACCTCTTTGTTCTGACCATTATCTATTAGAATTTCAGTGGCTGGCTGTGAACTCACAATCAAGTGCCTTCTCTGAGTCACCCTTAAAGTTCAATTCTGCTCTGAAAAGCCACTGTAAAAATGGCATTGCAAGGTGCCAGGTTTATTGCCTCTCAAGGACCTCTGAGTCCACTTCTCCATTTACAAGTAAAAATGAGGTTTTTTTCTCCTGAAACTCAATAGGAGCTGGAAATCAAGCTGGGATTTTTTTTGTTTATTTTTTTCTGGCATATATATTGTCATTACAAAAGATTAAGGAGCTGGAAATTAGTCTGCAGTTGTATTACATTTTGAGTCCTCTTCCATAGCTGCTGTACTAGCTCAGCTGTGGCAGCTTGTGTTCCTGCCTATGATCTGCTGATTCCGATGTTTGCTTTTCTTTAGATCACAGTTGCAGATGAAGAGGTTAGTAATCCATCATTTCTTGATCTGGTTAGAACTCCCCAAATGAGAAAATACACATTGATTCTAATGTATGCCTGGTAAGTCCCAATTTTGCTGGGTTTTGAGCATCATATTTTTTCAATATTGTGATTCTCTCAAACTTGAAATTTGAGTGAGCTGCTTACAGTCATTTGTGTTTGTCTCAATGTTTTTTGTTTAGGTTTACAAGTGCCCTGATTTACCAAGGGCTTGTCATGCGCCTAGGAATTATAGGAGGAAACCTCTACCTAGACTTTTTCATCTCTGGAGCTGTGGAATTGCCTGCAGCTCTCTTGATTTTACTGACAATCGACCGAATTGGCCGACGCCTTCCATTTGCCATAAGCAACATAGTGGCAGGAGTGGCATGCTTAATTACTGCATTCTTACCAGAAGGTAACTCTTTCCTTAGCTTCCCAAGATTAGTGATTTCTCTCACAGACTCATAGACTTAAAAGTCAGAAGGAACCATCATAATCATCTAGTCTGACCTCTTGCACATTGCAGGCCACAGAACCTCACTCACCCACTCCTGTAATAGACCCCTAACCTCTGGCTCAGTTACTGACATCCTCAAATCGTGATTTAAAGACTTCAGGTTACAGAACATCCACTGTTTACTTTGTGAAGTTCCTAGAGTAGAGAGGTGGAAGCCACAATGAGATTTCGAAGCGGTGGACGAAGATAAAAAGTGTGTTGTGATATAGTTAGCAAATGATAATGCAAACTACAGAACAAAAACATGAGGAAGGGGGAAATACACTCATACCCTGTCTGGGAAGATATATATCATACAGATCTGGAGCTAGGAAATTGGTAGTTGGGGGAAACTTCCCATCTCCAAAAAAATGAGTGTCTGAGAAAAGAAACAAACCTATTTAAATGATATATTTCCTGCTGGTCAGTCTTAGCAGATCTTGATCAGATTCTCAGCTCTAGTAACAGCAACAGGCCATTCCACTGGCCTGGGCTTCCAGGGTGCAGTATGTACTGTCCATTCCTTGTTTCATCCATCCTATCCCTGGCATGGGGCAGGGGCCAGAAGCAGGTGGCACAGAGCCAGCTATCCTGGCCTGATACCCCTCTGGGTTTCCCTTACGCAAAGGTCTTGGTCCTGCTTTGAGGACTACCAGGGTAACTGTGGGGTGAGATTCAGCACTGCTGATGAGGGATTCTTTTCTATAAACTGATGGCTCTCCACTATGTGGTTACAGTGAACTGTGTATCCCAAGGAAAACATTCATAGGTGCGACACACTAAAGGCAGACAGAGAACAGAGAGCCTTACCCTGACTGTGAAATCCCTGCTCTTTGCTTCAGAGTAGTTTAGATTGGAGCTACATCGGATGTATTAGAAGGGATCACCTCCCCCAAGGATGTCATCTGCAGAATGAAGCCAGTGTTGTGAATACTAGTTAGCCTTAGCGGTGTCAGCTCCAGAAATTATATCACAAGGCAAATGTTAGCAGGCAGATATCCCAAGAGAAGAGCTGTAAAATGGAGCCTGTGAAAATGGGTGGGTTTGGAAGCACAATAAAAGATCCTTCACAGAAACACATTCCTCAGTGGGTCCAGTTTTACTACAATTAGCCTCATTTTTAAAGTTTATTCAAAAGTTACTTCAAGACAACGCCACACATTTAAGAAGCTCAATTATTTCAATAAATCCAGCCGCAATGGCAAGGGTCTGAGCATCAGGAGATCTGAGTTTTGTTCCTGGCTCTGCCACTGGCTTCCTTTATGACCTTAGGAAGTCACATCGCCTGGTTTGTAAAGCAGTTTGAAATGATACTAACCCTCCTCTGCAGAGCATTTTGGGTGGAAAGTATGGTGCCAGTGATGGGCATTATTATGCATCAGGTATTTTTATTATTGCCTAAAAGTGAGTAGTTTGTAATTTGTCATGGTAATCTACAGGGCAATCATGCAACCAGACAGCCCAGTACCATGGTTCCAGTCATTACAATCCTTCTGTTAAAGCAACCAAACAGTCATTCAGTTTAATAGGAAAAAAATATTTTCTTTAAATTTGTCCTATGAAAGCAGCTGTCCCAGTCATCATCCTCCCATTTAAACGGCTTCAACTCTGTTCATGAATTTTATTCAGGATGTGAAGTATCAGAGGGGAGCCATGTTAGTCTGGATCCTTAAAAAGCGACGAAGAGTCCTGTGGCACCTTATAGACTAACAGATGTACTGGAGCATGAGCTTTCATGGGTGAATACCCACTTCATCAGATGCATGTAGTGGAAGCTTATGCTCCAATATGTCTGTTAGCCTATAAGGTGCCACAGGACTCTTGGTTGCTTTTTATTGATCCAGGATGAAATTTTGCACCATTTCTGTCTTCAAATGTCACCTTTGTGTGTGTCTGATTTCTTTGAATTTGCTGCCAGGAGAAAGTCACTATTTTCACATGCACATGCACACATGCTCACACACTCAAACAGATTTTGTATTAAATACGTATTTCCACCTGCAAAAAAAATTGTTTTTTCAAAAAATTAAAGACAAAAAGAAAATAGGTGCATTTCTCTTTTTCATGAAATAGTGTTATCAAAGTCTTTAATGGAAAAGATCCTACACCCTTAAATAGGGATGAAATCTACAGAGACCTCTGAACATTTGATAGGGTTCTCTAGAAATTACTGTAAAATCTTATCAGATTTCAAAGACAATGATGTCCCTTCTAGAGTTTATTGAGCCATCCTATAGAATTCCATAACAGGCATTTAATTTTCTGTTATAAAATCTATAGGATGATGAAAAAAACTATAGACAAATTGTCATTTTTTATTAAATTCTAGAGGCCTTTTCTATGAGGCCAAGAGACATTTTTTCCCAGATCTACTTGGAAGTCAGTCTGACTCAGCTCTAATTATAATTTGGTTTAGAAAAATGTTGCAGGGGGGAAATGTCACACCTGGATAACGACCAGCAGCCTGCCTGAAGCAAAGGATTGCACAATCTGGGTATAATCATGGGAGCTTGGCAACGACATTTACCACTCATTATCCCACACCTGGCATTATGCAACACGTCTTCATTGAGTCAGTGGGTTGGAATTGATTTCTGAGTCTTCAAACTGGCCTGGGTGACACAACAAAGCACGAGTAGCCAAAACTTGAACACTCATAGATGCCAGCACACATTGATATCTGGCTGCAATCAGGGGCGGCTCCAGGCACCAGCACGACAAGTGCGTGCTTGGGGAGGTAACCTGGGGGGGGCGCTCTGCCGGTCGCTGCGAGGACAGCAGGCAGGTTGCCTTTGACGGCATGCCTGCGGAGGGTCTGCTGGTCCCGTGGCTTCGGCAGACCTCCCGCAGGCTACCGCTGAATCCGCGGAATCGTGGACCTCCCGCAGGCAAGCCGCCGAAGGCAGCCTGCCTACCATGCTTGGGGCAGCAAAATACCTAGAGCCACCCCTGGCAGCAATGCTCTTTTGGTTCTACTCTTCCTTGAACCTGATCCAGAGTCTTTCTGATGCAACTCTTCCTGACAGGGTTTGGAGGGTAGTTCTGAGAAAGATATAGGCACTGGAAAACAGGAACTGGCAGACTGGATCAGACCCAATGTTCATCTAGTCCATTAGCCTGTCTCTGACTGTGACCAACACCAGATGCCTTAGGGAAAGTGTCAAAACTCTGTGGTAGGCAGATTGGGGTCATCTGCCTCCACCTCAGGTCTCATCCAGCTCCCTGTTAGAGATGGCTTAAACCCAATATCCCTTCCAAATCTGTTGTTAGCATTAACAATGATTAATAATGATAACTCTGGATAGTCTTATTAGCCCTGGAAATGTCCAGTCTCTTTGTGAATCTCGACTTCAGTGACTTTCTGTTGCAATGTCTTCCCCAGGCTAATTATGCGTAGTGTGACAAGTATTTCCCTTGATCAGTTTTCAGTTACAGCCAGAACAGCCTGCAATTGCTCACTAAATCATAGGTTCTCGTGTTCTGACCACACCCACCAGAGTGGGCCCTGCAGACAAGGAAGGCAGGGGAACACCTCGCTTGAGAATTCTGCTGGGGCTGTGGCATGAAAGAGGGTTTCATTGCCTGTGAGGCGGCATCAGAATTTAGGCAGCTTTGTGCATGCCCGCCCAGCAGAAATTTAGGCACTTCCAGGTGTAGACACAGGCTGAGCGGTGGCTTCATGAAAGTCAGTGGTGCCTAAATTCCTTTGTGAATCTAGCCCTGATGTTTGCTTCTGCTCACTTACACAGTAGTTATGCCACTGAATTCAGCTGAGTTACACCAGTGTGAAATTCACGTAAGGGAGAATGGAATGAGCTCCATGATTTCCAGCTGACATGGTAAAACACATTTCATCAACCTTGCTTTTTGAATTTACCTTGTTAACAGATATCCTGTGGTTGAAAACCTCTGTAGCCACCCTAGGAAGACTGGGAATCACCATGGCTTTTGAAATTGTGTATCTTGTGAACAGTGAATTGTATCCTACAACATTAAGGTAACTGCAGTTGTTTCATGCACAGCTGAAATCCACATTAAGCTGAAGGAAATTGCCTTCGGTAGCATTAAACACATTTGCATAGTAAATAGTATTATAGTGTAACTGTGCCAATATTCAAGCTTAATTTGGCACTACGTCTATGAAAGCCATTCTTCTTATGCATTTTAAGTGCAAAACTCAACTCCACTGTAAGTAGGGAGGTGTGACTGGTGTCACCATAATTTAAGATGTTCTATTTAATTTGAAAATGTAGTGTTATAGTGTCCCATGGGAGATAAATTACAGAGGAGACAACTTAATCAAAGACCTGTAAAGGAGACACATTTCTCAGAAGAATGGATTTTCTATCCAACAAGCCAAAACCTATATAGCAATGCAGCTAACCCTGTCTAAATTGATTCCTATTAAAGAAATAAACAAGCTAATTATGACAGGATTTACCTCTAGAGTGCCCCCGTTTGAAAGAGTGGGCAGGGGCACCTCCCTTTGTTCCTAGTACCTTCCTTCAGCTACAAGAGTTGTTACAGAGTCAGTGTCTTTCTAGCTACAAGTAGCAGGGGATTAGTTCAGCACTCCCCCAACAGGAAGTCCAAACAAAAAGGGCAAAGTATAACAGTCCTTCAACCCCAAAGCAGTCCAGGTCCACCTGGCATGCTTTGCAAGGCAGATAGATCATTATTCTTTGAGTTAGGGCTGGATTTCTCTAACCCCTTTGCAGTCCAAGCGGCCCAGGCTGAGCATTCTGGGCTGAAAGAACAGAAAATAATTTAGAGGTTCCTCTACTTATCCAGAGGGTCTAGGCAACAGAGGATCTTCAGCAGCCTTTCTAATCAGCATTCACTATTCTGCAGATTTAAGGGGTTGGCACTCTAGCTCTGGATTTGGCTTTACTCTCTTAAGGAACTGCCCTTGCTCCAGGTAGGACTTGATTGCGCCCACAGGAGCTCATTAATCCCTCCTGGCAGGGATGGGCACTTGCCCCACCACCATAATGAAATAAACTTTGAGTGTCCCTAAAGATAAAATGTAGTAGAAAATGTACCCAATGAGAAAATAGACCTGTTTAACTAACCTATTATCTGTGCATCAAACCAATGATATATAAAACATTCCTACTGTCAAGATGCTTGATTTACTGAGTAACTAGATAATCTGGTAATTGTTACCCTTAGTCTTCCATTCCTCTGCTTCTTTTTGTCGGTTTCTGACTCTCACCTGCATCCTGTTGAAATTAGATTAGAAGAGCTTTGGTATATTGCAACAGTCTTAATAACTTTTAAAGATAAAATAAGAAAATGAATGGCTATGCAATATATCTGGATTTTAGTAAAGCATTTAATACAGTGTTTCACAAACTCTTTCAACATTAAATTTAACTTGGCTTGGGTCTGAGCATTTTAAAGGTAGGAAAAACAGGCACAGAGAACTTAAATGAAGTTGCCCCAGGTTATCCAGGAAGACTGTGACAAAGCTGATTACAGAATCCCAATCAACCAAGAGCATGTCTACATTGCAAATGGAGGTGTGACTATAGCATGTGTAGATACTCCTGAGCTAGCTTTAACATAGTTAGCACAAGTAGCAATAGCAGTGGAGCCGTGGCAGCTGAGGCTTCAGCAAGGGCTGTACAAGCCCACCAGGGATCCTGGGTACTCACTTGGGCAGCTACCCACACTAAAGTCCATGCTGTAGCTAAAGCAAAAGGATTGTGCCAATAGTACTTCATCTTAGAAACTGATTAGTTTAAAGGCCTGAATGCAGGAAGGCTTTGTGTGCAGTTATTTAGGATTAGTGTTGCACAGAGGTACAGCTTCTGAAATCCCATTAGGGAAGATCACTGTAATTCACAATCTGATGTGCCAGTGGCAGAATCTGGCCCTTAAAGTTGTTGGAATTCTTTTAAAAATTCCCACCAGTTCCCGCTATGTTCACTATATTATTTTTCAGTAACCCTCTGTTTTCTCGTGAGTTCACTGATTAGACTCGTTGCACTGGTTTGCTTATGTAAGTGTGTGTTGTATGCCCTGATTATGAGATAACTTTGGGCCTAACATATGCATCTCCTAGGTTACATTGTCTTAAGCCCTCTAAAATGAATATCTTTTTTTTTTCAGAAACTTTGGTGTTTCCCTGTGTTCAAGTTTGTGTGACCTAGGAGGTATCATAGCCCCATTTCTTCTCTTCCGATTAGCAGCCATCTGGATGGAGCTACCTCTAATTATCTTTAGTAAGAAATCATTTTAAATGAAACCTTGGATAGACTATTACTTTTGCAAAGGGGCTGCTCAGTGCATAAGAGACATACTTTACTTATAGCACTGCAGGCTGGGAAAGTGCAGCTTTTTTCAGCTCCCTAACAAACACAGTGGCGAAAACACCCACTAAATAAACAGGGAAAAAGGGAAGGGTGGAAGCCTGGCTCCCATACACAATACTGTGATAATCCAGTTAATCCCTTGATGACCACTTTATTACAACTTGTTTTTACTCTGCTTCCTAACACAGCTTCTTTTCTTGGGAAGAGTTTTATTGCATGACTTATCTTCCCCCAGTCCATCATCTCCATCCTCATTGGCCGGCACAGATGACCTAAGTGCAAAGGGGAGCTGTGCTGCATCCTTTCAATGATAGTGGTTACATCAGTTTGTGCACTCACACACATGGAGCTCTAGGAGGCATTCTGGCTGAGTCCCACTGCATTTGTATCCCTCCTAAGTTCAAAGCCCTGACTCCCATAGGGAAGACCCCTCAAAAGCCATTAAAAATGTGTTTATCTAACAAAACAACCCTTGCAGTTGTATATTCTGGATAGTTTTCATATGTGACTACCTTTCATCAGACCAAATAAAAAAAGAACCACATTCTCTGCTGTTGGAAGTTAATATAGCTCTATCTAAGTCAACAGAGCAGATCTGGCTAAAAGGAGATAACCTGGGCTATCTCCCACTTAAGGTCCTGCTTTGCAGGAACATGAGAATTGCCATACTGGTTCAGAACAGTGGTCAGGGCCGGTGCAAAGAAGTTTTGCGCCCTAGGCGAAACTTCCACCTTGCGCCCCCCCCAGCCCAGCAGCAGCTCCCTCCCCTGCCCTGAGATGCGCAACCTGCCCCCGCAGCAGCTCCCCACTTCCTGGCCCGGGGAGCCCTGTGGTACCTCCCCACCCCAGCTCACCTCTGCTCCGCGTCCTCCCCGAGCACGCTGTCCTGCTCTAATTCTCCTCCCAGGCTTGCAGCACCAAACAGCTGATTGGAGCAGCAAGCCTGGGAGGCAGGAGAAGTGAAGCAGCGACTGCGCAGTGGAACCCCCGGGCTGTCGGCGATGCACTGACCGAGGGGAACCCCCGGGCTGCCGGCTGCTGGCAGCGGCATGCTGACCCAGAGGAACCCCTGGGCTGCTGGCTGCTGGCTGCGGCATACTGACTCAGGGGAACCCCTGGGCTGCCGGCTGCCTGTGGCGGCCTGCCTGTGGGAGGTCCACAGTTCCGCGGATTCGGCGGCAGTCTGCGGGAGGTCTACCGAAGCCGCGGGACCAGCAGACTCTCCGCAGGCATGTCGTCAAAGGCAACCGGCCTGCTGCCCTCGCAGCGACCGGCAGAGCTGACCCAGGGGAACCCCCGGGCTGGTGCCGGCGGCAGCGCGCTGACCCAGGGGAACCCCTGGGCTGGGGCTGGTGGGGGCACGCTGACCCAGGGGAATCCCCGGGCTGGTGCCGGCGGTGGCGCGCTGACCCAGGGAAACCCCTGGGCTGCTGGCGGCAGCGCGCTGACCCAGGGAAACCCCCGGGCTGCCGGTGGCGGTGCGCTGACCCAGGAGAATCCCTGGGCTGCCGGCGGCAGCTCAGACTCTCTCTCTCTCTCAGTGGCCACTGAAATGCTTAAAAAAATATTTGGGGGCACCGTTTTCGCACCCCCAAATCTTGGCACCCTAAGCAACTGCCTAGTCCGCCTAAATGGTAGCACTGGCCCTGACAGTGGTCTTGTAGTCCAGTATCCTGTTACCAACAGGGGTCAGTACCAGATACTTCAAAGTTAGATGCAAGAAACCCTGCTGCCAGATAATCTGGTCACATGGAATTTTCCTGCTGACTTCCAGGTTAGTTTACTCCCTAGTGCATGAGGATTTATAACTCTTCCAAAAAAAACCTTGTTTAATTTGTTAGTGTATATTGTTCTAACTCTGGATATTCTTGTTATTCATATATATATATATCCCCCATGAGCTCCTGGCCTCAGTGGTGTCTTGTGACAGTGAGTTCCACAGGCTAATTGTGTGAGCAAAGTATTTCCTTTTGGTAGGAAATCCTGAGTCTGAAGACTAAATCATGTTCTTCTGAAGAGAAATATGATGAGGAAAGAGTAGGAGGAACAGAACACAGAAAAAGAAAGAGAGGCAGATAAAGAGGATTTAAAATACAGAGTAAAAAAGAGAGAAGAAAATAAAACATTTTTCAAATTACCATTACTCCAACAGTAGCAGTATCCAGAAGTTCCAGTTTACACCGTTGTATTCAAAATTTCTGCTGCACTCTGAAGACCTGATCCTCAACAACATTGTGTAGCTGGGTGTAAAATTATTATCTGTATTTTCATCAGGCCCAGGAGCCCCAGTCATTGACCAGGACCCACTGTGCTAGGTGCTGTACAAACACAGGACAAAAAAACAGTCCCTCCCCAAAGACTTTACAATCAGCATGGTAACATTTCACATCTACTTTCCCAAAATGTAAATGACCAAATGAGAAGCAAGGCAGGGGAGAAAGGGGCCTTCAGCTTTTACCTAGTGGTTTGGGAGCAACTTCAGGTCTTTCTACCCTTTTCTTATTTTGTGCCACAAAACTGTCCTGAGAATGAGAAAAATGGCAAACTAGTTTTGGTTCTTGTTTTTTTTTTTCTTTTTTTTCTTCAATGCCTGTCATAGGTATACTTGCAGTTATTTGTGGGATCTTAGTGCTGTTTTTACCTGAGACAAAGGGAATTTCCTTACCAGAGACAGTGGAGGATGTGGAACAGCTTTCCAGGTACTCTGTCTTTTCTTCAATATTACATTGATGTGATTTTCTGAGCAAGGGGCAGAGAATTGTACATTTGTACTGAAAATAAATTGGACAGTGCTACAGCTTAGAAATATAACTCTTTTCTTTTCTCCCTCTGTTACTTCAGTCTCCAAAGTAAAAGTGGCAGGAAAAAGAAGCATCAGGATACCTCCTATATATGATCTTTCACTAAAAGCACTGAGCAAAACGTCTCTGTTCTCACACTGGGAATTTGGTTTCCTCCTGATAACTGCTTTTAAGTCCTCTGGATTGAGCTGTGTCACAAAAGACACCTCCAAGTACTTCTTTTAAGAATGAAGATGTTCTAAAGAAGTGTTGTATTTTTATATAGCTACAGAATAAATACATATTTTCTGAGTCCATTGTTTCCAGGAAGGGGCGTTGTGTGGTTCTTGCTAGAGAATACCCACTGAAATCAACTGCTTTGCCTGGCCCAGTAAGCTCTTACTTATTTGTATATGTTTGGGTCATTTGTTCATCCCTGATATTACAATAATTTGGGGGAAACTGTGGTTTAAAGTGGTGATGGTTTGGGGGAAGCAGAATTAGAGTAGTTTTGTGCCCCACTGAGTGATAAAGCCTCTGAAAAATCAGAAAAGCGAACGAGGAATTGTTTGGGAACCAGGGAACTGATGACATTGAGGATGGAGAGAGTGGGGCCTCATTTCTAATGTGTAGGTGTCAACAGGATATTCTTAATATTTGGGATGGATTGGTATTGCAGAGTTGGTGAAGGGACTATAGGATAGAGTTTCTAAATTTAGCAGGTGCTGCATTGTGGTTGAACAGTTAATGCCAAAAGCCTGGCATGGAGGAGCAATTATATATAAGATGGGGTTTCAAGAAACCATAGGGGGAAATAACCAATATACAAGGTGCTTCCTTCATTACTGCAACATAGTGAACTATATACAGTACATCAACACTTCCTAATTCTTCCATGCCCATTCCACCCAACTGCCATGTCTGCTTAAGGAAGATAGGAACTATGCTAGCAATAAAATGCATGCATGCTTGGAACAGGCAACAGAAGGAGAGTCCATGGAGAAGACCAGCAGAAGTACTTTTCAATAAGAATTTCCCCTGACAAGTAGTCAAATGACAATAAGACATTTGGCAAAACTCCCTGCAGACTAAAAGGAATGGAACCAAATGTGCACCTCTGTTAAAATATCTGGTTAGATGTCAAATTAGAACACATTGTATTTTGATGCTGTCCCTAAGAGACAATTGTTCTTATGCTACTAAGAGATGCCAGGTTTACCTGATCAAATAGACATTCTCCTAAATAGATAGTGGACTTATTTTAACCTTTCTTGTTTATTTAATGTTTTTCTGAAGTCTTAATGTACCTCAATATAAGAGCTCCCTCAGCTCTGCAGTGGTGTCTGGTTTGCAGAGAAGTCTGTGGGTAATTTTAATTATATTGGTTATAAGCAGAATTGCTTGATGTTTTCTATGGCAAAGGGAAGATTGTGTTGTATTGGTCAACTGCCTGCAGTTGCACTTTGTTGTTGCTTGATATGTGATTGAGAACTTAAGGCATGAGAACTTATTTTTCAGGCCTTTCTAATTGTACTTTGATCAGCGTGGCATTCGGTATTGTCCAGGATAAAATGTAGACAATGTCTGTCAGTATTTAAAATAACTGAAAGCCTGCATACTCCCTGTTAGGAATTTAAGGTCTTTTTAAGCTTACAATTGTTTGCTTGTGGATCAGAGAGACAAGGTGGGTGAGGTAACTTCTTCTATTGGACCAACTTGTGTTGGTGAGAGAGACAAGCTTCTGAGCTACACGGAGCTCTACTTCGAGTCTGGGAAACTAACTTAAAGTATTGCTGCTAAATAAGTCTGGCATGTATCTGTCGTTGCCTTCTGGCTCTTTAATATGATACTATTTTAATAGTAACCTGGGTTATATTTTCAGGTTAAGTATGTATATTGTACAGGAAAGAGGAAGCTTGTGCTAATGTTCACTGATAAGCAGACAGAGAAGTAAAATTTCAGTCCCTGTGAGAGTTCCTCCATATTAATTGTAGCACATTATCCAGTGATCTGTTATACCCAGAAATGCCAAAATCCCTTTGGTGACCTTAATCAGGTTCTTTGTTTTATACAGTTTGTTTTGTACAGTCTTTTGGTTTGTTTTATTAATATTTTGGTAGAAGGAGAGGGATCAGATGGTGGAGGTAAATTGAGGTCTAAAGTGGGGAACTCCTCCCTCCCCACACAGTGGGAAATAGGGCTTATATGTATTATGGACCAATAATTATGCTGCTTATAAAAATAATTCTTTTAACTGCAAAGTCACATCTGCTTTTAAGTCTAAATTTCAATGAGTTAATCATTTCTGAGCCTTATGGGAGAGTCCTACAAATTTCTCCAGCAGGGATATAATTCTCTATTAAAGTCTATAGGTGAATGTTAAAAATTCTATCCAGAAGAGATCACCCTCTAGAATTCATCCCTATTAATTTTTACAGGACTTTTCTATGAGAAGAAAAAAGGGAAAATTTTATCAGTCTTCCAGGCAGTACTTCCAATGTTTGCTCTGACGCTTTCTCAATATTTTTGAGCCAGCAGAAGGAATAAGTGAAGACATGGTATACCCAGCCATATGCCCTCCAAACTGAGCACCGGTTGAGGAATGATTCAAGAAACACATTTAGGGCCTGCTTCAGAGAGGTGCTGGGTGCCCTCAATACTCATTGCAGTCAGCACAAGGCAAGGGACTCAAATACCCTTAGGACTGGACAGTTAAGATGTGATTTCATTTATCATGGAGTTTCTTACATATCATCTTTTAGTGCCTTTATATCAAGCGTGATCTGTTTAAAAGTCAGAGGATGAATTTTCCAACTGTCAATACAGCATACTCAACATGGGATATGGAAATCAACAAATGTATTCTAACTGCCTCTTACACTATCACTAGGAATAAAGATTTTGTCATCAGAATTTAACAGACAGGGCTGCTGAATAGAAGGCACAATAGAAATCAGGTCATTCTTCCATGCTTGTATTGAATCTGTGAGGGGTTACCAGGAGCAAACATTCGGTTTTGTTAAAGTAAGCAGACTTGACTAAAAAACCCCACAGGAAGCAGATTTTCTGGATCAAAATCATTTTAAAGTCCTGAAGTGAGGGGTCTCTTGTAAAACTTACAGACGAAGAGTGTGATGATGGCAGTTTTGTGTAATGGCTGACAGAGAGGGGTGGCTACTTCAGTCAAGCCCAGCGTGATCATTATGAAGCCCATTGTAGAAATTATTTCCAGGGATATGGCTGGAAGGTGAAGTACTGGGTTTGCTGACAGTAGTAGCCAGACAGTATGATGGTCTTCATATGGGCAGCATTTCAGACCTTGTCACAAGAACAATCACATTTCTGACGTGTTCTGGGAGGCAGGGATGTCTATGGAATGAACTATTGAAGAATCAAGGTGAAAATTCTAATCACAAATTAAATGTAAAAATCCTACTGGTGGAGCAGAAAGTCTTTCTAAAATGTTTGAGGTCTGATAGTTTATTATGATATGGAACACAGAACAGGTGACTGGCCTCCGAAAATGTATAACAATCTCTCTGGCTGGTAGGCACTCAACATTATTTGTTTCTCTTTTTCCTTCCCTCTGTTGGACTTCTTGTAGCACCGTGAGGTATTAGCTGTGGCTTAATGTGTGATGGTTTATGGACAGAATTCTCATTAGCATTAATCACACAAGGGTATTAATCACACAAGGGTGTAAATCCTTCTCTATCAGGAGCAGAAAATATACAACTAAAGCTTGCATAGTGAGGCAAGACTGGTACTGAGGCTCTTATGCCATTTTATTATGTGCCATTGTGAGCCATCGTTCACTGCAGTAAAGACTTGCATCACTGGCTGCTTCTGTCTTCACTGTGGATTAGTTGGAGGGGAAGGTCTACTTGCTATTCAGCATCTTATGTTCCTGACGCCGCATTCATACCTTTGTGCTGATACAGAAGTGTCCGTAACAATAAAAACTGTGCATTTACCAAAAAAATGAGTTTCTCCCATCTCCTACCAGATGTATAGAACACCACAGGAAAATGATGCATAAGCTGACATGCACAAGGGGCACCTGAAATACAAAGGGTCTCCTCTGTCTTCCCTACCACGTGGCTGCTATGAGGGTAGGTAGTCTCCCCTTTCTCTTGACCCCCACCCAGGAGGGATGAATTTTCCCCATTTTCTGGCTCACTGATAGTGTCTGGTGAAGGTATTTCTCCTTCTCCCTGCTGCACCCTTCTGGCTTTTGGTGAGAGTGAAAGAGAATTCCAGTGGCTTCTTTCTTTCTTCTCCTCCCTGTGTAGAGTGTGGAGCAGAGCAAAGCCTCCCTAGCACCAGGGAGTTGGGTGAGGACTTGGATGTCTGCTTTCTGACATGTATAGGGCAGAGGGTAGGGCGCATCAAACAGTGAATGTATCATACTCTTAAACTCTATTAGAGCCACTTGCTGTCACCCTGAAGAATCACATGCAGTCCAAGATCCATAGATAGGGCCACTGCTTTACCCCACTCAGTTGGGTGCAACTAGTGTCCTGTTAGAGGCTAGGAAAAGTAAACTTGAAATGCAGTAACTAGTGACGATAGAGTAGTTCTATTAATATCCTGAGAGCACAAAAGCAGAAGGGAAAGTAAACACTTTGTGAACAATTTATTTTATTGTTCTAGTACCAGAGCAAAGATTAAAGTATTTGGGTCCAGTAATGGAAAAGAGGGAATAAGATATTTTTCAACAAGTACCTCACAAATGTGTGTTCATTGTAGAATATAAAACACACCAAAGGAGGCTAAGAGTCAGTTGGTTTCTTGGCAATGACTGTTAATTTACAGTAACTTACAATAGATGACAATATTTATTTCAGATTCTTGTAAATAATTTTGATTTTAACACTATATTTGGAATCTTATGTCTCTACTTTGTGCATTGCCTTCCAGGAGAGGTCAGTGAATCCCCAGAACTCAGCCGGTACTCATTACCCTCTCAATCCAACCAACAAACCTAGAAACTCGGGCATAAACACCAGGCTTCATGGGCTCAGCACAGCCCAGACCCCAAGAGGTGACGCCATGAACGAAGAATGTTTCTTGCTCATTACATATTAGGGGTCCTCCACTATCACCCTACAAAGAAGAAGAAAGAGGGTTGCTACCTTATTGAGAGCACGATATGCAAACAGTAACATTCGGATCAGAGGCACAGAAGTGGAAATATCTCCACGGCCAAGTATGTGGTCATAAGAAAACACCTCAGCTGGGGCCAGGGAGCTATGCTTTCCCTGCCTGCATGGTTTGTTTTTAAGCAACAGTCTTATCGTAAATCATGAATGTTGCATCACTTCGGCTGAGTGGGTGCAATGCCACTGAAATTTGGCCCGGCCACCCCTCCATCCAGATGGAGGGGTGACCAGGCCAAATGGTGTTGTGACCTAGTGCATAGGGAGTCTGTTCCTGCACAGTGGAGTGCAGGGGAGTCCGTGGAGAACTCAACTCCTGGCAGCACCAGCTCATGTAAGAGAGGGGAGACCACTGGTACAAGTAGAATTCATTTCTTACTGGTACACTGCTCCAGCTAAAGGGGGAGATGGGCATGTGATCTCCCCACGTGACCTCCCATGTGACTCCTCAATTGACCCTTCCCTGCCCCCAGCCCAGGCCCCATGCTCTCCCCCTCAGCTCCCCTCCCCATGATCCATTTCATATTACCTGGGGGGGCTCTGTCCTCCTCCTGCTGTGCTGGAGATGTCTTAACTGTAGGACTCTCTGGAACCGCAATGGTGAAAGACGCAGAGTGTGGGGCCGCACCAGCAGCTCCTCCAGCACGGCTGTAACACCCCTAGCCCCGTCCTGAGCCTTTCCAGGCAACTGCATCTCCTGAGTCCTGTCCGGGGTCTGTACAGCAGCCCCGCTTGTGCTCCTTTCGCTGCTGCGGTTCCTGGGAGAGTCCTGAACCGTAGGGCCCCAAGCCCCACCTCCAGCCCTGTCCTCCAGCAGGGGTGCTGTACAGACCCCAGACAGGAGACACTGGCATACAGCTGTGTTGAAGGGATGGCAGTGGTACAGCTGCGTTGGAGGAGCTCCTGGCGTGGGGCCACCCCACATTCTGCTCCTCCTGTGTCTTGCCAGTATGGCATACCAGCTATAAATAGCTTACTGGTACAGTGTACTGGCTGTAAATAGCTTACTGGTATGGCGTACAGGCTATAAATAGCTTACTGGTACAGCGTACTAGACCATCCTGCCCTAACTTGCACTGCTGGGGGTGACTCCCCAGCCGAGGGAAACCTAGGGTCCCTGCTGGGGAGAGGCATGAGCAGGCACCAGAACAGGGTCCCTGCAGGGGGAGGGCAGGGACTGAAATTCACACACACATCCCTGAAATATCTGAAATGACAATATTGCTCTTTTGTAAAGCTGCATCTTATCCACAGTACTCAAGACAGCCAGGCATGAATCACATTTGTAGAAACAGAGAATGATGTCAAGGGGCATTTGATTGCACAGTTAACTCTGTTCTTCCTCCTTTAAGTTCCTCTCCCTCCCACCCCCACTTCCTTCCTTCAGAACATCCCATCAGTTCTCCTACTCCTTGCCCGCTGAAGCCTTGGCTCTTCAGGTGGGGTGGCACTACTACAGTTGCTACTGCTGTCTGTGAGACAGCTGACTCCTCTGCCTTCTTACTCCCAATTCCTCCTACACAGTGAGACCAACACACCAATTGGGAGCTGGGGGAGAAGCAGAGGGCAGTGAGCATAGTAAATAAGCTGGTCAGGAAAGAGAAAGGAACCTTAGCAGCTACCCTCTCACTAACCCAGCTGGCAATGAGAGCATCTCCTCTGAGTGAGCTGGGGGGAGGGGGAGTGGGGGGATCAAAGGGTTTAAAAAAAACCTTTTGGCAGCTGGCCAGAAAAGCAGGAGGCAGCACTGGAAAGCCAGGGAGCAAGACAACAGATCTGAGCTTCTGTCCAAATTCTAGACATTCAGTAGCTTCTTCACACCCTATGTCCCACCTGGTCACAAACTTAGTGTCTGTAAATATCAGAACTCTGATTCAAGTGCATATGACCATTGGGCGACAGGCTCATCATGGAAATTTCTGCATGCTCAGGAAATACCATTAACATTGCTGGTGCAGGAGGCCTGCTCAGACAGGTTCATATTTACTTTCAGCCTTCTTTACCAAGGAGTCTCAGCTTTTCAATGAGGAAAGCTCCCAGCTTGATCCCTTTATTCAGTTAGGTTAACGAGAACTTCTAAAGTCCTTTCACATATCCAAGGAAATCAGAAAACTGGAAACACTTCAGTCCTAATCCTTTGGACTAAAAAAAAAAAACCTTTCTACACTTACGAACATTCACCACTAACACACTTTCCCCTAACAAGAGATGGATCTAAGGAATACAGCATGGAATACATACACATGGGCTGAACTGTAGATTTTCACACCTATTCACTGCTTGGGATGAGGGGGAAAATCTAGCTATGAATGATCTCCAGCTCTGGTTGTACCAACGGAAGGAGGAGCGAGGGAGAACTAGATTCTGTATGTATTTTCAGCTCTTCACTTCGTATTGAGCTATGCGTTGCTGAGGCTAATACTGTGCTCCTAAAGGACAGAGCCCCAAGTGTCATTTGTCTTGTTTATACTTAAAGTCAGTTTTGATGTCACCAGTCTTTTCTTACCTGGCAGCTGTCAGTGCCACCATCAATATTCCCAGCACAGAGCTCATGGTTTCTAACTTTGCCATTCAGAAATTCGGGGCGATTGCACACTTTATTCTCTATCACAGGGAAGCCAGTTTCTTTAAGTTTACCTTCTCCACCAGTACCTTTGTGAGTGAACAACAAAATAAGTATAAATTTCACAGAAAAAAAACTCCATAGCAGAGGCAGTATGATCCCGTGGATTAGCCTGGGAATCAGGAAACCTGGCTTCTGTTCCTGGCTCTGCCACTGACTCACTATGGGCCTGATCCAAAGCCTGTTGAAGTCAATGGGAGTCTTTGCCCAAGTCACTTAACTTCTCTGAGCCTCATTTTCCCCATCTATAAAATGGAGATAATACTGATTATTTTCTTTTGTAAAGTGCTTTGAAATAAATAAATAAAAAGCAGCAGTCAATACTGTATTAGTATTGACACAGATTGTTTAGTATTGATAGTATTTCATTAGGGTGAAATAGCAGCATGGCTGATTCAACAAAAAAGATGAAGAAATTAGCTTGGATTTATTTTAAATCTAGCTCAAGTATGTTAAACCTCAGGGTGGGAAAATCTGCAAAGGTCAAAATACTGAAAGCCAGTGTGATGTTGGGACATGACATTTCAAATATGCATCTACCCACTTGCAAGATGCCACAGAACCCCCTGAGGTCAAAGAAACCCACAGTTGAGAGCAGGAATCTGACAGACAGTTTGCTTGAAACATCATAAAGACATAGGTCCCAATCACTGTGGAGACTGGGAATGCTGCACCTCTCATCTTGAAGAAGATGGGTTTTTAAGAGGAGGGTCTTAAAGTGAGAGTGGTGGCCTGGCAAACAGGTATGTGAAGGACATTTCTTCTGGAAAAATGTGCAGAGATGGGAGTGGGAATCAAATGGGGGTATTGTCATTATTATGAACCATGTGTACTGGCTAAGGACCAACCAATGTGCTAGGCATTGTACACGCACAAAGTAGCTGGTAGTCCTGGAACAGCTTGCGGCCTAACCAGACAGGACAGACACAGGATGGGGGAATGGCATCACTGGTGTAACTGAGGGGAGAAAGGGGTTGGAATAGGAGGCAACGTTCTAGTCAGGCAGGGAAATGTGGCAGATTTTGAAAGTGTGGACAAGAAGTCACCTTCTGAGTAAGGATTGGAGTCTTCGTGAGAAAGTCATTCAAGAGAATGACCTAAGTCAACATCATGCAGTTTACAGTAGGGGCAAGGCTAGAAAAATATCCCTCCTGACTGTGTAGAAACCCACGCTGGGGCACCAGACAGGAGAATAAAGAGGATTTCAATGGAGCACTCCTGAATTATGAGAACCAAACTCTGAGAGAGAGGGAGATGGAAAGAATGGCATTGCTCAATTATATTTGCTGTATGGTAAATACTGATGTATATTGATTTGTTTTTTCGAGCACAGAGAGTGCATACATTTGGGGTTTGTATTGATCTTTCAACTGCACTGAATGTGCCTCACCTCTGGTTTCTCCCCAGCCAGTCACATAGCATTCTGCTCTGTTTCCTAACATCACATTTTCTGAAGGCAAACAAGCTGGGATCACTTCATTGTTGATCACTGCAGGACTGAAACAAAACAAGATGAAAACCAAATCCACAGCAGCATAGCTTTAGCTGGCTTGTCCCTGATGCCATCTACATTCTGAGGCTCTGGAGGGAGAATTGGTGCAAAATGGGCTTGATTTTCAGAAGTGCTGAGCACCAATCCCCAAAGGAAGCCAAGGAGAGCTGTTGGTGCTCAGCACCTATGTGCAGCCCTACAAGTCTTGAAGTAGAACATTTTTTTTAAGTGAGGTGTTCTCTCAGGCCCAAAACAGCTTTCTTCTTAGGACCCTCCCACAGGGTGGTGCATGTACAGGCAAGGGGAGAAGTGACAAGCAGCTGGAGAGACTTGGCAGATCCTTCTGGAGGGGAAGAAATAACATTAAATAAATCAAAGAATTTGCCAAGCCACAGCGTGACAGATCTGATTTCAGAGATGTGTGCTTGGATGTCTAAGCAGGACCCTGGACAGGGCTTTAGGCAAATGCAAATTACACAGGCATTTTGAGTGTACCACAAGAGATGCCTGACTATTATTGTATCGAGGCCCAAATGTTCAGCCCATCATTAAATACTCAGATGGGTTGGGCACTGGGTAGTTCCACCAGAGGAAGAAATCCTCCCACTCAGGCCAAGGAGCAGCTATGGAGGCACCCCATGGCCATTACTGCAGCCCTATCTCACCCCTTCCTTAAGATGGGAGACAATGACAGGAGCCTCAAGGCAGAAGATGCTTCAGCCATACCCCTATTGCTGTTCCACTTCCACCCACCCCTCCTCAGTGGTGCTACCACTTAGCAGAATTCCAGCCTGTGGGGAGTCAGGAAGGCACCCTCTTTTCAATCCCCCAAATTTGTCTCCTCCCTTCCCAAAATAGTGTAACAGAGCCATGCTGTTTCTGTTGGCAGGGGTCCTCCACATGCATCTGTCACATGCCTAAACATAACCATTTTGAGTCTTAACTGCCCATCTGCTAGCAATGCAAATGGATTGCTCAGGATTCAACCAAGATTCAGGTGCTGGATGCCTGGGGATCCGATTCTTTCCTTGCACCTTGTGCAATCATTTACACCTGTGTGACATGGGCATAACACCCATCGCTTTCATCTTGGAGAGAATATCTTCTGCAGCAGAAAACCACAAAACCTAGCAGGTTTCAGGTTATTTTCCATGCATTGACAAAGAGCCAGGTTTAAATAGGATTGCTTCTGACTAACTCAGGGGCCATGCTCAGACTTCAAATTGTGGCTTGCGGAGGGGTTGAAAATGGAACAGAGATTTTTCAGGATCAGACCATACCTCTGACTTCTCTCCAAGTTCTGACTCCTAGTTTTAGAAATTCTCTATTAGACAGTGGCAGATTTAGGGTTAGTGGGTCCCTGTGCTCAGCTTCATTTTTGAGGCCCTTCTTTGGGACCCAGCCAAGAAAAAGAACATTCTCTCTTTTCTTCCCCCAACACACACTCCCATTTTTCAATCTTTTTTCTTCATCCTCCTCCTATAAATAATAGGAAGTAAATGAAAATAAAGTGAGGTACCTTGATTGTTTTTATAATTGAACTTATTTTTCCACAGACCACGTGAAAATCACTGAGGGTCTCAGCAGACCACTTAATGATCTTTCCTGATATTGTTTGTACTATTAGCTAACTATGGTAAAGCACTTTGGATTAGAGCACTTCATAAATTTTTTTTTAAAAAACCCTTGGGGTGCGGGGTCTGGCCAGAAGTTAGGTGTGAGAGAGGGCTCAGGGCCGAGGCAGGGGGTTGGGGTGTGGAGCACTTACCTGTGACAGCTCCTGTTTAGTGCGAGGGATGCAGGTGGGGATGTGGGGGGGGTGCAGGGGTCAGGGATGGGAGTGTGTAAGGGGAGGTGCAGGAGGCAGGGAGGGCAGGGGGCTTAGGGTGTGGGGGGCAGGGGTGTGGGGGGTGCAGGAGTCAGGGAGGGAAGAGGGCTTTGTGTGTGTGTCAGGGGTGCAGAAGACAGTTGGGAGTGTGGGGGAGGTGCAGGAGTCAGGGCAGGGGGCTGGGGAAGTGTGAGGAGGGTGCAGAAGTCAGGGCAGAAGGCGGGGTGTGAGAGGGATGCAGGAGTCAGGGCAGGGGACATTATTAAACCTCTTGGAATCCTTTTGGAATGTGTTTGACACGTAAGTGTAATTTTGATTTATGTAATACAGAAGTGCAACTTGGAAAATTCTTCCTGCCATATTCCTTTAAAATCTCTTTAGTCAAACCAAGTAATTTAATTATGTTTCATCTTGAGAAAAGAAGCTTGATGGGAGACCTATAACAGTCTTCAAAGATGTTAAAGGCTGTTCTAAAGAGGACCGGTTTCAGAGTAGCAGCCGTGTTAGTCTGTAGCCACAAAAAGAACCAGAGTACTTGTGACACCTTAGAGATTAACAAATTTATTTGAGCATAAGCTTTCGTGGGCTACAGCGATCAGTTGTTCTCCCTGTCCATGGAAGATAGGACAAGAAGTGTAATGGGCTTAATCTGCAGCAAGGGAGATTTAGGTTAGATAGTAAGAAAAACTTTCTAACTATAAGGGTAGTTAAGCTCTAGAATGGGCTTCCAAGGGATGCTGTGGAAATCCCATCATTGGAGGTTTTTAAGAACAGGTTAGACAACACCTGGCCGAATGGTCTAAGTTTACTTGGTCCTGCCTCAGTGCAGGAGGCTGGACTAGATGATGTCTCCAGATCTCTTCCAGTCCAACATTTCTATGATGGAAACTGATCTGGTCTGTAGTATTTTCAGCATGCTTATCTGTCATTAATAAGTATTCTGCATAGATGTGAACACAATTTTGAAGCTTGTAAAAATGCTTAGAAATGACTTTATACACTTTGTGGTATGGGTAGCTGCCCACTGTCCATTAACTAGTCACTTCCACACCACGTATTTGTCAAATCTAAATCCAGACAAGGACACTCATGACTTTGGCCTAAAGGGCTTTAGGGGGAAAGCTTTGATTGAAAAGATACCTGTGCATCTTCAGCAAGGCAATGTCTGCCCCACCAGGTTCCTTGAATATTCTCTCAACATCTCGGATTTGCACAGACGCCTCATCTGCCCTTTCAGTATGTAGTCCAAGGAAGATTCTATATGAAGAAGGCCTAGGTGACCTGTAAGAGGTGATTGCATATGGTGAGGTTCTATACAGATAATCAGGGCTTGCAGCCCTGCTGATTAGGGAGCAAGTCCTGGAGAACTGTAGTTGGTAGGGAGCTGGGACACACTGATGATTTTTGCAAAAATCTAAGCATTAGTTATTTTTTTAAATGTTTAGCTCTTATAGTTATCAAGAAATCCAGAGTCTATAAAGTGATGTCATGTTTTCTTCCTGAATCTGCAGATATACTGCTCCAGCAGCTTTGCTGCTGCTCAGAGCTTTCCCAAGTAGCAACAGTGGACATGTGATCAATTTCACAGCTGCTACTCAAAATCCTATGAGGGAAGGTGCACAGGGGGTACAGTGAAAATGACAATGTTTGACCAAGATACAAGCAGTAACAGAGACAGGTAGAGGAGCTATTTACTGGGGAGGAAGACCCGAAACAAGGGGTAGACATACGCTCTCCTCCTCTGCCCCAGCAACCAAGAGACTGGGAAAAGGGTAGAAGAGTGACATAAACCCTCCCTATGCAGCAGCAGCCAGTCGGGGGATCGATAGAGTGGTGGAGAGCCCATCTGTTTTTGCAATACCCAGAAAAGTGGAGGAGCGCAGAATGGTGCCATGGTTAGAATGTGGTGCTAGGAATAGGATGATGGTAGAGGAAGAAGGAACTCTGGGAACTCTATCAGCAACCAGAGGAATGTAGGCATGGGAGGGGTGGATGGGGTGCACAGATTACTACAGTGATGTGTGTGGTGTTCAAGAGCCTACACAAACAAGGGAGCGTCACTTTTATCAGGCATTGACCTACCAGAGACAGATATGAAGGATAGCTCCTTCAGTAAGTTCAGGAGATAGCACCCTGGTATTAATCACAGCATCCTTTATTTTAGCTGAAGCTAGGGTGGTGGGAGTGGGAGGGGATAGGCTTCTCATCAGGGTGTTTTCACTGTTATTCCTGCTAAATCTTTCATATTGCACTAAAGCTAATAGTAGGTACAGTCCTCTAGCTAGTAGAAAATTTGTCACACTGCACATCCCAGAATATTGAAGGAACTGCCACATGAAATCTCAAGCCCAACAGCAAGGATTTTTAATGTATCTGTAAACTCAGGAGCTGTACTCGATCACTGGAGAATTGCTAATATAGTTCCTATTTTTAAGAAAGAAAAAAAGGTGACCCAGGAAACTACAGGCTCATTAGTTTGACCTCAATTGTATGCACGGTCTTGGAACAAATTTTAAAAAAGAAAATAGTTAAGGACATAATGGTAAAGGGCAATTGGGATAAAGTATAACACGATTTTACAAAAGGTAGATCTATCTTTGAGAAGATAATTGATTTTTTAGACAAAGGAAAAGCACTAGATCTAATCTACTTGGATTTCAGTAAGGCAATTTAATACACTCCACATGGGAAATTATTAGTTAAACTGGGGAAGATGGAGATTAATATGAATATTGAAAGGTAGATAAGGAGCTGGCTAAAGGGAAGACTACAATGGATCATACTGAAAGGTGAACTGTCAGGCTGGAGGGAGGTTAGTAGTGGAGTTCTTTGGGGATCAGTCCTGGGACCAATCTTAGTTAACATTTTCATTCATTACCTTGGCACAAAAAGTGGGGATGTGCCAATAAAATTTGCACATGACACAAAATGTGAAGGTATTGCTAATACAGAGCAGGACCAGAATATCATACAAGAAGATTTGGAGTACCTTATAAACTGGAGTAATAGAAATGTGATGAAATTTAATAGTGCAAAGTGCAAGGTCATGCATTTAGGGACTAACAACAAGAATTTTTGCTATAAGCTGGGGATTTATCAGTTGGAAGCGATAGAGGAGGAGAAAGATCTGGGTGTATTTGTCAATGACTATGAGCCGCCAATGTAATGCGGCCGTGAAAAAAACTAATGCAATCCTAGGGTGCATCAGGCGAGGTATTTCCAATAGAGATAGGGAAGTGCTATTGCCATTATACAATACACTGGTGGGACCCTATCTGTAATGCTATGTTCAGTTCTGGTCTCCCATGGTTAAGAAAGATGAATTCAAACTGGAACAGTGAAGAGAAGGGCTACTAAGATGACCAGAGGACTGGAAACCCTTCTTTATAAAAGGAGACTCAAGGAGCATGGCTTGCTTAGCCTAACCAAACAAAGGCATCGTGAAGGTGAATGCCTGTCTGCGAAGATGGTGTCGCCTGGAGGGCTTTGGCTTCCTCGACCACGGGATGCTATTCGAGGAAGGACTGCTAGGCGGAGATGGCGTTCACCTTTCGAGGAGGGGAAAGGCCTTATTTGCGCACAGACTGGCTAACCTAGTAAGGAAAGCTTTAAACTAGGTTCAACGGGGACAGGTGAGCAAACCCCACAGGTAAGTGGGGAACAAGACCTGGGAAATGGGTCGGAAACAGGAGGAAGCGTGGGCTATAATGGCAGAGAGAAAGGAGGGTCAGGGCAAAGCTGGGAGGCAGGATCAAACCAGTATCTTAGAGGCCTATATACAAATGCAAGAAGTATGGGTAATAAGCAGGAAGAACTGGAAGTGCTAATAAATAAATACAACTATGACATTGTTGGCATTACTGAAACTTGGTGGGATAATACACACGACTGGAATGTTGGTGTGGATGGGTATAGTTTGCTCAGGAAGGAGAGACAGGGGAAAAAGGGAGGAGGTGTTGCCTTATATATTAAAAATGTACACACTTGGACTGAGGTGGAGATGGACATAGGAGATGGAAGTGTTGACAGTCTCTGGGTTAGGCTAAAAGGGGTAAACAACAAGGGTGATGTCATGCTGGGAGTCTACTACAGGCCACCTAATCAGGTGGAAAAGGTGGATGAGGCTTTTTTCAAACAACTAACAAAATCATCCAAAGCCCAAGATTTGGTGGTGATGGGGGACTTCAATTATCCAGATATATGTTGGGAAAATAATACCGCGGGGCACAGACTATCCAATAAGTTCCTGGACTGCATTGCAGACAACTTTTTATTTCAGAAAGTTGAAAAAGCTACTAGGGGGGAAGCTGTTCTAGACTTGATTTTAACAAATAGGGAGGAACTCGTTGAGAATTTGAAAGTAGAAGGAAGCTTGGGTGACAGTGATCATGAAATCATAGAGTTTGCAATTCTAAGGAAGGGTAGAAGGGAGTACGGCAAAATAGAGACAATGGATTTCAGGAAGGCGGATTTTGGTAAGCTCAGGGAGCTGATAGGTAAGGTCCCATGGGAATCAAGACTGAGGGGAAAAACAACTGAGGAGAGTTGGCAGTTTTTCAAAGGGACACTATTAAGGGCCCAAAAGCAAGCTATTCCAATGGTTAGGAAAGATAGAAAATGTGGCAAAAGACCACCATGGCTTAACCATGAGATCTTGTGTGACCTACAAAATAAAAAGGCGTCATATAAAAAATGGAAACTTGGTCAGATTACAAAGGATGAATATAGGCAAATAACACAGGAATGCAGAGGCAAGATTAGAAAGGCAAAGGCACAAAATGAGCTCAAACTAGCTATGGGAATAAAGGGAAACAAGAAGACTTTTTATCAATACATTAGAAGCAAGAGGAAGACCAAGGACAGGGTAGGCCCACTGCTCAGTAAGGAGGGGGAAACAGTAACGGGAGACTTGGAAATGGCAGAGATGCTTAATTACTTCTTTGTTTCGGTCTTCACTGAGAAATCTGAAGGAATGTCTAATATAGTGAATGCTTACGGGAAGAGGGTAGGTTTAGAAGATAAAATAAAAAAAAGCAGGTAAAAAATCACTTAGAAAAGTTAGATGCCTGCAAGTCACCAGGGCCTGATGAAATTCATCCTAGAATACTCAAGGAGTTAATAGAGGAGGTATCTGAGCCTCTAGCTATTATCTCTGGGAAATCATGAGAGACGGGGGAGATTCCAGAAGACTGGAAAAGGGCAAATATAGTGCCCATCTATAAAAAGGGAAACAAAAACAACCCAGGAAACTACAGACCAGTTAGTTTAACTTCTGTGCCAGGGAACATAATGGAGCAAGTAATTAAAGAAATCATCTGCAAACACTTGGAAGGTGGTAAGGTGATAATTCTTTGATAGGATAACGAGCCTTGTGGATAAGGGAGAAGCGGTGGATGTGATATACCTAGACTTTAGTAAGGCATTTGATATGGTCTCGCATGATATTCTTATAGATAAACTAGGAAAGTACAATTTAGATGGGGCTACTATAAGGTGGGTGCATAACTGGCTGGATAACCGTACTCAGAGAGTAGTTGTTAATGGCTCCCAATCCTGCTGGAAAGGTATAACAAATGGGGTTCCGCAGGGGTCTGTTTTGGAACCAGCTCTGTTCAATATCTTCATCAACGATTTAGATGTTGGCATAGAAAGTACGCTTGTTAAGTTTGCGGATGATATCAAACTGGGAGGGATTGCAACTGCTTTGGAGGACAAGGTCAAAATTCAAAATGATCTGGACAAATTGGAGAAATGGTCTGAGGTAAACAGGATGAAGTTCAATAAAGATAAATGCAAAGTGCTCCACTTAGGAAGGAACAACCAGTTTCACGCATACAGAATGGGAAGACACTGTCTAGGAAGGAGTATGGCAGAAAGAGATCTAGGGGTCATAGTAGACCACAAGCTTAATATGAGTCAACAGTGTGATACTGTTGCAAAAAAAGCAAACGTGATTCTGGGATGCATTAACAGGTGTGTTGTAAACAAGACACGAGAAGTCATTCTTCCGCTTTACTCTGCGCTGGTTAGGCCTCAACTGGAGTATTGTGTCCAGTTCTGGGCACCGCATTTCAAGAAAGATGTGGAGAAATTGGAGAAGGTCCAGAGAAGAGCAATAAGAATGATTAAAGGTCTTGAGAACATGACCTATGAAGGAAGGCTGAAGGAATTGGGTTTGTTTAGTTTGGAAAAGAGAAGACTGAGAGGGGACATGATAGCAGTTTTCAGGTATCTAAAAGGGTGTCATCAGGAGGAGGGAGAAAACTTGTTCACCTTAGCCTCCAATGATAGAACAAGAAGCAATGGGCTTAAACTGCAGCAAGGGAGATTTAGGTTGGACATTAGGAAAAAGTTCCTAACTGTCAGGGTAGTTAAACACTGGAATAGATTGCCTAGGGAAGTTGTGGAATCTCCATGTCTGGAGATATTTAAGAGTAGGTTAGATAAATGTCTTTTAGGGATGGTCTAGACAGTATTTGGTGCTGCCATGAGGGCAGGGGACTGGACTTGATGACCTCTCGAGGTCCCTTCCAGTCCTAGAGTCTATGAGTCTATGAGGTATGATTGCTCTCTATAAATACATCAGAGGGACAAACATCAGGGAAGGAGAGGAGTTATTTAAGTTAAGTGCCAGTGCTGATCCAAGAACAAATGGCTATAAACTGGCCATCAACAAGTTTAGGCTTGAAATCAGAAGAAGGTTTCTAACTATCAGAGGAATGAAGGTCTGAAACAGCCTACCAAGGGAAGTAGTGGGGGGTGCAAAATCTAACCAGCTTCAAGGCTGAACTTGATAAGTTTATGGAGGGGATGGTATGATGAGACTGCCTACAATGGCATGGAGCCCTTCTGTGATTGCTACTAGCAAAAATCCCCAATGGCCAGAGATGAGGCACTAGATGGGGTGGGCTCTGAGTTATTACTTAGAATTCTTTCCCAGGAGTTTGGTCAGTGGGTTTTGCTGACATGCTCAGGGTTCAACTGATCACTATATTTGGGGATGGGAAGGAATTTTCCTGCAAGTCAGATTGACAGAGATTCTGGGTTTTTTTTGCCACCTTCTGCACCATGGGGCACAGGTAGGATGACCAGATATCACGATTTTATAGGAAGTCTCGATATTTGGGGCTTTTTCTTATATAGGCACCTATTACCCCACAACCTCATTGTCATAAACAGATGGTTAAGGGTTAATGTCTCTTTTACCTGTAAAGGGTTAAGAAGCTCAATAAACCTGGCTGACACCTGACCAGAGGACCAATAGGGGGACAAGATACTTTCAAATCTTGGTGGAGGGAAGTATTTGTTTGTGCTTTTTGTTCTGTTGGTTGTTCGCTCTTGAGGCTAAGAGGGACCAGAGGTACACTTAGGTTTTCCCAATCTTTCTGAATCAGTCTTTCATGTTTCAAAATAGTAAGTAATAGCCAGGTGGATTAGTCTTATGTTTGTTTTCTTAACTTGTAAATGTGTCTTTTTGCTGGAAGGATTTTTACTTCTGTTTGCTGTAACTTTGAATCTCAGACTTGGGGTGGGGGGAGTCCCTCTAGTCTATATGAATCTGAGTACCCTGTAAAGCATTTTCCATCCTGATTTTACAGAGATAAATTTTTACCTTTTCTTTCTTTAATTAAAAGCTTTCTTTTTAAGAACCTGATTGATTTTTCCTTGTTTTAGAATCCAAGGGATTGAGTCTAAACTCACCAGGGATTGATGGGGGGGAAAGGAGGGGGATGGTTAAATTCTCCTTGTTATAAGACCCAAGGGGTTTGGGTCTTGGGTTCTCCAGGGAAGGTTTTGGGGGAACAGAAGTGTGCCAGACACAGACTTCTGGTTGGTGGCAGCGTACCAAATTTAAGCTAGTAATTAAGCTTAAAAGTGATCATGCAGGTCCCCACTTCTTGAACCCTAAAGTTCAAAGTGGGGAAAAAACCTTGACACCCATCCTGATTTTTCACACTTGCTATCTGGTCTCCCTAGGCACAGGCCACTTGCTGGTTTAAACTTGAGTAAATGGGGGATTCTCTGTAACTTGACGTCTTTAACCCATGATTTGAGAACTTCAGTAACTCAGCCAGAGATTCAGGATCTATTACAGGAGAAGGTGGGTAAGGTTCTGTGGTCTACAATGTGCAGAGGTTAGATTAGATTATCACAATGCTCCCTTCTGGCCTTTAGGTCTATGAAATCATATTTTTGGTCATCTCTTTGTATCAGAATCTGAAAAACAAAACACGTTCTGGTCTCAGCTGGGAATTTTGCATCTATAAATGTCATCTATGTGACAGTTTGAATGCAACAATAAAACTGCAAATATTCAAACTCTTATAGCTACAGCAACCATGAAGTCAGATGACTAGATACTCTGTTTTGGATGCAAAGTTTTGCTTATTAAGGTCTCTTCACATATCCCACTAACATTTATTATGACATGAAGCTTTCTTTTCAGCCATCAATTTGTCAGCTTCACATAGCTGGGTGACTCCTCAAGATAGTAAGTTGCTCTCTTGAGATATCTGAGCATCTCTTGCTTATTCCACATGCACAAAATCAGGGCCTGAATGTGCTGCCCTTACAGATATGAACAGGTACATTATTCAGTAAGGATCCTCGCTCTTATCCTCTCTCTTTCTCTCTGCTCTAACTTGAATGAACTGAGCTTGGGGATGAGAAGTAACAGAGCAGTTAACCACTCTAAGAACCATCATGTAGGTGCAGCATTGACTGGTTAAGAACATAAGAATGGCCCCACTGGGTCAGACCAAAGGTTCACCTAGCCCGGTATCCTGTCTTCCAACAGTGACCAGTTCCAGGGGCCCGAGATGGAATGAAGAGAACAGGTAATCAAGTGATCCATCCCCTGTTACTCATTCCCACCTTCTGGCAAAAACCAGCTTCTGGTTCAGACAGATCAAAGAAACACCTTGCCAGGCACACTTTTTTCCCCTTTGATATTCCTCTCCAGTTGTAGGAAATATCTGCATCTAGCTACAATAGACACTTACCGCTCTAAGCAGTGTTTGGCGGTAAGAACCCACTGTGGGGCTATCAGAGTGCCACCACAAAAATGCATGTTGAAACTGGAATAGAAAGGAAAGGCATGAGATTAGTTTGAGAATGTGAAGTTAATTCTCCACTATCACAGCAATGCACAGTGAGGACTACTGGTAAACTATCATCTTTGCTTATTCAGGAGCTTTTAGGATTCCCAGATTTTATTCTACAGATCATGAGAAAATAAATACTGATTTTCATCAAGAGCTGAGGTTTGGTTGACTCAAAACATGAGAAAAGATAGTTGACACCTATCTTGAATTTTGAAAGATTGTCCCAATTTCAACAGGAGTGTTCTATGTTCAGAAGTATAATCAGTAATATGACATATATTAACTAGGGCTATCAAGCGATTAAAAAAATTAATTGCCATTAATTGTGTGATTAAAAAGATTAATTGCATGATTAATCGCAATGTATTTTGGAGGTTTTCTACGTTTTCAAATATATTCATTTCAATTACAACATGGAATACAAAGTGTATAATGCTCACTTTATATTTATTTTTATTACAAATATTTGCATTGTAAAAAACAAAAGAAATAGTATTGTTCAATTCACCTCATACAAGTATTGCAGTGCAATCTCTTTATCATAAAAGTTGAACCTACAAATATAGAATTATGTACAAAAAAACTGCATTGAAAAATAAAACAATGTAAAATTTTAGCGCCTACAACGCCACTCAGTTCTACTTCAGCCAATCGCTCAGACAAACCAACTTGGTTACAATTTGCAGGAGATAATGCCGCCCACTTCTAGTTTATAGTGTCACCTGAAAGTGAGAACCGGCATTTGCATGGCACTCTTGTAGCAGGCATTGCAAAATATTTACGTGCCAGATGTGCTAAAGATTCATATGTCCCTTCATCTTCAACCACCATTCCATAGAATATGCGTCCATACTCATGATGGGTTCTGCTCGATAACGATCCAAAGCAGAGAAGACCGATGTATGTTCATTTTCATCATCTGAATCAGATGCCATCAGCGGAAGGCTGATTTTCATTTTTGGTGGTTCAGGTTCTGTAGTTTCCACATCTGAGTGTTGCTCTTTGAAGACTTCTGAAAGCATGCTCCACACCTTGTCCCTCTCAGATTTTGGACAGCATTTCTGATTCTTAAACCTTGGGTCAAGTGTTGTAGCTATTTTTAGAAATCTCACATTGGTGTCTTCTTTGCCTTTTGTCAAATCTGTTGTGAAAGTGTTCTTAAAACAAACATATGCTCGGTCATCATCCGACACTGCTATAAAATGAAATATACGCAGAATGCCGGTAAAACAGAGCCAAAGACATACAATTCTCGCCTAAGGAGTTCAGTCACAAATATAACCCATTATTTTTTAACGAGCATCATCAGCATGGAAGCATGTACTCTGGAATGGAGGGCGAAGCATGAAGGGGCATACAAATGTTTAGCATATCTAGAACGTAAATACCTTGCAACGCCAGCTACAAAAATGCCATGCGAATGCCTGTTCTCACTTTCAGGTGACATTGTAAATCAGAAGCAGGCAGCAGTATCTCCTGTAAATGTAAACAGACTTGTTTGTCTTAGCAATTAGCTGAACAAGAAGTAGGACTGAGTGGATTTGTAGGCTCTAAAGTTTTACATTGTTTTGTTTTTGAGTGCAGTTATATAACAAAAAAAATCTACATTTGCAAGTTGCACTTTCATGATAAAGAGATTGCACTACAGTACCTTTATGAGGTGAATTGAAAAATACTGTTTCTTTTATAATTTTTACAGTGCAAATATTTGGAACAAAAATGTAAAGTGAGCACTGTACACTTTGTATTGTGTTGTAATAGAAATCAATATATTTGAAAATGTAGAAACATCTGAAAAAATTTAATGAATTTCAATTGATATTCTATTGCTTAACAGTGTGATTAATCATGATTAATTCTTTTAATCATGATAATTTTTTGAGTTAATTGCATGAGTTAACTGTGATTAATTGACAGCCCTAATCTTAACCAGTTGGTTTGTGGTGTCCTACTGGACAAATTGCAAAAGCTTGCAACCATGTATAGCTGTGAGTAGGTGACTTGAACTATAGCAGTAGATAGGCATATATAATGGATGCCAAGGTATACAATTTTCATTGCCTTGAGGACAACATTTTTTATGGTGACCAGCAGATTTTTGTGGGCATTTTCATCAGTCCTTTTCTTAGCACTGCTAGAGCTCTATAACTAACCACAACCAACATGACACTGAAAACGTTAGGTCATGGAGATTATGGTTTTTATGTGGCTCTGATCAAAGTCAATGGAAGTATTGTCATTGGCTGCAGTGGAAAGAGGACTGGATCCTGTATAAGCAAGGATGACAGAAATCCATCTGTACAAATTTTAAATTGCTAGCTCCACCCCTGGGTCTAAATCCCGATGGCAGAATACAAATAACTCCCATTGCGTTCAATGGGAATTATTTGTTTCCCACGTCAGTAAAATTAAAGCAGATTTTGGACTAGTGGCTCAAATCTGCCCTATGTAAATGTTTAGGACAAAATAGGAGGGGTTCTAGTTAACTAAATTATGTTTACTAGCTCGGGGCAATCTTGTCAAGAGGAAAAAAGGTTGTGCAATATATTTTGTTTAAAAGATTTATTTTAGAGGCATTTCCGTTTGGAGGCATTTTTAGGGAGAGATCAAGATTACTCTCCAGAAGGCGTCAGCTCCACATACAGAAACATGAAGAGTTAGGTCTTTTCTGTAAAGTTGTTACTGAGGTGTTTTGTAAGTTGTAATGCAATGTGGAATAGTTATACCTTGTCCTGAGACTGATTTGCCAGGGCCAAGAGTGTGGATTTGAAACACAGCCGCCCACAATCCTTGTAGGGCACAGCTTTGGAAGGACCTTGGCTTTTCCACACTTATATTTGGGAGAAGCTAAAAAACAAAATGAAGTCAACCTGAAGAATTTTAAAGCAGCTGTTATACCATCCACAATATATTTAAATAAATGGGGAGAGGAATGTTGTCGTTACACCTTCTCTAGCTTGTTACTCTTTATGAAGGGATTACACAGCAAAAACTGCATAAACATTATTAGGTTATTCTTCCCTGAAACAGTTAATAATGTCTGTGACCAAAATACTGCTTTCAAGATGACAACACATTGATTTACATGGCAAAAAGTTTACAGATGTATCATTTGGATATCAGTGAGTCAGAAACAAAATGGGGCTAAAATTAAAATAAGGGGGGGGGGAAGAACAAAAGAAAAATAAGAAAACACATTCCCCAAATTGCCTCAGTAAGTATCCTTTCATCTCTGACTGAGTACAACAACCCTAAAAAACATATCTTCTGACTGCATTTAAACTAATCTGTAGCAATGGTAAATGAAGTTTAGTCACTGTCTCTGTGTTCCCCACCAATGGATACGTTTTCAGAGTTGTCCCTCTTTAAAAGTGTTAGGGAAATCCAGGGCCATCCTCTCCACCGGGGCCTGATCCAGGGCATAATGGAGGGCAGCTTACAGTTGCCTCCCTGGATCACTTGCTACCCTCTCTTCCCACAAGATAAAGTAAAGAACTGAAAATAAAAATAAAGTTTCTACCCTTCACAGTTTCACTAGTCCTTTCTTTGCAGGAATGGTCAGGCCACAGTAGCTCACTAGGGAGTGCAGTTTACTTCCACTGTCTGCCTGCCACTCAGCTACTCTCTCTAACCTCCTCCTCCTCCAACCTTTGCAGGTGGGGTGTGGTGAGGCTGCCTGGGCCCAGAACTGCTCTTTAAACCCTTCTTCTCTATTGTGGAGTTTGTATACCCTACAATAAAGCCAGTGGGGTTGGTTTACAGTTGTGGTGTGTGTATCTTGCAGTATCACTTACTCTGCTTACCTGCTCTGTTCTGGGGTTTGGTAAGGGATACTCCCAAAGGACAAGCATCATGTGTCCATCTTACAAGAACATCGAGGGGAGAAATTATATACATTATTGGGGCAGGGATTGTCTCTTTGTTTTATGCTTGTACAGTGCTGAACACAGTGGGCTGTGGCTTCTAGATGCTACTGTAGTACAGCAACACATAATTAATTAACTGACAGGCAATCCAGCTCCCAGCCATAGGCTGTATTTTCAAGCTCTTGTGTGTGCACGTTAGGTACAGTGTAAGCACATATTTGCATATACATTATTTTAATTTTTAAAAGGTTTCAGCTAGTTTGGCTATTTTTAGGGAGAGATCTCGCAAACCCACCTCTTCTTAGTTACTGTTTCAAACAAATTGTTTTAGGAAAATGTCTGTGGTCAATGTAATATTTGCCATTACAAGCAAACCAGAGTGCTCCTGTTTTTCTGCACTTTTAAAATCCTATTCCAGAGAGCTCAAAAGTTGGAGTTACATCTTGAGTTCCATATGCAGTCAGACCTCCTATTTAATTCAGTGAGTCCCAGGGTTTTGATTTGCACACAGTATCTTGGATATGAATTATTAACCCTTGCAGAATAAAATCTTTAGAAAGCATGTATTGGGGATAGTCTCATTTCAGGTCACTGTTGTTGTGGTTATTTATTTGTATTGCAGTATGGCCTACCGGCCACTACCTCATTGCGCTAGGCACTGAACATACATAACAAAATACCAACTCCTACCCCAAATAGCTTACAGTGTAACTGTAAGACAAAAGACAACAGGTGGATACAACGAACATTTGGGGGTGGAGAGCACAAGGTAAGAGTGAGATGATTACAATCAGTGTGGGAAGCAGAAGTCACAGCCCACTAGCTGCCTGTGTTTTGTCAGATGCATGCGTGCAGCTCCTGTTCATGTCTCCTAGAAGCTAGAATATGAGCCTTGCTCTATAAATTCAATACAAAGCTTGGAGTAAAACATGCACCTTCAATGCTTTCTCTTTCTTGACCCCCAAATGCCTTTCCTTTTAAGTAAACAAATTAATGGGCTTTGCTCTTAAATATTTAAGGCCAGATGCACTCCCCAGCCACCATGAAGGGCATTTTGCCAGGGAAGGGCAGATTTATTTTTATGTCTAGGACTGCAGCCCTCCAGCAGAGGATCCCAGGAAGATGCACTAAATAAGAATATCTCTAGGTCAGCCTGGCTCAGCCTTCTCCTTACTTGTGCCAGTTGACAGAATAACAGTGAGAGCAACCTGCAGATTTAGGGCCTGATCCAAAACCCACTGAAGCCAGTGGGAAGACTCCCATTCAATTTAATGGAATTTAGATCAGGCCTATCCTCTGGGATGGGGTTTAGTTACAACCGCGAATAAGAACCTCTGCATAGAGTTTGCCCAAGATGTTTTAAGAGTGATTAGTGATCGGGGCGGGTCCAGGCCCCAGCATGCCAAGCGCGTGCTTGGGGCGGCATGCCAAGGGGGCGCTCTGCCAGTCGCCGGGAGGGCGGCAGGGAGGGTGCCTTCGGCGACATGCCTGCCAAGGGTCCGCTGGTCCCACGACTTCGGTGGAGCTGCGGGACCAGTGGACCCTCTGCAGGCACGCCTGCGGGAGGTCCACCAGAGCTGCGGGGCCGGCGACCAGCAGAGCGCTCCCTCATGGCATGCTGCCATGCTTGGGGAGGCGAAATGTCTAAAGCTGCCCCTGCTAGTGATGTGGGGTGCTTCAGTTTTTGGATGACTACCTCCAGCAATGACAAACAGCATATTCTGTAGAGATCAGACAATCTTGTAGCGATTAGACACCACTTTCTTACCTAAACTTTAGCTGATTATGACCAGCAGATGCTGTTGTCAGTTACATGGAGCTATAATTTGAAATACAAAGCTGTTGTTAAAGCCTGTATTTTCCACTCAGATTAAAAAATAAAATTACCCATCGCAAGTGTCATAAAACATTTTCAATAGTGTAAATGGGGGAGACAAGACTCTAAAGAATAATTACGGCACTTGGTGATTTCACAGTATTCCCAGGCTTTCTTCGGGTCTGTCGTATAGCACCAAGGACCATTAATATCTCCGTCAGGATTCCTGCAATACTATAATAAATACAGAAATGAACAAACAAACAGTGAAGCTCTGAGAATTAAGAAGGGAATTAAAAAGTTATTGATTTATGCTTTTATAAAATAAAACTAAATATTGGATTTTTTTCCCCAGACACTATTTCACTGTTTTGTCAATAATCAATTATTCTCATTGCAATAAACTCCTTTGTTTTCTTTTTCTCAAAACTGTTAGATGAATTTAGGGAAATGTCATGAAAGAAAAACTGATACACCTTTCTTCAGCCAGGCAAGCCACAAATAGCAGAGCCAGCCTGAAACTCCAATTGCTCCAATGACTCAAGGGTACAACAAACATAAGATGGGACTTTCCTACAGCGCTCAGCGTTGGCCTAACTCTGTTATCATTGAAGTCAATCAGAGTGGTTAAGCCAATGCTAAGCACATTTCCAAATCCCACTTTGTTTTCAAGATCTTGAGGAGATGGCAAAGAGCATCTGTTTTGAGGTTTGCAAGGTACCCCATATGTCATGGGACCAGGCAGGTACAGTGAAAGCTTCTCTTACATAGCTTGCCAATGCACATCATTCACAACCTGCATATCAATACTTAAACACTGCAGTGCTCAGAAATGTCTAAGGGCTGGTCTACACTTGGAGGGGGCGGGAATCGATCTAAGATACGCAACTTCTCAACTTCAGCTATGTGAATAGCATAGCTGAAGTCGAAGTATCTTAGATCGAGTTACCTACCGTCCTCACGGGGCGGGATCGACGTCCACGGCTCCCCCTGTCGACTCCACTACCGCCGTTCGCGTTGGTGGAGTTCCGGAGTCGACAGGAGCACATTCGGGGATCGATATATTGCGTCTAGATGATATGGCTGGCCGATACGGCCGGTAGTGAAGATGTACCCTAAATGTTTCCGCTCCTCTCCACCATTTGTGTCAGTTGTGAGCTGACCCCTGAGAATCTGCTGAATTCTCTTGTGGGTTTTTTCGTGAATAAACATATCCAATATCATTAGAATATGTTTATTTACACAGGCTTTTTCCTGAGTTAATACTTAGGAAGGAGGGGATTGCTTTGGATGTGGGGTGGGAGCTAGAGTCTTTTCTATTAGGAAGGTGCTATGGTGTAAGATGTAATTGATTTTATCTGCACTCAGCATTTTATCTCAATGCATTTGAAAAAAGAACTATGTCAAACAGGCTCTCACCCCAAATTCTGCCTAGGGTGTTAACCAGTTGTGCCACCTAGCCACAGCTTAGGGGCAAATCCATCTCTCTGGGCTCAATCTGAAATGCTGGGGATTTGTGCAGGTGGTAGGAAGAGGAATGAATCTTTCTCCAACACCAAAGAATGATCATAGCATAGCCTGTTTGATTCCCTCTCTGAGGAATACATATTTCATATCAAATTAGTGAATTATCATAGAATATCAGGGTTGGAAGGGACCTCAGGAGGTCATCTAGTCTAACCCCCTTCTCAAAGCAGGACCAATCCCCAGGCAGGTTTTTGCCTCAGATTCCTAAATGACCCCCTCAAGGACTGAACTCACAACCCTAGGTTTAACAGGCCAGTGCTCAAACCACTGAGCTATCCCTCCCCGCTATGTTTGGGTGCATCCATTAATCTTTCCCAAAACCAACCCCCACCCAAATGCAATGGACAGTTCTGATAAATATGCCCTAATTTCAGTTCATGAAAGAAAAGCACTTCTGCTGTAGATTAGAAACATAACAAAAACAAACAAACAGGGCCTAATCCTGCAAAAGCGTACTCATGCAAGTAGACTTTACTGGTACTTGCAGATCCATTAATATCAAGGGGACTATCAAAGCTGCCAAGATTTGGGTTTCTCCAGGTGCAGCTTTTCTCATGGATGAATGAGAGTGCAGAATTCCAGCTCCAAACGTTCAGAAATCAGGAGAATTCTTTTTAACGCAATTGCTGTGAGTGTTTCTTTTGAGTTCTGGACTTCCCTCTGGGGTGTGCCTCAGTTAGTGTTGCCAGCTCCCCCACAGGGACTGTCCATAAATTACATAACACATTAGGGGATGGGTTGGTCCTCAATTGTGCATGTTTGTTTTGTTGTTCCAAAGGATCGTGGGTCTTGAAAAATCACCAAAGAGCATGTTATATAATTTATAGGCAGCCCCAAACATGCAAAGCCCAGCTGGCCCCAGCTGCAGGAGCTCTCGCTGGCTGGAATCTAGTTTACACCATGAAGCAGCTTCTTCCTGCACCCCTACATTCTAACTCTCTACCCCACTAGCCCAGCAATTACTTAGGCACCTCCTAATCCCCACATCAATTTTGCTGCCATACAACCCCATATCTGCCCAAAGTCCAATAAATTATGCACCCCAGCCCCCCACATCTCCCCCTTGCTGCTCAGAGCACCTTTGCTCTGACTGCAGCTCTACACATTCTTCATCCCCCTGTTCCCATATGAGGTGTTGGAGGCTGCAGAGGGGAAGGGGGAGGGAGACAGCAGATGGACCCATTGCTCCCAGGACGGGAGGAGGGAGAGAGACTTTTTCTGCCCCCTCCTCCTGTGAAAATGGTGTCAGCTGCTCCCTTTGCCCTATCAGTTTACCTCAAAACTCTCCTCAGCTGCTACGGGGAGGGAGAGCGCAGCCTGCTGCAGCCCTGCTCCACCCCAGCAGGCAGGGAAGTGGGGCAGGCACCCAATCAGAGGGAGTTTATCCCCCAGTGGGATTTGGGAACTGGAATTTTTCATTGGGAGTCTGAGTCCAGCGGAGGCCAAAACCACATTACTGAGGATGAAATGGAGGAAACTGGCAATGCTAAGAGTGCCCCGTGTGTCCTACACACACCCTGCCACAAGCCATGGCAGGGGTAGGACATGGAACCACACAAAACTTGGCACTGTTGGGTGCAAGGGGGAGTGTCAGGGTAGCTGGAGGGGTGCTGGGATAGGCAGGAGTGCCAGCAGCCTTTTTGGCACCCTAGGCGGCGGAAGGTCTTGCACCCAAAATGGTGCCCCTGACAGAGGCGGCGGAAGGTTCCACCCCCGAAATACCAATGACGACTGGATGTTCGGCCATCGCAGTTGCCGCCCCATAACTGTCAGCGCCTTAGGTGACTGCCTAGGTCGCCTAATGGATTGTGCTGGCCCTGGGGGTAGGAGGGTGGCTGTGGGGTGGCTGTGTCCTGGGATGGGCCATAGGTGCTGTCTGGAGGGATGTTTGAGGAGTGTGCTGTGGCTGGAGAAGCCTGGAACCAGTCTTGTGTCCCCCCCACCTTCTGTCCCGGCTGCTACCACAAACTGCTCCTTCAGCAGGGGAGGCTACCTGCAGATCTGTTCACTTGAATAAGAGTTTTTACATGATCAGGTTCTTAGTTTGTCCTGAGAAAAGTAAATTAAAATAAGACGAGTTCTTCAGTGTTCCACAAATATGTCAGAGCAGAAAGAGTGACTGCTCGACAGAGGGAAGCATTGGCAGAACCGCTGCTTACGTTTCTCTCCAGCCCTGCCCGGGGATGAGTCACTGGCGTGAAATAATCATGGCTGTGAGGTTTCTGTGAACTCCATTCTTGACAAGTCTTGCCACTCGCAGTGGTTGCTATTGTACCACGATAGTCTAGACCATTGCCAACTACACAGTCTGCAACTAGGAAAGAAAACAAGAGAGAGTGATTCTTTGCTACAGATCACTGGGCCAAATTCAGAGGTTATGTACTTTTGGTATTAAAATGCCCTGTGGTATAGCAGAAAAAGAAACTAGCAGGATGGTATAAGATAGAGTAGGCTAGGATATTGCTGGAGATGAGCAAAATACTGATAATGAAAATGTTGTTTGTTTTTTGTCAAAATGTGTGTTGGGAATTCACAAAATGTGTGAATTTAGAGCAATTTTATGAAATTCCAATTTTATTTCATAAAATATCAGGCCAAATATCTTCTACAATTGAATTAGGAAAACACAATTGAAAAAGCTCCCATTACACCAGTTCCTTGCTTGGTTGGTGTCACCAGGGTACTCTCAGGAGAGTTTCAGAGTTAATAATTAATGAAGATGAATGGGGCAGTTCACACTTCTCTGAGCTCCAGTTTCAGGCTCTCTGAAAACATACGCAGACGTCATGCATCACTTACACTGGGGCCACATCTTGAAGCTTTTCCTGGCAGCCCTGAGTGTTAGAATATTTTTGAAAGGAAAGGTTAGATACATCTGACCTCACATGACTCTAGAAGTCAGGGCCTCAGGCATGTATCTGAAGCACTAATGCATACGGACTTGATGGTGCAAGTTGTTAAGGCCTGGCTTCAATGGGACTGCTCATATGCTTAAGGTTAAATATGTACTTAAGCATTTTGATGGATGGAAGCCATATTAAATGCTATAAGACTTCGACATAATGACTATATTTTGCTGGTTACCTGTTTGGGTGGCTGTTGTTGTACGAAGGGTTGATACCATAGTTGGCCGAGGGGGCTTCGGTAAATTTATTTGTGTATTGCTACACCGCCTCAGATTGCAGTATTCCCATCTCACACTGGGATCAATGGTATAACACCACGGGGCTCTATCACCATCTGGGTTTCTGCAATAGTTCTGCCTCAAGTCCCTACAAATATAAATACAGTGTGTTCTTATTCATCCTAAGGCACTGAAAGGGTTTACAGGAACCTCCTACAAAACCAAAGTACGCATGCTGGCACTAAAGAAATTGTATATTGTGATACAGCAGGACCAGGGAGAGATAGGAGAGTAGCAGAAGGGAAATATGTAAGGCATTTGATATGGTCTCGCATGATATTCTTATAGATAAACTAGGAAAGTACAATTTAGATGGGGCTACTATAAGGTGGGTGCATAACTGGCTGGATAACCGTACTCAGAGAGTAGTTGTTAATGGCTCCCAATCCTGCTGGAAAGGTATAACAAGTGGGGTTCCGCAGGGGTCTGTTTTGGGACCGGTTCTGTTCAATATCTTCATCAACGATTTAGATGTTGGCATAGAAAGTACGCTTATTAAGTTTGCAGACGATACCAAACTGGAAGGGATTGCAACTGCTTTGGAGGACAGGGTCAAAATTCAAAATGATCTGGACAAATTGGGGAAATGGTCTGAGGTAAACAGGATGAAGTTCAATAAAGATAAATGCAAAGTGCTCCACTTAGGAAGGAACAATCAGTTTCACACATACAGAATGGGAAGAGACTGTCTAGGAAGGAATATGGCAGAAAGAGATCTAGGGGTCATAGTAGACCACAAGCTTAATATGAGACAACAGTGTGATACTGTTGCAAAAAAAGCAAACGTGATTCTGGGATGCATTAACAGGTGTGTTGTAAACAAGACACGAGAAGTCATTCTTCCGCTTTACTCTGCACTGGTCAGGCCTCAGCTGGAGTATTGTGTCCAGTTCTGGGCACCGCATTTCAAGAAAGATGTGGAGAAATTGGAGAGGGTCCAGAGAAGAGCAACAAGAATGATTAAAGGTCTTGAGAACATGACCTATGAAGGAAGGCTGAAGGAATTGGGTTTGTTTAGTTTGGAAAAGAGAAGACTGAGAGGGGACATGATAGCAGTTTTCAGGTATCTAAAAGGGTGTCATCAGGAGGAGGGAGAAAACTTGTTCACCTTAGCCTCCAATGATAGAACAAGAAGCAATGGGCTTAAACTGCAGCAAGGGAGATTTAGGTTGGACATTAGGAAAAAGTTTCTAACTGTCAGGGTAGTTAAACACTGGAATAGATTGCCTAGGGAAGTTGTGGAATCTCCATCTCTGGAGATATTTAAGAGTAGGTTAGATAAATGTCTATTAGGGATGGTCTAGACAATATTTGGTCCTGCCATGAGGGCAGGGGACTGGACTCGATGACCTCTCGAGGTCCCTTCCAGTCCTAGAGTCTATGAATCTATGAATCTATAAGCCTTAGGCTAATTAAGGCATGGTTCCCTGTAGACTAGGGAGGGTTACTACAGGTTAATTGGAGCACCAGTAGTCAATTAAGGCCCTGTCAGGAACCTAATAAACCCCCCTGCTTCAGGCAGTCAGGGGGTGTGAGGAAGGAGAGAGGACTGGAGTTTGGAGGTGTGTTGCTGAGACCTGAAAGACCAGAGAACTGGAGGAAGGGAGACCCTGCTTCAGGGACAAGGACTGAGGGTAACCCTACCCAAGGGGAAGAGGGTAAGAAACATGCAGGGGTTGAGAGCGGCTGGGGCTCAGAGTGAGAAGCAAACCTGGATCCCTCCTCTGCTTCCTTCCACTGCCACCTTCCTGGGCCACTAACAGGGCCCTTGGTACCCCAAGAGCAGAGGCAAAGGGTGACTTCTTAGCCCCCTGCCAAGAAAAGCGCAGGCCCCACCATATCAACATTGGCCATTTTGTCACAATATATTTATTTAACATATATAGCAGAAATTCTATTGCCTTCATGTGGGAAGAACAAATCCTTTATGGCTATTATATCAGCAGAGGGCTGAAGTTCATATTGACATTATAACTGGTAACATGATCCTTTTTTTACACATGAGGAAACATAAAACAATATTTGCAGAATTTTAGCCAAAAGCTGTGCCAATATCATGTTTTGCTGAATAATGACTGGTGTCATAATATTATTTTTTAAAAAGGCAAATGTATACAATAGTAGAACAGTATGCAATTATTAACTGGCGTGTTATAACCTTAGTCCCAGATTTGGACCTTAGCGTCCAAAATATGGGGGTTAGCATGAAAACCTCCAAGCTTAGTCACCAGCTTGGACCTGGTACCTGCTGCCACCACCCAAAAAATTAGAGTGTTTTGGGGCACTCTGGTCCCACTGAAAAACCTTCCCTGGGGACCCTAAGACCCAAATCCCTTGAGTCTCACAACAAAGGGAAATAATCCTTTTTCCCTTCCCCCCTCTCTGTTCCCAGTCCTGGAAACAAAAGTACTTTCCTATTCCCCCAGAGGGAATGCAAAATCAGGCTAGCCAATTCAACACACACACAGATCTCCCCGATCTCTTCCTCCCACCAATTCCCTGGTGAGTACAGACTCAATTTCCCTGAAGTAAAGAAAAACTCCAACAGGCCTTAAAAGAAAGAAAAAATACAAATGTTCTCTCTGTATAAAGATGACACAATACAGGGCAATTTCTTAAAAGAATATTGAATAAACAGCCTTATTCAAAAAGAATACAAATCAAAGCACTCCAGCACTTATATTCATGCAAATACCAAAGAAAAGAAACCATATAACTTACTATCTGATCTCTTTGTCCTTACACTTAGAAACAGAAGACTAGAAAGTAGAAACTACTTCTCCAAAGCTCAGAGACAGCAGGCAGACAGAAAACAAAAGACCCCAGACACACAATTCCCTCCACCCAAAGTTGAAAAAATCCGGTTTCCTGATTGGTTCTCTGGTCAGGTGTTTCAGGTGAAAGAGACATTAACCCTTAGCTATCTGTTTATGACATGGCGATATTGTGAAAATTGTGGATTCCATAATATTAGGCTTCCAACATAATTTTAACAGCAGGAGCCCCACCATGCATGGAGCTGACAAGAGCCTTGGCTGCCACACCCCACTCTCTGCCCTGGACCTCTGCTCTCAGCTCTGGGTGGCTGACAGTGGAAAAATCACAGAAAAGAAATAATGGACTTTATTACCACAAATAATAAGGTCCATTATTACTTTTCTGCAATTTTCCATGGCTTGCCTGCAACTCAGCCACAATTTTTTGACAATCATCCTGCAATTCAAGTAGTGCCTTAGGAACTATGTATTAATAAATATTCAAACAGATCCAGAACTTTTGGTGGGGGGGAAGGGGGAGGTTGCCTTTAGAAATCAAAATGAAGAATTTTTTAAAATAAAACTTAAGAAAATACCAGGTCCTTCCCTCAAAGTTCTTATGGTCTAAGGCCCAGCAAACACTTTTGCATGTGAATAACTTTGTGTAAGAATAGTCCCACTGAATTTATTGGGACATCTCCCATGCATAAGCGTGTGCAGTGTTGGGGCATAAAATACAGACACTTAAAAGAATATGAAGGAGGACAAAATGGATATGGAAAAGAGGGATGAGGGTTAGATGAGAACAATGTGGGACATATAATATGTAGTTTGCTAGTCATATAAATTCTGGTATATTTAATCAGAGACTGAGGTGCAGCAAGAGAAGAGAAGCAGATAGCACAGGAATGGAGGACACTGAGGAAAGTAAGGCCACAGAAGTGGATATTGAGTAGGTATTTGAAAGAGGAGAAGAGAGATGGGTGGCGCACTGAAGAAAAGGATGTATTTCCAGGCACAGGTAGTAGAATGAAAAATGGCACCAGAGGCCAGACTTGAAGGAGGAGGAGGCAAAAGGAACAACCAGTTGGTCAAAGTGCAGATGACAAGATGGGGTGGAATAGATAAGATGACATGTAAGCAGGGTTTCAACTTCCATTGAAAGAGAGAGGAACTCCATGAAAGGACTTGAGAAGACAGTAACATGGTTAGAGAGCTGTGACAGGATTATTTAAGCTTCTTTATTTTGGACAGACTAAAGAAGGCAGAAGTGAGTGTTAAGAAGGCCAGTGAATAGCTATTTACATTGATCTCACCAACCTTCATTCTGATTTATCAATCCAAGATGGGTTTCCTAGTTAGTTATTTACTATGCATAACACAGACTGGCATATTTTAGATACCTATACACAAATGCAAGGAGTATGGGGAATAAACAGAACAACTGAAGCGTTAGTACATAAAGTAAATTATGACTTAATTGGCAACAGAGATTTTGTGGCACAAGTCTCATGACTGGAATATTTGTACAGAGCGGTATAGCTTGTTCAAGAAGAGAAGCCAAAATAAAAAGGGAGGAGGGGTTGCATTATACATCCATAATATATACACTTTTTCTGGGGTCCAGATGGAAGTAAGAGCCAGACCAATGGAAAGTCTCTGGGTAAAAATAAAAGGGGAAACATAAGGGTGATATCATGGTAGAGATCTACTACAGTCTACTAAATCAGGAAAAGGAGGAGGCATTTCTGGAACAAAAACCAGAATTTCCAAAACACAAGAACTGGTAGTAATGGGGGACTTCAATTATGCAGGCATTTATTGGAATACTAGATTTTCAGTAAGTTCTTGAAATGTATCAGGGACAACCTTTTATTTCAGAAAGTTGAGGAAGTACCCATGAGAACAGCCATTTTAGATTTGATTCTGACCAACAGGGATAAATTAATAGTGAATCTGAAGGCAGAAGGCAACTTGGGTGTAAGTGATCAAGAAGTGATAGATTTCATGATTATTATAAAGAAGGGAAGGAGCGAGAGAAGCAGAATAAGAACAATGGACTTTAAAAAAAGCAAACTTCAGTGAACTCCGAGAACTGGTAGGCAATGTCCCAGGGAAGAAAATCTAAAGGAAAAAGGAGTTCAGGAGAGCTGGCAGTTTCTCAAGAAAACAATATTAAAGGCAAAGCAGCAAACTATCTTGATGAAAAAGAAAGACAGGAAGAATAGCAAGAGGCCAATATGACTCCATCAGGAGCTCTTTAATGACCTGAAAAATCAAAAAGGAATCCTAGAAAAAGTGGAAACATGACCAAATTTCTAAGGAGGAGTACAAAGAATAGCATAAGCGTGTATGGACAAAAATCAGACAGGCTATGGCACCAGATGAGTTATATCTAGCCATGGACATAAAAGGCAATAAGAAGACGTTCTCTAAATACATTAGGAACAGGAGAAAGATTAAGGGAAGTGTAGGTGCACTACCTAGTGGGAAAGAAAAGCTAATAACTGATGACATCAAGAAAGCTGAAGTATTTAATGTCGATTTTGCTTCAGGCGTCACTAAAAAGATTAATGGTGACCTGCTACACAACACAATTAATATTAACAACAAGGAGCAAGCCAAAATTGGGAAAGAACAGTCTAAAGACTAGTTAAATAAGTTAGATGTATTCAAGTCAGCAAGGCCTGATGAAATTCATTCTAGTGTACTTCAACAGCTAGCTGAAACAATCTTGGAACCATTAGCAATTATCTTTGAGAACTCCTGGAAGATGTGTGAGGTCCCAGAGGATTGGAGAGGGGCAAATATAGTACCTATTTTTGAAAAGGGGAACAAAGAGTACATAGGATATTATTGATTAGTCAGTCTAACTTTGATACCTAGAAAGGTACTGGAAAAAATTATTAAACAATCAGTTTGTCAACATCTAGCAGATAATAGGGTTATAAAGAACAGTCAGCATGGATTTGTCAAGAACAAATCAGGTCAAACCAAACTAATGACCTTCTTTGACAGGGTTACTGACCTAGTGGATGTGGGCGGGGTGCAGTAGATGTGATGTATGATTTTAATAAGTCTTTTGACACAGTCCCATAGGACATTCTCATAAGAAAATTAGGGAAATGAGGTCTAAATAAAATTATTATAAGATGGGTGCACAACTGATTGAGAGACTTTACTTAATGAGTAGGTTTGCTACTCAACGGTTTGCTATTAAACTGTGAGAGCATATCTAGTGGGGTCCTACAGGGATCAGTCCTGGGTCTGGTACTACACAATATTTTCATTAATGACTTGGATAATGGAGTGGAGAATATGCTTATAAAATCTGCAGACAGCACTAAACTGGGTGGGTTTTACAAGCACTTTGAAGGACAGGATTAGAATTCAAAATGACCTTGACAAATTAGAGAATTTGTCTGAAATCAACAAGATGAAATTCAATAAAAACAAGTGCAAAGTACTTCATTTAGGAAGGAAAAATGCACAACTACAAAATGGGGAATAACTGGCTAGGAGGTAGTACTGCTGAAAAGGTTTGAGGGTGATAGTGGATCACAAATTGAATATGAGACAATATGATGTAGTTATAAAAAAGGCTAATATAACATATAACTGTTCCCAGAGAGTAGTTATCAGTGGTTCACAGTCAAGTTGGAAGGGCATATCAAGTGGGGTCCCACAGGAACCAGTTCTGGATCCAGTTCCTTTCAATATCTTTATCAGTGATTTAGATAATGGCACAGAGAGCACTACACTTATAACATTTGTGGACAATACCAAGCTGGGAGGGGCTGCAAGTGCTTTGGAAGACAGGATTAAAATTCAAAATGATCTGGACAAACTGGAGAAATGATCTGAAGCAAACAGGATGAAATTCAATACGAACAAATGCAATGCACTCCACTTAGGAAGGAACAATCAGTTGCACATATACGAAATAGGAAATGACTGCCTAGGAAGGAGTACTGCGGAAAGGGGTCTGGGGGCTATAGTGGATAACAAGCTAAATATGAGTCAACAGTGTAATGCTGTTGCAAAAAAAAAAAAAGCAAACATCATTCTGGGATGTATTAGCAGGAGTGTTATAAGCAAGACACTAGAAGTAATTGTTCTGCTCTACTCCACATTCATTAGACCTCAATTGGAGTAGTGTGTCCAATTCTGGGCACCACATTTCAGGAAAGATGTGGACAAATTGGAGAAAGTCCAGAGAAGAGCAACACAAATTATTAAAGGTCTAGAAAACATGACCTATGAGGGAAGATTGAAAAAACTGGGTTTGTTTAGTCTGGAGACAAGAAGACTGAGAGGGGACATGATAACAGTTTTCAAGTACATAAAAGGCTGTTGCAAGGAAGAGGGCAATACATTGTTCTTCTTAACTGCTGAGGATAGGACAAGAAGCAGTGGGCTTAAATTGTAGCAAGGGAGATTTAAGTTGAACATTAGGAAAAACTTCTTAACTGTCGGGGGAGTTAAGCACTGTATATAATGTTCCCAACCCCCATCTCCTAATTATGACTACAGCAGTCACAAAATACATATAACTTAGCAATACTAAATACTATAGATATTCCTGACCAGTCTGTATTGCAACACTATTTGTGTCCATAAGTAATTTCCATTTTCTTAGATTCTCCCTGTGTTCTGTCCCTGTCAGATTCTTAAATACATAACACAGTGCATATTTCTGTGACCTACAGTGTGGATCTGATGGCAGAATTTGGCCATAAGGCTGATTCTTGTAATATTTATGACAACTCTTAATTTCTTTAAGGGCAATTTAAAAAGACACTGTACTTACTTTTAGCCCAGAATTTAAAGGTTGTGAAAACAAGCTTTTTTAAAATTTTCGACCAATATAAATGTTTCAGTGTTTTAAAAAATAATAATGAAAGATGTTATTTTAAATGAAATGCATCCTCTTACAGTTTTTGAAACCATTGCAGTTTTAAGATCCTGAAAATGAAGCTGGCTTAGCTGATTTTCATTGTCCAAGTGGGAGAAACTAAAACAATTAAACAAAGAGCTAAAATAGCAACAATTGAATGGATTTTAAAATTCTCTCTCTCAAGGCACTCTTAGTAAATTGGTAAAGAAATTTGTTTGCAGTGTGAATTTTAACTTGATTGTGTCCCTTCAAGTGGATGGCACAATTAATAGATTTCTGGACAATGCCTAGCTGATTTTATGATAGTGATTGAAGTAAACATACGCATTTGGATATTCCGTTGGGGTTTTTGTGTGTTTATGCGGAGACATTGATCTCCATGCTTGGCATTTCTTTCCTGAGATAGTCAACGAAGTTGTGCCACGGTAAGTCAGGCCAGTGCCTTGAAAGCAATCCTCAATGACTGGATTCTGTTGAATCACAAGTGCATCTGTAATGAACAATAAAAAACAGTGCTTGAAAAGTGAATTTTACTTTGATAAATGAGCACAGAAAAACAAAAATAAACAAATAAAAATAATAAACAAACAAGTCAGAGCGATTAGCCTGCCTGTCACAGATACCTTAAGACAAGATCTCATTCAGAAGGGGCATTTCTGAGGATGTATGGAAGATTTTAATGAGTTACCTTCATGAGTCAGATGCTGTTCCTTAGATGTAATCTCAATTTCAATTTTGTGTTTATGGTCCTACTTGGATTAGAGAATCACAAAGTTCAGAATGTGGATCCAAAGTTGTGGTTTTATATCAGATATACTTCTACTGGTTGGATTGACCTTGCCTTGGGTGATTTCCCTTTGTTTGTACTGAAGTAGGTTGGGGTTGTTAGTTAGGATATGTAACAAGTGAAAGTGTTTGGTTGCATTTTTCAGGGGTTGGAGTTTGGAGGCTGATGTTTCCTCTTACATTATTGCAGCTTCTATTGATTTGTTATCAATGGACACACATCTGGTGTATGTAAACATACTTAATTGGTGCCAAGCAATTTGGGTAACTGGGATCATATTGTACTTGTATCATTTGAGCCAAAAAAATTTTTTACCAAAAAAATGGAGTTTTGTCCAGAACAATAACATTTCTCTGTTAAAAATTATTTTAACCATTTTTTAAAACAATTGCAATGAGAAATTTTAAAACAAAAGGAAATTTTTATTTCAGTTTTCAAAAATTGAATATTTATTGAATTTTTAATTATGTTTTTCTGCTTTATCTACATTTTTTTTCTTCCTTGCCATTGAATGCAATCGATTAATGCTTTCTAGGGTTTTGTTTTTCTTTTTTTCCTGTTTTTAACTTTTTCCACACTTCTTAAATCTTCTCTGAGGTTAGAAAAGATACTAAGTTCAAAAGGAAAAATGAAACTCCGTAAGCCCACTGCTTGGTAACTTTTTCCAAAGCCAAGGCAGTCAGCAGAACAATATGATCTAAAATCTTTTTTCCTCACACTGCACTTTCCCACCAGCCTTAAATCCAACCCTCAACAGGTTCAACCTTCCACTAATGTTCATATGTGGTCTGCAGAGTGTTCAGATCAACAAATTAATAATATGAATAAACAATAATTTATTTCCAATTGGTACAAAAAAAATGACTATCTCCCACTATTCCTTCAACTTCCATATCACAGGTTCATTCACTCTCCTTACCAGTGTTTACTGCTTCTGTCTCATCACAGCTGGGTATCTTACAGTATTCCCATCGTGTTGTGCTGTTGGTGGTATAACACCATGGCTTGATCTCACCATCAGGGTTTCTACAATAGTTTTCTTCTAAAGCCCTGAAGCAAAAGCACTATGTGAAAATTAGCTTTGCATGGAAAAATGTTAATGGCCAAGAACAAGGGGATGGGGAAATGTTTCCTCACCTGTTTAGGATTGTATTTATTGGTGAGTCACTACTGCAGCAAAATGTTGCTCAGTAATTACATTTATCCATAATAAGGCAAATTACTGTAATGCATTATTGTTGTGAGTCTGGACAGCATTCTAGATAAGAGAGGTCCACATGCTAAGACTATGAGCAGCATTTCTGATGCTTATGTAACCCCAAGTGACTATTACAGGTTCCCCTCTATGTTGATCCACAGAGTATATGAGTTGTTACAAACCCTAGTTTTACAGCCTTGACTCTTCAGCTCAAACTGTAGCAGCTCATGCTTTTAGCTCTGGAGGTCCCTGGTATGTTGGCCAAGATAGCAGTAATCACATTGAACTGGAGACTTAAAGCATGTGCTGCTACAGATGGAGCTTAAGAGCCAAGGCTCTATAACTGGAGGCTGTAACAACTCAGATCCTCTGCAGATCAGCACGGAGGAGAATCTGTAACACACGTTCACCAATGGATCACACTTGTACTTCCTTCACTTGTGACAGGACACCAAGAGTAGTGCAGATAAAGCACGTTGTGGAACAGTATCATCACTGGGAAAAAACTTTTCTAACACTCTTATTCTACATGGAAGCACCTGGGTATGGAACACAGTAAAATATAGATGTGAGTGGGGAAAGGAAGAATAGGAAGAGCACGAATGCTGGAGAGAAAGATGCAAGTACATGAGAATGAGATGAAGAGGAGGAACATGGGAAAAATCAGAGCAGGATCAAGTGAAGAAATCAAAGAAGAATAATGAGACAGATGAAATAATATGGAGAAAGGAGAACTTAGCAATATAGTTGGAGAAAAATTGTGCCAACCTTAATATTATGTCTACATCATCATGAAATAACTGTGTTCCTTGGTACTTCCAGCAGGCACCAAATAATGAAGAGATTTTACGTACTTGCAGGGATAGCTCTCCGGAGTCCTGCCATGTTTGTGGGGAAACTGAGCACTCCAACGTTGACAAGTGTTTCCTGACACAGTGACACCTATCTTGCCTCGATAATCCTCTCCATTTCCTGAAAGGCACTGACGTCCTGGGCCAGAAAGTGGTGGTGGTGTAGCTATACCAGAAAAGGAAATGAATATAAACAATGCCTTCAAGATATGTAAGCTTAACTTTGAATAACTCAGCTTAACTTTGGATAAGGTGGAACATGCACTTTTTTGTTTCTATACTGGTGAGGTTTCCGAAGGCTATGGCAAGACATAAGCCAAAGCACAGAGAAAACATCCAGATACTCCTCCTTGACTCTTCTCACTTAGATTCTAAGTTGCCATAAAATTTTCAAAAGGAATTAAACTTTCCAAACAGTGAATTCTATTGTATGCCGAACCCTCTGAAACATCTGGCAACAACATGACCACATTTAAACCATCCATCCTTTCCTCCAGCCTAGCTGTCTCACCACAATGGAGGTGAGAAAAGTGAGCTGAGGGAGGATGGCTAGGTGAGTCTGAGAGGTAGGATGGAAGAGTAGAGGTTGTCAGGACAGGAGGTAGTGAGGATGAGGCCATATGAGACGTTGTAAAGAGAAGCATCACAGCAGGGAACGGGGCCTTTGGAGCTAAAACAGAAATCTGAAGGGGGAAGATCTAATGGGAAGAGCAAGTCTTAGAACAAGGAGCCTGAGATGGTCTAGCAGCAGAAAGAGAATGCTGAAGAAAGGAAGAAGGTTAGAACTACTCAGGTACTTATGCAATAAGCATTAAGAAAGGCAGGTGTCTATTAGCCACAGCCCACAAGTATTCCAAGGAGAACCAGAGCACTGGTTCAGCAGAAAGGCATAAAGGAGATACCACTGGGTTGTGAGTCCACATTTATTTATTTGGTCTTTTTAACTTCAAGATGAAAATGCATTTTGACTGCACATATAATTTCCTGATGGGAGAATAAAAGATTCTAAAAGGTCAACATGTTCCATACAACTAGTTAAAATTCTAAACTCAGCATCAGTGATCTTACAGTTTCTCAATCCATTTCTTACTTTAGAGAAACCTGTCAAATATTCACCCTCCATCAATAAATAGGTGTTTTAATTGATCTCTATCCAGCAAATATGTGATTCTTCATAAAGCAGTGAGAAAAGCATATACTTGAGAAAACTAGGACTGGTAACATAAATATAAGCCTGATCCTCAAAGTGTAATTCTGGTCTAAAAATGGCATCGTGGTGCACCATATTTATTGTCTTTGTGATTTGCATGTCAAATGTGCTCAGTTTAATGGATTTTTTTTAACTGCTAGCCCTGAGCTCAGAGGTTTTGTCTTCACTAGGAAAAGAAATGTGTTCTTAACTTGAGTTAGCTAACATAGGATAAAATCTAAGTGATGACAACACAGTTTGTAGTTTTCACATGAGTTAACAGGCCAAGGTAAATCTTAGGCTTCCCTACAGTTTCCTTGACCTGCAAACACTTGTGAAAACTACATACTTCCTTGACTCACTAGGATTTTACCTTCTGTTAGTTAACTTGAGTTTAAAGAAAAACACCTTTTTTCCCTAGTGAAGATGAAGCCTGAGAGTCAATCTGAGTTAATTCACTCTAGTGCTATCAGCAGTAATAACATTTCTTCAGGGTAAATTTGAGTTTCAGAGACAACTGTGCAAATTATGTACTCAATAAAACCTATGCAGCCCCATCACTGTCAATGCACTTACACAGGTGTAAATGATTGGAACTTAGCAAATGATTCTATTAATGATGCACCTTCCCTGAAACAGAAGGCTCTTCTTGGGATATTTGTTCATGGATTCCGCCCTCCAACCTCATCCCCAACTTTTCCCTACATTTTGGTTCTAGGGTCTACCTGTTGCAACTGCCTACAGTAATAGCTAACTTGGGTTCCACAATCTCCGTAAGTAACACTTACTGCAACGTGGAATGTTACAAAATTCCCAGCGTTTCGTGGGGTTGGTAGTGAAACACCAGGGCCGAGGCTCACCATCAGGATTACGGCAGTAATTCATCCTCAGATTCTTCTCTGGAAAGCTGAAAATTAGAAGTTTAAATTAAGAATCTAATTCACTAACGGCTGATGGTATGAATTGCCCCTGGTGTGGCACAATGGGCTTTTTGGGCACTCAGATACTGGGCTACGGAGTGAGATATAAATTACGTAGGAAAAACTACATTAAAAGAACAGTAACGTTGCAAAGTCAACACTCAAAGTTAGGAAATGCCAGAATTAAAGTTACCTGTGCAACCTCCATTTGGGCCCCTTGTTCATAAGTGCTATGGTAGTTCTGCCTAATATCATGCAGTAAGCCTGTGGCAAACCAGCAATAAGAGTCCCAGTCCAGTGTCTTACTCATAAGAGAAATAGAACATCTTTTCTCTTCTTGCAACCCATTGTCTATTCTGTGCACCGGATGAGACAGGGGTCTTGTACAGCAACTGGCACGTGATAATTCAATTAAATACTGTACCATGAGGCAGAACATCCTTAAACTTGTGTATGTGTTTAACAGCTTTGCTGGACTGGGGCCTAAAGGAATTACTAGACCCTTCTCTAACAGTGAGTTATTTTAAAAAGGAGATATTGCTTTGTTTGTCCAGTTTCCTAAGTAGCTTGCCTCTATGCAATGTATCATCCTACGAAACTTTAAAAATCTGAATACATTTTCTGTAAATTGAAATGGCCCACGTGCTCCACTGTGTTGTTCCCTGCTCTCAGTGACCTATGTCTAGTTTTCCATTTTCATTTTCCTCTCAACATTTTGGACTAGCTGGTGTGATTAGCTCTTTTTGATTGCACATGTGTAAGAGAAGATGCAGGACGCTTTCCTCCCAGCCAACTGCTCAGGGTCTAGACATAATCACCATCTCTCTATTCCCTGAACACAAACACCTTTCAAGGTCAGCAGAGACAGTGATGGTGAAGGAGGTTGGGGTGAAGAGAACTGGTTTAGCATGAGGAAGGAAAGAAGATAAAAGAGAAAAAAGAAATGAAGCATTTGCCCCAGGGGATCAAACCTTTGCTTTTTCTAGGCCTGTACCAAGCTCAGCTCTTCGGAGGAAGGGAATCCCAAAACCACCACCTATGATAACCTTGCCACCCAGTCAATGTGTTCAATGCTGTGACATTGGGGGAGATATTCCTTCCTGGCAGGTCATCTTAAAGCTGTGAAGCATACAAATCTGTTTCTCTGGTTTCCATTTTTTTAAGATCTCATAGGAGAAAACTTTCATAGTACCTCATCTTTCTTCTGATATTCTGTAAGCTCATCTGTTTCAATATGCGTTGATTAGAGACTATCTTTAAGAAAAGGGGGAGGGTTATTTTAAAATATTACTGTCTTTCAGATTCAACCTCCTACTTGTTCATTCTGATTCATAAGACAAGAATGAAGGGCCACCTAAGGAGGTTTCATGTCACCAGCTGTTATGTTCTATACATCAATTGAGAGCGCGGAGCGCTAAAAAGATCTTAAACGTTTCAGATAAATATGGCCAAGCATTCAAGCTTTGCAAGGTGGCTACTAGGGGTTTTACGAATGGCAGCATGGTCTAGTGGATAAGGCACTGGCCTGAGAGTTGAGACCTGGGTTCTACTTCTGCTCTGCTACTGAGCTGTTATGTAACCTTGGGCAAGCCACTTAGGACCTGATATTCAGAGGTGCTCAGCCCTAACAACTCCAGATATTGGACTCTGGATGTCGAGAATCTCTGCCCTTATATTCTTGGTTTTGTTTGTTTGCTTGTTTGTTTTGCTATTTATTGGTATTGTTGTAGCACCTAGGAACCCTAGTAATGGACCAGGACCCCAATATGCTAGATGCTGCACAAAGCATATCCCAAGGACCTTACAATTTACATACAGTATAAGATGAGACAATAAGTGGAAAGAGACAGGCAGGGGGAGCACAATAAAACAATGAGACATTTAAAAAAACTTTTGTGTCTCAGTTTTCCCATCTGTAAAATGAGGACTATGATGCTTAGCAATGTAAAGTAATTTGAGATGAAAAGTTGTATGTACATGTTAGGTATTATTATTATTATTAATTATTTTCAGAACCAAACCTCAGAGCCTTCTGAGGTTCTTCTGTCACTACCATTTTCCCTAGCTTGAATTTCCGATAACTTGGAGTTGCCTCCAAAGAAACAGGAGAAAAGAGAGGATGGATGATTTACCTTCTTCCATTGCACTGAGAGGTAGCAGATCAGCCTTTTTGTTGCCCTGGACTGAAACAGAACTTTTTAACTCCCCAACCCTCTCTTTTTAAGGGAAGGATGTTAAAAACATAGCTCCCTCACACATGCACACTCCCAAATGCTGCCTATGGTATTAGTATGACAAACAAGCAAAACATCAAGCACAGGGAGAGGTTGGTCACTAAAAAACATCATCAACAAAAAACATGATCAAGTATTATCAAAATGAAAATGGAAAATTACTATGAAAAACAATCTAACTATCCTTTTTTCCTCCTGGCTCCAGACCCCACGGGCTATTTCCTGGTCTTTGGTCCATCTAGCTGATCAGTTATTTCATTACTGGTTGTGACTTACTTTGAAGGGATGTACCCGTGAGAGTGAGGCTGTTGAGCATCCCAGTGCTGGCACTCAATCCCAGATTCTGTTTGGGAAATTTTGCCTTGGTAGTTTTCGCCACTGCAATGCATGCACTCGTCTGTATGGACAAGCAGCAGTGAAAACAAAGAAACAGGAAAAAGTCAAGAATAGTATTTGTCTGGAAACTTTCTCTTTGGACATGCATTCAGTTCAAGAGACCAATCAGAAGGCAAAGCTAGAGTGAAGAACTATTCTAAAATGGCAAGGTTCCTTCTACTGGTGGGTAACTTCACCTACTTAATTACATGTATTTTATTTGGCTTATTTGTTACACTATAGTGTATCTTTTACAATAAAAACAATGAAAACTACAATTAAAAACTATGATATGGCAAGATTTCTAAGGAGCTATTAGGTTGTGTATTTTACTGGAGAAGCTTCCTTTGCAAAGTAGCTTCCTTTAAAGAATAATTATTTGGATAATGAAGATGCTGGTTCCATGGCATGTAATATGATGACACTGAACAGCTAACATTCTCCCACTATTCCCAGCAATCAGACCACGGCGAGGCCAACCCTCTGGATTGATGTTCATTTGGTTTCCTGAAAATAATCCATTAAGTTTCATAGATTCGACTTTGAAATCAGAAGGGACCATCAAGATCATCTAGTCTGACCACCTGCCCATTACAGGCCACAGAACCTCATCCACCCACTGCTGTAATAGACCCCTAACCTCCAGCTGAGCTACTGAAGTCCTCAAATCATGGTTTAAAGACTTCAAGTTACAGAGAATCCACCATTTAACTTTAAATTTGCAAGTGACTTGTGCCTCATGTGGCAGAGGAAGTCCCACCTGGGTTCAGTAGAATAGTCTGTGTGAGTTATAGAAGGAAGACAAAGGAAGAGCCATATGTTCAGAATAGGGGAGTTAAACCAAGATTAATCTCTTTATGCACTGAGCAAAGGAACCCTAGAAGTTCTTGGTGCTTATGCTCATCGGCTGAATCAAATTTTATGTGAATGCAAGATTTTCAGGGCTCGCCCATGCCATATATCTGCATGCAAAACTCTCACTAATGTTAATAGACTTTGCCTGCATGACTATGATCGTCAGGTCAATCTTTCTTTTTCTTTTCTTTTTTTTTTAAATAAGCCATTTTCCAGTTAGAGCAGATCAAAAAGTACCTAAAACCAACCAAAAATTGTGATTCCTCTGTATCTATTAAATATTTATATAATTTAAGCCTTTCAGGGCGACATCCTTTTTGTTGAGAACTTTTATGCTAAGTCCCAGCTGGATCTGAATTAAAAGCACAAATGGACCTGAAGCACAAACTGAGATCTGTATCTGCTTTTTTAACTCCCTCAAATAGGAGTTTGTTCAGATCCAGATTTTTGAGTCAGGCTCATCTCTAATTGTGAGTCCTTTCATCCCATACAATGATCTGGCAAGGAGCTGTTCTAATGGAAATGTTAACTGACTCTAAAGTGGGATGCTGAAACAAAACCATTAGGAAGTGGCAAAAACTCTATTTTTTAGTTTTGAAAGTTTCCAGACAGAATTATGGCATTTTACTAAGCATGATAACGTCTAAAAACAAGGTCATACACAAACAAGGCCCAGAGTCAGTAAGGTACTTAAGCGCATGCCTGATATTAAGTAAATGAGGGGACCTATTGATATCTATTATCAATTAAGTAAATGAGGGGACTATTAACATGCTCAAAGTTAGGTATGTGCTTAAGTGCCTTGCTGAATTAAGGCCAGTGGTACTAGCCATATTAACTACCACAAAAATGGGCCAGGTCCTCAGATTTGAAGTCCTTAGATATATTATGGAAGGATCAGTCTGATGATTAAAAATAGGATGTGATCATAATGCAGGGCAATCATATCAACCAAGAAAAGAGGTCTCCTGTCACTGTCAAAGGGATTTGTCCTCTGGAACAGATGTACTTGTATGTTGACCTTAGGGATACCCCTGAGGCTATCCAAAAGAACAGTAAGAAGCCTGATCCTGCAAGTCACTTGAGTAAAGACTACTCACCTGAGGAAATTTTTTGCAGCTTCTGGATTAAAATTTGCTGGCATGGTCTCAAACAAAGGGATAATGGGATCAAGGAGCTAACATTTCCATACTTTGAAAAAAAGCACTTACACAATTTAACATACTTAGAGATATTGTGATGTAAAAAGATCTTTGGTGTGTGTACCCTGACCTTCACATTCTTGGATGTTACAGTAATCAAATCTGATATTAGGATCTGTTGTGTAACACCAGGGTCCTTTTTCATCCTCATCAGGATTTCTGCAGTAGTTTGCCTCTAACCCCGCAAGGGGGGTGTTGTCAGGTGTATATCTGAAATAAAATAAAAATATCATTATAGCAAAAGTGAAATGTCCAAATTTCTCAGGTGATTTTGGACTCTAGTCATACACATGAAAGGCCAGAAAAATAGATGCTCCCTTTGGTTGTCCAGAGTTGAAATCCTTATCAGAAGAGCATTCTGTGGCTGTCTTTAGTAGCCTCTTCATAGCTTTGATGGCTCTGGGGAAAAGCCAACCATTTCATATCTACAGTTTACAGGAAATATGACAACCTCATAATCCAAGAATGCTCTTTTACACTTGCAATGGATTGTTGCTGTTGGACTGCCAGGGTCTGAGCTCCATCAATAACTGTTGTGTTTTTCTAAAGCACATAGTTAAAAAAAAACAAGATTTCATATGGAACATTTTCCTGGGGAATGCAGAAAAGGACATTAACTAAACACATGAGAGTTGTCAACAACTTGAATGTGATACTAACACATCCTATGTGAATGTGAGGTTAACGGTTCGATCTTGTTGACTGCTTCTCATTTAAAGCCATAAAATATTACCATGGAAACATGCAAAGGGCTCTCCAGTAAGATGACGTAACTTCTACCTCCTTTGCCACTTTTAGCATCCGTTGCAGTGAATGGGTGAAATCCTAGCCCATTGAAATCAGTGAGAGCTTTGCCAATGACTTCGATGGAGCCAGGATTTCATCCAATGAATGTTTTGCTTGCTTAAGAACCACCAAATTTGGCCAGAAATGCTATCTTTGAAATCATCCCTTAGGTCATTTAGTACATCCCCTTGAATCGCTGCAGGATACATTTCATAGATGCTTAGAAATGTGTCAGCCTTGCAGTCTTTGAGAGAACAGGTAGATCACAGTGATCAAGACAAGGAGGAAATGATTTCTTACCAATGAGTTTGAATGCTGAACAACTCACTTTAATAATATACACTATAAAATGATTTAGTACACATTTAATATAGATGGCTAGGAATAGGTTCAGAATAACATATACACAAATATGAAAATGACATACTTAGGTAAATGAGGTTTACTGGCGCTCCACTTCTGGCAGGGCACACCACTCTGAGTTTCAGATACTGTTCCTCTATAGTCCTTCCCCTTACCAGTCCTGCATTCTAAAAGATACACTGACACGAAATACATTTTTATCTATCAGTATCATAATTCACATCGGTTTGAATTAAATAACTATATACAGATTCTACATACATGATAATCAGCCTAAATACCCACATTCTGAATCTTCTCTACCCCCAACCCCTGCCAAAAAACTCTAGTTGTGTTATTGTATAGCTCTTTAAAAATAGGTTAGTTTGCAAATTTTAATGATGTACATAAGGAAGGTCACATGAGTGTTTACATAAAGACCAAAAAACTAAAATGTTTAGGGAAACAGATATAACAAATTATAGTTGTTTTTGAAGGGTGGGTTCAGATTACAACAGCTATAATGCTCCTCTCTTGAGAGTGGAATAAAACGTTGTTTTTAATGCCTCTGTGTTTGTATTGCTCTGCTATGCGTAAAACTGTACAAAATATTTTCAACGAAACCTAGAAGCACGTGAAACTCACCTGATTTTGGGCAGAGTGGGCCCCAGAAAGGATCACAGATCTAAACACACCTGAACTTTAGAGTTTCAAAAGGTGGAATTTTGTAACTCAGACTTATTCAAGTTTGGGTTTTGTAACAAACAGTAAACATAGACAATGTGTTTCACTGAGATCCCCCTGCTCATGAATGAAACTTGACTCATTTATGGAATTATATTGAAAGCATGAGTCACCACTGCACAAGATGAAGCTGGATGGGTTAACTTTGAGCTAAAGAGCTAAAATTTGGATTTTTGGCAGTGCTGGCCTTTGTGGAACCGGCCTAACTGTGTGAAAGCCTGGCCTTATAGAAATAAATGAGAGTTTTGACACTGACTTCAGTGGGGCCAGGATGTCACCCTAGCTATATCATTTCCCTATGAAGATAGCCTTGTAGATGTAAAATGACCTGTAACACTGAAAGCATTAAGTTGCCAGCGATTTGTCCAGTCCCCTTGCAGCCATCCAAGACTGGCCTTTGGGGTCTGGAAAAACCCTGCCCAAATCAAGCAACTATGACTAAGATTACAGAGAAGTTGACAGCTGTAGGGCTCAGTGCTGACCAGGCTACTGCTGATGGAACTAGGGCTGCCTTTGGGTTGGGCATCTGAAATTGCAGATGTTGAACAGCAGCATCTCTGATTGACTCTTCAGAACTGTGCCCATTTGCAGTGACACACAGCATGCACTTAAATTCCATTCCTATCCGGTGGTCACCATTAAAAAGCAACATTTATCATACTGCAGTCTTTCTTATTTCCTGGTGCCAGGTTGGTCCGGAGGTGAAAATTAGTGCAACCTTGAGGCTTACAAATTCTTCATTTTATGAGCTAATAAGGGTGAGTGTCATCTTCGTTCATTTATGAACCATTCTAGCACAACTCATCACAATGAAACCTGTACAGGAGATAATCATTACTGACATGCTCTTGTCTAAACCGACTTACCACAAGTGTCACCAAGTGTTCTAATACAATCCTGCTCCACTTTTATTAAGTGACTTCCATTAAGCAATCAATTTTTGACAGTTCCTTGTTTGGTCATTTAGGACAGGTTTTACTCAGTATTTGTTTTTAGAGGATCTGGAATAGGCCTAAGTGGTGATTTATTTTTTCAGGGGCCTTCTGGCATCCTTTATTTTCCTCCCCATCCACCTATTCCCCATGCACAAGCACACATGTCAATGCGCAGTGTCTCCCCTGCTCCTGGTAATAAAGTGATCTTTCCTCTAGCTGCGAAGGACTGGGGTTCATCAGGTTGGTTTCAGTGTTTTTAACCATTGGCTATGGAGAATTTTTGTTGTTTCTCAGGTTTGCTTCAAAATTTCTCAACATATATACCAAAACTACCGTAGGAGCATAATTATCCTTTTACATACATCAGTGTAAATCTGGAGTAACTCAATTAACATAAAATTGATTTACGTAGGAACAGTAAGAGGAGAAATAGGTTAACTGCTTGTTTATGGATGGGGGTCCAGATTTTCCTAAAATTGAGAGGTCTTTGCATCTGGGGTTCTGATTCAGGCCTATTTCTAATTTGGCCAGACTATATTTATGGATAAATATGCAGTCTACCATAGAATTTTTAGCTGGGAACCTTTTGTATACCCTAAGCAGTTTTGCAATGTGTTCACATTTGAAAATCTGAAGAAATTAACACTGAAGCTGTCAAGTGCTGACACAAACTCTTTTTATTTGAATAAACTTCTGATAGTTTATATAACCTTTAGCTTTTTTCCATCTGCTAACAAATAACCAACTTTGAACCCTGAACTCAAGCCCATGTTCATTTGGATTAACAATTTACGAATTGATATGTCCAAATACGGCCTTTAATTCCCACCCCTCTTTCCATAACACAAACTAAATTAGCTTCTGTCTTTTATAGCATGTTTGATGGGGAAGTTCTGGAAAAAAAACTGCACATTTTTTCCTGTCAAACACTATCTGTGGCAGTGAACAATAAGATAGAGAAGGGTAATCAAACTCATGTAATGTGTAATGACCCAACCATTCCCAGTCTCTTTTTAGGCCTGAGTTAATTGTATCTAATTTGCATATTAATTCGAGTTCAGCAGTCTCTCTTTGGAGTCTGTTTTTGAAGCTTTTTTGCTGCAAAATTGCCACCTTCAAGTCTGTCACTGAGTGGTTAGAGAGATTGAAGTGTTCTCCCACTGGTTTTTGAATGTTATGATTCCTGATATCAGATTTGTGTCCATTTATTCTTTTGCATAGAGACTGTCCGGTTTGGCTATGTACATGGCAGAGGGGCATTGCTGGCACATGATGGCATCTATCACGCTGGTAGATGTGCAGGTGAACGAGCCCCTGATGGCGTGGCTGATGTGATTAGGTCCTATGATGGTGTCACTTGAATAGATATGTGGCCAGAGCTGGCATCGGGCTTTGTTGCAAGGATAGGTTCCTGGGTTAGTGTTTATGTTGTATGGTGTGCAGTTGCTGGTAAGTATTTGCTTCAGGTTGGGACTGGCTGGGTCATTACACTAATTGAATCTATTTCCCTATGTTAAGTTCCCCTCACACCTTCTATGGGTCAACTTAATTATCACTTCAAAAGTTTTTTTTCTCTTGCTGTTGATAGCTCATCTCAATTGATTAGACTCTTCCTGTTGGTATGCATACTTCCACCTTTTCATGTTCTCTGTATGTATAAATATCTCCTGTCTGTGTGTTCCACTCTATGCATCCGAAGAAGTGAGCTGTAGCTCATGAAAGCTCATGCTGAAATAAATTTGTTAGTCTCTAAGGTGCCACAAGTACTCCTGTTCCTAATGGGAAATGTTCATTTTCCTTTGACACATTAGGCTATTAGTGACTGCCAGAGGCAGCACAGTAGGCTACACAAATCAATGATCTGACCTGGTTAGGCAAATTCTTCATTCCTATTTCCTGTTCTGTAACAACATATTCAGACAACATGATTTCATCTTTAGGATTAATACAAGATGCTTTAAAACTCTGTGACAATAATAGGGTAAATTACAGAGAAACTCAGCTAAATACTCAGTCGGCTACAGTAAGACCTTTAATCTCACTGAACCAGGCATATTGCACTGTTCTAAACTGTCCTTTAGCAGGGAGTTTCACAGCTTCATACATAACAGTCAGAGCTCCTTCATGCCTTATGCTGGAGACTGCACTAAAGAAAAAAACTTATTGGCAACTGGACTGGCTTTTTCAGTGTCGTTAGTACAAATTAAAATAAAGGAATGACTAAAATCAAGGGTTGACAACTCCCTTGATTTTAGCACTAATCTTATGATATTAGGATTTTATTGAAAGCCCCAGCTCCTGGAAGCAAGTGATTAGATGAAAATTTCAGCTTTCAAATAAAAAATAAAGCAAATTTGTAGCCTTCATGGTTGCATATAAGAGCTGGAAAATATGACCTGAGTGTTCTCCAATGGCTCAAAAGCCAGAAGGAAAATAAAAAGCCCCTCATTTTTTTTTAAATATCTCATGGTTTTTAAGCCAATCTTATGATTTTTGTAGCTTCAGTCATGGTTTTCGAATGTTTGGGGTTGGCAATTCTGACATATTTATTGATTGGCTTATATATTTGGCTTGTTTAACAGGAAACCAACCCCAAGATCCATGGCTGAGATTTTCAAAGGATACTAAGGGAGTTGGATGTCCAAATCCCATTGAGTTTAAATGGGATTTGGGCACCAAACTCCTTTGGAATCCTTTGAAAATCCCAGTCTGCATGTGGTAGGATCATCACCCATCCTTATATTTGCTGGATAGTTCTGATTTTGACAGTATCCCAAACACATTTTCGGGATTGCCATGTCATTGTGTTGGCATCAATGCATCATGAGTTAATGACATAAGAGTTATAATGTTGTGGTGTTATGGGATAGATTCTGATCTCAGAGATTCATTGGCCTTTCTCTGGATTTACAGCAGTGTAAACCAGAATAAGAATCTGGCCCTCTCATTACAGTATTTATATTGTGTCAACTGGAATATTTAATTACTTGTAAGTGAAGAGTAAATTTCATCTTACTTCATCACTTGCTCATGTGTCCATTGATTTTTCATATTTATAACAAAAACTATACAGGGCCAACTTTTAAGGCCTTGCTCGGTTTTTACTCAATCCTTACTCAAAGGAAACTCCCACTGTCTTCTGGCTATAATAGAATATCCCATATTGAAATGTTAAGTAAGGACATTTACTAAGTCCCCTATTCTTAAACCTATTTTAATTTACCCTAGAAGTGATGTCAAGTATCAGAAGTGTAGCCGTGTTAGTCTGGATCTGTAAAAAGTGACAAAGAATCCCGTGGCACCTTATTGACTAACAGACTTATTGGAGCATGAGCTTTCGTGGGTGAATACCCACTTTGTCAGACGCTGCGTCTGACAAAGTGGGTATTTACTCACTAAAGCTTATGCTCCAATATGTCTGTTAGTCTATAAGGTGCCCAGAAGTGATATGACTCAAAACCTGAGTATAGCTTTTAATACCAATGACTTATTAAGTCAATTTTCTATCAGGAATGTGTGAAAAAAGAAAGTGGCAGGGAGTTGTACATGCACTATACGTCTGGAAGCTCTAGCTGTTGGGTTTGAGTTGGAGTCAGAGGGCCAATGTTCTGTTGAGGCAAATAACTCTGGTGGCATTTTGGCCATTTACCTGTAACATTTAAGAGACAGATGGTGAGTTAATAAAGCTTGTTATTTTTCTAAATTTTTAAGAGATTATAGTAATTCAACTGAGTTAAACTGCAAAAGCAGGAAGGCTAATTCCAAAGCCAGAGAAATTTTACTTACCTCAACTCTGAAGGAAGATATCAAGTTACAGGTATTACATCATCAAAACAAAATCTCCTAGGTTGATCATAAACTGGAGATATGACATTTACCTAGCAACTTTTGAAGCTACTGGCTTCTACAAATTAACTTCTTTCTTGGTGTCCTACACATTACACTATATTATCCTGTATGTGTTCCAGGACATGAATGTGAGAACTAGGAGGAAGATTGATGAAGCTCATTGATGTTTAAATTCCAGTTTTGGGGGTATGTGGGCCAGATTCACAGCTGAAGTCAATGAAATCTGTGGAAATATGCTAATTTATACCAGTTTAGAATCTGGTCCATTGTGTTTTCCTAATAGAACCTTATAGAATAAATGAGACCTGCTTCATGGCTGTCTGCAGCTTAGTATTTCAGCATATTTTTCAAACTCATCAAAAACATTTAAAAAGTGAAAAAGCATTACTGGTAATTACAGCATCATTTAACACAGGTCAATATAAACACAAGGTATGCTAGCCAGTTACCCTAGGTGTTTGCATGATTAGCAAATAAGACCTTTCTTTTCTCCAAGAACTCTCACTTCAGTCAGTTGATGTTACTATGTAATTTTTCTTCCCTTGGAACTTGTAGAAGTGGTCACAATTTAAAGGTGGAAATTTATTTTTCTCACTGCCTACTGTCTTTTCAAGGCTGGACTATAATTTTACTTCAAGGGGAGAATTAAGGAATCCAAAAAGAGTCTTCAACCCAACCACTCGTCTGAGCATGCTATAAGCCTAGAATAGAGATTTTAAAAGGGAGCTTATAAAAAAAGGATATTTTATATTTTGTTATTGAGAGATTCATTGTTTATAGACCAGAGGTTGGCAACCTTTCAGAAGTGGTGTGCCGAGTCTTCATTTATTCACTCTAATTTAAGGTTTCGCATGCTAGTAATACATTTCAATGTTTTAGAAGGTCTCTTTCTATAAGTCTATAATATATAACTAAACTATTGTTTATATGTAAAGTAAATAAGGTTTTTAAAATGTTTAAGAAGCTTCATTTAAAATTAAAATTAAACCGTGCCATAGGTTGCCTACCCCTATTATAGACAGAATCAGAGGCGAATTACTGTTTTGTGGCACCCTGAGCCAGAGCAAGTGTGGGCCCCTCCCTCCCTCCCCTTCCACCTGCAGTCACACCCTCCCTCACCCCATGCTCCTGCCAGAGAGCGGGTCGGGGTGCACCCTGCCCACCCAGCACTCCTGCTGAGAGCAGAGTGGGCACAGGCCCCATTGGCCCAATGGATAATTCACCACTGGATAGAATATGAGATCAAATGCTTCTTCTGTTAAATCATCCCTGGTTTTCTGGGACATATTTAAACCACATAAACTCAAAATTAAGGGACTGAAAATAAAACATACAAACAGGAAACCCAGTAGAGTTGAAAACTCACATGATAATAGATTCCACCAGACCCATTAAGCAGAGTGCTGCAAACACTTATCAGTGGAGAAATGTATCGGTTTTTTTTTTGGTTGAAGCATGTTCAATATGTGTGATCCCAAAAACATAAAATGCGTGGGACTAGATGGAGGGTTAGAAATCCATCTATATCCTTTCCCTTCAAGGAGGCTGGTTTGAATCTAGCTCAAGTTGAGTATAGTGTCATCTGAGGACTGTTCAAAGGCCTATATGGAATTACGTTAGTGTTTTCAGTCCATTTCCATGCATCCATCTGACAGAAATCTTCACCACCATAGATGACAGGAAACTAACAACCTCAGAAAAGTGGTAAAGGATATATTTCTGTCAGGTGAGCATACATTAAAGAAGTAATATCAAAATATATACATACTTCTCTTCTCAAAGAGCACTACATCTGTTCTTCTAACCAACTCCGATGTTTTGGTGTTCTCAGCCAGTGTAGTACACTGTTGATCTTTACTGGTGAATAGAAAGGCCCTGTTGAAATTGAGGGGAAAGCCGTGGAAGAAACAGCCATTAATGTTGTTTAAATTATTGTCTTAGTGAAAATTTTTCATTATCCATTTTAGATTTTATCAGTCATGGCAGTTTAGAGACATTTTAGGCTTTTGGTAAAATTTTCAAAAGCACCTGAAGTGCCTAAGTTGGACTTAGGCTCCTAAGTCTCTCCAGCACATTTTGAAAATGTTACCCTTTGTCTGGAGTAGGTTGTAACTGCCTCGCCTATAACTCAACCTGCGCAAACTGAACTATGGGTGTTATCCTGCATTCACATTAGGAAAAGTGGTTATGTTAAAGGATCCTAGCTAGCTCATGTCAAGTAAGCCTGACCTACACTCAGCTTTTCCCTGATCTAGCAAAGCCTGATACACCATGACAGGCTGCTCTTACTAAAACAACAACACAAACAAAACAGCGTTCAACAATTATGGGCCAAAAACATGGCAAAACCATTACATTAAACTCAATGTTGAGTCCATTCCTGTAGCATTTTTATAAAGGTGTAACATCCTCCTCCTCATTCAACTTTCTTCTCCTGGTCCCCCCACCACCATGCTAATCAGCACACATCGTTGATTTAAAAGTATTTATACAAAGAAGTCCCATTGGTCTAAAAACCAGGCTTGATCAAGGGCTCAAATGCACAGGGACTTGATCCTGCTCTAGCAGCAAAATTCCCCATAAACTTCAGTGATACAGGACCAGGTCCCACGGGCAGAGTTCATGGCTGCAGCCCTGACTTCCACACCTGGCAATCAGGAGGCTGAGGGATAATATTGTGTATGTAGAGGTCCCAGCAGGGAACAGTTACCCTTCTACAAAAGATACATGTATATTTTTAACTTTTCTTTAAGGAACTTGATCCAAATCTCTCTCTTGCCTTTCCTCGGTGAGAGCTCCAGGAGTGTTGCTGAAGTTCTGCATCCTCTGCATAGCTTATGGGGAGTGAAGGAGAGGTGTGGGGGGGTGTTCACAGAGGATGAGTGATGATTCATTTGCATGAAAATAGTAGCTGGAGCCTGGCAGTGACTTCTATGATCCTGTTTGGTAGCATCCCTTTAAAACGAATATTGTTTCTTGGTGGATCTTTGCCATCTTTAAAACTTTCAATAGATTTTAAATTGATTGCCAAGCTATAAACCATTTTAAAAACAGCACCAGATCACCTGTGGCTCGAACGAGGGGAGGGGAATCGGAAGGGCAGAAAATTCCATAAGATTCACCTCTGGACTTTTCAAAGAAGCATCATTTGGAAGAGAAAGGGTTGGGGACCCTGGGAGTTTAGAGAGGAAGTCCTCTGGCCCCATGGATGGACAGGACCTGGTGTGAAGGGAGCCTCCCTTTACAGTGCAGGCTTCTCCCTTTGCACTGCTCCACCGGCCCCCTTCCCCCAAGCAGCATGCTGGGCTCTGCAGTTAATGTTGTTGCAAAGAACGATAACTGTCAGTAGAATATCCAGTCAGATATATGGCGACTGAGCAGGGGACAGTGCTACAGATTGGCCAGTTTCCTACTCCATCACTTCCAATGCCCCAAAATCCTGCAGAAACCTTCACTCATAGGACCTCCACAGGGAAGCAAGGAGGGGAGGTGGTGCCGTTCCCTCCATCCCAGAGACGATCTAGTCCACATACATTAGTGCAGGAGATCCTCTGGCTCAAGGTGCAGAATAAGAATGATATAGACCCAACAAGCGCTGCTGCTGATGTCCTGTTTTCTGAGAAGCACATTTCTTATAGGTCTATGTATGGCAAAGGGTCTGAAGGCACCTAGACATTGGTGTGTAAGATTGTTTGTCAAGAAGGTTTGTGCATCAAGATACCCAGTTTTTTTCTAACATGTATGCTGAAATTAAAAACACCATCTTCTTGGTCTCTCCTTCCATATCATCTCTTTTCACTCACATCTCCCAGGTATTGACTTTCTGGGCATTTTTTCCTTTCTTCCCAAACCTCAGAATAAAATTACTCCTGAGGAACACCTTTAGAAAGCTTCCTTAACATATAAAGCAGAATACTCAGTAAGTCACAATGGAATATAGCTGTAGGACACAACAGAAATTACCTGCATGTGAATTTTGTTTCAGCTTCACATTTCTCAGCACATTCTTCTTTACGGTTTGTTTTGTAAATCTGTTTTATTTGACCAACTATCCAAGCACCCTCCGTTTTTACATAGTTGTCTAGTATATCTCCTTGTGCTAAAAGAAAACAAAAAAAAAGGAGAGGTGATTAAACAGTGAGACTTCTGCAGTTCATATAATTTATGCTTTTAAATTGCATTTCCTGTCACACATTGGCAAGTGAAGCTGCCGTTTAATGTGTGTGCATTTGAGCTAATGGTAACACACCCTGAATAAGCTCCATTCTCCTGGCATGGTAAATGTTGGCATCACTGGACACAAAGACAGAGACGAAGTGCTTTGATGAAGAGAACAAGTGGTCTGATGCATAGGGAATGGAAAGCAGGCAGAAATACCCAAAGGGGTGAGGAAGCTATACGGAGTGAATCAGAAACAAGGGAGATGATTTTGGTAACAGTATTTTGGAGACACTGGAAGGATGGGAGTGAGGAGAAAAAATGACTCTTGTTCAGTTTTATCTGTCACATCTTCTTGGTTGTCGGTCTGCAGATGTTTTGAGTGGAAACAAGACAACCTCAGTCGTCAGGCTATCACTGCAGCCAATTACAATGACCACGTTTATTGTTATAATATCTCAAGACCAGATCAGATTCAATAGTCAAGCTATCAGGCTGTGTCTTTGATTGCAATGAATTACAAAATTGTGAATTGGTAAATAAATTAATTTGGCAGTTTCTGAAAGCTAGACCTACATGTTAAATGTGTTGGATGAATATGCTAATATGTTTTACATCTGCATGAACCAATTAATGCTGAGATGTTCAACTACATTCAGCCTTGTAAAGGAATTTGCTATCTAATAACTTTCCTCTGCCATCTATAAAAATTCTAAATGTCTATTCACCAGTTAGACAATTGTTTCTCTGCTGTTTTTAGCGGCAGGATTACAGAGAGCACTAATCATGTGGTTTTATCATTTCCTTTTCAAACGAGGATATTCTTGATAAATGTTTGATACTGAGAATTATTCATTCAGTATGAAATTCACCCCTAAACAGAGAGTGACCCCAAGCCTGCACATCACTCAAATCCATTTGCATCTTGTGCGGACCCTCTGCACAGGGATGAACTTCACTCTCATAGAAGTTGATTTGAATCAACACATATTGGGCCTGATTCACTGCTGCATTACTCCAGTTTTATGCCAGCGTAACTCCAATGAATTTAAGAGAGTTTTGAGAGTTCACACCATTACATACATACATACTGTCCATATTTATATTATGCCAAATGCTTTTTTGTTGCAGCTATCAAAGTAAATTTATCTCCATTGTAGTTAAGTCACACATCAAGGGTATTGTTCTATAGGTGCCAGAGGGGGTGGCTCAGTAGTTTAAGAATCCAAGCATCCAAGAAAATCTCCAACCTTTTAGAATCCCATATCTACCCCTACCTTACGGATGCGTCTTTGTGGAGCTCTAGTGGCCTGCCCTTTCCTCTGTTGCCAGTCTAGAGCAAAGGTACCTTCCCCTGGAGTTTTCATGGAAGTTCCACACGTAACAGACACTTCTCAAACCTCACAATCTGGGTATTCAGGGAACAAAGCACCTGCCTTGGCCAACCCTCTTAGTGTCATACACACGTTTTACACTGGTTTAATTCCATTGATTTCAGTAAGTTATCGTATTTTCAATTTATACCAGTGTAAGTGCAGACAAAGTCAGATCCACAGTATCAGCTATGGGAGGAAATACTCCTAGTCCTACTGCCAGCTACTGTTCCTACTACCCATAATCCCTAGCAAAGTAGCCAGGGTCTAGTAGTTGGTGTACTAGTCTAGCATTTGGGAGACATGGGTTCAAGTCCCTGCTCTGCTACAGTCTTCTTGTGTAACCTTCAGCACATCATTTGCCTTTCTGTGCTTCTATTCCTCATCTGTAAAACAGGGTTAATAGCTCTCCTCTGCCCTGTTGAGGTGTTTTAAAGGTAAAAAGTGTGAGATACTCTGGTGGCAGGGGCCATATAAATACCTTAAATAGATAGCTGGAGAACATGCTGTGGGATTCATGTCCCTAGTGTCCTGTTGTATGATTATGGGGCAATAGCCATTTATGGGCCACCTATGGCTTTGCTAATCTCAAATTCTATCTGTTTTCCAAAACAGTCCCACCTTAGATATTCACTGCTTTCTCTGATCATACAGGAAGCATCCCCATTCTTACTCGTCAGTGGCATAAATAGAAAATAACATTTGCTAATATCTTTGCACCTACAGAGCTGCTGCTCCTTTTTTTTTTAAACTGATTTAAATTGTGCACAAATAAATTTGGAAGATGTTTATAAGCTAATTTTGCTTGAACTGGTAACTAGTAACAGAGAAGAGAATATGACTTAAATTCCTTGATGAAGATAGCAAAATACAAACAAAATAACTGATCTCAAAATACAACAGGCTGTGCATTATTGTAACCTAAACTCCAATTTGTTAAAAACCCAGAAATGGCACAAGAAAATTAATTGACAGGCCAGTCAAATATCTAAAAGTAAACTGATCTGTTCCATTTATATACGTATCACTTAGAAATGTTCCAGGGCTGATCCAGAATACATAACTTACTGTTTCACTGAAGTTCAGAGCGGGGTCAGTGTGTGGCTCACTAGTTTGGGATATGTGAGATTGTGTTTAAAAATGATAAATTAACAAGGGCTAATGACACTTCTGTTATGACAACATTTAGAGAGACAAGGTGGGTGAGGTAATATCTTTTATTGGACCAACTTCTGTGGCATTGTAGGTAATCAGAGGGTTATAGATGGTGAGTCCTCTGGGGATGACTTTTTTTTCTTGCATATGCTCAGTAAGCAGATGTCACTCGCTGTTTAGGTCTAATTGGCAGTCCATTCTTGTGGCTTCTGCCAGTTAAGGACAAAAATGGAGAATACTGCCAGGATATTGATGTATAACTTAAGCGTTGGAATAAGCAATTTTGTGAATTAATGAACAGATCCCCACCAAGATGTAAACTACAACTTAATCCAGCAATGAACTTGGCAGGCAACAGGCCAGTGACATTAGAGGAAGTGATGCTAGTGGTCAAATGGTCGTTGTAGCGGGGTGGTCATCCCACTCCTGACTGGAGGGGTTGAAAGCAGCCCTGGGAGAGGGCTGGGACTGAAGGAAACGGAAAGTTGATTGGGAAAGCAGTCTCAGCTGGGGCCATGCCCCAATCAGGCCGCAGCTGGCCCTATAAAAGGGCTGCTAGCCAAAGCTCAAGAGTCTCTCTTTAGCCGTAGAAAGAGACAGGTCTGACTGCTTGGGAGCTGAACAGGGTACCTGAGTGGAGCAGGGCTGGGGAAAGGCTAGAGGAGCTGGGGAGCTCCAGCCTGGAAAACCCCCAAGCTGCAGCCTTGCTAAAGGCCAAAAAAGTTACTGGGGTTGCAGAGATGCAGCCCAAGAGTAGGCAGAGGCAGCAGGTCCAAACCTTCCTTGCTGATGATGAGTGGCAATTACACAGCTAGATGGTGACTTGCAGTAGCCAAAGACTGAGCCAAAGTGAGGATTGGGGGTTGGGGGTTCCCTGGGGAGGGGAGACCCTGAAAGACTATAGGGCACTGCAGGGGGCAGAACCCCGAGGGAAAGGGCACTGGGATCTGGGAGGGACATGAAAGCCAGAGGCAAGTGGGGCATCGACCTGCAGAGGGCACTCTGGAGGCTGAAGGACCAGCAGGAGGTGCTACACTGGTGAGTCGCCGCACCACTACAGTCATGAAATGATAAAGCACCTGATTTTGACAATATTTCATCAGAACTGAAAACGAGGCCCAGATTTAGTTCATTGGTTTCAGAGAGTCATCTTAAAAGTTTGAGAAACTGGTCATATTCCACTAGATTGGGAAAGGACAATGATCAGCTTGCTGAAATTATAGAAGGGCAATGCTGCTGTCAGTCCCAAGGAAGGTGTTGATGATCAGACTACTGCACCAGCTGAAATACTGTTTCAATCCAAAAATGAGAGACAACCAGTGTGGCTTCCGCACAGGTCGATCTACCGTCCATGTTATATAAGCTCTGTGGAATGCAATTGACAAATGACTCAAGTGACAAAAGGAAGTTAATATCATGTTTATAGACTTTGTCGCTTCTTCTGACTCAGGGCATTGACACTGGATGCTGCAGTGCCAATATGGAATGCTTGAGGACTTAGTGTGCCAAGTGGAGGAACTGTACCTCAGTGCATTTATCTATGTGAGCTTCAATGGTTGTATTACAGACTGGGTCTCAGGACTATGCCCAGAATGTGTTCTCTCACATACATTATTTAATGTTCTAATAAATTACCTGATGACAAAGCTGGCTGAGGCCAAAGTATGAGGTGTGAAATTTAAAGATTCATCTTTAGATCATCTTGAGTATATGGCTGTTGCCAGTATGGGTCAAGAGAGCTGAAGTAATGGGTCTGATAGACTCAGGGTGTAGCCAAACCATTGTACGGACAAGCTTAGTAGAGTCCCCTGATACATCAGGTGCTCTGCCCTACCTCCAGTCCATTCACAGGGACATGAGTCCCTGCAACTGAGTATAGCTGATGGTAGGAGGTTACACTGGGACTTGCAAGGTCAGCATAGCAGACACCCTGGCCTACCCAGTAACATTAGGGTGGGATTGGAAGTGGTTTGAGGGACTCCTCAAGCAGTGAAGCAGGGACTGCCCCACCTCAGAAACCAACCCAGGCCTGAAAATGAGGGGGCTTATGGGCCAAAACACAATGGAAGACCCCTGGAAGTACCCCTCCATCCAGCCAGCCAGCAGTGCCAACCCAGCAGCCCACTAGCTCTGGGATACCCAAGGAAATGAGCCACAATTGGCTACCAGAAGATGAGAACTTTGTGCAAGAACAATGGGAAGACCAGACTCTGAGCTGAGCATAGTAACAGATAGCTGTCTCCGATGGGGAGGTGGGCAAAACCCAATGAGTAAAGCACTGGCCCCACTTTGAGCTTTGTAACAAGTGGCTTTACTGAGTTATGAGACCCCCAAACCCAGGAAACATGGTGATGGCTGCTGGGAGTCAAGAAATTCAACTGGAGGCTTCTACATCTAACTCACTCAGAGCCATATGCCAGGTACTTGGGGTGAAAAAAGACACTGGAAAGGGTGGTCCTTAGATTCTTCTGGCTAGGAATCCACAAAAAAGGTTTTTCATTTTTGTCTTGTGCGCTGACTGCCAGCTGGCAGGGCCCAAAGGGATGCCAAATGCCCCTCTGATTCTGCTCCCAGTGGTGGGCATACCCTTTGAATGGGTAGGAAAAGATTTAGTGGGGCCCTTGAGAAGATCACATCCAGGTACTGTTGTTTATTGGTGATAGTAGACTATGCCACACAGTACCCTGAAACCATCCCACTACACACAACAAATATGCTCACCATAGTGAATGAACTCATGAAGGTCTTCACCAGGGTCAGAATACCAAGGGAAATACTGATGGACTGAAGATCCAACTTCTTGTCCAAACTGACATAGGAATCGTGTAAACTGTGGAGGATCAAAGCCCTGAAGACTTCCATCTACCATCTGCAAACAAATGGGCTGGTGGAGCAGTTCAATGAGACCCTGTAGGCCATGTTGAGGAAACTGGTCAACATGGACCCTTGACACTGGGTCTGACTGCTACCATCATTGCTGTTTGTCATAGGAAAGGTCCTTCAAACCACCACAGGATTCTTGCCCTTCAAGCTTCTGTGTGTAGACAGCCCAGGGGGATTTTGGACCTCCTCCGGGAAGCCTGGAAAGAACAGGAGACTGGGGTAGTGGGCTCAGTGCCATGTATGTTCCAATTTTCAAGATTAGCTAAAACTGCTATGGGACTTTGCTAAGGAAAACCTCTTGAAGGTCTCTTGAAGGCCCAGGAACAAATCAACAAAAAGGGGACACAGTTGTGAACATTCAAACCAGATGACAGGGCTTGTTGTTACTCCCAATTCCCAAGTCAAAACTATTGGCCCTGTGGCAGGGGCCATTTGAAGTGGTAAGAAGAGTAGGGTCAGTTTATTATGAGATCCATCAGCCTGGGAGATGGAGGAGATGCAAATTTATCACATCAACCTACTAAAGGCCTGGAAAACTCAAGATGGCCTTCTGATAGCTCTTTATTCCCCAGAACCAGAACTGGGGCCTCAAGCCATGACATCCACAGACCCACCCACTGTGTCAGTGGAGCCGGAGCTCAATCAAAGACAGCAAGATCAAACACTGCGACTGACTCAGGCCTTCCCCATAGTGTTCTCAGCCCTCCCAGGGAGGATGTGGCAAGTACAGGAGACTCGTTGACCTCTGCCAAAGAAAAGGTGGGAGGTGGTCCGCAAAGAACTCCAGGCTATGCTGACACTGAGAGTCATCAAGAAGTACCACATTGAGTAAAGAAGCCTTATTGTGCTGGTGCCAAAACCCAACAGCTCAATGAGATAGAATAGAATGCATAGAATTTAGAAAAGTCAACATAATACTGCTATTTGATGTGTACCCGGGGGGACAAGCTACTAGAGAGACTGGGGAGCGCCAAGTATATATCCATGCTAGATTTGACTATAGGATACTGGCAAATCCCTATGGCAAAGGTGTCCCAGGAGAAGACAGCCTTTCCTACTCCCTTTAGCATCTATCAATTTGTGACTATGCCTTTTGGCCTACAGAGCATCTGCCACCTTTCAGTGACTGACAAATAAGGTGCTGCAGCCCCATGACCCATAGATGCCTATATTGACGACATAGTCATCTATAGCTACAGTCAGGAAGACCACTTACAACACATCATCATGGTTGTTCAAGCCCTTGAGAAGGCTTACTGAAAATCTAGCTAAGTGCCACCTTGGGCAGAAAGAACTGACATACTTCGGGTACCCAATAGGATGGGGCCAGCAACACCCCCAGTGGATAAGGTCCAGGCACTAACCGGCGGTATGACCATGTCAGCTAAGAAGCAGGTGCAACATTTCCTAGGCCAGGCTGCCTATTATAGGGGATTTGTGCCTGGCTTTACCACAATAGTCACACCTGCACCGTACCGACCTAGTAAAAAGCACCCACCCTGGGAAGGTGCAATGGACAAAGGCATGTGACAGGGCCTTCAGAACTCTGAAGACCCGGACAGCTCAGGGGCCAGTTCTCTTCCACCTAAATTTTTCAGAGCCTATTATCCTTCAGATGGAAATGTAAGAAGTAGGTCTTGTGGCCATGTTGTCCCAAGAGGTAAGAGGTGAGAAACATCCAATATTGTATCTGAGTATGAAACTATTCCCACAAGAGGAGATTGAAAAAGAGGCCCTGGCTGTGAAATGGACCATAGAGAACCGATACTATTATCTATTAGGGAACGCCTTCTTACTCTTCAAGGATCACGCCTCCCTCTACTCGCTAAATTCTATGAAGGACACCGATGTCCAGATTGAGATAGTACATCTCCTTGCAGCCTTCTGACTTCCAGATGCTCAACTGCCTGGGAAGGGCACATGGGAATTTTTTTTTCCTCAGGAGGGAGGAGGAGAGCAGGAGGAAGGCCCACTGCTTCAACTAAATCCATTTAAAAACACTCCTTTAGTTAAATCAGTGCAAGTTGTATGTTAACGAGGCCTAAGCTAAGAAAAGACATATATGACTGAGTAATACTTCCATGCATTCCAAGAAGCTTTAGAAATAAACCTGAGAAGGAACAGGATGCAGATGTCCCCCAAGCTACTTAGGAGAGGACAATCCAAAAATACTGAATAGAGCTGGAAACATACAATGGCTGTTGTATGAGAAAGGAACATCCCAAAGAGAGGACACCTGCACAAATAGTAATTTCCCAAACAAGGGACTCTATGGGGAAAGTTTATGCAATCTAATACCTACTCACTTCAAAGGTACTATAATATCAGTGTTGTGCACAACAAGATAAGCTTCTTTTGACTCTGATAGGCTGGACCACAGCTTGTCTGTAAGAGCAGTGGTCACTTTGACAGATCACAAGATGCCACATGAGGCATTATGCTAAATACGTGAGTACCTTATTATCTGATTTCTCTTTCTTTACATACAGGTCAGTATCTATTTTAAATTAGCTTTTACAGGTCTGGCTAGGACCACTTTGATACCATTTATATTATTTTATTATGATTTTTCTGTCTGATTCTAATGAACTTGGTTGCATTGAAGATCCCTGTGGTTTAAGACTGTTTGGGGGGAAATAGTGCAGTCCATCCCAAGGGAGGGAAAGTGATTGGCCTAGCACAGTGAGCACAGTCAATAGGGAAAGCCTAGTGACCACTGACACAAGCCAAGTTACAGGGGGCTTGAAGTAACAATAACCCTTTCCAAAGCCAAAAAGGAATCTTCCCTTTTATAAATGGGATTTATTGCTTAATGGTGAGGATAAACTTGACACAAATCTAATAGCCACTTGACTGACTACACCTACTTGGTAAACACAGTTCAAGCAGAATAGTCAGAGACCTAATTCTGAAAAGAGACATTCCTGTGACCTCTGCTGGCATTAGCCAGCACAACTTGAAAATGGAGTGATTTTGTTCATTCAAGTTCTACAATAATCATCCTGCAATACAACATTATTCTTAATCATCACTTAGCATCTACAGTATGCTAGGTGCCTTGCAGACAAATAAAATAGACAAAGAGGCAAATTCTTCTCTCAGTCCTAGCAGTATAAATTGAGACCCAACAGAAGTCATTAAAGTTGCTCTGGATTTACACTGGTGTTGCTGAAGGCAGATTTTGGCCTGTGGTCCGTCCCTAGGAGCATACAATCTAATGGTAGACATGATGCAAGTGATGGCTACGAACAAGAACAGGAAGGACAGACAGGACTAGGAAAACAGGAGTTACAATAATAAGGTCATATAGTTACTTAGATGTACTACACACATATCTTGCTGATTCCACGCTTTACTGTATTCCCATACAAAAATGGTATTAAGAAGTAAGATTGAGAAAATATATCAGTAATTTAGGGTAAAATATAGGGATGTTGTACTCATCTCGGATACATTCATTACTAAGCGTGAAAATTCAGGATAAAGATTAAACTTAAAGACTTCCGCACGTTAAGGCAGGGGTCCCCAACGCAGTGCCCGTGGGCGCCTGGGCACCCGCGGGGGCATCTAAATGCGCCCATGTCCTGGCTGGTGGTGGAGCATCCGCCGAAATTCCACCAAATTTCTGCTGCATTTCGGCGGCGACACCTCTCGATGACGTCACTTGTCGGAGGCAAGTGACGTCATCGAGAGGCGCCACCACCGAAATTCCATAGGAATTCAGTGGCATTGTGGTGGGTGCTTCACTGCCGCCAGGGTTCTTCGTCTGGCGCCTGCCAGACGAAAAGGTTGGGGACCACTGTGTTAAGATATGAAAATATACTGCTAGAGTATCTAAACAACCTTACCTCTGTCCTATAATGACACCATGCAATAACCATATGGTTCTGATTAAAATATTCAGTGTTGATGGTCTAAAATTAGATTAAATTAATTTTTAAAGTCATATGATTTTTTTCTTTTCCTTTCCCTCATAGTGTCACTACAGAGAATATTACTTTGAGAAAACAGTGAAAATGTACGTGAATAATGTTGATGCTTTTATTCAGCCAGCACTGAGCTTGTGACATGTGCCTACCGCAGTTTTTTCTTAGTCTGTGGAATTCTCTAACATTAAAAAGATGTTCCTTTCTTATTCAGAAAAGAGAAAAAGATTGACATTTACAACAGTTTGAGAAAGGCCCATGAACAGATTGGTAAGGCAAATACTGAGTATGTTTCTTAAATATCTTGCCAACAGAGGACAAAATCCTGTAAACCTCTAATCATATAAATAGTCCTCGCTCATATAAATAATCCCTTTGATTTCAGTTGGAAGTATTCATGTCAGTAAGGACAACTCAGAAACTAGAATTTAAATTCACTTGGATATGCTTTAACATCAAATAATTACTATATTTTGTTATAGAAGGGCCCCTCTGTAATATTTCTAAATCCTAACTTCCATTAGCTAGAATCTGTTCATACGTTTTACAAGTAACTACAACAGCTGTTTCTTTTATATCCCTCACTCCCACACAATCACACACAAAACACATCCCTGTTTTCTTCCGTTATCTTTCCATATGATCTCTATCAAGATAAAGTTGTTATATAATCATATGACATTTTGCCTTGATTGTTAACCTTACTTTTAAAACTGCTATTGTAGCAGTTCATGTAGACATATACGATGTCCGCAGGAAGAAATGCCATCAGGTTTTGATATCTGAGTCTTATTATTTGTACAGCACACAGAGTACTTATTCAAAATCTCCATAGCATTTGCTGACCTTCATAAAACAAATATGTATTTTAAAAGGCTTAACATATTGTCTAGCATTTTATAAATCCTCTTGTTTTTATCTTTTGAAGAACTAATCTCATGGAGTCTAGACTGCTGAAGATTAAATTCCAATCTATTAAAATCCTTTATTGCCCCATACAAATCAGTAATCGGAAAGCCTCTTGTAAGAAGCTGGCCACAGAAGAGACTAAAATTTCCAAGCAACAGGGGATGTTTTCTTTTGTTTCCGCTTTAAAAAAAACAAAAACCTTTGGATTTAAAAACAACGAAAAAATAACAATCTGTAATACTGCTCTAAATAAATCAAAATCAGACAGCTCTGAGATGTTTGATAGTAACTAATGTAATAAACAGACCTCAGCTCTGATCGAAAACCCACATGGAGTCTTTCCATGGACTTAAACAGCTTTTATATTAGGCCTGTATTGGCCTAGTTTTCAAAGGTGCTGAGTACCTTCAGCTCCCATTGGCTTCCATGGGATTTGTGGGTGCTCATTACCTCTGAAAATCTGGCCACTGATCAATCTGTTGTCATTTGTTCAACACAAAAACATTGAAGGATGGTTCATCATTTTTCCTGGGACTTTAGCAAAGAGCAGGATAAATATGTGAGATCTCTGCTACCACTGAAGTTTCACGATTTACACCATTTAGTGCTGCCAAATCCTTTGTTTAACTGACCACTTGTTGAATGTGGTAAGACAAAGTTGCAAACAACTCAATCTGAGTGTTGTTTTTCGTTCTAGGGGCGCCATGGTACGACACAATCACAAAAATTAGCAAGTATCCTAGTGGTGCATTACATTGAATCAGAAGAACATATAAATCAGGAAATGAGACATATATATGCTATTATAGACAAGGATATACAATATAGTGTATAATATATAACAATTATTTTAAGTATAGACGGGACTAAACCAAAATTTAGAACAAGAGATTCTGGAGCTTTGAAGGAATTCAGAATCTGAACTAGGCTCTAGATAGAAATATTGTGGCTGGCACTTACTCTTGTAATGGGAAAGCCTAATCTCTGAACCCCAAATACTTCTGAACATTTTCAGAGCTTAAAGGGGGGAGATCCCCCAGGCGTCGCAGATCTGGCAATAACAATACTAATGATAATCAAGCCAGGGCACTGAAGGGTACACTTTAAGCACTTTTTTAACAAAAATGCTGCTCCCAAATTATGATAGATTCTCTTCCCCACTCCCTCTCACACACATTTTTTTCAGGCCACTTTCAGCACTACTGTAAGAGATCTGAAATCCAGATAGAATTTTGATTTTCCAAATCTCTCTAATACTAACAAATACTAGCAGCAACAGTTAGTCAAGACTGCAGGGTCCCCTTTCTGTAGGTGTCATGCTTTGTCAGAAAGCCTTCATAAAGGAGCAACAAATATAGATTTGAGAGAAGATAAGTGACCCTGGGCTGTGTGGCTTTCACATAGATCTTTAAAGGCTAGGAACATTACTAATTTGTGCTTTTAAATATATAGGTCAATGTTTGCTGACTTGGGTGCCTCAAGTTTGGCAAGTAAATACAAGTGGCCTGATTTGCAGAGTTGCTGCACAACCACAGCTCCCATTTTCTTCTCTAGGAGCAGTGGTTGCTCAGCATCTCTGCAAATCAGGCCCTTTGAATTAGGTGCCTAAATATGGATTTAGGTACCCAATTTCAAGAACAAATTTGGAAAGTTGGGCCAGAATCTCACTGATTAAAATGCAATATAAGGAAACCTTACCTGCATATAGAAATAAAAGTAACAGAAAGACGGCTTTGCTAATCCCCATTTTGGGACAGGCTGGCTCTGTGCTGAAAGCTGTGTTAATGCTGTGTCAGTTTTATTGACTCACATTCGACTTAGACAGCATCAAACAAACAAGATAGTCAAATTAAGTTAATCATTCAGTGACCCACTCTGCCACGGTCTAAAAGTTCAAACATTACCTTGAATTGAGGATCTTACAAAATAACGTTTAAATGTTTGTATTAGATGCTGGGAAAAGATGAAAGCACTCTCCTATCATACAAGACATGCTTTAGCTCTGAAATTGTTAGGCTTCCTTTTGCTAATCTAAAGGCAGAGAAAGCATTACTGAAAAAATACAAAAAACTACGAGGAGTCCTTGTGCCACCTAGAGACTAACACATTTATTTGGGCATGAACTTTTGTGGGTTAAAACCCACTTCATCAGATGGATGGAGTGAAAAATACAGAAAGCAGTATAAATATTACAGCACATGAAAAGATAGTAGTTGCCTTACCAAGTGGGGGGTCAGTGCTAAGGAGCCTAATTCAATTAAGGTGGAAGTGGCCTATTCTCAGCAGTTTACAAGAACGGTTGACTATCAAAGGAGGAAATTACTTTCGTAGTGCTATAGAGGCCAATGCAATCAAAGTGGACATTGTCCATTTCCAACAGTTGACAAGAAGGCGTGAGTATCAGCAGAGGGGAAAATTACTTTTTGCCACTGAGCAGAATGCAAATAACTGCTATTCTGTGTCTTCAATGCCAAGGCCATGATGCCAGTCTCAGTTACAATGTTGTATTGGCATAAATGCAGCTATGCCTGATTTATACCAGTGTAAGCAAGAAGAAAATCAGGCACAAATAATGTTCACTGGGTTATATTGTCATTCTACAGTTTCATCAAAGAAATCCCTCTCTCATTGTTTTTGCATTTTAGACATACTCTAGGATTGGGTTTTGTTGCTGATGTTTACTTACAGAGAAGGGTTTGTGGATTTTTGTTTTGTTTTAATTCGTAACAATGTCTAGCATGCAGTAACCACTATCGACCTTAGGTCTATGAGTTGGGCTCCTCCTTTCCACAGACATAGCCACACCCACACAAAATCTTCTCGCCAGCCTGCCACAATCCTCTGCTCACCCATGTTCCAGACTGATTTCAACACTAGCAGAGATTCCCTAAATGCCCTAAATGCCCTCTCTCTTGGAAAAATTGCACTTCAGCATTGGTTCGTAGCCTTCCAGACTACATTGGGTTGGTGGGGGAGCTTCACCTCAAGCTGTGCAGTCAAATATGCAAGTAACTCAGGAGCGCCTGAGGGGGACGGAGCTCTCAACTGGCTAAGGATGGGAGAGGGTGTAAATAAATTAAGGAAGGGGGAGCTGGATGGGACTCCACATGAGTTACTCTGCCTAGAGTCCCTTAAAACCTAGATCTGTTCCTATCTGTAGCACTGTGAAGCGCTCATTTTCTCCACAGGATCCTTTAATACTCTGCTATCAAACTTCCTGCTGCAGTGGATATTATTCTGCTAGGGCCTTTGTGAAGCACTGCAGAGAGCAGGATCCCATAAGATGCTTCAGAGAATCCTGGTAGCAGACTAGAGAAACGTGATTTTCATTAACAGCAGGGATTAGTCCCATTGGAAGAGAAGATGAGTTGTGTGTGGGATGGAAATCAGTTCAGGGAGGTAGCTGATAATTGAAGAAGGGAAGGATTTACTATTCGTACAGAATAGGAAAAAAACACTTGGGTCAGAGAAGAGAGAGTGATAAGTAAAGGGCCAGCTGTTCTTCAGTTGACAGTGTGTGAATGGTTGTAGAACCAGGCTTGAGGCATTATTATTTCCAGGAAAAAAAGCAGAAAGCGAAGAACAGAAAATACCATAAACTTCAATAGCAAACAAACTTCTGGGAGCTACTCAGACCTTTTGACTTAGTCCCAAACTCCAGGGACCTCCCTGCCTCCTCCTAAAATACCTGCCATTTCCTCCCACCCACATGGCTAGCTTTAAATCTGCACAAGGCCCAGCATGTTTATTAGTCTGTCCTTTCAAAGCTTCTAGCACTCTGGAGGTTAACTCGTAGTTGAGCCTCAGCTAGTTCAGGAGGTTGTGTTGTCTAGTGACTAGGACAGAGACAAGAAGCCAGGACTCCTGAGCTCTATTGCTAGCTCTGCCACTGTGATTTTGGGCAAGTTACTTTAACCTCTTTGGGCCTCAGTTTCCCTATCTGGTAAAGAAGTTACCTCAGAGGGTACTGAGAGGCCCAATTGATTTAGCTTTTAAAGCTCTTTGATTCAAAAATAAACCCTGACTTTAGGGACTCATTTTAGTATTTTCAAAGATGCAGGTCCTTTTGTGAGTTCCGAAAACTGTATTGGACAATTTTTAAACAAATTAACTCAAATGCTACTGAAATTAAAGTATCCCTGGCACTGCTGGATGCTAGCCAGGATCAACAGGCATCTCATGTTAATAATGTGGAAAACAAGGTGAGCTCACTCAAGTACTGGGGACAGATTAACTTTAAAAAAGTGGACAACAAAAATAAGATTTTTGACCATATCATGACATTCAGACTGTAAAGCAATAAATCACTGGAATATCGCATAGGAGAATACTGGAAAATCAAGAGCCGGCTCCTTGTCTGTGGTTTGTAGAATTTCCAGATGGAATGGAATGCAGAGATCTTGTCAGCTTTTTAAGTGTGTGGATGGATCACTGAAGTTGTGGGTGCTGAAAACTGAAGAACAGGTTTAAACTGAAAGAGTCTGCAGATTCCCTATCAAAAGAATAAAACAGTATTCCACTAATAATAGAAATTCAAGAATTGTAACGGACTCTCTGGACATTGACCAGGACAGAATCCTAACTGCAGCCAGGAACAAGCAGATCTTCTAAACTGTACAATGGAAAACAACATATATTAGGCCAGATTTTCAGTTGGTGTAAATTGGCATAGCTCCGTGTGTCCAATTTACACCAGCTGAGAATCTGTCCCATTATTTTTTTCCAAATATTTGCCCTAAATCTCAGGCTAAATGTGGGATGTCTGCCCACCAAACAAGCTTTTTGCAAACCTTGAAGTGGAAATAGCTCTCTTATATCCAGCTAAACTTAGGGCTTGTCTATATGTGGACACTCAGGAAAGTTAATTCCAAAGTGAAATATGCTAAACTGAATTAAGGCCACTTTAATTCTGAATGAGCACATTCACACAGGGGTTTAATGCAGTTTAACTAATTCACTTATCATTCAGATTAATTTTCCTTAGTGTCCCCATATAGACAAGACAGGCATATTGCGGGGGAAAACACATTACTTGGCAAACAGTGTCTGCAAAGTAATTTGTAAACAAGATCAAAATGACTTCTAGCTTTGGCAGCAATGAATTGGACTGAAGTTCTCAAGTAACTGTTAAATTTGTTTAGTTTTCTATAAACCATTTGAGTGTATAGAATATAAGGGTTTCTGGAAACTTTTTACTAGAGCCTGGTGAAATTATTCAGCCAAAACTTTTTTTCTGGCAAAAAATGCAAATTTGGTGAAACTGAAATGTTACATGAATTCATCACTTTTGCCAAATTGTTCATGTCAGGAAAAAAAAATTTAAAAAAGGTGAAACATCTCAAATTTTTTATTGAAACTATTGTCCTTCAACATTTTATTTTTTAAAAAATTAAAGAATTAAAAAATCCAAACAAAATATTTTGGTTTTGGTCAAAGAAAACATTTCATTCAACCTGAAATGAATTTTTTTGACTTTTCAATTCACAATAAATTTCAAATAAAAATTGTTTTGGGGATGACCCAAAACAATTGTTTTCAGTTTTTTGGAATTGCAGTGAATCAAAAATCAGTTATTCACACAGCTGTTCAAACTGTTCTGCTATAATTTCTCACTATCTTCAGTTTGTTTTAGGAAAAAAACCAAAGACGGTTTCAACCCTTCTTGTGTAATGAGCAACTCATCAGTTATGTGCTTTTGAGGGGGAAGGTTGGTACAAGGAGCACTTGGACACTAAGGGTTCATCTACACTGCAGTTAGACAACTGCAGCTAGCCCATGCCAGCTGAGTCAGTGTTTTGGGGCTTAGGCTAAGGGGCTGTTTAATTGTGGCATAGATGTTCAGGCTCGGGCTGCACCCCACGCTTTGGGACCCTCCCAGCTCACAAGGTCCTAGAGCCCAAACATCTACACTGCAATAAACAGCCCCTTAGTCTGACCTCCACAAGTCTGAGTCAGCTGGTGTGGGTCTACCATGGGTTTTTAACTGCAGTATAGACATACCGTGAATTGCTCCTTTCCCCAAGCTAAAGACCCTAGTGTACTCCCTCCACTGTGTGGTTGTTTCTTAAACTAGCCTCAGACCTGGTTCTGCCTCACTTACACTGGTATACTTCTCTGTCCATTTCTGATCTGGTAGTGTTTGCACTTCTTTGTTTGATATCCTCAGAGGCCTGCCTGAGGGCAGGTGTTTATCAGAGTTTAAATCAGAGTTGGGGGACTTCAGTTAGCACAGTGGTTAAAATATAATCAGTTGTAGATCGCTTTTTAAATAAAAGTTGACCCTTGAAATTCAGTTTACTGTAAAATGAAAAAAAGAGTGACCACGGAGTCAACATATGTCATTTGTGCTAGTGTATACATTTCTTTTCCTTTAGTTTCCTTAATCTTTAGCATCACAACATGTTAGAAAAAGACACAAATGTGTCAATTATAACCTAAAGGGAAAAAAACGAGGAAGGTGCTTGAGGACAAGATTCAACTGTGTTGAGGTAGCCACTCCAAAATTAAGAGAATTAAAGGAAGAAGACAGAGGTCAGGATTAGAAGAGGAGAGTGAGTGGGGGTAGAGTATATTGATGTTAAATCTGTGATCTTGGAAACAAAAATATCTGAATCAAAGAAAGTGATAGTAATCACAGAGAAGGGACAAACAGGACACTTTTCCAGTAGAAAGACTTCAGTACTGAAACATTTACTGGAACAATCTATTGCTAATTACACTCAGGAACAGATAGAGTCAAGACAGGTAGATATATGTCCCCAGAAAGTGAGCTTGATGAGATCTGTAAGGAAAGGATAACCAGAGCAGAGCTAGCCATGAGATATCCATGGAATAGAAGGGCGAGTTGGCAGCGGGGAGAGAAAAATCTCCCATTGACTTCACTGAAGCAGGATCAAGTCCTAGAAGAGTGAGAATCCCAAAGAGAGTCTGGCAGCAGTCTTCAGTGGAAAAAATAAAGAGAAAATGTGAAGCCCCCACTAAGACTGAAAACTAAGTAGTTAGAGAGGTAATATGTCAGTAATAAGATCTAATTCAGCAGCAGTTTGCATTCTGAGTTCAATGTACTAAACTTTATAGGTAGTGGAGAGTCATCAATCAAATATGGCCTTGCTTGTTAAGGGGGATTATGAGACAATACTACTTCTGATTTCTTATACTGAATACTACAGAGAAATTATGGCTACACCACAGGTCTGAATTAAGGAATAGTGCATAGCACAACTGCCCTATAGGGATCTTGGAGAGGGATTGTACTTCAGAGAAGCTCAATCCCTCCCCATGTGGCTCAGCATACACAAGGGGACCACATGGACTATATTATCTGCTATAATGATGAAGCCTGTTCTTCAGCCTGATGCATTCTGATTTCTCTGTGGGCTGGCCTGGAGGGCTCAGGACTGTGACCCCACCTCCTTCCCTCTCCTCCCCACACCTTTGGGCACACCAGGCAAGTAGTCCCACTCCATCCCCTAACGCAAGGACTCAGTTGTGACAGACACTCGTGCAAGCTGCATAAGGAAGGGGGAGGGTTTTGTGTGCTTCTCATCCCTCCCTGCCGCTGCCCACACCTATCCAACCAGACCCATTTTATTGACAAATCTGAACTCACCAAAGGGACGTTCTTGGACAAGGACAGGATGTGCTGTGGCATGCATTCTACAGTGTATACAGGAAATAGCCTTTGCATTCTAGCCCCTGGAAATTTTCCAACTGCTGCAATTGCAATCTCATGCAAATAATTAGTTTAGATAAAGCTTTGAGGGGCAATTTTGATATTTTTATGAAACTGAAATCATAATGCATAATCATTTCTGCAGCATTTCACTGCCGAGTGTCATTCGGTGGCGATTCCAGCATCTGAGGAAATTCAAATCCTCAGTCTACAAAGTATAAATGAAATAGCACAAATCTTTGTAATTCCCCATTCTTGTAGTCTCCAATACAAGGACAAAAGATCACAATTTGTCACATGACCTATACATTGAAATAGCACAGTGTTGGTTTGACCTTTGCAGGTTCTAAATTTGTTTGCTGACCATTTCATTCTTCTTCCTATTGTCTGGCTCATTAACTCATGCAAAGTGGAAGAAAATGCTAACCAATCAAAATGAAAGATGTTAAAAGGCAAAAAGCAAATGATGCTACTATATTTCACTGAATGGCAGTGTTAAACAGGGTGAAATCCTGTCCACATTGAAGTCAATGGGAGTTTTGCCATTGACTTCAAGAGGCCAGAATTTCACCCTTACCATTTTGATACCTCAGCCATAACATATATAATATAAAGAGATTTTTTAAAGTAATAGATACATATATCAAAAAGAATGAATGATTCTTACTGTGACGCTGACAGGCAAGCTCAAATCAAAATCACTGGCCAATTTGCTTGTGTGTGAATATCAAAGAAATGGCAAGTATACTCATTCACTCGAGTGTTAATTCAATGGAAATGTGAACAATATTGTCTTCACTTATCTGTAAATTGTTGGTTGCTATTACCTTACATTATGTGTACCTGGTTATTAGATAACCCTAGATTAAAGTGTGTTTTAGTGCTAAAATGAGATGTTTGATATGTCAACTGCATGAAAACTAATAAAATGTTATTTGTATTGTTTCACTTATCTAGCCCTATTTTAATGTAACGACAGGAAATTGAATTATGTGTATCATTGTAACTAAATTACTTGTGAATGCAAGGAAGTAGATTGCTAACTTCAAAGCATGGGTGATTGTGTTTGTCAATAGAAATTCACAAGCTCAATTTGCATTTAGTCAACTAAGGACTTGGCTACATTTGCAAGTTAGAGTGCATTAAAGCAGCCCAAGGCACCCTAACTCCTGAGGTGTCCACACTAGCAAGGCACTTAGACTGCCTAGACTCTATAGCTGAGGCACTTCTGGTAATCCTCCTCCACGACAAGCACAGAACTTGCTGCACCCCGGCTGAAACACCCGGGTATCACTGTGGACAACGTGTTGTATTACTGCACTGTGATTGGCCTCTGGAAATGTCCCATACTCTCCTGAAGTCAAGTGGCCACTCTTCTCATTGTTTTGAACTCAGCCGCAGGCATGCGGATATGCCCTTTGAAAGCTCCGTTTCTGACAGCCGGCATGCTTATCTGCTCTGGGACAATGCAAACCATTACTGTGGAATGCTGTGTGTGAGAGAGAGGCAGGTGGGAGCGGGGTCTGCTGCTGTCTGAACTTACAAGACAGCATGCTGACACACACTCTGCCCCCAAAACACACTGTCTCTCTCCCCCCACATACACACAACATACTCCCTGTCACACTCCACCCCCACCCATTTGAAACGCATGTTGCAGCCACTTGCACACTGGGATAGTTACCACAATGCACTGCTCTTTGTGGCATTGCAAGAGCTGCTAACGTGGCCACACCAGTGCGCTTGAAGCTGACAGTTAAACACACAGCGGCATTTTCCCTGCTGCAGTCTCTGAAGGCTGGTTTAACTCTCAGGGCTCTATATCTGCAAGTGTAGCCAAACCCAAAGAAAGAGCCCATGCCATGATGAAAACACTTGCCAGATTGCTTTATAAGAGTGGATATGGGGTCAATCCAGTATCTCTGAACTGGTTTGGATTGTGACAGGGTGGAATACTGAACAAGTGGACAGAGATCCCCAGAATTACCCTTTTCGAAACCTAGCAGATTACTACAACTCTGTTAACATTTTGGATTTACAAACTTTGACTTACCTGTTAATGTATTTTACCTGCTTTAGCCTCTCAAGAACTCTCATTTCCTTTTCTGAGCTAATATATCTTTAGTTAGTGTACTAGAGAAATTGACTGCCAGCATTGTCTTTGGTGGGAGGTCAAGAGTATCCATTGACCTGAGGTAAATGACTGACCCTTTGGGGTTAGGAGTAATCTAATGAAATGTGATATTTGGTATAAGGGACCATTATAACAAAATCCAGTTTGTCTGGGTGAAAAGGCAGGCTGGAGAGCCTAACGGGACTGTTTGTGACTCCACAGTAAGACTAAGAGTGATCCAGGAGTGCATATAGGTTACTGACTTGGTGAAATCTAATTATAGACTATAGCAGGGTTCGGTAACCTTTCAGAAGCGGTGTGCCGAGTCTTCATTTATTCACTTTAATTTAAGGTTTCATGTGCTGGTCATACATTTTAATGTGTTTTAGAAGGACTCTCGCTATAAGTCTATATATTCTATAACTAAACTATTGTTGTATTGTAAAATAAACAAGGTTTTCAAAATGTTTAAGAAGCTTCATTTAAAATTAAATTAAAATGTTGATCTTATGCCCCCGGCCCGCTCAACCCACTGCTGGTCTGGGGTTCTGTTCACCTAGGCTGGCAGTGGGCTGAGCGAGGCTTGCGACCAGGACCGTGGCTGACAAGGGGCCAGAAGCCAGAACCCCAGACCAGCAGCAGGCTGTTTGGGGCTGGTGGCCAGGACTCCAGACCGGCAGTGGGCTAAGCGGCTCAGCCCACTGCTGCTCAGGGGTTCCATCCGCTGGCTTCTGCCCGCTGCCAGTCTGGGGTCCCGGGCCTGCCCACATACAGTGGATACCTACCTTCTCCCTGGTTCTGGCCCATTCTCTTCCTCTCTCTCAGCGCTGAGCTGAGGGTGGGAGTGCACTAAGCACAGGGTTGGGGGTGAAGGAGCAGGCTGGAGGTTGGGATGCAGGGTCTAGCCAGCAGCTAGAATGAGGGAGAGGGCTCAGGATTGGGGCAGGAGGTTTGGATGTGGAGCACTTACCTGGGCAGTTCTCATTTGGTGCAAGATGTACAGGTGGGAATGTTGGGGGGAGAGTGCAGGAGCTCCCGTTTGGTGCTCAGGGTGGGGGTGGGGATGTGGGGTGGTGCAAGAGTCAGGGCAGAAGGCTGGGGTCATGTGAGGGGGGGTGCAGGTGTCAGGGCATGGGGTGTGTGGGGCCTGGGTATGTGTGGGGGTGCCAGAGTCAGGGCTAGGGTCTGGGGGGTATGTGTGAAGGAGTCAAGCAGAGGACTGGGTGTGTGTAAGGGGGGTACAGGGCTCAGGGCAGGGGCCTGGGGTGTGTGCAGGGCTGCAGGGCTCAGGACAGAGGGCTGGGGTGTGGGCTGGGGCTGTGGGGTGCTCACGGCAGGGGGCTGGAGGGGATATGCCCCAATTCCTCCTCCCCCACAAGGCCCTACCTCTGCTTCTTCTCTGCCTCTACCGGGAGCAACGAGCATGCTGACTCCGCTCCTCCTCCACCTCCTCCCTCGCGAGGGCCATCAGCTGATCGGCCGGCAGGGAGGGAGGGAATGACACAAGGAGGAGGAAGGGCAGGAACCCAGCACACCGCGGGAAGAGGCAGGGGAGCCGGCAAAACCAAGCTTCTGCCCCTTGCCCCCTGGCCTTGCAGAGGGCAGAGAAGAGTGGGCCGGGCCATGCTGGGCAGAATTTTTAATGGCACTCTGCTGCCTGCCAGGACCCTGGCAGGGAGCAGCGTGCCATTAAAAATCGGCTTGCCTACCATCTTTGGCACATGGGCCATAGGTTGCCGACAGGGCCGGCTCCAGGCACCAGCTGTGCAAGCTTGTGCTTGGGGCGGCAGAGTCTAGGGGGCAGCATTCCGCCCAATCCTAGGGCGGCATGGCCGCTTTTTTCTTTTTTTTTTGTTCGCTGCTCTGGCTGCCCTGTAGGGGGCGGCGGCGCGGAGCAGGGGAGCGCCCTGCAGCAAACTGGGCAGGGCAGCCCACGTCGTTCCCTCCCCGCCGACCGGAGCAGAGCAGAGCCCTCCTGGCAGGCGGCGCGGTGGTCGGGGCCGCGTGGCGAGCGCCCCGCTGAAGCACTGGCCACTGCCCTTCTCTCTCTCCCTCCTTCCTCCCGCTTCCCCCCATTAGACCAGGCATGCACTCTGCAGCACAAGGCATCCCCTGGCTCCGGTCGCCCTGTAGGGATTTTTTGTTTTACTTTTCCCCTGCTTTGCAAGTCGTGTCGTTGTTTCTCACCCCGCCCCTCCCACTTACCTGATCCAGCCCCCTCATTTTTGTGTTGTTCCCCCTCCCCACCCACCTTGCCGCACCAGCCACGCCTTTTTTCCCTCTGCTTTGCTGACCCAGTGGCCCCGCCCCCCCTTTTTTTGCTTGGGGCGGCAAAAAAGCCAGAGCCGGCCCTGGTTGCCGACCCCTGGATTATACCATCAGTTTGGAGTGTCTGCCCTGTTTTTTGACAGTCTGACCTGAGGCTGGCATTCACAGTTATAAGCCACTTCAGACAGCATAAACAACGAGGAGTCCTTGTGGCACCTTAGAGACTAACAAATTTATTTGAGCATATGCTTTTGTGGACTATAACCCACTTCATCTGATGCACGGAGTGGAAAATACAGTAGGCAGGTATAAATAAACAGCACATGAAAAGATGAGAGTTGCCTTACCAAGTGAGGGGTCAGTGCTAACGAGCCAATTCAGTTAAGGTGGAAGTGGCCTTGACTTGTTAGCACTGACCCCCCACTTGGTAAGGCAACTCCCATCTTTTTATGTCCTGTATATTAATACATCCCTACTCTATTTTCCACTCCATGTACCTGATGAAGTGCGTTTTAGCCCACAAAAACATATGCCCAAATAAATTTGTTAGCCTCTAAGGTGCCACAAGGATTCCTTGTTGTTTTTGTAACACAGCTACCACTCTGAATTCAGATAGCATGACACCTATCTAGCATATTTACATTGCAGTTTTCAATCCATGGTTGCTATGTTTTTTATAACATCCATACTCAACTAGTTAGTATATAGTATTTAACACAAAGATTACACAAATTGCCTGATCATTCACTACTTCCTCAAAACTCCCATTGAAGCCAGAGCACCTCGGCCTGATCTCCTTTGCTTTGGTGAAACTCAGAAGTAAATCCACTGAAATCTCCTGGGTTATTGTATTCTCCTTCGGTTACTATCTTAAACTGTGGTGTAGTATATTGCAGGTTGGTGTTAAATAGCTGCTGCATTCCAGATAAGAGGCTGTTGCATTTCAGTGGAGAGTACAGCAATTCTTGTGAAAGACACCACATAAGTATAAGGTATGATTTTAATACCCTACACCTGTAGAATTTGCCCCTGTTTAAAGTACTGCTACAGGGGACTGGAAAGATTGAGGAATTGGTAATGGGACACTCAGCTTTTCATGTGTAGGGCAGAAGTTTAAATAGAGTCCAGATCAATATCTTTTACCATCTGATGGATTTTTATTGTCTTGTGTGATCATAAAATGGGTTGTTGATCTCGGTCCAGCTCCTAGCAGATCTGCATCCACATCTACAACCTCATGAATGAGAACAAAGATAAAAAGAGGTTGGAGAGTGAACTCCTCTCTGCCCCCTTGAGGCTAGGGCACATTGGCTGAGCCACTGAGCACTGCTATTTCCCATGCTGTATCTCTTCAGCATCTAAGGATGTCAAGCCAGGACCTTTCGGATACCACAAACTCATCGTTTGTGTACAGTGATTCTATTGCAATGTGTGCTCCTGCCTTTACTGACAGTTGGCTTCTTGAGTAAGCTGGGGGAGGGGGCTGTTGCTGGCTTCTGCGGTGGTGGTAGTAGTAAAACAAATCACTAATCCACTCCCTCCCTACCTGCTCCTCCTTTGCCCTTTTCTAACTTGATTCACCTTCATATTCTGTCTCCCAAAAACAAAAGATAGAATAAGAAGAAAACTATGAAAGAAAAGAAAGACACAGCTTCTGAATTTCATCCGTTTTCCCTTCACTATTTATTTTGTGTATCTCTGTACACAAATAGAAATCACACACTTGCAGTCAGAATAATCTTTAGAGAACAACGAAAGCAAGAAGGAAGAATAGTATGTTCTTTGTCAGCAGGAAGACATACACTGTATGTCTCTCTTCTGTGGTAGGCTGCATCAGAACACTACTAGGGTTTTCCCTCATTAGCAGGAAGGAGGACTGTAGTGATCTGGTGTGGCACCCCTCCTGTCCAGAGGAGAAAGAGCCCAGCCAGAGGCCAGAGTGGGCGGAGCTACGGAGCTCTGAGCCTGCCCCTCAAAGGATCAGGTGGCAACCCGGAACTATAAAAGCCGGCCCTCAGAGCTCAGTCAGGTCCCAGCAGCCAGAGCGAGCAGAGACGTCCCTCAGGGAGCTTGAGACTGGGAACCCCCTGCGACCCCGGGCAGCCGCCCAGCCTGGCCTGAGCTCCCCCGGGCCTGCTACCCGGAAGAGCTCAGGCCAGGCTGGGTGGCTGCCAGGGCCTGACTGAGCTCTGAGGGCCAGCTTTTATAGTTCCAGGTCGCTGCCTGACACTTTGAGGGGTGGGCTCAGAGCTCCGTAGCTCCGCCCATCTGGCCTCCAGCTGGGCTCTTCCTCCTCTGGCCAGGAGGGGCACCACACCAGATCACTACAAGGATTTCTCCCCATTTAAAGATGCAGTTCAAAAATTAAACCATAATAGATTGGATAACATACATCGCAATGCCTTTCATTTCAACACTTAAGCCCCTTCTTACCCAAGCTTTTTCTGACATCATTCTAAATGCACTTGCTGCTGGTCACTTAATACAGATCAGCACAAGAACATGGGCAGCAAGCAAACTTGACTTCTTCCCTTTCAGCTTGCCTGTCCCACAAATTGCTTTTTCTTTCTGTTGTTTTTTTAAAGTGAAACTGCATAAGGGGAGTAAAGCAAGCAAAGCAAGCAAAATGTCTTCTCCATTTAAGTATCAGTTTATGTACAATTTAAAAAATTTATTTGCAGTCGTTCCAGTTGACTCAATACTGTGTCATACTTATGTGAGTCACTTTTCTGCCCTCAGGCAGGGAGGAGGCATAGTTTGTAGATGAAGACATGCTATCCAAATCCACAGTTTGAATTTGCCAGGATATAGTATGGATAAGGCTTCTGTTTCTGAATCCCACTTGAGCTTCAGACCAATCAAAACAAGGGAAGATCATTCAGAAGAAGCCATGGAAACTGAATTTTCACTGATCGGATTCATACTTTAATCTTATTACATCTTTTGTATGGAGTAATTCTCTGAAAAATAGGCTATACTATTAGTGTCCAGGAGGGTGCAGCATATGATGTACTTTTTTTTTTGACAAAGGAGCAACAGCATAACGTCTGTCACAAAACAACATATTAATAAGCACTCTGAGGCACATATCTTGCAGATATTTGCCTATGAGCCTAATTAATGCACGAGTACTTTGCTATCTCCTGGCCCGTCATACAGCATTAACTTATACTGAACCTTGACTTCAATGACCGGGCTCTTTTCCATTTCCTAGCCCCCTGCCAAACAATAACAAAGTAATCCTGAGAGGGACCTGCAAGGAAAAGGAGATGATTCAAGATTGAAATTTCAGTTGCTGATGAAAAGAGAAGAGGGCAGTACTTGGGAAGATTAAATAAGGCAGCTCAGAGAGAGATATTCAGATGCAGCTACCTTCATTCCTGTCAAATCACAGAAACTCTGTTAGAAACTGAATCCATCATTTCATACCATTTTCAGAGCTTGACCACTCCAGTAAGACCAAGGGTCTAATGCTGGCATATTTTCCCCCCAGTATCTCAACCAACCTTCCGTGTGAGTGTGAGACTGGATGATGAGGACAAGAAAAATACAGATCAGTGATAAGAAAATCAGTGGATTTGTTTTATCTTGCCGCCTAGGAGTTGCTGTAACCAATTCATTAACCCCACCCACTTTCTAGAATAGGTATTGATTATTGAAATTAAAGATGCTCAAAGCTGTTTTGTCTGTAACCAACTTGAATCTAATGGGTTCAAAAGTTTAAATAGAGCTTAATTGTTGGGTTAATGTTCTGCTTCAGGGAGACACTGAAAAAAAGGAGCAGAAGTAAAGAGGGAGATGTCCAGCAAATAAATAGGGTGAGAACACAGCAGAAACAAGTTTAGTGCAGCATAGATGCAGAAAAACTGAAGAAAGGAACAGAGGAGGAGAGAGAGCTCCTCTAATGGAAAGATAACAGAATACACATGATCAGTCCGGCTTTTGGGGAGGTTCATTTCTCCTCCATACATAACCAGGGGTGCTGGAACAATTTTTACAGCGGGGATGCTGAGAGCCATTGAACCAAATTGTAAACCCTGTATATGATGGAACCACTTCAAGCCAGGGCGTGCTGCAGCACCCTTGCACCCCTACTTCCACCACCTATGTACATAACGCAAGTTTCCTTATAATTAAAAACATGGGGGGATTAAATGTTTAAACTCCTTTTACAGGAAAAGATTAAGGAGCAAATGGTTTGTGAATTCAAACTGATTTTGTGAATCTAAAACTAGCTTGGAAAATCCTGACCTCTGTAATGCTCTCATAATTAAAGCTGTAAGAAAGTTGTGATTTTTTTAGGTTCAAAAGTTGTGACCATAGTTTGTTGTAGTTTTCGTGTGAGGCCAAATTTGAGTGAGTGGCACTGCAACGTGGCTCACGGGGTTGAAAAGCCACTCAGATTTATCCCAACTGTCCCTGTGTCATATTGGTCACGTGCAAATGTGTGTAGAAGTGCCCCCAAGGCAGAGGTGTGGTAGGGTTGCAGGGTAGGGAGCCAGAGTGTGGTAGGATTGCAGGGAAGGGGGCCAGAGGTGTGGGAGGTGCAGGTGTACATGGGCACTCTTGTTTTGTAACTGACTAGATGTTGAGTTGGCAGCAGGGTCCTTTACCCTCCAACGGGGGCTGGAAACCCCCCTCCAATCCCCAGGGAAGGATGCAGGGTCCTGAGCCCTTGTGCCCTGGAGCTGGATCCAGCTCAGAGACCCCCTAGAGGCCCTGTTGGATCTGACACCACTGAGGGTCCCGTGTCCTGTCACTGTGTCCTGCCGGAGGCACAAGCTCCTGCCTTCCCAAGTCCCATTCACAGGGCTGTTCCTGAGCCCGTCCTCCAGTATGGCCAGGCGGCTGTGGAAGGTGAAGTCCTTGAGGTCATGCAGGAGCCGCTGCTGCTCAGCAGGCCTGGCCTGCACCACCTAGTGGAGGCAGAACTGCACATGGGCAAAGTGCAAGGCCAGTGCCCTCGGAATGAATGCAGGCAACAGCACTCAGTGTAGAGCCAGGGCAGCAAACAGAGAAAGCCCGTTGAAGAGCCTGGACCCAGCCCACATTGGTCACCATCCTCTGCCTAGTCCCCCTCTGCCACCAGCCTGACCCAGTAATGACGCTGGGGTAGCCTGGCCTAATTTGAGTGAGCAGCATTGCAACCTGGTGGGGAGGTCACAGCACCACTAAAATTTGCAGCAATATTGCAGTGTGTGCAGAAAGCTGACTTTTCAGGAACAAAATCGCAGCCCACAATTTCCTTACAGCCTTAATTATATGAAATATTAAAAAACAAAAAACAACCCTGAATGCTGAAGGCCAGATTAGAATATGTTTTGGATCGGGCACGTGAGTGGGAGAGAGAGAGATTGGGAAATGCTTGTTTGTTCTCAGAGCTTCACCAGGAAACATCATACAGCGTTGGCGCATCGGTTTGGAACATGTGTGCTTTTAAGTGATGTTCAGAAAAGTAGAGAATTAGTCAAGGAAGCTGGAACTTAGACTAGTTCTGCCATTGACTTTATGGGCCTGATCCAAAGCCTGTTGAAATCAATGGAAAGACTTCCGTTGACTTCAGTGATCTTTGGATCAGGCCCTATACTATTTGATGTGTATGTCTTAGAATCAAGTTACGGCATCTTGAAGGAAAATGAGTGCAGGGAATAGGAGAGGAAAGAGGGACATTTCAGGCAGGTGAATGGAAGATTAGGTGTGTAGTTTCCATTATCAAGAATGGTTCTTTGGGGGCAGAGAGTGAGGGGGAATAATAGTAAAATTCATTCTGATACTGAACATTTTACACGTCATACATTCTTGCATAGAGTCTTTGTATGTAATCAGCAGTGAGTCAGGTTACCCATGACATAGAAATCATTTGCCATCATGCTTGTATCAGATATCAATAAGTTCTGAGGTAAACTATTCCATACTCCATGTTTTTTCCCCCTTACACATAATCTTTCACTATTCATTATTGGTAGAAGCATATCACTGATGTGGAAAAGGGCAGGGGAGCAATTTAAGGGAATAATGTGGCGAGCGGTGGCATAGCATTTATGATAGTTTTAGTCATCCTTACTATTTTCTAATTTCACAGTTAGCATTTTCAGTGTTTGTTCACAGAATTTTCAACCTTTAGCTAGCTTCCAGAATGAACAGTCTGGGTGTTCTTTAACTCTTTCACTGCTGGCCCTCTGCAAAACTGCAGGTGCCATCCAGTGCCATTCCACTGAAACCAATGGAATATTAGGATTCAGTCGATACATTTGGCACAGCACGGTACATACAAATATCAAGTACATTCAGGAGCAAAGTAGTGAAGCCTTGCCCCTAACATTCAGTGATTCATTGTTCTTTGGCAGATTTTTGTTCTGCTAGTTTGTTTTTTACTTTGGAACATGGGCGGCAGGTGAAGGTTCCCCATGGGGAGGCTCACCCCCTGCCCCACCTCTTCTGGCTGAGGCCAAGGCCCCACTCACTGCTCTCAGCCCCCACCCGCCCCCATGGCCCTGGCCAGGGCAGGGCTGAGAGCTTGGCCCCACCCCCCATGTCCCCAGCTGGGTTCGGGGTGGGGTGGGCCGTAGAGCTCAGTTAAGGCTACAGGGAGGGGACTAAGAGCTCGGCCCTGGATGGGGTCAAGCTCTCAGCCTTGGCTGGGACCACAGCAGAGCTCTCTGTCCTGGCTGGAGCTCTGAGCCTGGAGCACCTCCCATGTTCCTCCCCTTCCACCACTGACCTGCCCATGGCCCCACCCTATTCTGCCTCTTCCCCTGTGGCCCCACCCCTATTCCACCCACAGCTGCAGCCCCGTTCCACCCCCACTCCACCTCTTCCCCTCCAAAGCTCCACCCCCCACTCATTCTTCCTCCCCCCCTCACCCACAGCAGACCCAAGAACAAAAAAGTTCTGTGCCACTGCAGGCTCCTCCAGCCGTGGGCGTTGGCTGGAGAAGATTTTTTTCAGGGGTCCCCAAATCCATCACTCCCTCCCTCGACCCTCCAGTGGCACAAGATTTGAGGAGGCTTAGCCTCCCCTTGCTTCCATTACACGCTGCCTATGCTTTGGATGTTATTTATATGTTTGATACCAGGTAAAGGGATACCACATTTTAACAGTTTGTCCAGTAGGACAAAAACACACATCATGATTATTATTAATTTTATTAGAGTTTCCAGTTGTGATTAAAACCTCATTGTGCTAAGCACTGTACATCCATATAATGAGAGACAGCCCCTGCCCTAAAGCACTTAAGAGTCCAAATAGGCAAGGCAGGCAAAGGGTGGGAGGAAAAAATGAAGTACAATAAAGTAAAGTGACTTGTCCATTGCTACACAGCTTGGCAGTGGTACAGCCAGAGATAGAACCCAAGTCTCCTGAGTCTCACCAAGGCCTAGCCACTAGATCATACTGCATCCTGCACAATCCAATGTGCTGGCAGCATGCTGTTTGGGATGTAATGTTGCGTTGTCACAGTGAAAAAGCAGAGGACCAACTTTGACCATGGGCCTGATTCTGCTCTCATGTACATTAATTTTACACCAGTATAACTCCATTGTGCAGATAGTTATTCCTGATTTTCACCAATACAAGTGAGAGGAGAATCAAGCCCTATGATACCATACTCCTAAATCAGTTGATAATAATAATGAATAATTAATTAACCTTATGAAGTGGCTCAGGGTGCTGGCATCAGCTGTGCTCAAACTGGGCAGACTAGCCATAACCATGCTTTTCACCTCTGTCCTACATCAAGCCATGGAAGCACTTTCATAGGGCCTTCCACTGTGGCCATTGTTTTACTGCTAATGGGGAAGGAGCAGTGAGAGACAAATGTCATTGATGGCTCCTGTAGCACCACAGCTGCTACACACAGGTTGCCTGGATGCCTTTTGACATATTGTTATGGTAGGAGTTGCCAGAGGGAGCTGTTACACAGTCTTACAAGTTGTTTTTCTTAGTTTGTGAGCACTGTTCAGTCTTCAAAGAACTGCTGCATTTTCATTAGCTTTGTGATGTATTTTCTATTGAGGGGAACTGTGGCAAGCAGCAATGGAGTTTGTTCTCTGCCTTAATATCTCTAATTAGAACCATTTCTGGAGAGACTTGCTCTGTGGGAACTTGACATCGGTGTTTTGGATGAGATTCTTGAAAAAAAGAGATTGCCTGTGGGCTATTTGTGGCCACCTCTGTTTAAGGACTGATGTATTGTGTAAATAAAACAAGTTACACTAAGAAAATACCCTAACATCATGTCACTGATTTCTCCTCCACTAGGGAACTGACCTGCAAAGCCTTGACATCTGCTCAGCAGAGGGACAACAGTAGAGCAGAGGAACAACAGTAATCAAACTGTGTTCTTGTTTTAGATCCATGTCCTGAAATTTCCAGAAAGGCAATACAACTTGCTCTGAACCACTATACTTAGCCAACTGGAGCCAAAACCATGTATCCCACTGTATCCAGCAAGCTGAAATCATTTGTGCAGCTTGCAGGAAAGTCTGGAATAAAATAGTTTTAAAAGTTGAGAAAAAGTTGGAGGGAATAAAATCTTAAAGCAAAAAACACTGAGGAAAAAGGTAAAAGGAAGCTTGACGGATCAATCTTATCCTGAGCAGAACATGAGAGGAAATCTACAGGGCCTGGAGAGTGAGAAAGGGACTATACCACCAGTTTTGTATCCAATTCAATATTGCGCATGAGCAACTAAAATCTAATACAGTTAAAAACATCAAGAAATAAATCTTCATCTCATAAATATTTGACTATGCAATATAATGTATATACCTTGTATACATAAACATATTACCTACATTTCCCCAGCCCTGAAGAAATATAGCAACATGCTGCCACCCCCATAACCAGCACTTGACCATTTTTAAATCTAGCTTTGAAGTTTTTCTAAAAGATCTGCTTGAGGAATTGTTTTGGGAAAGTTCTGTCGGGGTTGCTGTATAGGAGGTCAGACTAGATGATCACAATGGTCCCTTCTGACCTGGGAATCTATGACCCAGGCATGGTGAAAAGTGCAGGCGGTAGGCGTGGCTAGTGTCCTTTTAGACAGCTCTTTCTACTGCATCAACTATAAAGGCCACTTGTTGCTGATGCTGGGCCAGGTTCACTTGAATGTTCACAATCCTATAGAACTCCCGCAGCTTATCCTGAGGAAGTGGCTCAAACAAGGCAGAGGCTTTATGCTAGAGCTTGACTCACCCTCTGGCCATGCAGGCTTGGTCATCCATAATATGAAGGATTGCTGCTATGGCTTAATAAAACCTTTGAGTGTATGAATATCAGTGCAGGGTACTGGGTCTTAGTGATTTAGGTTCAACTGGTCACCCTTTTGCCTCAATCACCACATTTTCATGTGGGACACATGACCAGGCATCCTCGGGAAGCATGTACTTTTTCTGAACTGCGTAAGAGACAGGTGCAATGATATGAGGTATCCAATGCATCTCCTTCCCCAGTTCTATCAAAACAAGGTAAAAGGGCCTGGAGGCTCCCTAGTAAGCCTGCCTCAGTAATATCCATGAGAGAGAAGGAGGTGTGTCAAGAGCTCAGGACTGGGAGCTGGGATCTCCTGAGCAATAACTTCAGCTCAGACACTGATTCTCTCTGGAGTTTTGAGTAAACCATTAAGATCTCTGCCTCAACTGTCACTATCTGTACAATTGTCAATAAGGTTAATATATAATTACCTACCTCCCAGTTATGAGGTAAGTTCATGCTTGTTAATGGCTTTGGAAATGAAAAATGCTAAATATGTGTGTCAGGGTTTCCTCCCCACTCTGAACTCTAGGGTACAGATGTGGGGACCCACATGAAAGACCCCCTAAGCTTATCGTTACCAGCTTAGGTTAAAGACTCCCCCAAAGCACAAATTCTTCCTTGTCCTTGGAACGGTATCGCTGCCACCACCAAGTGAGTTAGACAAAGATTCAAGGAAAAGAACCACTTGAAGTTCCTGTTCCCCCAAATCCCCCCAAGTCCCTTCACCCCTTTCTGGGGGAGGCTTGAGAATAATATACCAGCCAAATAGGTTAACAAAGTGGGCATAGACCAACCCTTGGGTTTTTAGGACACTAAAATTTGAAGATATAATCTGTAGGGTTTGAAAAAGAAATTTATAAATTAATTTTTAAAAGTAGTTAACTAACATATTTCATGTGTATATATTCCTTTTTCCTGCCTTTGAGTCATATAATCTTCTGTGCAGGAAAAGGCCATGTAAGGGCCAGAAAACTCTGAATTTTATCTCGTGCAGTTTCCTTTAAATCAGTCTACTAGTCTTGTGGCTATTATGGAACAGGTTCAGACAGGGCTGGATTAAGGTACAGGCACTGTGGACCTCTGCCTAGGGCCTCAGCTCTTGGAGTCAGGTAATTATAGAAAAATCTCATCTTTCTTTTTTTTTAACCTTAATTTCTAGCTATCATGGTTGCAAAGAAAAATTGAAAAAGTGAACCAAGCATAGCTGGTGCCTGAGTCAGCAGAGAGCCTGAAGCTATAGTTCTGGGAGTAAACTGCACCAACCAGTGGGTTGATAACTCCAAGACCCACTGCTCTGGGGGCCCCTGCCAATGCCACTCCAGGAGAGGGCTCTGCATGTGGCAGGAGACGAATGTGGTAGGCCCAATGCCACTTCTCACACAAGTACACCCCATATGCTGGGATAAGTACTAGGAACACTCCCTACTGCTATTGCAGCCATTCTAAGAGGACGTAGATATCCCTGCTGCTACCCTTGAAGGGGTGACAGAGAACCCCATGCTGTTGACCCTGCCCCTTTGGAGGAGAGGAAGGTCCCTGCTACCACCACTCAGCACTCTGAGGGTGGAGCCATAGGAGGCCCTGAGTGCCTTAATCCAGCCCAGGACACTCACTGATGGCTTGGCCTTCCAAAGACATGGGGAGTGGAGGGAAGGGTAGCAAGGTTGGATGTTTTTCTGAAAGACCTGCTCTAGGAATTATTCAGGGGAAGTTCTATGGCCTGTGTTATACAGGAGATCAGGCCATATGATCACAGTGGTCCCTTCTGGCCTTGGAATCTATTAATCTCGCAGGTCTCAAGACCTCCACAAGAAGTCTGGAGCATTTGGGAGGAGGTTTGATTCCTCTACAGTACTGCCCAGGACTCCCCACACTTCTCCCCCATTCCACCCAGGAAGCTCAGATCTTTAAGGAGCTATGCTTCTCTCACTAGTTTCCCCTAGGACCCCTCAGTGGGGGAGTTTCAGTGTGAGGAGGGAGAATCAATCAATGGAAGATATATACTGCAGTACCTCTGTCTGACTGAGAGGGGCCCTCCCACACCAAAGATCAGCTATCTGAAGAGTAAATTCCATGGTACTGGGCAAGAGGAAGTGAAGGGGTTGAACTTGCATCATTCAAGGCAATGCCATTGACTTCAATGAAAGCAAGGTCAAGCCCATAGTCCTGATCTGCAGCTACCTCATTAGACTGGATACTTCTCCTCTACCTCACCACAGATCCTGCTATCAAAACCGGAAGGGAGCATTCTGCTCAGCTGTGAAGTACCCGCATGTTTTTTTAATCTATCACTGATTAATGTAACTTTGTATCATTTTAAATGCACAAAATGAAAAACTTAATTCTAAAAGAAAGAGGGGGAAAATGAGCCTGGAGAAAAACGGCCATCATTCTGACTATGGAGTGAAATGGAAACTGCTAGACAGCTGTGCTAAATTGCCCCAGAGGAAGTTCAGTGGAATAACTGGGCAGATGAGTCCTGCTGTTCCACTTACACAATAACATTTTGGTTTGTACAGTGGCTCTTATGCTGACTCTACCCAAATCTTTCCTTCATAGCGTTAAACAATAAACACCACAGGAGCAGAAAAATTAAGGAGGAATAGAAACTCAGTAAGACAGACACCACAAAGGTTTTTCAGATGGTGAGAGCTGCAGAGGAGGATGTTCTTGCACTTTTATCTAGCCCTTCCAACTAATATGGTCTCAGTGCAGCAGGGAAATTCAGTTACATCATATCACTAATATCAGAGCCTCTTTATATCATTGCAGAAGTTACCTGATTTCACAATTAGAGTGGTCATTTAAATGAGAGATGAAAGAGGTTACAAGCCAGAGAAATTAGTTAATAGAAACAAAATTCACTATGTGGCATGCACATTGTAACTAAATAAGAAATCTTGCTTCAATACATAAGGCAAACTGTCTTTTGTTGTAAATGCCCATCTGTTTATAAGATGTCCTTCACTCCCTGTGCTTTTAAATTATGTCCTGTTCTTTCCAGAACTAGCAGGCATTTTGTAACATAGGAAAGAATCCAAGCTAAGAGGCGTCTTTGTAGAGGGAAAACTGTGAAAGCAAGTTCTTTTAATGGAGAAACCAAACATTCATAGCGCTTGACTGAGTGCCAAGCTTCTCCTTGCAGACGCACGAATGTAATGCTAGTGAGGACCTTTTACATAGTTTTTTCCATGCTTACGTTCATTGTGACTTTTACTAGACAGTGCAGCGTTGAAAGTTCGACTAGCAAAGGAAGTGTGTATTACTATCCACATTTTAAAATCCTTTGGAAGAGCTGACTGGTTTTGACTAAGAAGCATTTCACTAGGCAAGTGAATAGTACTATTACTATTAGCCTTTATTGATTTTTAAAGTAATGTCACAAAACTGTCCATAAGAATATCACAAGCTATGAAGAAGCAAAATACAAGCAAATATTTTACATAAACAATGTACGATGTGGACTGCCGTATCTATTTCACTGCCACAGCACTTCCCAAGGGATCTCATATATCTCTTGTTTGCACAATGTCTTTTACCTGTCATTTAAACATTTCACTTGCATATCATGCTTTCCTTTAGATAAGAGTTACTTTCTTCCTGAGTCACGTGGAGTTCTTCAGTTTTGACATTAATCTTACCAAATAGATTCTCATCTGAACCAGCTTTTCTCATATCCACATACAAATCTTTTAAAGTGGAGACACCTTCTAAAGTTCAAATCTCCTTGCACAACCTGGGGTAGCTTCAGTTCATTTTAAAAGACTTTGTACTCCTACATATAGATGAAAATCAGGTATGATTCCATACCATTTCTATAACATCTGAGCAGTTTATATTACTAGGATATTGCCCAGTAATGTGTGGCAAATTACCCTGCTGATACCAATACCACCAACATACATCACTGTACAGTAGACTACAATTGATCTAGTAATCAGAAATCCTTTTTTTTTCTGTATGGTTTTCATTTAAAGTTTTACGTTTTATTTTACACTCTCTAGCAGATCATTTAGTATAGTCCAGTATATTTGACCACTGTCTCCTATAAGAGCATACATGTAATCTGCATTCTCATCTCTTGTGCAGAAACTTAAAATGAACAAGTATGATTAGATAGTTCAAGTAATATCACATGCAATTTTGAAACGAGATGATACAATATTATCAAATACAATATTTAATATTGAAGGATTTACAGAAGATGGCTTAGGTGCTCTGAGCAAAGCAAAATTGCAAATAAATTGAAATCTTGATTGTTGATTGCTTCCCAAGGTAAAACCATTTTGCGAGGATACAAAGATAGCTGGTAAAATCCCCAAGAAAATCCCTGACTTTTAATGTAGCATTTATTTTAGGGTAGATTTTGATGTTTCAGTGGATGGATTACTTTACAATTTCCAGTGGTTCAAGACTGACTCACATCACTAGTGATTTAAGGGACAAATTTTAAGCTCCTGACTGGAGCTAAAGTCCCATTGAAGTCACTGGGCATTTCAGTTCAGTAAGAACCATAGAATGTGGGCCAAAATCATCACCATATGAAGGTAACTTAGTCAATTCTCCAATTTCTAGTAGAAAAATGTCCACTTCACAAAATCCTGCAGCTCAAGGTGGTGTCAGCAAAGAATAGACATGAAGACTGAACTATCCTATCACTGCTAAAGATAGGACTTTCTAGATCTGAGTTGAGACATTGGCAGAGTAGTTTGTGGAAGCTTGCACTGCCACTGCTCTCCTTGTACCTCTTCTGTAGCTAAAAAGAGGACTTCCATCTTCAAAGCTGTCAATCTGGCACCTTTCAGAAACACCAAACTCCTTCACAATTTTTAAGTGAAGAAAAATTAATTTTTGCACACAAGCTGTTGTGTGACTAGAGCTAATGATGGTCTTACAGGGATATTTTTAAGGAGGAAAGCATTTAACATACCACCAAGTTCACAGATTTGTGGGGAAGACCAGCGTTTCTCAAACTGGGGGTCATGATCCAAAAGGAGGTTGCAAGGTTATTGTAGGGGGGTCGTGGTATTGCCACCCTTACTTGGCGCTGCCTTCAGAGCTGGGTGGCCGGAGAGCAGTGGCTGCTGGCCAGGCACACAGCTCTGAAGACAGCACCTTTCCAGCAGCAGCGCAGAAATAAAGGGGGCAATATCCTGCCACCCTTACTACTGCACTGCTGCTGGAGATGGCGCTGCCTTCAGAGATGGGCTTCCAGCCAGCAGCCACCGCTCTCTAGCAGCTCACGGCTGAAGGCAGCATTGCTGCTGCCAGTAGCAGTGCAGAAGTAAGGGTGGCAATAACCTTGCAGACCCCTCCTCCCCAACCCGCTTTTGGGTCAGGACCACTACACTTACAACACCATGACATTTCAGATGTAAATAGCTAAAAACATGAAATTTATTATTTTTTAAATCCTATGATCCTGAAATTGACCAAAATGGACCATGAATTTATTAGGGCCCTAACCATAAAGGCCTTCATAGGAAAAGTTAAATGCAGCATTGCTTCCAGGAGAGCTCTGGGAGATATTGTGCCTCAGGGAAACATATTAGCCTTCAGGATACCACACCCTTTGGACCAAATAGCACATACTCCCCCTCCATGGCCAACCAGCTTCATTGTCCAGTACAGAAGAGGAATAGGGATATAGCTTGATCCTTTTGGGATAACTAGAAATCAGCAGGGCTTAGTAGGGAGCAGTCCCTGCACTCAGAAGGAGTAGTTGTGATTGGCTTTTGTGCAAGCTTCCCAATGGTGGGAAAAGTCTGTGCTCTCTCCTCTTGCTCTCCTGTGTAAGGGCCAGCTACTGTCTGGCCCTCGCCCTATAATTAAAGTAGCCATATATGGGCTTTGGATTGAACAGACTATTTTAGGAGCTTCTACATGGCAAGAAGGATCCAATTTTCTTTTATAATAGTTTTAATTTACTTTAGAGAAGCATCTTAACTTTGCATTAACATCAAAGTCTAAACGGAGGAAGGCAAAGGTAGTAGAAAAGAAAAACCCATCTACAGTCTCATTTTAGATGTTATTTACAAACATCCTAAAACCTAGGTATGTTCTAGGATAGGGATATCTCATGTAAATAGGTCTGGACTGGTTGTTTAAAACTATTTAATGCCCATTCCTGTCCCAAAGCTATAATAGGAACTGTAAAATGGTAAAGAAAAGTTGATCTGCATTATTTTTATTAGCATATATATTGCGGTAACCTCTAGAGACAGGACAGGTTGTTCCTCATTGTGCCAGGTGCTGTACAAATATATAGAAATGATAACGATAAGCAAGTCAGGGTGGGAGAGAGTAAGACAGGGGAACAGTAATTAGATATGAACAATTCTTAGGCAATTAATAAAAACTCAACCCCCACCTAACTGTCATCAGTTTCTGCATCCACACATCCCTTTAACTGGAAATAAATAAATACATTTTTGAGCTGACAGGTATCTAACTCCTTGGAAGTCAAAACAATACTACACAAAATATAACATTAATATCATGTTTATGCACAAGACACAGAAAAGGATTAGCCAAACTTAAGCTAACAAAGCTTTTTCATGCAGCCTCTGTCAGGGTTTATCACTATGGAGATGTGGCTGCTGAGAATCACAAAGTCTGGAGGCAATGTTTCTTCGTGGTCCTTGTAACCATACTTTTCTGACTGCCAAATTTTTTTAAAGGCTTAGGATGGCTTTAACCAGGCATAAATATAGCTGCATAAATAGTGAGAAGTTATTTTTGAACATTTCAGCTATCCTGATGTACACCATTGCTGATCTAAGCATTCAAAAATCATAAGTCAAACCTCAAAAAATCATAAGATTGGCTTAAAACTGAGAAATGTTTTTAAATATATAGCAAATTTTGGATTTGTTTAATTTGCTGTCTGGTTCCCAACCAATGGGAGCAGTGGGGCCGGCGCCAGCAGATGGGGCAGCACACACAGCCACATTGGAGCCAGAGGGAGGACATACCATTGCTTCTGGAAACTGCTTGAGGTGAGCACCGCCGAGAGCCTGCACCCCGACCTCCCTCCTGCCCAAGACCTAATCCCCCTCCCATCCTCCAAACCCCTCAGTCCCAGCCTGGAGCACCCTCCTGAACCCCAGCCCCCCCCTCAACTCTCTGCCCCAGCCATGAGTCCCCTCCGGCACCTTGAACTCCTCATTTCCGGCCCCACCCCACAGCCCGCAACCACAGCCGGAGCTCTAACCCCCACCGGCACCCCAACCCCAATATTGTGAGTGTTCATGGTCAGTCATACAATTTCCATACCCAGATGTGGCCCTCAAGCCAAAAAGTTTGCCTGACCCTGCTCTAAGGAGTACTTGCAACAAACAGCTTGTGAGCACATAGGCTGGAATTTATTTGGGCAAAGCATTCATCACACAATTTTGATCAATGAACCAACTCACCACAATCCCAGTCTGCTCATGGAGAATTCATGAACATGAAAAGGGCTACATTTGCCCAATAAATTGTAAATAGCAAATTGTATACCCAGTTTTAACCAGAAGCCTTAAACCTTACATGATCTTGCACATCCTCTGCACTACTTTACAGCAAGTTTTAAGCTTAAACAGTGTTGCTGTCGACAACAGAGCTTTCTAGCAAAAATGCTTTAATTATTACCAGGGCTGGCTCTGGCTTTTTGCAGGGAGGCTGGACCAAAAAAAAAAACAAAAAAACAAACAAAAAAACAGGATGCAAAAATTCGGTGTGACTTACTTGGCAGCTTGTGGCTGCCTCCCCCGGCTGCGCTGGTGAGCCTTTGGACAGGTGACAGCTGAACTCTGGCTAACAGGACTCCCGTGCTGCAGATATGCCCCAGGAGGGAGAGAGAGAAGAGGGGTGGCCAGGGCTTCCTTCAGCCAGGGTGCTTGCCACTTGGCTCCTCCCACTGCACCACCTGCCCGGAGGGCTCCGCTCTGCTTCCGCCTGCAGGTGAATTGAAAGTTGTCAGTCAGCAGGGAGGGAAGGGTGCGGGCTGCCAGGCTTTCTGCAAACCTGGCACCAGCTGGGGCAGACAGAGCATGCAGCCCACTCCCAACAGGGCGCTCCCCTCCTCCGCAACACCACCCCTACAGTGGCGCACTGAAAATTGTCGGCAAAACAAAAACAAAACAAAACAAAACAAAAAAAGGTGGCCATGCCACCCTAGGATTGGACAGAATGCCACCCCTTAGAATCTGCCACCCCAGCCACAAGCTTGCTTGGCTGGTGCCTGGAGCCAGCCCTGATTACTACTGGTTTGAGGTGCAATCCAGACCAGTGAGGGGTTGTGTCATTACTTGCCCTGCAACCCTAGGTGCCTGACACTGCTTTATTGCTGTAGCTTCCAGCCTGAGACAATCATGCAGGTCACACCCTGAAGAGTCTGTGTGCTAGAGAGACAGCCCTGGTTCAGCAGCTCAGACCCCAGCAGCCTGTTTACAGCCCCACTCTGGTTTCCTCCAGCCTAGGTTACAACTACCAAGATGACCCCCACACTCTTCCAGTCCTGAATTTTCCCCAAACCATGTAATTTATAATGTCCAGCCCTCTCGACAGTTCAGAGAAATAGTAAGTTTTGTTTGTTCCTCAAAGGACACAAAAGCACATCACAGCTTATTAATTGAACTCAGGTAAATGCACCTTTTCATTTAAACTCAGCACTGAGTTATTGTGTAGTAAAAATAAAACAAATGTATTAATAGGACACAGGTTAAGTGATGCCAAGTAAAAGGAATAAAGTTACAAAGAGTTACAAGTAAATGTGAAAACACACCTAAAAGCCTAAAAATTAGGGTTTGTCCACACTTAAAATGTTGCGCCAGTGCAACTGGTCCTGGAGATTGGTCCTGCTTTAAGCAGGGGGTTGGACTAGATGACCTCCTGAGATCCCTTCCAACCCTGATATTCTATGATTCTATGAACTATAGTAGTTCAGTGAAAATGCTACCTAAGCCAACAGGAGGGGTTTTCCCATTGGCATGGATACTCCATCTCCCTGCGAGGTGGTAGCTAGGTCAATGGGAGAATTCTCCTGTCAACCTAGAATTGTCTCCATTGGGGGTTAGGTTGGTTTAACTGCATTGTTCAGAGTTGTGGATTTTGCACATCCCTGAGCAATGTAGATATACCAACCTAATTTCCTTGTGTAGACCAGGCCTTAGTCTAGCAAGGTACAGGCATGATTCAAGATTGTTTTTCACCTATATTCTGTTTCCAGAGATTTCAACTCTCGTAGGTTGAAGAACTCACCTTTCTTAGCTTGCAAGAGCTCTGTTCCCTTGTCTGTCTAGTGATGGATGCCAAACATGTCTTTGCTTGTATCTTTCAATGACTTTGTTTCAAGAGACAGAATGACCTGTTGCTGTTCTTCCCTCCCTGTGAGCTTCCCATCGCCTGGAATGAAAATGGAGCTTCCATTGTTTTGATTCCACCATGCTTAATTTACTTTCAAAACAAGGTAAATAGCTGCCTTCTCTCCTGTCTAGTAGAGAACCTGTTTTTTCCTGTTTCGACACAGTTATTAAAACATAATATCATTAAGTATCTGTGTTTAATAGTGATGTTAATTACAAGTATGTCATCGGTGTGAAAAGGGGTTAAAAGCAGCCCTAGCGAGGCTATGCAGGAGGCAGCCAATCACAGAAGGGCTTATAGGAGCAGCCAATCAGGGCTTGGCTGGCCCATATAAGAAGGGCTGCAGAACAGAGCAGTTTGAGTCACTCTCTGGAGCGTGAGGGTGGAGAGCTGGCTGTCTTGCAGGCAGAGGGCATCAAGTACCCTGGACACATCAGAGCTGCAGGCAGAGACCAAGGAACTAAAGGCAGCTCCTCACAGATCTGCAGGCTGAGGCCCTGAGGCAAGGGCAAAGGGTGCTGGAGCTGGGGAGATCTACAGAGGAGTAGGTGGGGATGCAGCAGGTGGCAGACACCTACAGAGTCCCTGGATTGGGACCTGGAGTAGGGGGTGGGCCTGGATTTCCCCACCCACACACACCCATTTGCCACTGAGGAAGTGGCTGGGCTGAGGGACTGTGATACTGTCCCCTGGAAGTGGGGGAACAGGGAGTGTGGCACGGCTGGAGGGCTGTATCATGATGAGGATGCTGTGGACCTGGGAATGATGTAGGTCCCTGGAGCTGAGATGATGGTGGGAAGATGCTGCAAGAGGAGCGTGTACTGGCATACAGAGTTAATCCCCAGGACAGCCAACAGGATGTGGCACACTGGTGAGCTTCACTATCACAATTGGCTGTCAGAAAAGATCTCATTCTGTACACATTTATAATACTGCAATAGTGTATACAGTCACTAAATTCAATTGTTTATCACTTGAGGTTCAACCCCTGCCCACTCCCCCATTATAGGCCAGTAAACCTTTGCAATGTATTCTTCAAAAAGTAAAACCCAGACCAACCTTCGCTGTCCTCATGGGTGTAGATGCCATGCTGTCTCTTCGCCCACTTCTTAGTTTGAGGTTTACCTCCACCTTTTGTTAGCTTGATGGGTCTGTTTACCTGATATGTAAATATGCTCTCATTGTTTTTCAAAAAACAGTACTTCCTCGGATGTAACTTCCAGGTGGGGAAAATGCATTCCTTTGTCTAGTGCAGACCTGTTTACTAACCCCCCTTGACGCACCTGATTTACTTTTACTTTAGTCATAATTCCAGTGTATATTCATAATACTTAATTTACATATATTACATAATACATATATTACAGAAGTATATTTGTAATCAGTGAGTTATTAGGTTTTAAGGCATATATTACAAGATTATTACAGTAGCATGCAGACATGCCAACTCTTGCAAATTAATCATGAGAGATGTGACTTCTAAGTAAAATTAAGCCTCTCTCATGATAGAACTCTCAAACGTTGGTGTTTTTTATAAATCTCAGACTGCCCTGGCTCTCATTGACAGCCCCAGCCACCCAGGGCTGACTGACAGTGAGATCCCCTCCTCATAGGACCCCTGTAAGAAAAGGCTTCTACTGTGAGCCTTGGACAGCCAGGGCTCCCACTCTCAGCCTGGAAAGTGGAAGAAGGGCACCCACTGCAGCCCCCTCAAGCCTTGGGAGGGTGTAGAATCCTAAGAGGAGCAGAGGTGGGGGCTGATGCGTGGGAGGGCTGTATTGATGGTGAATTCTGGGCAGATGGAGTGAGTGCTGGGAGGATGAACTGAGGGCAGTGGGGTCAATGGGGTAAGGAGGCTGAACTGATGGGGTGGTGATGGAGGCTGGGGGACTGAACTGAGGGGGATCTGAATTGAGAGGGGGTTGGGTGGAGACAGTACTGATAGGGGACTGGAGGACAGGATTAATTGCTGGGCAGGAGAGAGGTGGATGTGGGGCTGAGAGCTTTTGCAGCAAGGGCTAAAGTCATCTTATCCAGTACATATGGCAGAGTGGGCAATATTAATCGTCACATGCGTGCACCTGGGGGATGGGCAGGGGGAATTAAAAAATCGGAGACTGACCTAAAAAATACAATATAATCTTTTTTTAAAAATCTCATGATTTTTGGGAGTCCGACTCAGGATATTTTTGATCTCTTGAAGTTGGCATTACTGAATGTGTAGGATGTGAATACAGTGGTGCTTATGTCACAGTTACCCTTCTTTCCTTTTTGAGGGTCCATTTTCAAAAAATGAGTGTCACGAGAGCCTGTAATTGTTCTGTTTATAAAAGCACTTTAAAACTCTGTTTTGTGGGTAAAGTGTTTACTTCATTATTGTAGTTTTCCTGGAAACAGCCTGACAATAAATTTGTACAAAGGCTGATGTTGTTTTCAACAGTGCACATTGGTAATCCCCTGTTCTATAAACTATTTTTAGACTCACTTTCCCTTTTCTACTGCACTATTCTGAATTCTTTTAAATTAGCAAACTGATTTCCAGAACCATAATCTTTCATTATCTGTTTATCATTGATTCAGTAAATGTTCCATCTTGCCAGCTTCTTGCTGTCTTGAATTTCAGTATATGAGGTTACAATGGTGTCTTTCTTGGGCTCTCACTAAAATTGTTTGAAATAATGAACTCTTGTTGGACATAAGCAAATATGCTAACGTTATTTCTGCTAAAATATTGTAGTGGGGCCAGACTGTCCTTGGCTCTAGCTTGGCTGCACAGGAAGGAAGCGGGAAAGCATGAGGAGTTTTTCCCTCCCTGCACACCCCTTACAAATGCTAGAGACCTTTCAGAGACTGATTCCTCCTGGTGCCCATTGGGGCACAAATTGCCCAAAATAAGGTAGGGCAGGGATACGGCCTTGACATCATACCCACCTGCTCCAGCCTATTGAGCCAGCCAGGCAAACCCAGGGGAGGAGGGTACATCTTCCCAAAGGATGGTGTAGCTTGTACACTCCCCTAAGATACCAGACAGCTGAGGGAAGGCATGGACTTCCTTGAGACACCATCCCTCCCCAGCCTCTCCTGAAGGGGTGGAAGGTTACTCCATACCATCCTATGACAAAGTCTAGCCCATCATCAGTAATAATCCATTCTCAAGTAACTGTAGACTGTGCACAATCCTTTCCTACTACACATAGATTCATAGATTCCAGTGCCAGAAGAGGCCATAATATTCATCCTGTCTGGCCTCCCAGAGAACACAGGCTGGAGAACTTCCTCAAAATAATTCCTAGAACATATCTCTTAGAAAAATATCCAATCTTGATTTTAAAAATTGTCAGTGATGGAGATTCCACCACAACTCTTTATAAATTATTCTAATGGTTAATTACTCTCACTGTTAAAGCATGCTTTTTTTGCCTTCGCAGACAAGATCATTTCCCAGACTGCTGCACTGGGCAGCACAATATGGGGAGGCGGTAAACAGTACATAGTGGTGAAAGAACAGGTTAAGGACTATTTAGAAAAGCTGGACATGCACCAGTCCATTGGTCTGGATCTAATGCATTCGAGGGTGCTGAGGGAGTTGGCTGATGTGATAGCAGAGCCCTTGGCCATTATCTTTGAAAACTCGTGGTGACATGGAGAGGTCTTGGATGATTGGAAAAAGGCAAATCTAGTGCCCATATTTTAAAAAAAAGGAAGGAAGAGAATCTGGAGAACTATAGACTGGTCAGCCTCACCTCAGTCCCTGGAAAAATTATGGAGCAGGTCCTCAAGAAATCCATTTTGAAGCACTTGGAGGAGAGGAAGATCAGAAACAGTTAACATGGATTCACCAAGGGCAAGTCATGCCTGACCAACCTGATTGCTTTCTATGGTGATATGATTGGCTCCGTGGACATGGAGAAAGCAGTGGATGTGATATATCTTGACTTTAGCAAAGCTTTTGATACAGTCTCCGACAGTATTCTTGCCAGCAAGTTAAAAAAGTATGGATTGGATGAATGGGCTATAAGATGGATAGAAATCTGTCTAGATCGTCAGGCTCTACAGGTAGTGATCAACAGCTCAATGTCTAGTTGGCAGCCAGTATCAAGCGGAGTGCCCCAAGGGTCTGTCCTGGGGCCGGTTTTGTTCAGCATCTTCATTAATGATCTGGATAATGGGATGGATTGCACCCTCAGCAAGTTCCCAGATGACACTAAGTGGGAGAGGTAGTTATGCGGGAGGGGTAGGGGTAGGGTCCAGAGTGACCTAGACAAATTGGAGGACTGGGCCAAAAGAAATCAGATGAGGTTCAAAAAGGACAAGTGAAGAGTCCTGCACTTAGGACGGAAGAATCCAATGCACCGCTACAGGCTGGGGACCGACTGGCTAAATGGCAGTTCTGCAGAAAGGGACCTGGGGATTACAGTGGACGAGAAGCTGGATATGAGTCAATAGTGTGCCCTTGTTGCCAAGAAGGCTAACAGCATATTGGGCTGCATTAGTAGGAGCATTGCCAGCACATCAAGTGAAGTGATTATTTCTCCTCCATTCGGCACTGGTGAGGCTATATCTGGAGTATTGCGTCCAGTTTTGGGCTCCTCACTAAAGAAAGGATGTGGACAAATTGGAGAGAGTCCAGCAGAGGGCAATGAAAATGATTAGGGGGCTGAAGCACATGACTTATGAGGAAAGGCTGAGGGAACTGAGCTTATTTAGTCTGCAGAAGAGAAGAGTAAGAGGGAATTTGATAGCAGCCTTCAACTATCTGAAGGGAGTTTCCAAAGAGGATGGAGCTAGGCTGTTCTCAGTGGGGGCAGATGACAGAACAAGGAGAAATGGTCTCAAGTTGCAGTGCAGGAGATCTAGGTTGGATATTAGGAAACACTATTTCACTAGGAGGATGGTGAAGCACTGGTATCGATTACCTAGGGAGGTGGTGGAATCTTCATCCTTAGGCGTTTTTAAGGCCTGGCTTGACAAAGCCCTGGTTGGGATGATTTAGTTGGGCCCTAATCTTCTAAGATTCTATTCCTTGTATCTAGTCTGAATTTGTCTAGTTTCAACTTCCAGCCATTGAATCGTGTTATACCTTTATCCATTAGACTGAAGAGACCATTATCAAATATTTGTTTCCCCATGTACATACTTATAGTCTGTAATCAAGTCACCCCTTAACCTTCTCTTTGTTAAGCAATACATTCAAAGAGCTCAATCTATCACTTTACGGCATGTTTTCCAATCCTTTAATCATTTTTGTGGTGCTTTTCTGAACCCTCTCCAATTTATCAACATCCTTTTTGAATTGTGGGCTCCAGAACTGGACACAGTAGTACAGCAGAATATCTTCCTTGGGCCTATATTATCCTGGAGAGGGATAAGGCTAATTGGTGACTTGACTGAAGCATCAATTCAACAGTCACCAAAAGGCAAATCACCATGTGCGATGACAGTGGCCAGTGAGAGACATTGTAGGTGGGGTGAGTAGAGATCTAGTGTCCTAAGCACTGGGCGACACCACCAGTGATCACCACCTATCACTCATATGCAAACTTTGTCAGTGATTTTGTTTTCTTCTAAGTAATTGATTAACAATGTTGCATAGCATAGGGCTAAGAACTGATCCCTGCAGGACCCCACTGGAAGCATAACTGCTTGGTGACCATATCCATTTACAATTACATTTTGAGACCTATCTCTTAAGCTAGTTTTTAACCCACTTAATGTGTGCCATGTTCATTTTATATTCTAGTCTTTTAATCAAAATATTGTGTGGTACCAAGTCAAATGCCTTACAGATATCTAAGTATATTACGTCAATTTCAATTACCTTTATCAACCAAATTTATAACCTCATTGAAAAAAAGATCTCAAATTAGAGAGGATCTATTGTCTATAAACCCATGGTGACTTGTATTAATTACATTATCCTCCTTTAATTCTTTATGAATCGAGTCCTGCATCAGCCTCTCCATTATCTGGTCAGGGATCTAGGTCAGGCTGATAAGACTATAATTACCAGGGTCATCCTGTTTACCCTCTTTAAAAATTGGCACAACATTAGCTTTCTTCCAGTCTTCTCCAGTGCTCCAGGACTTATTGAAAAATCAACACTAGTTGTCCAGCAAGCGCCTCAGCCAGTTCTTAAAACTCTTGGATATCAGTTATCTGGACCTGCTGATTTAAAAATGTCTGTCATTAGTAGCTTCTGTTCAACATCCTCCAGGGACACTAGCAGAATAGAAAGAGTGTTATCACTGTATGATGAGACTATATAATTTCCCCCAAATACAAAACAAATACATTAAATACTTTTGCCTTTTCTGCATTATGATTAATAATTTTACCAATTCCATCTGGTAATGGACCATACCATTATCAGGATTCTTTTTCTTAAGTCTTCTGGCCAGACTTCTTGTGTCCTATTGCTTCCCTTATCAGTTTTCTACAATGCCTAACTTCTGATTTATATTCATTACTCTCAACATCTCCTTTCTTCCATTTGTTGTTTTTTAGGGAAGGCACAACCCCATTAGGACAAAGGACTGATGCAGAAAAGCTCTGCAGCATGATCCTTCAGAAGCCCTTCTGCAAGTATACCGTGGGGGCAGAGCTCTGCAGTTCAGGAGCTAGGTGGCCTGCATCAGAAATTTTTTTAGTCCAGAACATCACTTTATGCTGTGATATCACCCTCTGTATAAACCTGCAGGAATTTCCACACATAAGACCTTGCTGATCCTACAGCTGTTCAGTTCTGCAAACTTGTTTAAAGGCTTGGATCTAAATTTTCAGAAAAATCCATATTTAGATACCTTAAGTGCCATGACATTCAGAGATGAGTACTAGTAATTCCCATTGAACTCCATGGGAGCTCTGTATGCTCAGAATCGTTGAAAAACAGCCACTTGCCTTCCTTCAGACACCCAGCTCTGAAAAATGTTGCCTCTTCTTGCCCACACAGAGAGCCCATTATATAAGTTTTCAAAGACTTCTTTTCTTTCAACATACATATTTAGCACCTTTTTTAAAAAATGACCAATATGAACCTTAAGAAAACAGGGTCACTAGCAAAAGAGTGGACAGACTTTTGTTTATAGCAGTGGAATTTGGGTACTGTTATGGGGATCTTTTTGGCAAATAGACTATGCAGCTGGATCAGCAAAGAATGCACAAATTCTACAAAAATATGCAGCCCATTGAGCAAAGAATCCATTACACTTAGTAAATGTGTAAGTTTTCAGCTATTTAAATTTACAGCGCTGAGGCCTTGGATCCTATTTTACTGGTCAGAATACGTTTGTCAACTTGCACCTCAGGTAAGTGGAAAAAATTGACAGGTTAACTAAGGTCAGAGCTACACTAGAAAGTGTTGCTGGTATAGCTATCTCACTTAGAGGTGTGATCTTTTTGCCAATACACATGGGCAGCACGTGAACCGCCAGCTGGAAGAGGCGAGCCCCCAGCCCCGCTACTTCTGTCTGAGGCCCTGCCTCAACCACCACAGCCACCAGCCCGCACCGCAGGCTAGCCTCCCCAGCTCCAGGAAAGAGGGCGGCCAGTGTGGCCACAGCCTCCCTAGCCCCAGGAGGGAGAGCGGCGCACAGCCGCAGCTCACTCAGCCGTGGAACACCAGGAGGGCGGGCGGCGCGGCCCCTGGAGCCAGGCCGTAGCCATAGAGTGGAAGCACAGAGTCTGGGGACAGAGCATGGGTAGGACAATGCCTTTCTGTTTTGTGGAAGCACATCCTCCCCCAGCCTCTGGTACCCATGCCAATACAGCTATGCAGGTAAAAGCTCTAGGGCTAGACTCACAAGGGGAACTTAGGCATTAGGTGCCCTGCCACCTAGTGGAATTCACAGCCCCCAGTCTCCCCATGCGGAAAGTTAGATACTTAAGAAAAGGATTCACAGAAGCCAGCAAGCTGAGTGGTAAACGGCATAAGCTAGCCAGTAGAAAATGACAATGAGAGGGATGTGGCCTAAACCCTGTCCCTCAAAGGGAGTTAGGCACCTGTCTCCTCCCAGGATTCACAGCATGAATTCTCTCCTGGAGTTAAATGCCTAAGCCAGCTCAGCCCTCTGTCAAGAAAAGCTGAGGAGGGGGTGGTGCTGCTGCCCCCCTGATCTGCTATAGCCCAATAGTTAGAGCACTCCCCCAGAATGTGGGAAACAAGGTAAAAATCCCCACTCTGCCTGACATGCAGCAAGGACTTGAATCCAGATCTCCTAACTATAACGTATTAAGGGTTGGTCTCTCTGAGTCTCACCTGTTGAACTGTTACACTTTGTATAATACTTAAATTGGAGCAGGGACTGAAACTGAGTAGAAGAAAAGTAGCTAAAGTTGATTTAGCTGACCACTCTTATTCCACAATAAGTACCTGCACGGAGACTGGCATCAAAATAACTAAATTGATGTTAGCAAACCCATGCTGTTAAATCAGTGCAAGAGTCTATGTAGACCAGCCTAAAACATGACTCGAGGCAGGTTCTTTTTTATCTTAACCTTAGTTATACCGTCCTGTTCCTTGGTTTGTTTTTTTAACTAAACTTCAGTCTCTCTTTTCCTGTGTATGTGATATATCCCCTCATTTGCTAACTCACCAATGTGTGACACACCACCATTTATGCTCAGATTAATAGATTCCAAAGCCAGGAGGGACCACTGTGATCATTTGTCACATGGCGCATCACTCACTGCCAGACTGGCACCTCCTCTTGGTCACTCTGGGGATTAGCTCAAGGCTATTCCCTCCTGTCTGTGGTTTACACACCATCACTACATCTGCCTGAAACCCCTCTCACAGCCTCAGGAACAGTAGCACCCCTTCATGACTCAGCCCTCTGGCTGTGTCATCATCTGTTTTCCCTCCCACCCTTCAGGGATTTAGTATCGCTTCCCCAGTGGCAATTTGGGTGGAGCCAGTCCCACCCACTTCTCCAGGTCCCAGGCCAGGGACCCTGTGGATGGCAGCCATGTGCTGCATCCCCTCCAACTCCTCAGTATGTTTCCCTGCCCATTTTCCTGTGGCCCCAGCAGCTTCTTCACCATTAGCTCAGGGCCTCAGCATGTCAGTCTTGCAGCCAGCCAGGAGCTCCCTCTCACTCCTCCAGTCCCTGCCAGCAACTGCTCTGTCCATGGTGCCGCAGGACTCTCCACCTGCAAGGGACAGTCCTGAATCCTTGTTCTTCTGCCCCAGCAACTTCTTAGCCGCGGGGCCCTGATATTGATTGCTCCCAGCAGCCCTTCCCTGATTGGCTGCATCCAATGCAGCCTCTCTAAGCTGCTTAAGGACTCACCTCCACTGCTCACACCCAGGATTAACCCCTTTTACGCCTGTGTGGAGTAGACACACCATCACAATCTGGTCTGAACTCCTGGAAACACAGGCCAGAGACCTTCCCCAAAATAATTCCTAGAGCATATCTTGTAGAAAAAATACCCAATCTTGATTTAAAAATTGTCAGTGATGGAGAATTGACCATGAACTTTGATAAATTGTTCTAATGATTAATTACTCCCACTGGTAAAAATATACATGTTATTTCCAGTCTGAACTTGCCTAGCTTCCACTTCCAGCTATGGTGTTATATCTTTCTTTGCTAGACTGAAGAACCCATCATTAAATAGTTGTTCCCTTTACAGATTGTTATCAAGTCACCACTTAACTTTCTCTTAGTTAAACTAAATAGATGGAGCTCCTTGATTCTATTGCTATAAGCCATGTTTTCTAATCCTCTAATTGTTCTCATGGCTCTTCTCTGAACTCTCCAATTTATCAACAACCTTCTTGAATTGTGAGCACCAGAACTGGACACAGTATTCCAGCAATGGTCACACCAGTGCCAAATATAGAGGTAAAATAACCTCTCTACTCCTACTTGAGATTCACGTGTTTATGCATCCCATGATTGCATTTGCTCTTTTGGCCATAGCATTACACTGGGAGCTCGTGTTCAGTTGATTATCCACTGAACTGCTTCACAGGATAGAGTCCCCCATCATGTAAGTATGGCCTACACTCTTTGTTCCTAGATGTATATGCTTATATTTAGCCATATGAAAATGCATATTGTTTGCTTTCACTCAGTTTACCAAAGTCACATCTGACTTTGTCCTGTTGGGTCAAAACCCTGCTGTGTTTATATTTCTATTTAAACATTTATTGACTTTTCCCCCTGTATATTTTATTCTACATCAATCCTTCATAGATAGATGTGAACCAAAACATTTCATATTAAAAAAACCTTGCTAAAAATAGACAAGTCAGAAAACAGAACAGACCAGCCAAATTATTTTTTTAAACAGCTGACCACACTGATTCTTTAAGATGGTTATTATAGATCTCACATGTTTAAATAGTTTATTTTCTGACTATTTATACATGCAAAGTGGCACATTTTCAAAATCAGCCTCTAACATTGTGCCCACAAATGTGTAAACAATTGTTTGCACACTGAATCCTCAGATTTGCATATGAACATGTGTATTTGCACACATTAGTCAGGTCATTACATGTCTAACTGCTGATTTGCATGTGCAAATATAAATTTGTAAATGCAAATATGTCTTTTTCAGCTCCAAAAACTGCAGGCAGACAACTTATGAGTGTACTTTTAGTTGCTGAGCTGAGGAATAAAAAGTCTGCGATCAAGTAGGCTATAGACACAACACCGTAATAAAGTTTTTTCGTTTTTAGTTGTTGCTTCCAAAGTGGAAAACTTGAAAACAAATAATGACATATCTAACCTTACTGACCACAGGAAAATCTGACTCTGTTAAGCTAGTATAGCAAGACATAATTGTGACACCTCCAGTTTAAGGGCTTGTCTACATCAGAAAGTTGCAGCGCTGGTGAGGGAGTTACAGCGCTGCAACTTTGAAGGTGTACACATCTGCAGGGCACCACCAGTGCTGCAACTCCCTGTTTGCAGTGCTGGCCGTACTCCCGTTTTGTCTCGGGTGTAGAGGATCCAGCGCTGGTGATCCAGCGCTGGTAATCCAATGTAGACACTTACCAGCGCTTTTCTTGACCTCCGTGGAAGGAGGAAGCCTCTGGTAATCAAGCTGGTCTCCTTTCCCGATTTGCTCTCTCGTTCCCGGAACCCCGAGCAAGCAGGTCTCCTTCCCTGCGGTTTGCAGGGTGGTTCGGGGAACGCGAGAGCAAACCGCGGCGAAGCTGGTCTCCTTTCCCGGTTTGCTCTCTCGTTCCCGGAACCCCGAGCAAGCAGGTCTCCTTCCCTGCGGTTTGCTGGGTGGCTCCGGGAACGCGAGAGCAAACCGCGGCGAAGCTGGTCTCCTTTCCCGGTTTGCTCTCTCGTTCCCGGAACCCCGAGCAAGCAGGTCTCCTTCACCTGCAGTTTGCTGGGTGGCTCCGGGAACGCGAGAGCAAACCGCGGCGAAGCTGGTCTCCTTTCCCGGTTTGCTCTCTCGTTCCCGGAACCCCGAGCAAGCAGGTCTCCTTCCCTGCGGTTTGCTGGGTGGCTCCGGGAACGCGAGAGCAAACCGCGGCGAAGCTGGTCTCCTTTCCCGGTTTGCTCTCGCGTTCCCGGAACCCCCCTTGAAGCCGCCCAACAGCGCTGCAGTGTGGCCACATCTAACACCACTTGCAGCGCTGGTTGCTGTAAGTGTGGCCACTCTGCAGCGCTGGCCCTATACAGCTGTACTAATACAGCTGTAACAACCAGCGCTGCAAAATTTTAGATGTAGACATGGCCTAAGCTTTCTAGGAGACTCATGCTTGTAGGATTGCATCAGAGGGTAATCTGATTGCTCTGCCCTTACCCACTATAGACAAGTGATGAGGAAGGCAAAACTTCCCTTTCAACAGACCATGTGACACAGCTACCTCAAGTAGATCCATATACCGTAGGATCTTCTCACTTGGGCCACTGTGGTGGGCAGGCTGTCATACCTGAAGAGTGTATTTAGAATGGCTGAAGTAAATGTGGCACTAAATGTTACTTTGCAAACATATATAGATTAAATAGATTAAAACCACTTCCCGAACACTCCCACCACACACACTTATTATTTCCTCTAAAATGCAGCTGGTAGCTTGGTTACAACATATCAGATAAATCACTTAAGGCTTGATTGAACCTTTGCTCAATGTACTGAGTAGGGGATGTCATGTAGCTGATTCAGGTGAAACTCACGCTGGTTTTACAAGTGTTTTGACTGAATAAGGACTGAGTAAGAATTCCAGTATTTGACCATGTATAAGTAAACAGGGGGCAGTGTAATCACTATTTATTTCCATGATCTAGAACAGACCAAATACAAACAATATGTCTTCACTTTCATTAAGCCCCCTATATTTAAAGTCCAAACATTAAGAATAATATATTTACTACAATAATAAGTAAAAACAAACAAACAAAATACAATATAATTACAATTTGCCTGAATGAACTTCTCAAAATACTGTGGACTACATCCAGAATTAACAATATAGTATAGAAGTTTTCCAAAAAATAAATCAGTATAGCATAGGTTGTCTGTAAACATGCTTGAGTTGGTATAATGTAAGATGGTATAGAATAATACAATTGATTATTCAAAGTAAGGGAAATAGATTCTTCCATGAAGTTATTCTAATACCTTTGTAAACAGTTTTCATGCAACCTCTTCACATGGTCAATTCTGAAGTAAATCCTAATGTGAAAGAAATGGCAAATTCTACTGCCGTGGTTCTCAAACTTTTGGACTGGTGACCCCTTCACATAGCAAGCCTGATGGTGATTCCTCCCTTATACTAAAAAGTGTTTTTAATTTATATTTGACACCATTATAAATGCTGGAGGCAAAACAGGGTTTGGGGTGACGGCTGACAGCTTGCAACCTCCCATGTAATAACCTCATGACCCCCTGAGCGGGTCCCAACCCCCAGTTTAAGAACCCCTGTTCTACTGTCTGTTACAATGCTGTTAATCTGGAATAACCCTAATAGTGTTCTTAGCTGGAGTTACTTCAGATTTAGACTATGGTAACTAAGAGCAGAATCTTACGCTAGCTATTGCACTACTCAAGTTATTTTACACTATGCATTTATCATAATTATATCTGTATGGGGCTGTATGCTTTTACACAGCTGCTGTGGTTCATTTTCACAGTAGCTGTATTTCACTGACAAATTAAAAGATCTTTGTATAATATAGTTAGTATAGAACTGGAAAGTGCTTTGAAATACCTCAGTATGGAGGGTACTCTGTAAATGTGTACAAGTCTACCACTATATTTTAATGCAAAACCTGATATTAAGTATTACATTTGAAAATTAAAATCCAGAAAAATAAGGAAATTTAAAGTTCACATTTGTATGTAACTTTACATTTGTATGTAAACTGTCCCTTAAATATATGAAGAATAATCTTTATGCATGATTGTATATAATACATATCTCCTTATTCTGTGAGTAGTCATATATAAAAACTAGTTTTACAGCCATCAAGATGATCAAAAAAATAGTCTCAGATTAGTCTGGCTAGAGTTTATATGCCTAACCAAGGAGATAGAGCTTGAAGATAAATAACTTTATGACCTCACCCAAGTTACTGTTATCTAACTAGTGTAATAGAATTTTGTAACTGACAATACCAAATGCCTTTGACAGATCAGTCAACTAGCTCCAGTCAGCAACCCCTCCCACACTGCTACTGAGAGAATAGCATGAACTCCTTACATTAAAAAGTGGGTGGTGAAATCAGTGCACTAGCATTTTTCTTTTTGCCCTGTGTAATATATATTATCATCTATTCATTAATGGCCAATCCAGGGACAGAGGGCCTGATCAAAAGCTCACTGAGTCTTTCCATTAACTTTAGTAGGTTTTGGATCAGGCTGCCAGTGCCTGGCCTAAGTAGTAGGGCTGGATGCTAAATATTCCCATTAGGGATTAAGCAGGAAAATAAACTTCTTCCAAGCCATGGAATATCTGTGCATGCCTTGTAGATAAGGTTGCCAACATTTCCTTATTACAGGGAACGTCCCTCATTTTTTCATCTCTGTATAACAAGACTGGGAGTTGCTGAGTACTGCAAAAAGCAGCAAGAAATACCCCTGGCGAATGTAGGTGAGTACTGCTTGTTAATTATTAATAATTATCAGGAAGAGGGGTGGGGCGGGGTGCTCAGAAAACAGTCCATTGTTTTTGATATACAATGTTGGCAACCCTAATTGTAGAGATGATATTCAAAGACCCCACTGCATCTACCAGGGATGACCCCACTGCATCTACCATTGTGGCAGCTCCTCGAACCCCATCACTAAGCCCCTACATGATGCCATAGATTGATTGGCAAACCAGTACCTTTCACACATACTAAATTAACTTTCAAAACTTCCATCTGTAGCCTGTATTTTTGGATCTGCAATTACCAATCATATCAGTGTAGCATTATGACACAAATTCATAGAGTAACAAAGTTAAAAGTAGCTACTTGCTTTTTAATTAAAAAAAAACTGTTTACCATCAGACATAACTTAGTAAAATCCTCCCAAATGTGTATGTGTTATCCATCATTTAAGGGACTGAACATTATCAAAAGTATTTCACTTTCTAGCAATAACTGTAGAATATAGCTATGAAAAGTAGGGTCATTAATATCAGCTTTAAAAAACCTCTTTGGTTTTTGTGTCAAAGAAAACATTGTCAAACAGTAACACAAACATTACATATAGCCGAGCTACAGTAGACAATGCTAATTGTAGAACCATAAGATGAACAATAAAGTTGGGTGCCTTATTCTGATTATCTTCCACTCGTTTCTACATAATGTACAATTAGCTCTCAAGTGTGACAGACTTTTAGGAGTCTGCATTGTGACGTCTGCCAAATACTTATCAAAGCACCTGTGTAACTTTCTTCTGCAAACCTCAGCGTAAGGATTCAACACCCTTTAGCTGGCAGTGCTGTGTCCCAAATTATGCTGAGTATCTCTTACACACCTGAAAGAGTGAAGGTAATTCTTGGCCTGCTATTCTTCTCTTTCCATGTCTAAGAGTGACTACACAAACTACATAAAACAACCTTAGACTGAGATGAACTTTCATATGGATTTCATATACATGGACATGATAGCAGATGTCATCTGAGCATGTTCCAATGTGATATTTTTCAGCCACATATAGCTTATCCACCCAATTCTTTTCAAATTGATCATAGATTTACCCCTCAGCTAGAACTATTTCCATGTCAGTTTTTTATTTTTGTTTGTAGATTAATAGCTATTTAAAGCTGTTGTTTTTATTTATGATATAATTTCAATGAGATGATCATCAAAGAACTAAATTTCATTTCCAAATTCCAACACTCGCTCTCCAACAATGAACAACTATAGTGGAGGTATCTTGATTAGCAAAACCTGAACAAATTTTCCCTTTTAAAAATTATTTATGGCTGAATACAAGCCATATATGGCATTCATTGTTGTGTCTCCATACTTCTCACACCTGCCCACTTTTTGTTTGTACTCTGAATGCACTCGTTATGATTTAGGTTCCATTTCTTAAGTAGGTGCAGGTCAAATGGGTTAATGGAGGGAAAGTAGTGGTATTTTCTCAAGCTTTGCGCAAAAGAAATAAAGTTGCACATGCAAACCGAGGTCCACTCTCTAATCACATGAGATGTAAAAATGGAGATGTCACACAAAACAGATTCTGATGATCTTCACAATATGACCTTCCCTCTCCTTTCTGGCTTGCTCTGATCATCTGTGAAACAGTTAACAAAGTTGTACCTAAATCACAGTTGTTATGCTTCATAATCAGCACTCCATTGAGATGAATAGGGGGTGTTCACAACTCTTTTGGAGCTTGCTCAAATAGATAGCACTGCACCGGTTACACATGGTTCACATTCTGAAGGTTATCTCTGCAACCATCTGAAGTCCTGGAAAAAGGGAGGGTTCAAAAAACCCCGGGTGTTCAGACTGCAGGAGACCATGTAGGATGTCAGAGAGAATCCTGCAATTGTATTCACAGAACTGTGTAATCAGGTAAACACATTCAACACAACTAGACATAGGCCATGCCTACAAAAGATATGGTTTCAGTCAGATAAAGGGGCAGGGTAGGCCAAAATTCAATATGCTCTAATGCTGAGATCCAGAGGATGTGTAAACAGGCAATCACTGCAATGAATATATTGCTGCTGCAAAATGGAGCAAAAAACAGTGCAATGAACTTGGTCCTATGTGTGGAATCTTATCCTGCCATGTCAGGATGATGATACCCAAAGCAGAATAGCTAGCAATGTTTTACTGTACAGGCAATGGGCCCAGGGCCAGAGTTTTGCCCATTAAGATCGTGCCACTTCACCCACCACCAAAATTCACATGCCTCCTACGTGGGTCATGCAGGCATATTAATGGCATCAGCAACCCTGCACAATCACTATTTAGTACAGGAAGTAGAAAAGAATACCTTATCCAGTTGAAGTGGCAGGGCAATAATCCTAAGAATGTTTCTGACCTCATGTTACTATTACTAACAAATGCTCCTATAATAGAGATGACTTAATGGCACCAAAGATCAGCATGATCTGATATGCAGAATGTAGGCTGACAGTGTTTAGACAGAAATGTCAAGTTGACTGGCTCCTATTATAGCACAGCTGTTGAATGCTGCAGCTGAGCAATGTCTAGCTCTAGCAGCTATTAGAAAGGCTGCTGCAGTGAATGAATCACAGGGCTAACAGCTGATTGAGCAGACGTGTATACAAGATGATGCCTTAATTTCCCACAGAGATTCACACATTACATTATAATTATTCCATGCTGCAGATCGAGGTTTATTTCTTAAAAAGAGATCCTCTGTTGTGCTATTATTGAACTATAACTACTATGAAAAAGACATAACCATAGATGGGAGAATTCACTAGTTTTCACATGGAAATTTGTCTTGGTTCCCTGTTTGGACTCTGGGACAAGATAAAGATCTATATAACAGATAACTACTGTCAGATGAGGTTTACTAGTTCTCAGACACAGGTATCATATATCCTGTACTACTCCACTGGATCATAGAAGAGCTGTTTTAATCTCTGACCAAGGAAATATGCAAATCCATTCTTCAGCATTCTCAACTAGATTTTGCACTTCAGTGCTTTCTAGTGCCTAATGAAGGCAGGAGTTTGTTTAATTTACTTTGTTTCCAGTTTTTTAAAACTTATTTATTGTGACTCTCTAATAATACTTGAGTCGAAGATAACTAAAACCCATGGTCACTCTTATTTTCCTGAAAAAATGTTTTTCAAGGCATACATGAAATGTTCATGAGATAAAGCCTGACATTAGTCTGCGGTAAGTGCATTTAGCTGAGATATAAGTCTTACCTTCCTGTGAATAACTGACACGGAAAATGAAATAAATGTTTGAACCTATGACCATGTTCAACTGAAGAAGTCTAATAAAGGTATTCTTTGATATTACTTATAGCCATCTAGTTGCTGGACATATATATTTTTTCTTTTTTAACTGTTTCTTTATTAGTATTTGTTGTAGATAGAGCAAACACTTCTGGATAATGTATTTTATTAGATAGAACCATAGACTTGTAGGCCTAGCTGATGTATGTGATGGGGGAATGGGGAGAACTGACCCTATATGCCCTTAATATAAAGGATTTAAAAGAGCACTCAAGGTAGAAATTCAAATAGCTATTCTACAACTATGTCCCTACTTTTGTTACTAAGCCCTCGTCCAGACTAACCCGCGGCATCGGCAGGTTAGAATCGATTGCTCGGGGATCGATATATCGCGTCTAGTCTGGACGCGGTGTATCGATCCCCGAGCGCGCTTACATCGATTCCGGAACTCCATCAATCCGAACGGAGTTCCGGAATCGACACGGAGAGCCGCGGACATCGATGCGGCGCCGTCCAGACTGGTGAGTACCTCGATTTTAGAAATTCGACTTCAGCTACGTTATTCTCGTAGCTGAAGTTGCGTATCTAAAATCGATTTTAATTCCTAGTCTGGACGTGGCCTAAGACAGTGTTGCCAACTCTTGCAATTTCATCTGAGTCCCACAATTTTGGTGTATTTCTTAAAGCCCCAATTCCTGGAATGAAGAGATTGCATGAGAATCTCCACATTTGTTAAGATAAGTTTCTATCCCTCATAGTTGCAGAGAAAAGTTGAAAACATGAAGTAAATGCACCCTAAAAGCTCAAACAAGAAGGCAAAAAAACCCTTAAATTTAGTATTTTTTTTAAATCATGATTTTTAAGCCAGTCACGATTGGGGGGGGGGGGCGCTAACTCATTATTTTTGAATGCTTGAGGCTGGCAATAGTGCAAAGAATATCTTACCTGAGTAAATTGAGAGAGATTAAAAATCTAATTTACTGTTCTCTATGCTGTTTGTTTCCTTTTTGCACTTCCTTCTGCCAACAGTGGTCAGTTTTACTTGTTGGCCCTCATACATTAGTACAATCATATGTTGTGTCTGGAATCACAAACTAGCAGGGGGCACATTTTGAATTAAAAGGAGAGAATATTTGTATTGAAAAAAGTCATTAATATAATCTTATTCATATTAGATTCTGCAAAACCTTGTTTTTTAAAAGCAAGCAAACAAAAATTAAATGTGAAGCCTAACCTATCTATAGATTTCATTAACTACATAGATCTTTAGGTCACCAACTATGCTACATATCATGGCAGAGTGTTGATATACTTAATGGCCACCTGTATGTGAAAAAAATTCAAGGAACTCCATGCCTTTACTGCTTGAGCTAAAAGAGAATATCCAATAGGTCACACACCTTGCGTGGAGGACACCAAGAACATTGCACACACCAGGGGTTCCCTGCATTCCCCCCACACACCCTAAGTTCCCTTTAGGCCACCCTCCTATCCTCCTCTATTTAAGCAACTCTCTGGAAACCCCACCTCCTCCCTCATGCAAGGGACTCTGTGTGCATCCCCATTTCTCCCTTCTCCTCTGTGCCAGGGGCTTTGTCTGTCCCCTATGTCCGTCTCAGACAAACAGAGAAATATAATCACTCAAGCTGAGTGTGAGATCCCAGTTTACTTGATCACTCAGCGTATGCAGTAGTATATCCTCTGCAGGCCTCCCACAAGCATAGTCACAACATGATATCATCTCCATGGCAAAAGGCATCAGAAATTTTACACTAGATAATAAAATCAGCGTGATTCTAGTAGACTATTATGGTGCTTGCTGAGAAACTCAAACTTCCACAGTGACTGCTAAGCATAACCACATCTTTGCCGGACAAAAAATACCCAAGGAGATGGTATCAGACAATGATACCACAATACACTTCACAAAAATTCCAACAGTTTATATATAGCTACGATTTTTGTCACACAACATCTAATCCTTGCTATCTGCAGCAATCAAATGTATATACTGAAAAAATAGTATAGCTTGTGAAGCAAGCAATGTGGGAGAGACCTATACTTCCATTTAGAGTATATGCATTTCTATATACTGGATAAAAATAAGGTACTTATTTATTGGGTAAATAGGGTCAGATTTATAATGTTAATTTCTTTGCTTTTCTGTGCTTTGGGTTTTGTTAAAGACATAAATTTGAGTTGTTACGTGACAGACACCTGGCTTTTGAAACTGTTTTTTGTTTCCAGATTTACATGTTTGAGCCAGAGAATCTTTCACACTCATTCACTTCAGTACTGCTTTTGTTAACTGTATCATTTTACTTCAGAAAGTACACAACTTGCACAGAAATAATAATAATGATAAATGCAAGTCTGCATAAAACCATTGATCTGGCTCCACACATTTGGCATTGGCTATTTAACAAACCTGATACATTTATATTGGCAATATCTTCTGGATTATTAATGTTCCAAATCAATTTTAATACAACACAGAAAAATTCTTACTAAAAATAGTATACTGCTTAACTGTGATTAACACGTCAAGTATTTTAAACATGCCAAGATATTCTTCTGACTCACAGGAACATGTCAATAATTTTATATCAACTAAGAACCTGTTGTAGAGTCTGGTGCAATATTTGTAGGATCATAAATAGATTTGCACATCTGGTGTATGGTTACTTTCATGGAAGATCTTGGCATAAAACAGACGATGGCTCCGATTTTAATCCCTTATTTTTTGTATTTCATCCTACAAAGAAATATAACATATACCTGTACCACACTGATATTATCCTTGGTACAGAAAGTGGAGATGGCGATACAATATATAGCACTCTTTCTAAATCAGTGCTAGGGGGCGCTGCTCTGCTTTCATTACAGTTACATATAAAAATGAAGGCTTGACCACTCAGAGTGATGAACCATCTCATAGTTCTCTAAATGTTAAGGGTGTTAACCTATGTATTCTAGCCAAGTTCCAGTTCAGGAAATTGCATTTTTCCTTCCATCTGTAGTTGCAAATGGATCATGTGGTTCTACTTCAGTTTTTGTTCAAAACTGGTGGATAATTCTGCAGAGGGCTTTAAAGTGACCAGATTTCCGAAATGAAAATCCCACACACCCATTGCAGGGGTTGAGCCTGCAGAGGATAGTTTTGCTGAGGGCAGTGCACAAGAAAATCTGTCACCTGAAGAGAGAGAATTAGGTGACTGCTCCATGCCTGTCAAACTATACACCTCCCTCTTCTCCTCTGCCATCCTATCCATTTGACTACACTCTATGGACCAGGGATTTCTACAGAAGTGGGGAAGGGCTGATACCATCTACCAAACCTGGTGGGAGGTGGTCCTTGAAGTGCATGTGTGCTTAGCCAGCCTACTGTAAAATTCTCTGACAGCCAAAAGCTGTTTTAAAAAGCGACACCCCTGTCTCCACCAAGGCCACTAGAACAGTAGTTTTCAGGGTCACTTCATGTGTTTGTTCCTGGACATTGAATGATTCCTATCCCTGCCTCCCAAGGCATGGGGAGAGAGCTTAATTAATGTTCCCAGCATCCACTGTCTTTCTTAAATGAAAGTATGCTAACGCTATGTCCTTTGTATTAATTCAGTATCACCATCTCTACTGTTGTTAAAAATAAGTCAGACCCTTCCCCCCCAAAAATCTTAAGATTGGCTGAAAAATCATGAGATTTTACAAAGTAATGAAGGGCAGGTTTGTTTTATTTGACTTCTGGCTTTTCAATCTCAGGGTTCAGGTTTCAGGCTTTTCTCTGTAACAGGGAGAGCTAGAAACGTCCTTTGCAAATAGCAGAGCTGAGAGTATCCCCCAGCTCCTGACCCAGAGCTGCAGCCTGCGTGCCTCACCCCCTGGCCAGCAGGGCTGCCCAGAGGATTCAGGGTGCCTGAGGCAAAGCAATTTCAAGGGCCTCTTCCATAAAAAAAAGTTGCAATCCTATAGAATACTATATTCCTGTGGGGGGCCCCTGTGGGACTTAGGGCAAATTGCCCCACTAGCCCCCCAGTGTTGGCCCTGCTTGCCAGAGCTAGGACCCGAGGGGGGAGGTTAGGCGTAGAGTGTGGGTCAGGAAAAACAAACAAAGAACAATGTATTACTCAATGACATCATCATCTCCCCCGCTCGGTGCCCCCAGCCCTAGGGACGCAGGAGGTCCTTTGGCAGAGGCTAGTGACAGGTCTAACGCCGCCCCGCCCCCGCTTCTCTCGCAAGGGGAGGCGCGAGCGCCTGTGGTTTCTCTTGTCCCTCGCCGCGCGCCGTAGCGCTGCTCCCGGCTTCTGCCCCCTGAGACTGTTTGCAAGATGGCGGCCGCGCGGGCGGCTCTTCGCGGCCGGATCCCCGCAGCCGGGTAGAGACGCCGCCCCCAACGCTGCTCCGCGCTGGGCTGCAGACAGGGGCCTGCTGCTGCCATGCCGCCTTCGGTGCATGCATGAGAGAGGTCGCCGAGCTGCTCCCTGCTGCCGCCGCCGCCGCCGCCGCCATGGAGGAGCCGCCGCCGCCGCCGCCGGGGCTGAGCCCGGGGAGGTCAGTGACGGGTGCTGCCAAATAACGAGCCACGCACAAGCAGGGGCCCGGCCTGCCCGCTGCCACATAGTGAGCTGCCTCCTATTGGCGGCATCGGGTCTCCCTGCTCAGGCGCCCCCCGACCCACTGCTCCGTGCGGCTGCGGCTTCGTGATCAGCCCAGGCGGGGCAGCCGCCTCTCTCCGCCGGGAGCCGCTGGGGCGTGGATTGGGGGGCTTCCTTCCCCGTCCGCGTCTGGGCGCTTCCCAGCGAGCGGCGCCCTCAGCCCCCCGCATCCCGCAGCGCCCTCACGTGCAAACCGCAGCGCCCGCGGTGCGCATCCAGCTCGCCGGCTGCACTGGGGATCTTCTCCCCTTCGGTGCAAAAGCCGCAGCTGCTGCTGCTGCTTCAGCCCTTCTGCAAACTGCCCCGGAGGAGAAACTCTTTAGGCAACAAATGTCTCGCGGCGGCTGTGGGGAAATGCAGCACTTTGTGGGTAGATCTGTGAGCGTTAAATACGCGCCGGAGCAGCAGGAGAGGGTGATGGTTTTGCATTCACTAAAGAAACAGGCGTTACAAACTGGCAATATTTCATGGAGGTGGCACATTCCCTGAGATCAGAAAGGAGAGGAAAACCCATTCAAATCACTTCTGTTTTTCAGTGAAGGAGGCACAGGGTGGCCTATCCGTGCCGACCGAAATAAAGACATGCAAGAAGATTTCGGGGTTTTGTAGCAGTTCTGGATAAGAATAGGTAGTTAGATCTCTCTGGCTTTTAGGGAAAACAGCAGTGTCTCAGAGCAAGCACCTCTTCCTTAAATTATTGCTTTTGGCAATGTTGTAATAGATAACTGCAATAGAAGAAAACATTTAAAAACATTATCTACAGCCTCAAGCTTCTTGCTACTACCTCTGCCTCCCGAACATGTTGAACTCAAACTGGCTTCTTGCAAGTCTCCATCTCAGCCCCACTGAGAGATAAGGATGCAAATAACGTAATGGTTTAATAATTCCAACTGGCTGCAGAACAGTTGCATAACTTCAAGTTATTAATTCCCTAGCAATTATTTCTCTCTTTAAAATAACATCCTGTTGATTACATTACTTCTCACCAGAAGGCATGCAGGAAACATTCTTTTAAAACACTTCAAGTGTGTACAATTAGTACCATAAGGGGAAGAGTGAGGCACGCTCCATGTCAGGTGCACTGTAAAGAAGAACTAGGTGCAGTCACATTCATGAGATCCTTGGATATTGCTAGCGACTCTTTTATTACTGTAATGTGTTGAGAGGGACATGGTTATTTACGCTTAGATATAGTTTGGACTAAGGCTATGAATTTGGATCGCAACTAGTTGGATTTGCATTAATATCTTTAAAATAAAATAATAAAAGTTGTCATAAAAGCCTGCTATTGTTAATATGTTAATAACTTTGTGTCTCATACTAATTTACATTGACATTAATAGGAATATTAGTTCCCCAGTTTCTTTTCAGAGGTCTTTTAATAGTAGCAGTTTAGAGTAAGCAAAAAAAGACTTAAAAACAAAGCTGGTATAATCAAGACCACAAACTAAGAGACAGTCAAATTTAGTGTCTTCATGTACAGTAGATTACTTTTCCACATGAACAGAGCATGCCCATGCATTTCCTGCTTAGGGTCACTTCTGACCTCTGGTGGATCCTGCTTATTAAAATCCAAAGTTTATGTGAGTTGGATGTGGGTGTAGATAGTGTGGTGGCAACTATTTTCAACAAATTAAAATTAAATACTTAATTTTTTTTCCAGAGTGGATAGGTGGTGTGTCAAAACAATTGAGTATTCTAAGATTGTATAGTGCAATTGCCTGTCTCCACTGTAATTCACCTCCATGTGAACTGTAGATACTGACTTACCTTTGCAGTAAAATGATTTCCATGGTTTTGTAGGGAATTTGTGTTTATTTTTTAAAAGTGAACAGAGGACGCAAAAGATTTTGTAGCAGAATTACAGTGGATTTAAACATTGCTGGTACATTTTAGACCTCAATCTCACAATCAGATATACATGGACAGAACCCTGTTGAAGTTGGTGAGACTCTGAACAGACCCAAAAGTCTGCCCATATGGATCTGATTGGAGCCTTTGGTTTTGAAAACAAGATATTTTAAATCAGTGCTCCTTTCCTTTCACTTAATTGCCAAATTTTGTTTTTAAAATGTAGGGTTTTCTCTAGAATATTTGAAGGTCACTTGATGACATATGATACAAATTGAGAACTTCTATTCCAGTTCTAGGAGTTTGAAGATGCTCTCTTACTGTTATTACTGGTCCTTCAGGTTTGTGTTGAGGCACATTTCACTGTTGTTGCTTGTACTGTGCTCTCTTTTGGAATAAATAATGAAGTCAGACTCTATGCATTTTTCATAAACAATACACTTGCATTTATAAAATAAAAGTTGACCCGTTTTGTCATTGTGAAACATGGTTTTGGTCTAGCAAATTACCAAAATAAATCAAGGATTCCATAGCTTGTCAGAGCATAATTTTAGCAATATATTTATTGGATTAAGATAAGCACACAGTGCAAAATCACATTTTGTTTGTATTACATAAGATCAGTTATTACTCCAAGATACTCACTCCAAAATATTTGATTGAGAATCCTTTTCCAAAAACACAATTTCTCCCAGCTCTTCTTGTTCCTCAAAAATACCACTCTCCCCCTCCCCTTCAGAATAAAGAGTTTTTGAGCAAGAGAAAAATTGAATGCTGGGCAGACTGGAGCACTTAAGAGTGTCAAGTGAAATCATGCTGCTAGTGGGATTTGGGCAGGAGTTCATATGTGGTGGCTTTTTTTTTTAAAAAGACAAATGAAATATGGTTGCATTAAAATTTTAAAGGTAAAAGATGTGCATACTTACATGAATGAGAATACTTGTTCAAAACATTCAATTGCTTAGCACTTTTTGATAGTTTAGAAGCTTTGGCTGCAGGTGGTAAACTGTTAGGCCCCAATTACCACGTGTGTCCAAAAACTGCCTGGTACAAAATCCAAGATAGAGGAAAAGGTGTCCTTGGTTCACCTATACCTTTTTGATTTGCGTGCCAGTTTGGTCCTTGGCAAAGGGGAGAACAGGCTTAGAGATTCCCTAACTTGCACTTTGTTGTCTGTAGCCCTCTTTTCTCCTGTAACAGCCCTGGTGCAAAGATTTGGGATTGGGGGGAAAAGCAAGGAACAGGGCTGCCAATGAGGCATCCGAGAACAGTTGTTCCAGCTATGTACCAGGTGGAGACTGGGAAACTTCCCAGTGACTGATCTGCCAAATTTGTTGGCCATAGGGCAATGACGAATTGAGATCTTAGTCTCTTGGAGAATCTAGTGTTTTGGGAAGTCCAGTGTTGTTTCATGAATTGAATTCAGTACATTTCTCGTGCTGATAAACTACATTTGTAGGACTGATAGTACATCACTAGTGAAAAGAATATAAAACTAATTTTCTATCCCCAATTATATTTTCAAGTGGAAAATTAATCTGAAAGAGCATCATCTCTTATTTTTCATGTATTTAAAGAGATGAAAAAATACTCTACTTTTACATACCATACTCTCTTGCTTACATGTGCCAGACTGGGATTAATGAGTGCCTGTCCTCATCCTCACACACACACACATGGAGTGCTATGTGAGATGTCTTTGGCATTCATAGCAACAGGGATTAGTTTGCAGAGCGTGGCTGCTTCAGTTGTTTTCATGGTTGTTAATTAGTGCTTTCTGTGTCAAGGTTGGCTTTATTGTTATGTAAGCTGGTGATGTTGGCCCTTGTGGAATGCAAGCTATGCTGTTGTGAAAAACAGATCCGCTGACTATAGAAGGAAAAGATTGGGGGTATGCTGGTAATTTTTAATCTAATGAGTAGTAACCTGGACAAGCGCCGCAGAAGGTGCAGATACGTCGCTGAGACCCTGCCCCATGTCCTGTGCAGTTGCAAGCCCCACACCCATGCCTGACAGCTCTGCCACAACACCGTCCAGGACCGCCTAGGCCGTCGACCCGTGCCTGGGAGAGATCGCTGTCAACCGCACCGTCCCCGTCACCGACAGCCCCCTGCTCCCGGATATCGTCGTCACAGACGAGGATCAGAAAAAGATCATCCTCGTTGATTCGTATACTCTAGGACTGGAAGGGACCTCGAGAGGTCATCGAGTCCAGTCCCCTGCCCTCATGGCAGGACCAAATACTGTCTAGACCATCCCTGATAGACATTTATCTAACCTACTCTTCAGTATCTCCAGAGATGGAGATTCCACAACTTCCCTAGGCAATTTATTCCAGTGTTTAACTACCCTGACAGTTAGGAACTTCTTCCTAATGTCCAACCTAAATCTCCCTTGCTGCAGTTTAAGCCCATTGCTTCTTGTTCTATCATTAGAAGCTAAGGTGAACAAGTTTTCTCCCTCCTCCTGATGACATCCTTTTAGATACCTGAAAACTGCTATCATGTCCCCTCTCAGTCTTCTCTTTTCAAAACTAAATAAATCCAGTTCTTTCAGCCTTCCTTCATAGGTCACGTTCTCAAGACATTTAATCATTCTTGTTGCTCTTCTCTGGACCCTCTCCAATTTCTCCACATCTTTCTTGAAATGCAGTGCCCAGAACTGGACACAATACTCCAGTTGAGGCCTAACCAGCGAAGAGTAGAGCGGAAGAATGACTTCTCGTGTCTTTCTCACAACACACCTGTTAATGCATCCCAGAATCACGTTTGCTTTTTTTGCAATAGTATCACATTGTTGACTCATATTTAGCTTGTGGTCCACTATGACCCCGAGATCTCTTTCTGCCATACTCCTTCCGAGACAGTCTCTTCCCATTCTGTATGTGTGAAACTGATTATTCCTTCCTAAGTGGAGCACTTTGCATTTGTCTTTATTGAACTTCATCTGGTTTACCTCAGACCATTTCTCCAATTTGTCCAGATCGTTTTGAATAATGACCCTGTCCTCCAAAGCAGTTGCAATCCCTCCCAGTTTGGTATCGTCCGCATACTTAATAAGCGTACTTTCTATGCCAATATCTAAGTCGTTGATGAAGATATCGAACAGAGCCGGTCCCAAAACAGACCCCTGCGGAACCCCACTTGTTATACCTTTCCAGCAGGATTGGGAGCCATTAATAACTACTCTCTGAGTACGGTTATCCAGCCAGTTATGCACCCACCCTATAGTAGCCCCATCTAAATTGTAATTGCCTAGTTTATCGATAAAGATATCATGCGAGACCGTATCAAATGCCTTACTAAAGTCTAGGTATACCACATCCACCGCTTCGCCCTTATCCACAAGACTCGTTATCCTATCAAAGAAAGCTATCAGATTGGTTTGACACAATTTGATCTTTACAAATCCATGCTGGCTATTCCCTATCACCTTACCACCTTCCAAGTGTTTGCAGATGATTTCTTTGATTACTTGCTCCATTATCTTCCCTGGCACAGAAGTTAAACTAACTGGTCTGTAGTTTCCTGAGTTGTTTTTATTTCCCTTTTTATAGATGGGCACTATATTTGCCCTTTTCCAGTCTTCTGAAATCTCTCCCGTCTGCCATGATTTTCCAAAGATAATAGCTAGAGGCTCAGATACCTCCTCTATTAACTCCTTGAATATTCTAGGATGCATTTCATCAGGCCCTGGTGACTTGCAGGCATCTAACTTTTCTAAGTGATTTTTAACTTGCTTTTTTTTAATTTTATCTTCTAAACCTACCCCCTTCCCATAAGCATTCACTATGTTAGACATTCCTTCAGATTTCTCAGTGAAGACCGAAACAAAGAAGTCATTAAGCGTCTCTGCCATTTCCAAGTTTCCTGTTACTGTTTCTCCCTCCTCACTGAGCAATGGGCCTACCCTGTCCTTGGTCTTCCTCTTGCTTCTAATGTATTGATAAAAAGTCATCTTGTTCCCCTTTATTCCCATAGCTAGTTTGAGCTCATTTTGTGCCTTTGCCTTTCTAATCTTACCCCTGCATTCCTGTGTTGTTTGCCTATATTCATCTTTTGTAATCTGACCTAGTTTCCATTTTTTATATGACTCTTTTTTATTTTGTCAGTCATGCAAGATCTCGTGGTTAAGCCAAGGTGGTCTTTTGCCACATTTTCTGTCTTTCCTACCCATTGGAATAGCTTGCTTTTGGGCCCTTAATAGTGTCCCTTTGAAAAACTGCCAACTCTCCTCAGTTGTTTTTCCCCTCAGTCATGATTCCCATGGGATCTTACCTATCAGCTCTCTAAGCTTACCAAAATCCGCCTTCCTGAAATCCATTGTCTCTATTTTGCTATACTCCCTTCTACCCTGTGACAATCCTGTTCGAGAATAGGACCCCAGCCTTCTGCGAAGCCCGAGCCCGCAAACTCGAAAAGTACGCTCCCCTGGCCGACACCCTGCGGACAAAAGGCTATGAGGTATACACCGACGCTCTGATCGTCAGGGCCCTGGGTGCCTGGGACCCCTCTAACAAGCACGTACTGAGGGCCTGCGGGGTAGGCTGTCGCTACGCGCGTCTCATGCAACGTCCAATGGTCTCAGACACTATCCAGTGGTCCCGGGACATTTATACAAAGCACGTCACCGGCCACCGCCAATACAGAGAGTGAGCCGGCTTGACTTTGCGCACCCACAGTGAGGAAGAGACCTGAAGACTTCATCTGCTGGACCTTATCAGCTGAACCCACCGAACCGAACTGAACTCCACCATATGAGGGTCATTCTATGCTCATTACTCTGCCCACTTATTTATGCCTATGATTACCTGTAATTCCCATATGAGCGATGTACCCTCACTGCTTACTGACTGTACCTTGATTCATCCACCTTAAACCCCCCCATTGAGGATACTGCAGACTGTATGTGTTATGCGCTATCCAATGTCAAAATACTAACATCCCCCCATACTCTGTATGGTACCCCCGATGACTATTAACTGAATTTTCAACGCCCTGTATCATTTACTTTTGAACACTTTCTAATAAAATTTTAAATCTGTTCTTATTAATTAGTCTTCACATTTTGCTCCATTGAAAATTGCAAATTTTAAAAAGTTCCATACAAACACATCCTGTGAAATATTTTTATACTAACTTTAAAAATTCATAACTTGCTTCTTTTTAAAAATGCATTTTTATTTTTAAACTCCCTCTTTGATATATTGGCTTCTAGCAGCACACAGCTGTATCTTCTGATATAATACTATCTTAGCTTCTTTCTCCAGTTCTGTAACTTAACTTGTTTTACACACACAAAACGCTTACATTGCTACATAGACTTTTAGAGCAACAGGTTTCAGCATTTGTCCATAAAACATGTTAATTGCTTTAAAATTATTTGTTGCTTGCCTGGCTTGATACATAAGTTTTGAACTAAAATACTTTTCAGGAAAAGATTGAGGAAACCCATCATGTAGTTTATAATAAAGAAAACTTAGCATCCATATTATATTCTCTACATGGGGATTGAAAGCTTTACCCTGACATCTTTTATCTAGAGGCCAATGTGGAAGATCTGGGTAACTGGTCAGTGAAGTTCCAGAGCAGTGACTTGATGAGAAGCCCAGGCTCTCCAGTTCCAGCTGCTGGGAAAGGCGAGAGTACTCGGATTCTTACCAAGGTGCTTCCTGTACTCACTATTTGAGGCCTGACATTTCAAGCTTATTAGTAGGGACTAATGTGAATCTACTTTTACGCTACCTACATGCTTACTAGCTGCTGGAAGAGAGAAGCTTTGTATCTTTTTAATAGTGATAGTAGTTCGGACTTGTGCAGGAGTAGATGGATCTCCCATTACCCTCTGACTGTTGCAGGGGAATTAGACAGTCTCTGCTACTTTACCTCCTTCCTAGCTTCCTCTTTTTTTAGAGGGTGTGGGATGGGGACTCTTCTCTGGAGAATTGTTTCAGCGCTTGACTTCTGTGTTTCTCATAGCTTTCCCAGGCAACAACAAAACGAAAGTGACCTAATCTGTCTGTTTTACTGTACCCACTGGGGTCTTAGTAGCAGCTGTGAAACTGATCAGTGCTTTGTCAATTTCATTTTTGCTGCTCTTTGGGTTGAACTTTTACATTCTTCCTCTAAAGGTACATTTACACTTACGGTGGCATATAGTGTACAGATACTTCCTGCTCAGCTAGCATGAGTGTTAACAGCAGTGTAGACAATGGGGCACTGCTCAGGCGAGTAGAGTGTCCTACATGCCTAAACCTTGGACCATGCACCTTACATGGCTCTCTATAAGCTCAAGCGGGGTCTCCTACATCTACAGTGCTGTTTTTAGCACTGTAGTGTCCAACTCCCTCCACACTGCTGGAGCCTTTCCCTGTTGCCTCCCTGCCTCCTCTCGCTAGAGCTTTTCACTGTTGTGTGTAGCGCCACAGTGACTAGTATGGATGCAGCCTGCCTTTTGGTGCAGTGTGTAGCTACATGCAGCATTATGTAGGTCTAAATCTGCAAGAATTACTTTAAAGGTATTGGCTAAAATGAGTACCCATTTGATGACAATTGTCTCCTGGCACAATCCACTCCTTTGCCTATCACAGTCCAAGTCGAGAGGAATTGTCCAAGAAAACAAAACAGGCATAAGAATTCAGATTCTGGATAGCTAACATCTATACCAGGGGTCTCAAACTCAAAAGACCATGAGGGCCACATGAGGACTAGTACATTGGCCCAAGGGCTGCATCACTGACGTCTCCTCCCCCCACTGCCCTTGGCCCCATCCCCACTCCACCCCTTCCATGAAGCCCCGCCTCTTCCCACCCCTTCCCTGCTCCCACTGCAACCCCTTCCCCTAAATCCCCACCCCAACTCCGCCCCCTCCCTGCCCCCAGGGGGTGCAGCAGGGGGTCAGGGTGCAGGGTACGGCAGGGGGTTGGGGTGAGGTGGGGGCTCAGGGCAGTGGGTTGCGGTGCAGGAGGGTTGTGGCAGAGGGTCAGGGTGCAGGGTGTGGCAAGGGGCTCAAGGCAGGGAATTTGACTGCAGGTGGGGCTCAGGGGGCGGGCTCTGGCCTGGTGTGCACTGGGGCCAGGGGGGGCTCTCTGCCTGCCTGCCCTGCCCTGCCCTGTGCCGCTCCGGAAAGCTGCTGGCACATGGTGAAGCAGGGGCACAGGGATGTGTGTGTTGCTGTTGCTTCAGGCACCGACACCAGCATCTCCCATTGGCTGGAAATGGGGAACTGCGGCCAATGGGAGCTGCTGGGACGGTGCCTGAAGCAACATCAACACACACACCCCTGTGCCTCTCCTCCCTCAGGTTCCATCTGCTTCCCGGAGCAGTGTAGGAGCAGGGCAGGTAGGCAGGGATCCTGCCCCTGCTGCGCGTCGGGCCGGAGCCGCTCTAGGTAGACGCTGGGGGAGGGCGGGGGGTGCCGTGAGGAGCTTGCGGGCCACAGAAAATAACCTCGCGGTCTGTGTGTTTGAGACCTCTGATCTGTATACACTGCAGAGGACAACTACCTATGTATGGGCCAGAAGCAGATAACATCAATTTTTATTTCTGTTGATTTCTTGTGAGCAATGCAAGATTTGCTGCGAAACAACAACAAATAATTTCCTTAGTAACGATGTATCCAATATAGCCTGAATCCCAGAGACCTGGCTAGATGATGATGCAAGTCCTCTGCTAACCCGTTATTCCCTACACCAAATTTCAAAGCCTCCTAAAGGACAGCAGCACCCCACCCAGAGGCTGAATTGAGGAACTGGTGAATCATTATCATTGTATACTAATTTCAACCATTGACAAGTTGGCCCCCAGATGGCCCATTCTTAACCATCAACGCAGATCTCCTTGGTTTTCTCATACCCTGCACTAGATTAAGAAAAGGAGGTGGAACCTCAGACACTAGTGGTGGAAAATGAAGATTAATGCACACGGAATGAAACCAAATGAATTATTCTAAGTCAGTGCTGCGGCTGTATTACAGGCCAATAGATCATTCCTTTAAGTTTCCATTGAATCTTCCAAATCCTGCCCCAAGAGCTGTCCAGGGTAGTAAACTGCATCATTGTTTCAGAATCTCTATAGCTTGCACTTCGTACAGAACAGGAACGATCATTGTACTTAGCTGAAGAGATCAAACACATTTGAGAATGCTTGCTTCCCAAACTACCTTGATCTGCCCTGTCTGCTCCCACCAACCAGTAGTCTGTCTGCATTCCCAAAGCCCAGTACATTCATTCAGCCAGAAATTCTGGATACAGCAAAGGAGCCTCGACTCTGAATGAAGCCTATGAATCTGACCCAGGCTTTTCCTGGCTTTTGAAAGAGAGACATGAACAACAGGTGCCACACATTAAGAAATGCACCCTGGAGGCATATAGAATAGCCAGCTACTGCCCAGTATCAAATGTCCCGTTCCCTTTAGCCAAAGGCCAACTTCAAGCTCATCTAATTGTACTGAGTCTAGGTTATAAGCATCAATCTGGTTTCAGGCCCACATGGACCTGAAACCGCTTTAGTGGCACTGATGGATGATCTCCTGCTGTCAAGGGGTAAGGGACAGACATCCATTCTCATACTTCTGAACCCAACAAATAGTGACGGGAAACCACACCTTTGCTACTAAAGCCCTCACTTGTGGAGTCTCACAAGGATCAATTCTGTCTCCAGTTCTATTCAACATCTACATGCAGCCACTAGGTGAACTGGTCATTAGACGTGGATTCCAGTGCTAGAAGTATGCAGGTGAAATGCATTTCTACTGCATATGACCGCACCACTACTACCAAGATGGCCTAGTGCTTTGATGAAATCAGCTTATTGGTGGACTGAAACTGACCAAGACAGGTGGGCAGAAGATAGCATTTTGAGGAGTTTGCAGCCTTGGTGCAGCCTCCTTCGGTTAAAAGTGCACACCCGCAATTTGGTCAATTCTTTCTGTAGTGTAGGAGTGCTCTTGAGTTCCTCCCTAATGCTAAGCTCTCCCTCACCATTATGCATGAGAAATGTCTTCTGCCATCTCTCATTACCTAGGAGACTCAGCCTATCCTAGTGAATGGTGACCTCACCTCAGTTATTCATGCCTTCATCACCTCTCTACTGGACTACAGCAATGCAATATACCTAGGCATGAAGTTCTCAGTGCTAAGGAAACACCAAATAATACAGACTGCTGCAGGATATCTCTTCAGTAATGCTGGCTGCTGTGAACACATCTTCTGCTCCCTACACTCTCTTTCTATAGAATATTTAATCATGTTCAAGGAGCCAGTCCTTTATTCCCCCCCAAGGTACTGTACTTAATCTCCTGGGCCTAGGGTATCTAAAAGATAGACTAAAACTCTGAGGTGAAGACTGTGATCAGCAAAGTCATTCCTCTGGCACAACGGAACTTTCTACTATAAGCTTGCCTGGGCAAGAGAGAGAGCTTTCTCAGGTCCTATCCCAAAACTGTGGAGTGAACTCTCAGGAACCAAGGACCATCACAAACCTAACCACCTTCCACTCAAAGAACTAGACAGATTTCTTTGACCTTGCTTTCTGTAACATAAACACATAGCAACATATGTATTTAGAGGGTTTTCTTAATTCAAAATGAAACCCGCGACTGCATGCACTTCTCCCCCCCCCCCCGAGAGATGATAACAGACACATGACAGATGTTAGTCATGTTGCTTAATGCACTACTGGAAGGTGCTTAGATATGGTGATTACAGTGGTATAAAAACCCATACTGTATAGAATAGAATTATATAGGCAGAGTAAATCTTGGTTGTCTTTTGGGGAGGACATGGATTAAAGAGAGATGTGGATCCTTTACAAGTTTTTGTTTGGTTATAGGATGCTTTCTGATTCTGAACAAGAATACATTAGTGCAGCATTGTAAAATCATCATAACAATTTGCAAATCTAGACATGAAACTTGCTTGACCACTCTTGCTCTCGTGATGAAAAAGCTAATATTTTGGCTGCATGTCAGTTAACAAAAAAGAATAACTAGTGGGCTCTTGTGAATGAGCAAGTAGAATTTTGTAAATTTGGGCTAGAATATAGCAGGGCTTGAAAAATTCACCATACTTACTAGCCAAAGGATGCAACACAGTGGTACAATTGATGCACTGTCAACTTCATCCTGGGCATGGAGGGGAGCAGGAGAGGTGGTAGTTGAAGGACTGAGTGGAGTACAGCTACCAGCTCTGCTCCGGCTGCAATCCCAGCTGGTGATCCATTTGTGTTTCACCAGCTGATAAGCTCATAGTTTGTTGGAGGAGGATTTGTAGCTTGCAAACCAACCAGCCAAAATCTGCCAAAGTTTCAGGCCTTCTTTATATGTCAAAAAGAAATGCCTCCCACTCCTCAAAAAAGGTACAGCTCCATTTCTTTTTCCTTTTGCAGGTTACATTTGAACAGTAACAATTTTATTCAAATGGACTTTTTGTGAAGGAATAAAACTCATAATTCTAAATGTACTCATCTTTACATGAATATTATGCTACAAATGTGGCAAAGCTCAAGCTGGAATTGAAAAAAATATAATCTAAGGGCACGTCTACCCTGGCAAAGTTACAGCGCTGCTCAGAGAGCGCCAAAGGGAGACCACTGTTGTGTGTTCACACTGACACTTGCGGCGCTATTTGGAGCAATGCACTCTTGGCAACTATCCCGCACTCTTTTTCCAGTAAGACTTGTGGGAAGGCGGAAGGGGTGGCGGGGCATCCTGGGCCCTGTCTCAGTGCCCCATGATGCATTGCTTTGCATCCTAGCAATCCCTGTGCTTTTGTCTGCATTTGGCACCATCTTTCAACGGTTTATGTACTGCGCGCCCTGCCCTGCCCTGCCTCTTTCTGGCTGCAGAAATGGATTGCAAGCTGTTGACAAGAATGCTGTTTGCACTAACCAACATGTCACGAGTGGCAGTGGAGTTATTCCTTAAACTATAAAGGCAAGAGGAATGTGACATTGATCTTGCCTCACGTAGTAGCTATGACACGAGAGTGCTTATGGCATTCACGAAGGTGCTGACCACAGTGGAACGCCGCCTTTGGGCTCGGGAAACAAGCACTGAGCGGTGGGATCATATTGTGATGCATGTCTGGGATGATAAGCAGTGGCTGCAGACTTTTGCATGAGGAAAGCCACATTCATGGGACTGTGTGATGAGCTTGCACCAGCCCTGCGGCACAGGGACATGAGAATGAGAGCTACCCTGCCATTGGAGAAGCACGTGGCGATTGCACTGTGGAAGCTGGCAACTCCAGATTGCTACCAATCAGTCGCTAGCCAGTTCGGAATGGGAAAGTCGACCATTGGACTGTGTTGATTGAAGTGTGCAGAGCCATCAATCGCCTCCTGCTCCGAAAGACCGTGACTCTGGGCAACATGCGTGATGTTGTGGATGGCTTTGCATAAATGGGCGTTCCTAACTGCAGAGGGGTGATAGATGGCACACGCATTCCAATTCTGGCACCAGACCGCCTAGCCAGTGAGTACGTTAATTGCAAGGGTATTTCTCGGTGGTTCTCCAGGCTCTTGTAGATCACTGTGGGCGTTTCACAGACTTTAATGTAGACTGGTCTGGAAAGGTGCGTGAGACACGCATCTTTCAGAACACTGGCCTGTTCAAGAAGTTGCAAGCAGGGACTTTCTTCCCTGACCAGAAGATCACTGTAGGGGAAGTCAAAATGCCCATTGTGATCCTGGGAGACCCCGCCTACTCCTTAATGTGATGGCTCATGAAGCTATACATGGGGTAACTTGACAGCAGCAAGGAGCAGTTCAACAACAGGCTGAGCAAGTGCAGAAAGACTGTGGAGTGTGCATTCAGCTGTTTAAAAGCCCGCTGGTGTTACCTTTATGGGAAGCTGGACGTGGTCGATGACAATATTTCTATGCTTATAGCTGCGTGCTGTACACTCCATAATATTTGTGAAGGGAAGGGTGAAGGCTTCACTCAGGGCTGGACTGCAGAGACTTAGCGCCTGGAGGCTGAGTTTGAACAGACAGAGACCAGGGCTATTAGGCATGGGGCCATATATGGCGTGGGGCCATAAGGATCAGGGATGTTTTGAGGCAGCAGTTTGAAGCTGAAAGCCACTAATATTTGTTGCTATGCTTGGGATTGCAGTGCTTGTAATGCTAGGTGCACATGATGCAAGAAGGGCCTTAACATAATTAATTGTATGTTGCTTTGTGGAGTTCTTTTTGCTTTCACTTAATAGAATAATGATTGCTTTCAAACAAACACAATTCTTTTATTGAAAGACAGCAACCAGAGGAGAGAGTCAAATGAAAGAATTCATCATCAGGGAGATGGATAGGAGAATGGAAGGACTCAGGAGGAGGAGTGGTCCCAGGACGGCTACAGATTTGTGTATGTCCAGGGATCATACCCAGCCTTCTCTTTTGAAGGACGATGCAGCAGGGGCTGTACTTCAGCAGGGCCAAATTGCAGATGGATGGATTTTGAGTGCAGTGGGTATTGGGAGTCCATACTGCTGGACTGTGAGGAAGGAGGAGTGGAATGCTGCAGGTAGAGAGTGGAACCAGGAGGTTGATAAGAGTGTGGTGGTGGTGTCGGGGGGGTCGCATGGGAAAGAGTTTTGTGACAGTGACTGTAGGGGAGGGCCGGTGCGGAGCTGTTCAGTTTGAAGAACTAGTATCGCCTAGAGCATGTCCGCTTGGTGCTCCATAAGTGCTAAGAGCCACTCCGTGGCTTCTTTCTGGTGTACCGCTTTCTCCTTTTGTTCCCTCTCCTCGCTGTTCCGCCATTCCTTCAATCCCTTTTTCTCGGTGGCGGAGTGCGTCATATGCTCTCTCATAAAGTCCTCCTTAGTTCTTCTTGGATGCTTTCTAATTCTTTGCAGCCATCCTGCTGCCGATAAGGGAGGCTGGCCTCCCATAGTCATTTCTGTGAAGTTTAAATGCAGCATTTTACAGAAGCAGTATTGTTTGCAACACAGACAAACACTATTTCAATGCTTTAAAACACAGCCAGTACTCACGCACCTGACACTAACTGGCTGACCCCAGACAAGCACACATATGCCATAAGACCCCTAAAATGATGAGTAGCCGCAGGGGCAGGGAAAATCACTGTTCCCAGACCCTGCTCTACACTGGGCATGTGGCTCTTAGGCACTTGGGGAGAGCCAGCACTGTACAGGGGGCCTGATCATCATTCCTGTCCCCACACTTTCCAAGAGAGGGTCTTCTCCAAGCCTGCGGCTTCCGCCCTGGCCCCTATGTGGCTAGCCTGTGTGCCGCTATGGTCCATCGCACCGTGATGGCACAAAGGCGAGGGAAAGTTTCCGTTAATCGGGAAGAAACAAAGCAGCTCTGCCGAGGAACATGCGGGAGCGGATTGCCCAGTTTCTCCACGACAGTTTCCTGGAATTCTCTGAGGGAGATACACTCCTTCACTTCACGTGAATCAACTGCCTGTTCCGCCGCTCAAACTAGGCATGAGGTGGTAGTCAAGCCTGCTTTCTGCAACCCTCCTGCCCCCAACAATTCCCCAAATCAGATCCACTTATGAGAGGCCTCCTCTTCTGTTTGCGCTTTGCCAATATCTGACTGCTGTGACTGGCTAGGCTGCTCCAGGGTAGAAAAGAGCTCCTGACTGCATGCATCTCTGGCCTCTGAGTTGTCATTTGCCTTTGGTTCCCCCGCTCTCTTTTCATCCAAGATTCCTCCTCCTGGCTCGGTCCACTCTCGACTGGCAACGAAGCCAATGAAGTATCCACAGGGGACTTCACTGTGGAGGTATGGTCACCATTGAGTATTATGTCCAGCTCTTTGTGGAAACAGCAGCTCGTGGGCACAGCACTGGAACGACCGTTTGCCTTCCGAGCCTGGTGGTAGGCGTTCCACAGCTCCTTCACTTTGACTCTGCAGTGCAATGTGTCCTGGTCATGGCCCTTTTCTATCATGCATCTAGAAATCTGTCCATAGGTATCATAATTCCAATGGCTGGAGCGCAGCTGTGACTGCACAGCCTCCTCTCCCCAAATGTTAATGAGGTCCAGCAGCTCAGCATTGCTACAAGCGGGGATTGCCTGGTGCATGGAGCAGGCATGGCCACCTGGTAAGATGCGCGGAGACCACTGCACACATCACCGAACTAACAGGAAGGGGACTTTCAAATTTGCAAAGGAATGTATGGGGTGGGGCTAACAGTTGGTCACCCGAGGGCAGGGCAGTAGAGTTCAAACTGATGACCATAGCGTTGAGAACAGGCATTGTGGGACACCTCTCAGAGGCCACTTGCAGCATTGTAATCACTACAGTGTCTAGACTGGCACTGCAACACTATATCCCCGGCACAGAAAGCTCTATGCCTCTTGTTGAGATTTTTTTAGAGCGCTGCATCTGCACAGTTTCTGTGCACAAAGTGGCTTGGCAGTGTATATACCTTGGGAGTTACAGCGCTCCAAGCTGCTTTACTGCACACAAACTTGCCAGTGTAGATGGGGCCTAAGGGGAAAAAATTTCTATTTCCTGTTTTACAAGTTACAAAGAACTGGGAGTTCTGATTATTATTTTCTCTGAGATGAGAACATGAAGGGCTGCCAAAAATGTTGAAGGGCTCTATTTATTGTATTTATTTATTTGTACTTGTTTCTAACCGGTACAACTTGCAGAATAAAAGTCCTTTTCTGTAGATCATTTAAATAGTCTTCAACAATTCTGAATTCTACTTATGCCTGTTTTTTGTCATGTTCTATTGAAAATTTATTTGCATTTTCCTTAATTAATTCTCTATTTTTGTCCCTCTGTTTTCTTGGTGTTGATCAGATTTTACTTTCAGACAGAATTTACTTGAACATAGTTCCCTTACACTTATCATTTTTGCCTCATCACAATCTGGCCATACATTTTTCCATTATAAATAGTTATAATAGTGTGCTTTGGGGTTTTCTTCCTAGGATGTTATGAAAAGTTGGGATAAGATGTCGGAGTATCAGTAGTACAATGATATAGCTAGCCAGATCATAGATGACTTTTTAGTTAAATGTAATTCTTCTCCAGTTTCCCAAGATGTTTTTGATTAATTAGTAGGACTGTGAAGAGTTTAACAGGAAAGGATCTGACTACAATTAGAGAACTCTATTTGAGATAGCCTAGAGAAAGAAACTATACTATAGTCTCAGCATATCTCTGTTTGGGATGGCTTTTTATTTTTATTAAAGGGCTTTAGTGAGTGAGAGACATCTTCCCTCTTTCTAGGTACAGTATCTAGGGAGTTCCATTAAAGAGAAAAATATTTAGCTTTAAGCCCCCATTTAGAAGTGAAAATAGCTATTTTCCCCTGCAGTTTTTTACAGAAAAGTATTTTATGTTTCTGAGGAAAATATTAGACGCTGAAAATTTTCAACAGGATCATGCAGCAGAAGTGCTTATTTGGCACATCTGTGTCTTAAGGCTTTACCTGTGCCGGGGCTTTACAGCTCTTGGTGGCAGGCTGCTAGCCTAGCTGCACTACCACAAGCCCCTAGCGCAGACAAGGGAAGCCACTGGAAATCATGACTTGCACTAGTGCACTTTACTTTGGTATCAAGCAGGGATTAGCTGCATTGGTGCAAATCGTGACTTATAGCACCTGTGCCTATTTGCACTATTGCAACCACATTGGGGGTTGATCTTCAAGGGCTGTAACCAGGACAAATGCCCAGTGTAGATGAGGCATTAGTAGGACCCAAAGATGATGTTTAGCATTTTAGTACTGTCTCAAATTACTAAGCAAAATTCTAGTCTTCATGTAACTTTCTTTACTGAAGAGCCTTTGTTCACATCATGCAGTTATGGTCTTCAGATGTCTCCTTTGTAAATTATTGCATCTGCCTGAACATTTTTTCAACTATTGTTTTTACAAATAACATCTAAGATTGGAACCAAAATAATAAGATGAAATGGGTATGCACCCAGAAAAGCTTATCTCTAATACGTCTGTTAGTCTGTAAGGTGCCACAGGACTCTGTCATATTTTTTCCTGATTGTTTACTTTGTGCCTGTGGCTTAAGTGTGTGAATATTCAGTTTTACTGTTTCCCTATTTTATTTTATTTTTTAAAAAATATAGATTATCTGGATCAATTTTGGGTACTTTAATACTCTTAGCACTTATTTTGTTTTAATATACTTTTATAACATTTGTGCTGTGAAGATTTGTTTTAATGAAAGCTTAGATTCTGAAAAACTTGTATATAAATGATTTATTTGGGGAAATTTTTAATTCCTTCCCCTTCATGTCATCACCATCTGGATAAATGCTATCATCTCTATAAGAGGTAATACTTAAGTAAAAGTTGTTTTATATTTGTTTCATCAGTAGAGTGTTAGGAGGTCATTCACACACATTTACTGTAGAAATAATGGCGTATTTCCTTTAAAAACCCTCAGTTTAAATTGAAGTTCACTTTGTGTGCTCTTTAGAATATTTGTCAGAAATATTTGTCAAAAACTATGGGATTGTTTCTATTTCTCTTTTGAAGTGGTAGTTGAAAAATGTTTACTGAATCAAAATTACAAAAGTAAATATGGCTTGGATTTCTGCCATAAGACATTTAAAAAGATGAAAATGTGATGGAGAATTTATTTTCCTGACTCACTTCTTGGCCTTATCTTTACAACTTTGTGTTTTCTTTTCTTCTTTCAGCAAAAGTTGGCAGAGGAGTTTTGTGGCTTATATAGCTCATTCTGCATATCAGGTCCTGCTTTTTATTTCTAATACTGGTTGCTTGCATTTTGACAATCTTGCTCATTAACTTTTATTGAATACCCACTAGTAGGGCATATTTGGGTAGATGACTTGGGTGGTAGAAGCTATGGTATTCAGTACCAACTTCTTCCTCAAATCTCTCGTTGCCTCCTGATTAACTTTTAAATATTCTGATCTGCTCGAGTTCCACCCAGAGCCCTACATTGTAACTACTTAATTCTACAGTGTAATTATTTGGATTGTAATGTGTTTGGGTTGGGGACTGACTCAGAAATATACAAAATTGTGTGATAACACTATTGCAATACATTAAATTTAGGAGTAAGCATTCAGGTGGCAATGCTTGATACATTTCAACAGTAACTTTTAAAGACAATTGATAACTCATGTAAAGCTTTTTAAATAGCTGATCAACCATAATGGCTTTTTACTTCATTTTTAAGTTAAATTTCAAGGCTGTTTCCGCAGCAGTACAGTCAGCGTCTTTCGGTGTGTGACATAATATCTAGGTTCTGTGAATTTATTTTATGGAAAGAGAAATTAATCAAAGAAACTTTAAAAGGGCAACATCTAAGCTATCTCTGTGTTCAGCCAAGATGGAGACTGAATGTATTCATCAGTGGATGTGAGCTAGCTCTTATAGAAAAAGAATAATGTTACAGATCAGAAGTAGATTCTGTGGACAAGGAAGCTGACCCAAAGACAGGGCTTGAAAAACAGTTGGGGGGAGGGAGAAGCAAGAGTGGAGGAGTTGGTAGCTGGACAGCAAGCAGTGTTGACAGTCTGGACAGAGTGGTCAGGGAGGGCACTGCTTTCAAGAGATGAGTGCTGTTCACTTTTCTTGTTTTTATGTGTGACTCAGCTGAGAGTCCTTCAGATTACTGTTGCATAAGTCATTTCTCTCAGACATCAGTCCTTATATGAAAAACCCACGTAACCTTTAAGAAAAGATGCTGAAGGGTAAAGCATTTCTGTAATCTACACCTCTCCCAGGCAAAATTCTGGGCGATGGACAAAGATATCCTCTCCCAATGAATTTTGTTGCCATTCAGCTTTGATGTGTGAAAATAAGGTGAGAAACCCAAAGACTAGGGAGGAGGTGAAAATTGGCAATGGTGTTGGTCAAAATGTACCACAGCTTAAATAATATAAAGCATTATTTGACTTTTCGGCTTTATTTATGTGATAACTGTTGTTTCAGCTGGAATCATTAATCAGGCTAACTGCACCATGTTGCCTATTGAGGTCAAATAATCCTTCAGTGGTTTAGGTGAAGCATTTTAGCAGAGAAATTAGAGCAGGGTTTGCTAGCTATGCAGTTCTTTGCACTGCTAGGCACCTTTACTGTTCGTCGGAAGGTTTTATGCTGCTCATCCTTGGCTCTATGAGCTTAGGTGTAAAAAAATTATCTAACTTATATTATGAGCACCTTCCATGTAAAATTGATTAGCAATAGCAAAGTATGTAATGAACTTCGTGGAATCTCAGGGTTTTCTCTTGAGATATAAAAAGTTGTAAGGTTGTTTTTTGTTTCAAGGAGTGGGGAAAAGGACAAGTAGAAGGGGTGTTTAGTGTCATACATCTAGTGTGGAAAGAGTTCTGCAGCCATTTCTAAAGATGGACAAAACTCCAATTTCACCTGATCCCCTCTGGAAGTTTGTTCTACAGCCAGATACTCTCAAATGAAAAGGTTTTGTCCCCCAGCTGCATATGCTTTGTCCTGGACTTCGTGATCTGCATTGTCTCAGAAGACTGTATCTTCCTTGGCAATTCATAGATTGAATAGGACATTCTTGTGTGGGAGAAAATATGAAAGAAGCCCACTATAATAGCTTTAACTTCACAAAAATGAGAGAGCTAGTTAAATGAAAACTAAAAGGAACAGTAACAGGAGTGAAATGTTTGCAGTCTGCATGGAAACTTAAAAAACACCATTATAGAGGTTCAAATTAAATGTATGCCCCCAAATAAAAAATATAGTGAGAGGACTAAAAAAATGTCACCTATGTATAAACAATAGAGTAAAAGAGGTGGTTGGAGGCAAAAAGGCATCCTTAAAAATTTGGAAGTTTCAAATCCTACTGAGGAAAGGAGTATAAACTCTGGCAAGTCAAGCGTAAAAATATAATTAGGCAGGCCAAAAAAGAACTTGAAGAACAGCTAGCAAAAGACTCAGAAACTAACAGCAAAATATTTTACATCAGAAGCAGGAAGATTGCCAAATAGGCAGTCTGGCCACTGGACAATCGAGGTACTAAAGGACCACTCAAGGAAGAGAGAGCCAACGTGGAGAAGCTACATTGATTCTTTGCATCGATCTTCACTGCAGAGGATGTGAGGGAGATTCCCACAGCTATTCTTTTTAGATAGTAGAAGACGTTTTAGAACGTAGAAGCCATTCCCTGAGCCTTTCTTTTTAGGTGGCAAATCTGAGGAACTGTCCCAGGTTGAAGTGTCAGTAGAGGAGGTTTTGGGACAGAATAATAAATTAAACAGTAATAAGTCACTAGAACCAGATGGTATTCACCCAAGAGTTCTGAAGGAACTCCAATATGAACTTGCAGAACTATTAACTCTGGCATATAACCTGTTACTTATGTCAGCCTCTGTACCAGATGACTGGAGGATAGCTAATGTAACACCAGTTTTTAAAAAGGATCCAGAGGTGATCCTGACAATTACAGGCTGCTAAACCTAAATTCAGAGCCAGGCAAATTCGTTGAAACTATAGTAACAGAATTATCAGAGAGAGAAATGAACACAATGTGTTGAGGAAGAGTCAACATGGCTTTTGTAAGAGGCAATCATGTCTCACCAATCTATTAGAATTTTTTGAGGATGTTAGCAAATGTGGACAAGGGTGATCCAATGGACATGGTGTTCTTTGACTTTCAGAAAGCTGTTGGCAAGGTCCTTCATCAAAGACTCTTAAGCAAAGTAAGCAGTCGTGAGATAAGAGGAAAGAGTCTCTCATGGATCAGTAATTGGATAAAAGACAAGAAGCAAAGGATAGGAATAAATGGTCAGTTTTCCCAGTGGAGAAGGTGAATAGCAGTGTTCCCCAAGAATATGTACTGGGATCTGTGCTGTTCAACATATCCATAAATGATCTGGAAAAGGGGGCAAACAATGACCTGATAGTTTGCAGACAGTGAACAATTACGTAAGATATTTAAGTCCAATACAGACTGTGAAATGTTACAAAGGTGGGTGACTGAGCAACAAAATTGCAGATGAAATTGAGTGTTGATAAATGCTAAGTAATGCACATTGGAAAGCATAATCCCAACTATACATACAAAATAATAGGGTCTAAATCAGCTTTTACCACTCAAGAAAGAGATCTTGAAGTCATCATGGATAGTTCTCTGAAAACATCTGCTCAGTGTGCAGTGACAGCTTTTTTTTTTTTTGTCTAATAGAATATTAAGAGCCATTAGGAAAAGGATAGACAAGTCAGAAAATATCATATAAATCCCTGGAACACCCACATCTTTACTACTATGTGCAGTTCTGTTCCCCCCCCCCATCTCAAAAAAGATGTATTAGAATTGAAAAAAAGTACACAGAAGGACAACAAAAATAAATAGGGGTAGGAACAGCTTCCATATGAGGAGAGATTAAAAAGACTAGGTCTCTTCATCTTAGAAAAAAGACTGCTGAGGTGTGAGGATATGATAGAGGCTTATAAAATCATGAATGGTATGGAGAAAGTGAATGTGGAGGTGTTATTTACTCCTTCACATAATGCAAGAACTAAGGGTCCACTGGCTGAAATTAATAGGCAGCAGGTTTAAAACATACTTCTTCACATAATGCACAGTTAGTCCGTGGAACTCATTGCTGGGGATGTTATGAAGACCAAAAGTATAACTGGGCTCAAAAAAGAATTAGATAAGTTCCTGGAGGATAGGTCCATCAGTGGCTATTAGCCAAGATGGTCAGGAATACAACCCCATGCTCTGGGTTTTCCAAAGCCTTCGACTTCCAGATGGTGGGAGTGGACAGTACTGGATGGATCACTCCGTAGTTGCCCTGTTCTGTTCATTCCCTCTGAAGCATCTGGCAGTGGTCATTGTTGGAAGACAGAAAACTGGGCTAGATGGACAATTAATCTGACCCAGTATGGCCATTCTTATATTCCTATGAAATTTGGAGTCTAAAGTAGATGGGGCTTGGTGTGTTAAATGCTTTAAAGGTTAGGACTGAGGCCTTAAACTGACATTGGAACTGCACTGAGAGCAAATGAAGGGACAGGAGTACAGACGTGATGTGTTCGTGGCAGCCTGAACCGTATAGGGAAGTGGGCAGCTGCATTTGGAACCTGTTCATTGTTTTCACATTCAGTTTCTGATACAGTGAATTACATTAATCCAATCTGAAAATAGGTGCATGGGTTATTGTGGCCAGTCTCTCATGAGGGAGCAAGGGGTGGAGCTGGAGATGAAAGAAGGCATTTTTAGACACTGATGCTACCTGATCATTCAAGCTTAATGAGGAGTCAAAGAGAATCCTGAAGCTTTGCACCAATTTGATGAATGGCGGTTGTATGCCTTCAAAGCTGGATGAGGGAGATGATATGCTGACTAGTTTTCAAAGCATTTCCCTCTGCAAACTAGCATCATTTCGGTCTTGCCTGGGTTGAATTTGAGTCAGTTAGTGTTGATCCAAGAGCTGATCTCTTGAAAACAGTGGCTGTGGTGTCATGAGTAGAGAATTAGATATACAGGTCAGTACTGGAAGCTAAATCCATGATGTTTCTTTAGCTCTCCTAGTCTCATGTAACTGTCAAAGAGAAGCAGAGATAGTAGGGATCCGTGAGGGACCCTACAGGTGAGAACCTTCAAGGAAAAGTTACCCATCAGCACTCTCTGGGTTCTGCTGAAAGGAACGATTGGAGCTATTACAATGCTCTGTCACCCATTCCTGCTGTGTCATGCAAATGGGTTAGCAGTTTGTGATCCTCGGTTTTTAATACAGTAGAGACGTTCACTGTTACGAGTATGGAGATCTTGCCTCTATCTATGGCCACGTGGAGATTGTCCTTGCTGCTAGAGCTGTCTCTGTGCTATGCTCTCTGAGGCATCTAGGAATTGGCTGATCTCACATGTTGTAGAAGGTTGGTGATTACTGCTTTCTCAATTACTTTGCCCGGAATAGGAGACTGGAGACAGGATGGTAGTTGGAGATGTCTCCTTGATTGAGTGGTGGCTTTTTGAGGATTGGGCAGGTTATTGTCTCTTTCAAGGAGTTTGGTAAGTGTGCTTCACAGAAGAAGGCATATCCTTTACTAGTAGCCATAATACTTCACTGTCTTTCACTGCCCAGGAGGCACGTGGATCTGTTTCACAGGTTCTAATATTTTCCATGGCTTCTTCAGTTTCTGCAAGTGTTATGGGACTGAACTCTGTCATGGGAAGTGAGATGGTTAATGCAGTCTGGTCAGCGTCCAAGGTCTTGGTTGATTAGTTGATTTACTGTGCAGAATAGCTCTGTCTGCTGTGATTCTGCTGCATTGATGGCAGAAGAGCAGAAGACACTTTCTGCCTCCTTTACTGCATTAGCAAAATTCTGTAAGAATTGTTTGTGCTGTTGGCGGATGTACATCCTACAAGATATTCTGAGCCATGCTTCGATGGCTGCCATGCTTCAGCAGCCCTCTTCTCTGTGCTCCAGGACAAACACTGCTTCAGGTGGCTTTATAGCTTTATTGTTCCAACCCCTCTTCTCCTCACAGGGACAGAGTAGTGATTAGTAGATCTTCCAGTCGTATAAACCTGGAGCATCACAGGACTCAGTCCTGCAGCCCTATTTCACCCCTTCAACTCAACTCAGTAGCAGGCTTTCTGTGCTGAAGTTGGGGCATGGTTCTCAGTGCTCCTGTTCTCACTAGCTTTTGTGAGGAAAGATGAGTAGGGGACGTTTCTCTCAGGCCCTTATTCCAAAACATGAGATTTCAGTTGTCAGAGTCCCCCTTGTTCCCTCCCTCCCCCACACCTTATATTAAAAAAAATGAAAAAAGCCAGGAATGTTTTCTGGGGCAGGGATTTACCTTGAGTTCCAATCCTTAGTCTGCTCATGACACTTCTTCTTTTTCCTCTCTCAAACAAATCTACTCATTTCCACCCTTTATCCTCTGACTCCTCTTTACAGACTCTAGGACAAGAAAAAATTCCAAAAGTACCATTGTAACACTTGATCTCTGGTGGTGATTTAACAAGGATGATGATGATGAAACAATGTTCACTGCTTCATTATATCTCCTCTCAATTGTATGCAGGTAGACAATAGTTTTAATATGCTTGATAAGTCTTCTTAATAATAGTATTTTACCTCTAATTGAGCACATTATTGGCTTCTTTAGTGCACACTGTGTCACAATTTGTCGTGATCTCTGTATTTTTCTTGGCCTCAGGGGTATGTGTTTCTGATGTGGAAAATATTAGCGTCCTAGGTTTTTACATACAAACTGCTCAGAAATGCTGGATACAGAAGCCATAGTAACTTTATTTTGTATTTATGTTTGGAATCTACATAAATTAGAATCCTTATTAGGAAATATTGAATAGCATATTGTAATACCCTAAAAGGAGTTGCTGCAGTTTTGCATAGGAGGCAGTAGTAGAGATTTATCCCTGGGATGTACAGGGCTGTCACAAACTTTGCGTATTTTTTGTTACTTAGACCAGTATCTTTTCATGAGCATGCAGTTTGCAAGTTGCATAGTATATAATATTATTTTATCAGTATTAATATAGTGCTAGGGTCCCCAATCATAGACCAGACCTTCTTGTTCTAGGTGTCGTACAAACACAGAACAAAAAAGGTCTTTGTCCAAGGGGTTTACAATCTAATACAGGGGTTGGAAACTTGCGGCATGCGTGCCAAAGGTGGCACACAAGCTGATTTTTAGTGGCACTCTGCTGCCAGCTGGGGTCCCTGCTGCTGGCCTGGTGGATGGAAACCCAGGCTGGCAGTGGGCTGAGCAGGGCCGGTGTCCGGGACCCTGCCTGGCAGGGGCCAGTGGAAGGAACCCCAGACTGGCAGCGACCGAGTGGCTCAGTCCACTGCCGGTCTGGAGTTCAGTCTGCCGCCCCCGCTGCTGGTCTGGGGTTCTGTCTGCCAGCTCCTGTAAATGTAAAATGTGTTTCTGGCATGTGAAAATATTTATTTACTGTAATTTAAGAAGACTTGGTACACCACTTCTCAAAGGTTGCTGACATCTGATCTAATCTATCAAAAGTATTTTTCTCTTCATACCAAATATTGAGTGTATTGCTGCCATTTCATAAAATTCCAGCTTCTAAAAAAAAATGAGTTAAAGATTTGTTCGTTGCTTTTTACCAAAGGTCTCCAGTGAGTTGTTTGTACTTTTTTCCTTGAGATATTTTTACATTGTTCTCTCAGTGCTGCTTCTATACCGAGATCTGTATTGTCCACTCTTTGTGCTGCAGCTGCAGACACTTTTGATGCTCATGAATGTGGCAGTTTTGAAGAAAAATGTAATCGTTTGAGGAAGTGGGATGGAGAGGAGAGAACTCTAGTTTAATTTCAAGAATTTTTCAGGATATTGTTTTATCTAATGGAATTTGTAGCTTCTTTCAGATCTAGGAATTTTAAAGGATGATTAGTATATTTTAATCTAAGGCTGCTACATAGTGATTATAAATATTACTTAAAATCATCATTGCTTTGGAATCTTCAGCAAGCAGCAGGACACTCATTTTCTCTGCAACTCCTTTCTTGTAATTAATATAATTGTATATCTTGCAGGGATATTTATTTGGTATAGGGTTTTTTTAGTGGTTTTAATAATTAGTTAAAATCTATTATTATAGACACCACATGATCATATGTCTTAACTTATTGAATTCTCAGAGTATTAAAGCAGAACTAGTAACATATTTTCCTCTATTGTTAAAATTGGGTTGAATCACAGTTACAGACCATTGGATTTGTAAGCCTGGTGTCTGCACTTTTGAGACAGGGCACTTGGTAAATCAGTGGAGGACATAAAATAGACCAGGGGTCGGCAACCTTTCAGAAGCGGTGTGCTGAGTCTTCATTTATTCACTTTAATTTAAGGTTTCACGTGCCAGTAATACATTTTAATGTTTTTTAGAAGGTCTTGCTCTATAAGTCTATATATTATATAACTAAACTATTTTTGGAAAATAAGCAAGGTTTTCAAAATGTTTAAGAAGCTTCATTTTTAAAATTAAATTAAAATGTTGATCTTATGCTGCTGGCCCGCTCAGCCCACTGCTGGTCTGGGGTTCTGTTCACCTAGGCAGGCAGCAGGTTGAGCGGGGCCTGGGGTCTGCAGCAGGGACCCCGGCAGGCAAGAGTCCGGCAGCCAGAACCCCAGACGAGCAGCGGACTGTGCAGGGCCAGCGGCCAGAACCCCAGACTGACAGTGGGCTGAGCGGCTCAGTCCGCTGCCGCTCAGGGGTTCCATCCGTCGGCACCTGCCAGCTGTGATCCTGGCTGCCGGACCCGCTCAGCCCTCTGCCAGTCTGGGGTCCCGGCCCTGCCCACATACAGTGGCTACCTACTGTCTCCCTGGTTCTGGCCCATTCTCTTCCTCTCTGCACTGAGCTGAGGGTGGGAGTGCATTGACCACAGGGCTGGGGGTGAAGGAGCAGGCTGGGGGTTAGGGTATGTTGTGGGGTACAAGAGTCAGGGCAGAGGGCTGAGGCATGTGAAGGGGGTGTAGGTGTCAGGGCATGGGGTGTGAGGGCTCTGGGTATGTGTGGGGGTGCCAGAGTCAGGCCTGGGGTCGTGGGGAGGTATGAAGGAGTCAAGCAGAGGGCTGGGTATGTGTGAGGGTGATACATGGCTCAGGGCAGGGGCTTAGGCTGGGTGCAGGGCTCAGGGCAGAGGGCGCTGTGTGTGGAGGGGGTCAGGGCAGAGGGCTGTGTGTGTGAGGGTGGGTACAGGGCTCAGGGCAGGGGCCTGGGGGGTGTGGGGCGCAGAGCTCAGGGCACGGGCCTGAGGTGTATGCGGGGCTGCAGGGCTTAGGGCAGAAGGCTGGGTGTGTGTGGGGGGGGATCAAGGCAGAGGACTGGGCGTGTGTGAAGGGGTCACGGCTCAGGGCAAGGGCCTGGGGGATGTGCGGGGCTCAGGGCAGAGGGTAGAATGTGTGTGAGGGGATCAGGGCTCAGGGCAGGGGCCTGGGGGATGTGCGAGGCGCAGGGCTCAGGACAGAGGGTTGGGTGTGTGTGAGGGGGTCAGGGCTCAGGGCCGGGGCCTGGGGTGTGTGCGGGGCGCAGGGCAGAGGGCTGGGTGTGTGTGAGGGCAGGGTCAGAGCAGAGGGCTGGGGATGTGGGCTGGGGTCGTGGGGTGCTCATGGCAGGGGGTTGGAGGGGACATGCCCCTATTCCACCCCACCTTCCCCAAGGCCCTGCCTCTGCTTCTTCTCTGCCTTCGCACACTGACTCAACTTCTCTCCCACCCCCTCTCTCGCAAGGGCCATCAGCTGATCAGCCGGCAGGGAGGGAGAGAGAGGAGGAGGAGGGTCAGGAACCCAGCACACTGCAGGAAGAGACAGGGGAGCAGGCAGGACCAAGCTTCTGTCCACTGCCCCCATGGGAGGGGGTGGGGGGGCAGAGAAGAGTGGGCGGGGCTGGGCAGGGCAGGATTTTTAATGGCATGCTGCTGCCTGCTGGGACTCCGGCAGGCAGCAGCATGCCATTAAAAATTGGCACGTGTGCCATAGGTTACCCATCCCTGATATAGACCATGTAGCTTTCTATGTGGAAAGGGCACAGTGCAATAGGATGTATTCAGAAAGAAGCTCTTCATTTGTCTGTTTTGTGTAATATTTTTCAAACTTCAAGAAGCTATTTACAACAACAGTCTGTGGAATGCACATCTTGGTGACTGCTTTAGTGGATGGTTACTCTATTTACTGTAGTATAGTCTGCTAGAGTACAGTCACCGGATTCAAATTGATTATTCTGCACCTAAAGTTTAACCACTTGATCTCCGTTACTGTGATTGCTTGTAGGCTTTTGTACCGCTTAGGAGCAGATGTACATTGCTACAGGTTGGCAAGCATTAGCTGACAAACACATGTTCTAATGTACATGCTAAATGTTTTTCTTGTTATAATTTCTGTTTTTGTGAAACACCATTTAAGTAGGACACTAGTTTTTCTCAATAGCTTATACTCTTGTATATTTGTTATGTATGATAAATATTGTCAGCTGCTTGTTTCTGTAGTGTTTTTCCTACCAACAAGATGAAGAACTTTCACAGAAATTGTTAACTTAATATTTTGTTCATAGACTTTCTTTTGCAGTTTGAGTGAGTATGTGAAAACAGTGAGTATGTGCAAACAGGAACATCTTACTCTGCAGATGCTTACATAGTTGAGAAGGGTGGCCCTACAATTGGAACTATCCTAAGCAACCACAACTTAGGCCATGTCTACATCTAAAATTTTGCAGCGCTGGTTGTTACAGCTGTATTAGTACAGCTGTATAGGGCCAGCGCTGCAGAGTGGCCACACTTACAGCAACCAGCGCTGCAAGTGGTGTTAGATGTGGCCACACTGCAGCGCTGTTGGGCGGCTTCAAGGGGGGTTCGGGGAACGCGAGAGCAAACCGGGAAAGGAGACCAGCTTCGCCGCGGTTTGCTCTCGCGTTCCCCGAACAAGCAGGTCTCCTTCCCTGCGGTTTGCAGGGTGGTTCGGGGAACGCGAGAGCAAACCGCGGCGAAGCTGGTCTCCTTTCCCGGTTTGCTCTCGCGTTCCCCGAACCACCCTGCAAACCGCAGGGAAAGAGACCTGCTTGATCGGGGGTTTGGGGAACGCGAGAGCAAACCGGGAAAGGAGACCAGCTTCGCTGCGGTTTGCTCTCGCGTTCCCTGAACCACCCTGCAAACCGCAGGGAAGGAGACCTGCTTGATCGGGGGTTCGGGGAACGCGAGAGCAAACCGGGAAAGGAGACCAGCTTCGCCGCGGTTTGCTCTCGCGTTCCCCGAACAAGCAGGTCTCCTTCCCTGCGGTTTGCGGGGTGGTTCGGGGAACGCGAGAGCAAACCGCGGCGAAGCTGGTTTCCTTTCCCGGTTTGCTCTCGCGTTCCCCGAACCACCCTGCAAACCGCAGGGAAGGAGACCTGCTTGTTCGGGGAACGCGAGAGCAAACCGCGGCGAAGCTGGTCTCCTTTCCCGGTTTGCTCTCGCGTTCCCCGAACCACCCTGCAAACCGCAGGGAAGGAGACCTGCTTGTTCAGGGAACGCGAGAGCAAACCGCGGCGAAGCTGGTCTCCTTTCCCGGTTTGCTCTCGCGTTCCCCAAACCACCCTGCAAACCGCAGGGAAGGAGACCTGCTTGTTCGGGGAACGCGAGAGCAAACCGGGGAAGGAGACCAGCTTCGCCGCGGTTTGCTCTCGCGTTCCCGGAACCATCCAGCAAACCTCAGGGAAGGAGACCTGCTTGCTCGGGGTTCGGGGAACGCGAGAGCAAGCTGGGGAAGGAGACCAGCTTGATTACCAGAGGCTTCCTCAGGTATGCTGGGATACCTGCTTATTCCACGGAGGTCAAGAAAAGCGCTGGTAAGTGTCTATACTTGATTACCAGCGCTGGATCCTCTACACCCGAGACAAAACGGGAGTACGGCCAGCGCTGCAAACAGGGAGTTGCAGCGCTGGTGGTGCCCTGCAGATGTGTGGTGCCCTCCTAAGTTGCAGCGCTGTAACTCCCTCACCAGCGCTGCAACTTTCTGATGTAGACAAGCCCTTAGTCTTTGCCCAAATCCAAGACCATTATCTGTTGGCCGAAGAATACACAAAATGTAACAGAAAGGACTTGACTTGAGAATTTGAGAGGGTAGAGAGGAAAAAACAAAACAACAACAAAAAACAGGCTCATTGGAAGCTTAACTGTATGGAGGGGTTAGTGACATATTTTGATGAGACTACAAAATTGAAGTGTTAATCATTTGAACTGTGGAAAAGAGAAGGTGAAATTACAGATATTTTAACCCTTGTGTAGTGCCTTCAGAGCAGTAGTATGTTGAACAGAAGACAGTTATGGAGTCAACAAATACAGTGATTAAGGGAGGGAGAACTGTGGGAAATTAGTATGAAAGCGAATATGTTGAACCAAGTGCAAGGCCAGATAGTGCACAGCATTCACTAGAAATTTCTTAAAATAAAATCAAAGATTAAGCCAACTAAGGAAATAAAGGGTGTGATAAAATGGACAGCTACTAAAGAGGCTAAATGTACTGGTGGCAGCCTTACAGAAAAAAAAACTTGATGCCAAATGTTACTTCAGAGGAAAGTAGGGAGTACATAGTTTCACACCTCTTTCAATTTATACAGCACCTGCCTTCAGCTTTTATGGACGATGTTTCTCATCAGTTTTACTCTAGAGAATAGTTCAGATGTGCGGATTGAGATGCATAGATCAAGAGCTTTGCTCAAGTTTCAGGAGGGTTTGAAAAAAAATGGGACTCTTCCCCTTTTTAAATGTCACCCTAAATAACCCATGATTTTTCCAGCTAATAAATAGTATATGATGTCAAGGTATATTCTAGCCACCAAGGCAGAATACAATATTTCTCAAAAGCTACATAAATCACATAGCTCTTCTGTGATTCCAAAGCCTTTTATCTGTTCAAAAAAGCATCTTTTAGGCTATACAAGGGCCCGAATTCCCTTATACCATCATGGGTGAGTTATAGAATTTTCCACTAGCTTCATTAATGCCCCAAGTCTCAGCTTTTGTCATATTAAAGTTTTTACAATGCAGCTGCCACTCTTCTTCCAATGGAAATGACCATTGGATTGCCCTAAATGGACGTGTGGTGCTTTAATCTAATTACCATTTAAAATTAAGAAAAGAAAATCAGACTGTTTTATAAAATGTGATTTTTAAAGCACCTTTACCATCCTCCATTAGATTGATGATCCACTTTTGGTTCATCAGTCATGAATTTTCTTAGTAGAAAGTAACAGAAGTGTGTAGTGTCTCAATAATAAATTTTCAAGAGTTAGTTCCCATAGTTTTCATAAGGGCAGTGGAACAGGAGCCTTATGAGGCGTGTATTTTGTTTTTTAATGAGAAGGAAATATTTTGTAAAGATAAACTTTAAAAAGGAACATCCCTTCATTAAAATTTCCATTTAAACGTGGGCTGGAAATAATTAGAGAGGAGAAGTACAAGGGAGGCATACTGCATTTGCCATAATATCTAAATAAGATTTTAACTTTATCATCAGTGTTTCTACGTATATTTGTCCCCCAAAATACATGAAATCAAGACATTGAAAATATTTGACTTTTTTCAGTAATAATGAATTATGAAATTATATGCTAGGGATAAAGATAACTGATATAACCGCACATTGCTGAATACTACAGTTGGCTGTCACCGGATAATTTGACTCATGCAGGTATATATAATTTTTCAAAATTATATAAATTATAAACAGAATGGATGTTAACTTTTAGTGCTCTTGATATATGTACAGTACTGCAACATTTTCTAATATGGATGCTTGACTCCTTGATGATTTATAGAAAATGTTTGTTGGTCTTCACCAGCTGTGGAAACCTACGTTTTTTGCTAGTATCAACAATTTAGATCACACCTTGATTTATGTTTGCTGGAGGTCATTTTATGAGTCTGCATGCTCCATGTTTAGCACTCTTTGCCTTCTTAAGTGTTAGATGTAACGGCCATTGATTTTATAAGCAGCACATTGACCATATGTCAATGTTCTGTTATAATGGTAGCTGTTTCTTTTAAGCCGGAGTCTTGCTGTGAGAATTTATCTGAAGGCTCTTGAGACTTGTCTAGGTTAGAGAAATGTGCACCAATGTAACTAAATTGATGCAGTTACACTGTTCAAACCCTTAAGGTAGACACAATGCACTCGTGCACAATGAGGCTTGCACTGGCACAAATAAGGGCTTGTCTTCACTGTAGAATTAATTTGAGTTATGAGTCGAGTGCTGCCCTGTCAACGTCTGACCAGTTACTCTCTTCAGAGACCTTAAACTGGTTCTTTTCTATCCAACTTCATGAAGAAGCCTTGTCTTCACACTGTCAGCTAAGGATGTTATTTAAAAGTGGTAGTGGAGAGAAATGATGAGGCATACCACATGAAGTATAGGCCATGATAGCAGACCTGCCTGTTAAGGGAACGTAGCTCTTCAACCAGAGGACAGACTAAGTGTGGCAATTTAGACTTGGATGTTCTACAGAAAGCCATACAAATGCCAGCCCCAGTTCAACCAGCAAAGCTGAACCCCAATCGTGTGCAACCCCTTTCGTACAGGAGTGTGCTATCCTGCTCCTGGGACAGACAGCCGGAGTGCCAATAAAGAAGCAAACCCAGGTACTCTAGGGGATGCCCATCTTCTCCCTCTACGACTGGTCACCTAGAGGCAACAGATTTGATGGGAGTGTAGAAAGTCATGCCAAAGCTGTTCTGAAGCCTGCTCCCTTCCCTTCAGGAACTGCTTTACCCCTTTCCATCTGGGCTGAGTGACTATCACAGCAGAAAAATGAGCATTAGATATCATGCCCAAGGCTGCTGTATACATTCTGTGCCCTCCTGCCTACCTACCCTCTTCCCCCCCTCCACTGTGCTTAGGGGACCCTTCTCTTGAGAGCCTATTACAAACAAAAGTGTCCTCATTGCTTTGTCTAGAAACTGTAGAAGAGGTGCTGCAGGCGTATAGGGCAAGAAACTTCCACTTCCAAGATCACAGAGAAGAAAGTTGGTCTTCATCTTATCAAAGACTTGAGGAGACTGAACAAATATATACACCACCTCAAATTCAGGATGGCAACGCTTGTCTCCATTCCATTTCTCCAGCTCAAGACTGGTTCAGAGTTGTTGTCCTACAGCATGTGCACTTCCGTGTAATGATCTGTCTCACCTACAAGAAGGTCCTAAGATTCACAGTGTGGGCCCAACCATTACCAATACAAAGTGCTGCCTTTCAGATCCTCTATGGCATGAAGAATCTTCACAAAGTGCCTAGCAATAGCAGCAGCACACCTAGGAAGAAAGGTCATTCATGTCTACCCTTACCTGGAGATTGCAGCAAGCCTAGAATGTGCCTTTTCTGTCTTCTCTCAGCTAGGCCTGTGAGTGAGCTATGAAAAATCATCTCTTAGCCTATCACAAATGAAAGAGTTCATAGGAACCCTGATCAACTCCAGTTCAGCAAGGGCATACCTTCCTGAAGACAGGTTCCTGTCAATGCTATTGGTACTGTTGGGGTAGAATGAAATCTCACTATGCCACTGTGGATGTGTCTGGCTCTGCTAGGCCATATGTAGACATGCAAATACGTCATGCCAATTGCCAGACTTCACCTGTGATTGCTCCAGTTCTGGCTTAGTGCACCTTGCACTATCACAAAACTGAGATGGTAAATGTAACTCAGAAATGTGCATGGAAGAGGTACTATTCTCTGCTCCCTACCTGACAATGAATTAATTATGGACACATCAGGCGCATGTTGGGGATCCCATCTGGATCATCTGCAAATGCACAGGCCCCGGTTCCCAGAAAACGTGGGGCTCTTGAAGCTCAGCTGTGGCTATCAACTAATCAAACAACATGCACAAACCTCTTAGGACACCAAAAAGCCAATACTGTTCTTAAAAAAAGGTAAATTTTTATTAAAAACAAAAAGGGAAAAAATACATCTGGAACTTGGGCTTTTTGCTAGATCTTAAAAGGAACAATTACAAAAAGTTAGCACCCAAAATAGCTTTCTTGGGGGTTCAGCTTAAAGGTACAAGCAAACAAAAGCATCTGGGGTTAGCACAGAGGAAATCCAGAGCCAAAATAAAATATAAACCTTATTGTGTCTGTCTAAACATTCCCTATCCAAATAATTTCTTCTTGATATGGAAGATGAATTTTCATACCTGGTTCAAGCCTTACACAGCATTGCTGCTCCATCCCTGCAGCCCGGAAAACAACGGAGAGATGAAGGGAGAGCTTTTTCCCCATTTTAAAAACTTCTAGCCTTCCCATTGGATCTTTTCATAGAATCATAGAATATTGGGGTTGGAAGAGACCTCAGGAGTTCATCTAGTCCAATCCCAAGCTCAAATCAGGACCAACACCAACTAAATCATCCCAGCCAAAGCTTTGTGAAGCTTTGCCTTAAAAACCTCTAAGAATGGACATTCCACCACCTCCCTAGGTAACCCATTCCAGTGCTTCTCCACTCTCCTGGTGAAAGTGTTTCCTAATATTCAACCTAGACCTCCCCCACTGCAAATTGAGACCATTGCTGCTTGTTCTGTCATCTGCCACCACTGAGAACAGCCTAGTTCCATCCTCTTTGGAACCCACCTTCAGGTAGTTGAAAGCTGCTATCAAATCCCCCCTCACTCTTCTCTTCTGCAGACTAAACAAGCCTAGTTCCCTTAACCTTTCCTCATGTGCCCCAGTCCCTTGCTCACTTTCCTGGCCCTCTGCTGGACTCCCTCCAATTTGTCCACATCCTTTCTGTAGCAGGGGGCCCAAACCTATATGCAATACTCCAGATGTGGCCTCACCAGTGCTGACTAGAGGGGAATAATCACTTCCCTTGATCTGCTGGCAATCGTCCTACTAATACAGCCCAATATGTTGTTAGCCTTCTTGGCAATGAGGGCACACTGCTGACTCATATCCAGTTTCTCATCCACTGTAATCCCCAGGTCCCTTTCTGCAGAACTGCTGCTTAGCCAGTCAGTCCTCAGCTGTAGCAGTGCATGGGATTCTTCCTTCCTAAGTGCAGGACTCTGTACTTGTCCTTGTTGAACCTCATCAGATTTCTTTTGGCCCAATTCTCCAATTTGTCTAGGTCACTTGGGACTGTATCTACCTCTTCCTCCCAGCTTAGTGTCATCTGCAAACTTGCTGAGGGTGCAATCCATCCCATCATCCATATGATTGATAAAGATGTTGAACAAAACAGGCCCCAGGACCGACCTCTGGGGCACTCCGCTTGATACCGGCTGCCAACTAGACATGGAGACATTGATCACTACCCATTGAGCCCAACAATCTAGCCAGCTTTCTATCCACCTTATAGTCCATTTATCCAATCCATACTTTTTTAACTTGCTGGCAAGAATACTGTGGGAGACTGTATCAAAAGCTTTGCTAAAATCAAGATATATCACATCCACCGCTTTTCCCATATCCACAGAGCCAATTATCTCATCACAGAAGGCAATCAGGTTGGTCAGGCATGACTTGCCTTTGGTGAATCCATATTGACTGTTCCTGATCATCTTCCTCTCCTTCAAGTGCTTCAAAATTGATTCCTTGAGGATCTGCTCCATGATTTTGCTGGGGATTGAAATGAGGCTGACCGGTCTGTAGTGGCATGGGTTCTCTTTCTTCCCTTTTTAAAATATGGGCACTATATTTGCCTTTTTCCAATCGTTCAGGACCTCCCCCGATCGCCACAAATTTTCAAAGATAATGGCCAATCTGTAATCACATCAGCCAACTCCCACAGCACCCTTGAATGCATTAGATCTGGATCCATGGACTTGTGCATGTCAAGCTTTTCTAAATAGTCCTTAACCTGTTCTTTCACCACCAAGGGCTGCTCACCTCCACCCATACTGTGTTGCCCAGTGCAGCAGTGTGGGAGCTGACCTTGTCTGTGAAGACTGAGGCAAAAAAAACAGAGTATTTCAGCTTTTTCCATATCATCTGTCACTAAGTTGCCTCCCCCATTCAGTAAGGGGCCCAAATTCCAGGAAGCTCCTAACTTAGTTTCCCTGACTCTTAAGTCTTACTAGAAGTCAAAAATATATTTCATAGAAAAAACTTCGTTCATTTTTAATATTGTTGCACAGTTAAGTACTCAGAATCAAGAAATGCCCAAGTCAAAGTGGCATAACAACATTAACTCTGTCCAGTTTTACCTTAATTTTCTTTTAAAGTAGATTTTTTCTAAAGAATGTTAGTTATTTTTAAAAAGAAAAGAGATAGTTAAAATAAAAAAGGTGCTTAACTTTGCAGGATTTTGACCTTATGGTGATTTAAAGAAATTAAAAAAACAACACATCTAAATACGATTATCTGTGCAGCTGGCTGGGGAGACTGAACCAAAATGGTCTGTAGTACAAATATTAGGAAAATTGGCAAAGGGCCCTGAGAATGAGAGAGAGAGAGAGAGAGAGTGTGTCTATGCACGCACGCGCGTGTACGAGCGCGCCAGGGACTATGGATCTTTTGAGGCATGCTAGAAGAGGAGATCTGTTTTCAGCACCAACTTTGAAAGTGGGATTGCCATATTTGTCTAACTCCCCCTCCCCCAAATTTTGTGCCTACAGTGTTGTAAACACTTTTTTCTCACCCCCTGGGCTAGGATGGCAGGAGGAAACAGGATGGAGACGGGACACAGAATGTTTAAAAATTATTCTGCTGCCATATGGTAGTGACTTCACTGCCACGAGTAGCCTGAAGAGAGAGGGGAGGATCCAGCCTTTAATGATACATTGTTCTCCTGCCATTGGAGTAGATAGCAGAACTAAGGAAGGCAGTCTTATTCAGGAAGGCGTTAACAGATATGACATTGCAGCAATTGATGCAATGCTCTGGAGGATATAGCTATCATCCTTAAGCAACCATAATGCAATTAAATGAGAGTTGTGGTATGTGAGCAGAGGATGAGGAGAGAGGATTTTTATCTAGTAGTGAGTTAAGGGGAGATATGCACAGGAATAGGGTTCATGTTCACACAAACTTGAGTTAAAATTTTACCCTGGTGGAGTGAGTGGAATGTGATTGGGGCGATGGGGGAAGATATAATCACGTTTTCTTTTTCTGGGACTCTTATTTTATCATACCCAGTTTTAAATTCAGTGAAATTAATATGTTGAATGCCTTTCCCTCTCATGGAACAATTGCTAGTTCATTTCTTTAGACACCTTTTGTTTTCATGTCAGTCCTCATTGAAGTGTAAGTATATTTTGGACTCCGTATTATTGCTTCACATCTGACCCTCTCATGGTAGAAGAGAGCATTGTTCCACTCTTCCTCGCTAACCTGACAGATGGTGACTTTAAAAACTGTTTTTGTTTTTTTTTGCTTTCTGATGTGTATAAAGTAAGCACTTGCTCTCCTATCTGTTTCTATTAGGTCGCAGTCAGATTTTGAGGTACACTTTAATCCTTTATAAAGTTGGACAACAAAAACTACAAACAGCTGAGAAAGCTGTGTTGTTTTGTTGTCCAACTTTAATTTATGTACTCGATATCCTTTCTCCCTGCATCTCTCTGGAAATGACATTAAAATTAATCTTTGCATGTTTTATTTTTGATTGTGTTTTAGTGTCCATTAGTTACTCAGATCATTCTTTTGTCTTTTCTGATGAGAGCGCAGTTAGAGGAGGTTCAGAGAAATAGTAGTGTGGGTACCAGAGATGATAGTTATATTAAATGGATTAATCTTAACACTGTGATTTTTTTTCACTTTTAGTGTGACTGTGTCTATTGTAAATTAATATTTCATATTACTGGTTGGTGGCAGTATAGTATGCTCTTATCCTTCTCTAGCAAATAGATCAGTCTTGAAAAAACATTGTCACTCAAAACAGTTGAATTTTTGGAAGTAGAAAAATACCTGTATATTTTCCTAGTGATTGTAGGAGTCTCTTTACATATAACGTAGATTGTGGAAATCAGTGTCCTTTGTGAAACTCTTTTCTGTTCTAGAATAAAATGTACTTGCATTCCCCCCCCCCCGCCCCCGCAGCCTCCCCTCTCTTGTTAGATGAGGGGGCATTTGGCACCCAATCCGCTAAACCCTTACACACTTGAGTTACTTTACCCACATAAGTAGTCTATTGAGCTGATAAGTTATTTTTTCATTATATTGCTTTCTTGAATACACTCTAATCCTTGTGACAAATGGAATTTTTGCACATTTTACCAAATGGACTGTGTACCGAACAGTGAAATTGCTGTTTCAAATTCACTGATAGTGTAAAAATGAAACTTTAGTTAGTAATCACATTATATATAACTGTAAATTATATTTTATGGACTTGTGTTTTGGTTGAAGCATACAAGTATCGCATCATTATAATTTAAGTCTGAGGTATTGTTTAGGCTAGTCCAAATCCAACAGTAATTGTATAGTGAGTGATGGCATTGCTGCAGTAAACATTTGGATGAAATGATTGTAGATGTAGAGCTATGGTGGAGCAAATTTTAAATGATTAAATAACTTTTAAAAAAATAATTGATATGTATAAGATTGAGGCTGAAATTATTTGATAATTTGTGCTGTTGCAATTGTAGATGTATAAATAATAGACTTTTATAAACAACCTAGTATTTCAATGCGATTACTTGTAGGATGTTTTATTTGAATTTTTCAAAATTCTGTAAACAAAAACCAAAATGTTAAACTATAGCCCTAATGCTGCACTTAAACAGGTAAGTAAGATTACTCGCATGAATAATTCCATTGATTTCATTGGGATTATTTGTATTTAAAGGTAAACATGTGCATAAATGTTTTCAGTTTCAAAGGCTAAAAATATAATTAAACTTTTCTTAGTGGCATATACTCCTTGTCACTTCAAAACCAAATTGCTTCTGTATCAACAATGAAATGTTGTTCAGATTTATTTTGGTAGGTTAGCAAAATTATTTGAACTTTAATACACAAAGGGAAAAAAGTAGCCTGAAGTTAGTCTCCTTAGCATATATTTAGGCACTGAAGGGTGGGGTTTTCAAAAGCACTAATTGATTTAGGGGCATGAGTCCTACTGATTTCAAACTGCCGATTCTGATGGAAGAATATAGATTGTAAGGACATAGCCTGACTGAAGCTTTCTTGACTTGTGATAGTTCAATGTAAGTTACAGATATAGCACGGTCTGTTTGCAGATGGATTTTATGGTTTGAGTTTGTGGTGTTCTTGCAGTAAGGGTTTTAAAGAAGCCCTGAACTGGTCGTTTTCAGCATAGATGATCATTTTAAGTATGAAATTTGCTACTAGAAAAAATCTCTATGTAAAATCTTAAATTCTCCTAATAATTAGGATTCTAATAGGGAAGTATAAAACATCCACTTCAGCAATTAAAGACTATAAAATGGGAAGAAATTAGGGAACTAGCAATGTTACTAAAATATAAATTATTTTTATTTAAATATATATTTAAAAATGATTTAATTTCTTATCATTTTTGTCTACCTTGTATAGAACTTGATTTTAAAAAGCAGTCTCTTTTTTTGCATCTCCAAATAGTTGTGCCCTTAAATATTAGTAATTCTCATTTTAACTAACAAGCTTGCTGGTGCAGACTAGGCACATTGACATCTATTTGTGCCAAAATAGTCTGCCTTGAGGCCAAGCTGAAAATCAGGCCCTTAACTGTTTGTTATAGGTGTATTCTAATACTGCCACAAGATTGGTGTCTCTTCTCTTTAAAATATCTCTTGATTTCACCTTCATCGTTAGATTGCTTTGTGATTTATGCAGTATTGAGTCTGTCATATGAAAAATGTTCTGATCTGTTTAATTGTCTGTTTGCTAGCCATGCTATTCAGTGTTAGGAGTTTGCTTATTTTCAAACCTATTTCTGCAGAATTTGCATGCTGATGTTGAAATAAATGGTCTTGTTTCTGTTTTTATAGTAGAACATATAGATGAAAGCATATTAATATTGTCATTATGATACTACTCAGAGGTCCCAGTTATAAGAAACAGCAAGCTACTAGCTGTATACAAATATAAGAGACTATCATTGCCTCAAACTGCTAATTTTAAAGGCAAGACATAGAGGAGTCGGGGGATATGGATAAAACAGTGAAGCCTAGTGATCAGAGCGATGTTAGGCATATAGCAACAATTACAGCCAACTAAAATGCATTCAAAGAAAGTTAAGGTTGCAAAGTCAAGCTCTCAGAAGTTACGTCATGCCAGAATTAAGGTTCCCTGTGCGACCTTCATTTGGCCGTCTCGTGTGTATAAATTGATATTCTTATTACATGTTTTTTTTCTACAGGACCCCTGCATCATTCAATGAATAGTTAGTTATTCAATTTTTATTTATTTTCAGACACCTATCATGAGAAATTTCAACCTGAACACTTAATATGTATATATTTTTATACCTTTTAAAGATGAGATTACAAATTTGGTAGATTAAGGTAATAGTATTGATGTAGTATACTTCTACTACTGTAAGGCATTTGTGTTGGTACCGCATCATAAAACAAAACAAAACTAGAAAGATATAAAATTAACATGGCACAGATTAACTGGATTAAAAGTGTTTCTAGTGGAGTCCTGCAGGGATCCTTTCTTGGCCCTACGCTATTTAACATTTTAAATAATGACCTGGAAGGAAACAAAAGATCATCACTGATAAAGCTAGCAGATGACACACAAATTGTGGGAGTTGTAAATAATGAAGGCAGGTCACTGATTCAGATGGATCTGGATGATTTGGTAAACTGGGTTTTAATGTGGCTAAATGTAAATGTATACATCTAGGAACAAAGAATGTAGAGCATACTTACAAATGGGAACTCTGTCTTGGGAAGCAGTGAAAATGATTTGGGGTGGAGGAGATGTCTAATCAGCTGAACATGTGCTCTGTTCTATAGATATTGAACTCAAAGGCACAAAGAGTTAAAGGTGTTTATAAACTCTTTCACTGTCCAACACTAAACAGTGATAGGCAGATTTGGGGTTATTTTGGCAAACACCAAAAAGCATACATACAAATTGAAAATTTATTAATTAAACACAAGCAAGAACAAGAAATTAAAATAAGCATTTGTATTGAAACTGTGGTTGACTAATTAAGCAAAATGGACAGCAAGACTCTATCAAAATCTTTCCTTTTGGAATCAAAATACCAATCTCTTATTTTCTGAACAACCTTTCTTTATTGAGAAGGAAAAGGTTAATTTTACTCACTGTCCTGATGTGAAGGGCAGTCACATATTCCATTCATAAACAGATGCAAGTTGGACAAGAGAGAGGGTAGAAAAGATGGGTAAAATATGGCTTTGGGTGATGTTTTTTGGACCATTGTTTTACTGGGTAGTTATGAGTGGATCCTTTGGCAGGCAAGCCAACCATGACACCAGCTGCTTGTACCCTGGTTAATTACAGTCTAGTCAGGGCTGTCGTCTGGTTGGAGCTTACTCTTTAGACAAGGCAGGTTTGGATGATAGCAGTAAAGGTGACTTCAGGAGTCAATGAAAAGCCAAGAAAGTGAGACAGGCTAGAAGGAAAGGAATAGTGGAACAGAAAATAAAACAAGGAAAGGGGAATGCAATACAGGACCTTGTGTGCCTTTGCAGTGCTGCTAAGTAGGTATCCCCATTGGTGGCCTAAGGACTGGATGTCGTGATAATGTGATAACTTTCAGCACTCCCAGGTGAAAACAAAGTTCCTTAAACAGGAGCAAGACAATCCTTCTTCTCAGAAAGTCCTTTAGATGAGTCAAGATGAGCGAGAAGAGTTGCACTGCTGGTAGGTATGGGGAAAAGCAAGGGGAAGATGAGATAAGATAAGGTGAGCTGGGATGCAAGTTGGGACAGGAGATGAGTGGGAGAGCTGAATTGAATGGATCTCTTTTCAAAGTCTCTCTTTCAGAAACCCCAAAAGGGGAAAAGCGGGCAGCATAGTTCAGCCCCTCATTATTTTGTCCACCAACGAGGCGTAATATCCATCACACCAATTTTGGTCTATTAACTTCTGGTTTCACATCTTCTGTTTTTACCAAGCATGATCTGAACAGTCCTTAGATTATATCCATATGGCCTCTTTAGTTTAGAGCAGTGGTTCTCAAACTTGTTTTTTCATGAACCACTTGAAAATTGCTGAGGGTCTCGGCAGATCACTTAATGATCTTTCCAAGTGTTGTTTGTACCGTTAGCTAATGATTGTAAAGTGCTTTGGATAAAAATGCTATATAAAAAAACCTTCATAATAATAAATGTTTTTTGTTCTACAGATAAAAGCACACAACTCAGATTTTAATATCCGTAGTCTTAACTTTCTAAGGCGATGGATGTGGCCTCTCTCCCTCGCCACGCAACTCCCTTTTTTTGTTTGTTTTTGTTTTGTTTTGTTTTTTTACCTTTGAGCTCACAACAAGGGTACACTTTGTAGGCCTAATAGTCACAACAGCTCACAGTACAACACTGTGGCCAAAAGGGCTAATGAATCCTTGGGGTGCATAAGCAGGTATCTTGAGTAAGTGTAGAAAGGTTATTTTACCTCTGTATTTGGCACAGGTGTGATCTCTTCTGGAATACTGTGTCTGGTAGTGTTGCCCACAATTCAGGAAGGGTGTTGATAAATTGGAGAGGGTTCAGAGAAGAGTCACGAGAATGACAGAAGGATTAGAAAACATGCCTTACAGTGATAGACTCAAGGAGGAGCTCAATCTATTTATCTTAACAGTGAGAAAATTAAGTGGTGAATTGAGTAGTTTGTAAGTACCTGTGTGGGGAACAGATATTTAATAACGGGCTCATCAGTCTAGCAGAGAAAGGCATAATGTGATTCAATGGGCATAAGTGGAAGCTAGGCAAATTCGGACTGGAAATAAGGTGTGAATTTTTAAAGGTGAAAATTAACCAGTAGAACAGCTTACCAAGGGTTGTGGGGGATTCTCCATCACCGACCATTTTTAAATCAAGATTGGAAACTTGACAAAATTGCAAGCAACTGAAAATAGGGTATTTTATAATCAGAAGTGTCAGGCACTATTGACTATAGGCAGTGTTACTTGCTTCACCTATTGTAATATTTATATTATAGAAGCCCCTAAAGGCCCCCAGTTGGGACTGGAACGCCATTGTGCTGTGCACTAGACAGACATGGGCCATAATCCAGCAAAAATCTAGGGGGAGGTATAGCTCAGTGGTTTGAGCATTGGCTTGCTAAACCCAGAGTTGAGAGTTCAATCCTTGAGGGGGCCACTTAGGGATCTGGGGCAAAAATCAGTACTTGGTCCTGCTAGTGAAGGCAGGGGGCTGGACTCAACGACCTTTTGAGGTCCCTTCCAGTTCTAGGAGATAGGTACATCTCCAATTATTATTTAAAAATGCATGTATTTAATTTACTACCATAAGTGGTTCCATTGAAAAAGATAGGGCCGCTCACAGAGGCAAAGCAAAACAAAGCATATGTCTAAGAGTTTACAGGATTGGAGATAGAGAAAAGACAACTCCTTCTGTCAGGAGCTTGTGCGTGTCATCTTAGTTCATTATAATGTGTTCTCTCTGTGTGTATGCGTATGCATGTAATACTTCAAAAGAGTGGGAAGTTTTGTATAATATATAAAGTTATCCCTAACAATCAAGGTAGACTTTAAAAAAAACCAAAAAAACCTGTTAACAAGCTAAATAAAACCTCCTATGAGAGGGTTACTATTTTCATACTACAAGCAGGAAACAAGAGAGTGGGCCAAGAAGAAACTTATTTTATATTGAAATTGATGGAATAGGCACTGAACTTCCCTCTTCCTGATGTGTGGGTACTGGACAGAGTGGAGTGCTTCCTTTGATGGACTTAGGCAATGCCTGTGAGAGGGAGTGAAGTATCAAAGTGTAGTGGAGGACTGGAGCTGGAAAATGACCAGTTTAACTCTGGTAGTGTTCAGTAGTTTGGTACATTTTTTGAGCCTTGCTCAAAATCATCCATCCCTTATTTTGATTTTTTTTCTTACACACACATTTTTTTAAAATGCCTCGTTCTCTTACCTGTGTAGTAGGCCTGTATAGTAACTTTTTTTGTTACTTTCATTAAAAGTTTTCTTATTGACGTGTATGACAAGTACTACATATACACTGCACAAAGGATGGTAACAAAACTGCATTAGTGGGAGGTGAAAGCAAACTTGTTGTGTTTACTAGAAAACTTGCTGGTAAAAAGAGTTGTTATATGGGAGTGGCAGGAGAGTACAGATGTGGGGAGGTGACATTAATGGGTTGGCTTTCTAAAGTAATTAGCTAATTTTTTTAAATTCCATATTCTGACTTTCTTTTCCCTTGTTCAGAGAGTGCAAGTCAGAAGATGTTGCTTGCAAAATTTCTGAATCTGAACCTGAGGAATTATCAGATGAAGCCAGTGCTGACATTTTCTGTGGAACTTCTCCTCCTAGCACACCACGACAGATGAAACGTATGTCAACAAAGCATCAGAAAAATAATGTTGGGAAACCTACTAGCCGCTCCACTTTGAAAGGTGTGTTACTTTATTTAAAAAAAACCCTTTTATTTAAAAGTAGTAGTAGTAGTATATAATTTTTTTTTGTAACCATTCAGTAGTCACTTCTTACTATGAACTTTCATAGGTCCCTTTTATAGAGAAATATAGATTTGCATGTACATTGGGCAATAAATCATAGCAGCCATTGTATATTCCCAATTGCAGTTCAGTTTCAGACAGACCTGTTTACCTTCTGTCAGTCAGCAATCAAAAAAGCAGTTTTTGAAAATTGCACAGACCATTTAGTTTTGTTAATTTTTATTCTATTAACAAACTATAGATACTGGCTAACCACACTAGTAAGTGTACGTGCAGGTGCATCCATTGTTAGAAAATGAATAGGAAAATACGCTGGGAAGCAGACAAGCACTTTGAGCAAAATTATTCAGCTTATTAGATGGTTTCAGTGAATGATGGACAGCATTTTTTCTGTGCACGGTATAATGCAGTTTCAGGCAGAGACTAACAACCAGTTCCTTTGCAATTTGTTGTGTTCTATTAGTCCCCCCGCCCCTTTTACTGTAACCTCAGTTTTACAAGTAGACTTGGGGTTTAGACATATTTGCCAGGAGGGGATTGCACAGAGAAGGATGGGTTCAGAATCATGGAGGTTCCCATGGTATGGACTTCATGAGAATTGTTGATTATTAGGAAATGCTGGTCACTTTGTCCAAGTTTTCTCAGTGAACTTAGCTCTATGCACGTAAGAAGAGAACTGTTATCTGCTGCCTGGCAGCTCTCCAGACCTGGGTTCTAGAGCTGCTGGTCCTTAAACTGGCTTGCAGGATCTCACTGAATACCAGTGTGTCACTAACAGAATTGGCTTTCCTGAAACTGTTCTTATCTACTGAATCTTTTACTACTGTATACTGAGCGATTTTAAGAGAATGGAATCTTATTACCTGGGTTCATAATAGTAATAATTTTCAAAGTTGTAGCTTGTAATATTAAATTGATAGCATTTTACAATATCAGGCAGCCAGACATGCTTTTCTCATTATACTTTGCACTTTTTTAGCATCTTCCATTCAAGGATCTCAAAAGTGCTTTACATACACTCATATCTTTGAAGTGAGAAAATATTAAAGGGACACTCTCCATTCTAGCCAGTTTAAGAAATTTAATTAAAAATATTTTCAAATGCTCGAGATTTTGTGGTTTTACAATTACATTGTTGTGTTTCTTTAATTGTTCTCCCTTTTTTGCTATGTGAAAGAGCCACACAAACGGGGAGAAATTGACTGTCTATACAGTGAATTTAAACTATATAGGAAGAGCTGTCAAAGACACAACATAAACAAGCTGATAAAAATAAACATCATGTCCCATAATCATTTATAATGTTAGGTAACAACAGATACATAGGTAATGTTATCTGACAACAATAGGTAAACATTTTCATCCAGAAGCATGAATTTTTAAGCTGGCGTTCTTTAACTTTGCTCTTGTTAAGTATTGTTAATTGTCAGACTTGTGATAGAAAACTGTATCAGAACACAGGTGGCATCTGCGCTACCGAAAGTGCCACTTTACTTGAAAAATAAAAATTAAGTGCTGTTCATATTGGTGGCAAAGCTTTGTTAAAGCTGTTTTTAAAAAAAAAATGATTGGTTCATTGTTGTTGTCATACAGAATATACCTACATTTTTTTGCAAATAATTTTAGAATTATGTTTGATAAAGTTACAGTGGTGGCACAACTGCACCAGCTGAAATTTTGTTTTTAAGGCAGTTTTTTTTAGTGTATATGTGAAATCTTAATGTTGAATGTATGTTTACTAAAAGGATTGCTTTGCCGGAATATAGAGTAGAAAAAAGGTAAATGCTTTAGCAGAATCAAAGATATACACAGTGTTCACTGAAAAATTGTGGGAGTGGAACTGTCTAATGCAATTATTCATAATAACGGAGTATTTATGCTGAACATGTTTCAAGAGTTTTGGTTCCCCACTATTTTAGGCATCTTCTGTATAAGGTCATCCTTACAGCGTCATTCCCAAAAGACCTCTTCTTTACAGTAGAACTTAAAAGAAGGCACATTGTACCTGTTATTAGCTGCATAGTCATTTGAGCTGTTAAACTAATTTTACTGGGTTTCAATTGTGCCTTTTTAAGCTTTTTTTGTGAAATATTAAAGCCTGTCTAATTTTGCATGTAGCAATTTATCAATAGCTTTTCTTGCTTTTCATTTGATTTTAATACCATGGTAACGTAACTTCTGTCTCTGAACTAAGAAAATATAAATCAGACTAACTACAGCTGTAGTTCATAGCAGTTTTGGTATGTTTAAGGGAATTGAAATACTGAGAGTATATGTCAAGGGTTTGTATCTTTGTGAGAGAGAGGAGTATTATATCAATTAAGACTAATTTTCTTTTGTTGGTTAACTTTATCTATGTTGGTAAAGTTCTGCTGTTAGCTTTCAAGCTGTGTAGGGTGAGATCTGTTGTGGATGTGTATGTATGGAAGGCAGGGGGATGTCTGGCACATTGTCGGTTTACTGGAATATTATAATACATTTTTAGTTATTCATAATAGTTTAAAAATTATTAGGCCTTTTTTTCCTTTTGTATAGAATATACAGATAATGTGCTGAGGCAGGGAGTCTGAGGCAGTTGATGAAGGGGTAAAAGTCTTCTGTCAGTAAAGAACGAACTGAAATTACTCTCCTTATTTCTGAACTTTGTTTTAAAATGCTTTCTAGTTTGTATAATACTTGCTTTAAATGAAGCACCAAACAAACTGACTTTGAAACAGATCGTGAAGTATTTTGTTTGGCTGTCTTGAGTTGATTAAATTTTACTTTTACATGAAATTACTTCTATCCTGCAGTTAACTGAGAACTAACAAAGCTTTGAGAATAAGGCCAGTTATTGGTGTCACTGGTGTTTGCTCATTTAATCTCTCTCTCACTGGATTTCTTACTATCTTGTATTTAGAAGCAAAAAAGATGACATGACAAACTCTACCTGTTTAATTAGTTTCTGGATCCTCACCTTCCTCCCACTCTGAAACATCTCTGATGCACCTTTCTTCCAGCAAATAATGACTGCAGTTCAGACTTGTCTATAAGGCTGGGCTGAGAATTGCTCCTTCTACACCCTTGCCAGATTCTGTGCCTCAGGCGATGCAAAAAGAGTGACAGTTCAGTACTCCTTATTTAGCTGCTGAAATCTCATCTCTTGTACTTTATTTTGGGATTGCATCAAGAGAAAATCATCTCATCATTCTTCCTCCTCAGGGGTCTGAAATTTCTGGATCTTTGTTTCCCAAATAAGTTCATTCTCTCCATTTATTCTCCCCTCCTCCATCATGATGCAACAGGCCAAATGCAGGAAGCTTGAAGGGCAAGAGAACTTTCAGGAGCTACAGAAAGGGAGCTCTGCTACAGTTGCTCCTAGGAATGGACCTTTGCTTAGCCAGGGGAATGAGTTTAGAGTCTGGACAGTTTGTGCATTCCCTCACCTCTTGGGGCTCTTCTGGAGACACCTCCAGAAGATCAGATTAATCCTCTTCAGCTCTTGGATCTAGCCAGACTGAACCTCCTTCAGTAGTCAAGGACTCTTCAGGTCATATCCACATTCCCCTTATTCCTTGCCCCAGACTTGCTTTTCCAAAGGAGAAAATTCCATGGTCACTGCCCAGGTTTTTAAGGCGTAATTGAGTTGCTTCATAAAGAGTCTAACATCCTTTAGGGCTCTCCTTCTGAACAGGAAAATCTGGGCTCCCTTAGGGATATTGGATGATGATGAGAACTGGGGTTCATGACTTCTTTGTGAGCTGTGACTCAAAAGATAAGAAGAAACTGACCTTTTGATGCTGGCCCTTCCCTCACCAAAACAAACAGCCCAAGAAAAGACACAGTGCTTCAGAACATTATCTGCTCCCATGAGCTCTAGCTCTCCCCTCAAAAATGAGAGCTCTCAAATTTGGATCATGAAAACTCAGAGCAAGAGAAACAGGATAGGTTATTTTGCTTTCAGACCTTTTTGAAACCATGTAGAGGAGTGGGAGCCACTGATGAGATCTTTCATTCAAAACTGAAGATGTAATTTACCATACCCATTTGTTCCTCCTTTGAACGGATCATTCAAGAATAATAGAAAATACCCAACAAAGGTAGAAGGTTTTGTAGGGAATCTCTGAAACTCATCAGGGTCATGGAATGCAAAGACCAGTTAGTTTAACTTTGATGCCTGGAAAGATACCAGAACAAATTTTCATTTCTAAGCACCTAGAGGATAAGTAGGAATAGCCAACGTGGATCTGTCAAGAACAAATCATGCCAAACCAACCTAATTTTCTCTTTGAGAGGGTGATTGGCTTAGTGGATGGTGGGCAGCAGTATATGTGATATCTCTTGATTTTTAGTATGGCCTTTGACACGGTCCTATATGACATTCTAATAAGCAAACTAGGGAAATGTGATATAGATGAAATTACTATAAGGTAGGTGCACATATAGTAGAAAGATCATACTCAAGAAGTAGTTATCCATGGTTCACTGTCAAACTCTGCGGTGGTATGTAGTGAGGTCGTACAGGGGTTGGTCCTGGGTCTGGAGTCTGGTACTAGTCAATATTTTCATTAATGACTTGAATAATGGAGTAGAGAGTATGCTTATAAGACTTGCAGGTGACACCAAGCTGGGAGTAATTGAAAGCACTTTGAAGGACAGGATTAGAATTCAAAACAACCTTGAGAAACTAGAGAATTTGTGTAAAATCAGAAAGATGAAATTCAGTAAAGACAAGTGCAAAGTTCTGCAGGTAGGAAAGAAAATTCAAATGCTCAATGACAAAATGAGGAATAACTGGCTAAGTGGTAGTACTGCTGAAAGGTATCTAGGGGGTTATAGTCGATCACAAATTGAACATGAGCCAACAATGTAATGCATTTGCGAAAAAGGCTAATATCATTCTAGGGTGTATTAACAGAAGTGTTGTATGTAAGACACAGGATGTAATTATCTCACTATTCTCGACACTGATAAGGTCTCAGCTGGAGTACTGTGTCCAGTTTGGGGAGCCATGCTTCAGGAAAGATATGGAGAAATTGGAGTGTACAGAGGAAAGCAGCAAAAATGATAAATTTAGAAAACCTGACCCATGAGGAAAGGTTAGAAATCTGGCCATATTTACTTTTGAGAAAAGTAGACCAAGAGGGGACTGGATAACAGTCTTCAAATATATTAAGGACTGTTGTGAAGAGGATGGTGATTAATTCTTCTCCATGTCCATTGAAGATAGGACAAGAAATGTAATGAGCTTCATCTTCAGCAAGGGAGATTTAGGCTACATATTAGGAAAATCCTTCTAACCTCAAGGCAATTAAGCTCTGGAATGGGCTTCCAAGGAAAGTTGTGGAATCCCCAGAATTGGAGATTTTTAAGAACAGGTTGGACAAACACCAGTCTAGGTATGGTCTAGGTATACATTGCCCTGCCTTAGCACAAGGGGCTGGACTTTGACCATCTGAGAGTCCTTCCAACTCTACATTTCTGTCATTCTTTTTATCCTCCCTAAGGCTGATAGAGCAGTAGTATCCCTGGCAAAGGACATGATGATTCTTGCTGAGGAAGACTTTTCTGTAAAGATACCATGGACAGGAAGATAGGCACTCTTACAAGGGCCTTGGAAGCTTCATCAGTGATTCTTCATACTTTACTGGCTGCCAGTTGCTTCACTAGAACCACAGTGTTCTGGTACGATGACTTATTCTTGACCTTCCAGACCATGGCTGGCTGAGGTCTGTTCCAAAGATAATATCGCTAGCTAATGAGTTTGTGGTGGACTAGTGCATGGACTTAGCAGCCACGGCTTTTGCTGTTACCCAACACAGTGCTCAGGTGCCTATTCTGTTTTTAGCCTTGGACATTAGATTATTATTAAAAAATAAATCCTCCCATCCTTAATGAACATACTTATCAGAGGATTATCCCCAGAGACTGCAGAAAGTAACATGGAGAAACCCTTTGCCTGAACCCTCTGCCTGATGGGATAATACACATGATTGGAATGTTGGTGTGGATGGGTATAGTTTTGCTCAGGGAGGATAGACAGGGGAAAAAGGGAGGAGGTGTTGCCTTATATATTAAAAATGTACACACTTGGACTGAGGTGGAGATGACATAGGAGACGGAAGTGTTGAGAGTCTCTGGGTTAGGATAAAAGGGGTAAAAAACAAGGGTGATGTCGTGCTAGGAGTCTACTACAGGCCACCTAACCAGGTGGATGAGGCTTTTTTTAGACAACTAACAAAATCATCCAAAGCCCAAGATTTGGTAGTGATGAGGGACTTCAACTATCCAGATATATGTTGGGAAAATAACACCGTGGGGCACAGACTATCCAATAAGTTCCTGGACTGCATTGCAGACAACTTTTTATTTCAGAAGGTTGAAAAAGCTACTAGAGGAGAAGCTGTTCTAGACTTGATTTTAACAAATAGGGAGGAACTCGTTGAGAATTTGAAAGTAGAAGGAAGCTTGGGTGAAAGTAATCATGAAATCATAGAGATTACAATTCTAAGGACGGGTAGAAGGGAGTACAGCAAAATAGAGACAATGGATTTCAGGAAGGCAGATTTGGGTAAGCTCAGAGAGCTGATAGGTAAGGTCCCATGGGAATCAAGACTGAGGGGAAAAACAGCTGAGGAGAGTTGGCAGTTTTTCAAAGGGACACTATTAAGGGCCCAAAAGCAAGCTATTCCACTGGGTAGGAAAGATAGAAAATGTGGCAAAAGACCACCTTGGCTTAACCACGAGATTTTGCATGACCTACAAAATAAAAAGGAGTCATATAAAAAATGGAAACTAGGTCAGATTACAAAGGAGGAATATAGGCAAACAACACAGGATTGCAGGGGCAAGATTAGAAAGGCAAAGGCACAAAATGAGCTCAAACTAGCTATGGGAATAAAGGGAAACAAGAAAACTTTTTATCAATATATTAGAAGCAAGAGGAAGACCAAGGAAAGGGTAGGCCCACTGCTCAGTCAGGAGAGAGAAACAGTAACAGGAAACTTGGAAATGGCAGAGATGCTTAATGACTTCTTCATTTCGGTCTTCACTGAGAAGTCTGAAGGAATACCTAACATAGTGAATGCTCATGGGAAGGGGGTAGGTTTAGGAGAAAAAAAAAAAGAGCAAGTTAAAAATCACTTAGAAGTTAGATGCCTGCAAGTCACCAGGGCCTGATGAAATGCATCGTAGAATACTCAAGGAGTTAATAGAGGAGGTATCTGAGCCTCTAGCTATTATCTTTGGAAAGTCATGGGAGATGGGAGAGATTCCAGAAGACTGGAAAAGGGCAAATATAGTGCCCATCTATAAAAAAGGAAATAAAAACAACTCAGGAAACTACAGACCAGTTAGTTTAACTTCTGTGCCAGGGAAGATAATGGAGCAAGTAATCAAAGAAACCATCTGCAAACACTTGGAAGGTGGTAAGGTGATAGGGAATAGTGATGGATTTGTAAAGATCAAATTGTGTCAAACCAATCTGATAGCTTTCTTTGATAGGATAACGAGTCTTGCGGATAATGGCGAAGTGGTGGATGTGATATATCTAGACTTTAGTAAGGCATTTGATACGGTCTCGCATGATATCCTTATCGATAAACTAGGCAAATACAATTTAGATGGGGCTACTATAAGGTGGGTGCATAACTGGCTGGATTACCATACTCAGAAAGTAGTTATTAATGGCTCCCAATCCTGCTGGAAAGGTATAACGAGTGAGGTTCCACAGGGATCTGTTTTGGGACCAGCTCTGTTCAATATCTTCATCAACAACTTAGATGTTGGCATAGAAAGTACGCTTATTAAGTTTGCGAATGATGCCAAACTGGGAGGGATTGCAACTGCTTTGGAGGACAGGGTCAAAATTCAAAATGATCTGGACAAATTGGAGAAATGGTCTGAGGTAAGCCAGATGAAGTTCAATAAAGACAAATGCAAAGTGCTCCACTTAGGAAGGAACAATCAGTTTCACACATACAGAATGGGAAGAGACTGTCTAGGAAGGAGTATGGCAGAAAGAGATCTCGGGGTCATAGTGGACCACAAGCTAAATATGAGTCAACAGTGTGATACTGTTGCAAAAAAAGCAAACGTGATTCTGGGATGCATTAACAGGTGTGTTGTGAGAAAGACATGAGAAGTCATTCTTCCGCTCTACTCTGCGCTGGTTAGGCCTCAACTGGAGTATTGTGTGCAGTTCTGGGCACTGCATTTCAAGAAAGATGTGGAGAAATTGGAGAGGGTCCAGAGAAGAGCAGCAAGAATGATTAAATGTCTTGAGAACGTGACCTATGAAGGAAGGCTGAAAGAACTGGATTTATTTAGTTTTGAAAAGAGAAGACTGAGAGGGGATATGATAGCAGTTTTCAGGTATCTAAAAGGATGTCATCAGGAGGAGGGAGAAAACTTGTTCACCTTAGCTTCTAATGATAGAACAAGAAGCAATGGGCTTAAACTGCAGCAAGGGAGATTTAGGTTGGACATTAGGAAGAAGTTCCTAACTGTCAGGGTAGTTAAACACTGGAATAGATTGCCTAGGGAAGTTGTGGAATCTCCCATCTCTGGAGATATTTAAGAGTAGGTTAGATAAATGTCTATCAGGGATGGTCTAGACAGTATTTGGTCCTGCCATGAGGGCAGGGGACTGGACTCGATGACCTCTCGAGGTCCCTTCCAGTCCTAGAGTCTATGAATCTATGAAACTGAAAATTGTACGGTTGACAAGTGACTGGAGGACCCTTAACTTATGGTGGTGTGTGAGAGAGGAACAATTCAGCTTGGCTGTCAAAGCTTAATGGGGCCATTTAAATGCTAGCATATTAAAACCCAGGCTGTCTTTTTCTCTCGTCCTTTAAAATAAAAAACACACATCAACTTGAAATCTAGTCAGTTAAAAAATAAAAACTTAAAAGTAATGTCATGTTCTACACCTGCAATTAGGTTCCCCTGGCCTTTTGTGGTTTTACAATGGCATTTTTTGTTTTTTAAATGTGTTTTCTCTAGCCTGCTACTATGAGTCTTGCACAGAAAAAAGGAAGAATTGACTGATTATATAGAAGAATCTGTGAAACTGGCTACACGCACATGGTGTCAAATGTACAAAGCAAATTGAACAATGAAGAAATAAGCTCCCTGTCTTGAAAGAAATTTTACTAAGGTTCAGGGGCAAAAGACATCTTTTGTGGATTTTTTAAGTGTTTAATGTTGCACTTCAGATTTATATTCTATATAGTTGGACAAGGAAAAAGGAAGATATCAGTTGCTGAACAATCCGATCATTAAGTACACATGCTGGAATTCCTTATAATGGGTGCCTAAAAATAATTCACTGAATTCTGCTATACTATCAGTGATACTATAGTAAAAAAGATGATTTGTAATTAAGAAACCAGTGTCCACATACTGGACATATAAGAATGTGAACAGACCTCCAGCATAGGGTCTCCTTATTTCTCTTCCTCACCGTCCAAAAAAGGGTAGAGATGGGAGAATGCCGGGGTGTGGGAGCAGAGGCAGAAAAAGAGGAAGGAATGATTTATATACCAAGCAGCAGTTACATCCATTCCAGAGATGTCAACATTTTCCAGGGAAGAAAATAGACAAAGCGAAAGTTTTGTTTGATAAAATATCTGGCAACCAAGACAACACAACTTTTATCCTATGTAAGGGCTATTTTACAGCATCTGTCATATAAATACACCCCAAAATGCTGTTTAATCATTACATATAAATACCAAGTTAAATATTAAATAGCAGTAGTAGAGAGAAATTCAGCTAGAGGCAAGAAAGAAAGAAAATAAATTTCTCCTCACTTTTAAAATGAGCTGGAGAGTCTGTGAAACTGAGATACACAAGAAGGCTATTCCAGATGGCAGAAGCTTCTGCGAAACAGTTGCTGACACAATGTATTTTCATATGTAGACCAGGCCTCATTCTTCTTCCTCATTCATTCCATTCCCCACAGTTATCACTGGCTGACTTAGCTGACATTTTTCAAACAATGCACCAAAAAATGCAGTTTGGGGTTGACCAAAACTATTTGCAAATTTGTAATGAGTTTGCCAAATAGTTCAACCAAACCAAAAAAGTCAAAATGTTTTGGTATGTCAAAACAGAATGTTTCATTCTGAAACACTTCATTTAGGCTTTCAGCAATTTTGACAAAAGCAAGCAGAAGACCCACAGAACAGTCAGAGGAGTAGGTAGTGCTGATATTTCTGCTGCGCAAGGCAGCAGACTCCACATACACACTCGGTGTGTGGCAGGCTAGAGCACTGTAGATTTACATCCCAGCTTGCCATACACTAAATCACCATATAGACATGCCCTTAAAATTCCTTCTTCAAGGACTACACCTCTACCCCGATATAATGCGACCCTATAGAATGTGGGTTCGCATGCAACACAGTAAAGCTCTAACACGCTGCTCTGAACAGCGTGTTAAGGGTGTTAGGCCAGGCTGGGGCTGAGGGGTTTGATAAGGGGCAGAGGGGTCTTGGGAGTGGTCAGGGGCTCCCCCACCTGGGTCTGAGGGGCAGGAGCTGTGGGAGGGCACTTTTGGGGGCCCTGCAGTCCCAGAGTGGCCCAGGGGATTAGCTGGGGAGAGGGGCCAGGAGCAGCCCGCTCTGCTTCCCTCCCCTCACCCGAGCTGTGTTGCTCGGTGGAGGAGGCTTGGGGAAGGGCCCCCCGCCTCACACTCACCAGCAGTGGTCCTTTCCCCAATCTCCCTGTACTCAACTGCAGCAGGAAGCGAAGTGGAGCAGGCTGGGGCCGCCTCGCTCCGTTTCCTGCCACTGGTGAGTGCGGAAAGCGTCCTTTTCCCAACCTCCCCGCACGCACCGGCGGTGGGAAGCGAAGCAGCCGAGCCCCAGCCAGCTCCACTTCGCAAGCTCCTAGCTGCGGCGCTCCGCTTCCCGCCGCAGGTGAGTGCAGGACCTTTCCCCAGCCGCCCCATAGCGACACAGCTGGGGCTGGGGCAAGGAAAGCGGAGCAGGCTGATGCTGTGTCGCTCTGCTTCCCGCCGCAGATGAGTGCGGGAAGGCATCCTTTCCCCTACCTCTCCGCACTCACCGACAGCAGGAAGTGGAGCGCCTTGGCTGGGAGCTGGCAGGGTGGAGCAGACTGAGGCCAGGCTGCTCCGCTTCCCGCTGCTGCCGGTGAGTGTGTGTTAGCGGGCGGGGAGGGATGAATAGGGGTCAGAGCAGTTGAGACGGGGGGTAGGGTAGGGGGTGGGATCCTGGAATGATTAGGGATGGGGGTCTCTGCAGGGGGCAGACAGGGAACAAGGACGGGGGGGGCAAAGCAAGTTTGATATAACACGGTCTCACTTATAACGCAGTGAGATTCTGAGGACCGCGTTATATCGGGGTAGAGGTGTATTTATTTTACAAAAAGTGGAACAGCTTTGGGAGGAGAGATTGAGAAATCCCCATAGCCCAGTGACTAGAGTGCACTCCTGCAGTGGGGGAGACCCAAATTCAAATTCCTCCTCCCTGTCAGATAAAGGGGGGAATTGAACCAGGGACTCCCACATTCCAGGTGAGTGCCCTAACCACTGGGCTACAACAGATAAGGAGTGGGGTACCACCACCAGTTTTTCCTCTAGCTGTTTTGTGAAAGGGGAGACCAGTGGCTGGACTTTGATGCCTGCTGCATAAGGGTATGTCCAGACTACACGCTGTATTGGCAGGTAGCGATCGATTTATCGGGGATCGATATATCGATCCCCGAACGCACTCCCCGTCGACTCCGGAACTCCACCGGAGTAAGTGGTGGTAGCAGAGTCAGTGGGGGAGCTGTGGCGGTTGATACCGTGCCATGAGGACGGGAGGTAAGTTGGAATAAGATACATCGACTTCATCTACGGTAGTCCCATAGCTGAAGTTGCGTATCTTACATCGACACTCCCCCCTAGTGTAGACCAGGCCTAAGTCTGTGAAGGGTGTCTTCTAGCAAAGGCTGTGCATGCACAGAGATTGAGGAGAACCTTCATTAGTGGCCACCTCCCTGACTTCTGTCAGGGCTATAATGCAGATACTTTCTGTGAGGAAAAGTATGGGAATGTACTCAATATACGGAATAATCTTGCACTGGCAACGTGGGATGTTTACAGCATTTTGTATTGTTTCTCTGTTATAGAGAAAAAACAGCTTATGATACATTTCCCTTTGGTTGTGGTACAGCTAGTGTTGGCTCCCTTAAGTGTACTAGATATATATTTTTAAAAGTGCTGAATTGTAATTAGCATTCCATCATTGCTAAAATATTTTCAATAAGATGCTACTGAGATGTGAGAATCTAGGTGGTTGGGTACACTGTTCTGACTGTTACTGATTGCAGATACCACTTTTACACTTCTAATGCATTCAGTGTAAAGAAAGGAGAGTTACTGGCATCAGACAAAAATGCTCAGTTGTGTAACTTTTGACGATTTCACATTTTGATCATTTGCCGATTTCCCCATTTTGTAAATACTGTATGCAAGAAACTAAAGAAGGCCCCGACCTTTACAGTCAATCTGCCTCCAGGCCATTAGTCCCTCTGTGCTCTCTGGATTGCTGCTTAGTCACTGACTCCAGCTGCCACGTGCAGCAAAAGAGGTAATTATAATTAGAAGTCAATTATTATAATTTTATTTAGTACTGCAAAATGGTCTTACCAGTGGTTGCAGAGTTAAACCTATTGTTAGAAAATCTCACAATACAATGGGGTTCTCTTCCTTTTTAAGTGGATTCAGCATTTATTTATTTTGGAAAGTATATATGTTCTAGGGTTTTCACTTGTGTATATGAATTGTTGGCATCCATTTGACTGTAATTAAGAGAGAAAATTTTGGAGCTATTGTGTTGTACTAATAATTTGTAGATTAAGATTGATGGATATTCAGAGGTGGAAAAATCCTGTTTGGTCATTTTATCTAACATTTGACCTAGATTTTTTTAATTTAGCTTTTCCCGGTTCAGTTTTTTTTAATTCCCACAGATGGAGATTTAGAGTAACGTGTCACTGTGTATATAACTTTTAAAATCAGGAAGTTGATCAGATACCATGATGATACATGGTATACAGTACAAATACAGTACAGTATAAATTCTATTAGTGGAGCTTATGGCATTCTGTAAATAATAAGGAAATGCCACCTAAACTTATAAAATCAAAATGCAAGTATTACTTTTAATTATGGAATTGTTTTCTTTCTATCTTTTTTAGCATATGATTGAAATAAAATAGAATTTGGAAGCTTGGGTGGATAGAAAGTACAAATAAAATAAGACTCATGAAGTGTAGTTAAAGAGCAGCGTTCTTTAAAAAAGGGTCCTCATGTTGCTATAGTCAAATTCTTTTTTGATTTCTTTTACAGAAAAGATGAGTGCACCAAATCAGCCTCCACAAAAAGACAATGGCAAAACCACTGACAATGTGGAAGAACACAGCTATAAGCATGGGAAGAAGATCCGAGCCACCCTTAGGACAACAGAACGAGATCTCAAGAAAAATGTGCAGTGCTCATTCATGTTAGACTCAGTTGCTGGGTCCTTGCCAAAAAAATCAATTCCAGATGTTGATCTCAATAAGCCTTACCTCAGCCTTGGCTGTAGCAATGCTAAGCTTCCAGTCTCTGTGCCCATGCCTATAGCCAGAACTGCACGCCAGACTTCTAGGACTGATTGCCCAGCAGACCGCTTAAAATTTTTTGAAACCCTGCGGCTTTTGTTAAAGCTTACCTCAGTCTCAAAGAAAAAGGACAGGGAACAGAGAGGACAGGAAAACACCTCCTCTGTCTTTTTTAATCGATCCAATGAACTGATCTGGCTTGAGCTGCAAGCTTGGCATGCAGGCCGTAACGTTAATGACCAAGATTTCTTTCTGTATACAGCCCGTCAAGCCATCCCAGATATTATTAATGAAATCCTCACCTTCAAAGTGAAGTATGAAAACTTCTCATGTGTAAGAAATGGAGCCAGTTTCAATGATACTTCAGGAGAAGGACATTGCAAAGCAGCCCATGGAACTAGTGCTGTGGGTTACACAAGTTACTATGAACACCTTCATCGTCAGCAGGTCTCCTTTGAGCAAGTAAAGAGGATAATGGAGCTGCTAGAGTATGTAGAAGCACTTTATCCATCTCTGCAGGCCCTTCAAAAGGACTATGAAAAGTATGCTGCAAAGGACTTCCAAGACAGGGTGCAGGCACTCTGTCTGTGGTTAAACATTACAAAAGACTTAAACCAGAAACTAAGGATTATGGGAACTGTTTTGGGCATCAAGAATCTGTCTGACATTGGCTGGCCAGTGTTTGAAATTCCTTCTCCTCAACTGTCCAAGGACAATGATCCAGAGGATGTGGAAGATAGTAGGGAAGTGGAAGTAAAAGAATCCTCAGGAACATGCATAGAGGAAAGTGAAGATGAAGAACAAATCTCTGAGGAGAATGTTGAGGAACTCAGACAAGCCATCAAGAACACTTTTACCAATAAGCCAAATTTTGACTTTCAGCTACAGGACCATTTTTCAAGGAAGCTTGACAGGCTTGAATCAGAGGATGACTTGGCCTGTTGGGTTATTCCAGAGTGCAGTGCCGAAGCAGGCTGCAGCAGACACTGTTTGACCTCTATTTACAGGCCATTTGTAGACAAAGCACTGAAGCAAATGGGGTTGAGGAAGCTAATTTTAAGACTTCACAAGCTAATGCATGGTTCCTTGCAAAGGGCCCGTATGGCATTGGTAAAGTGTGATCACCAGCTGGAGGTAGGTTCCTTGCTGGCATAAATGGGAATACTGTAGATTCACTCGACTCCCCACCCCCCTCAGTATTGTTTCAAATGTTACCTACCACAGTTGAATCAAGAGCTTGGAAAGCATCCGTTATTTTCCCCTGACAAACCAGTTTTCTGACTTACATTTTTTTCCTTTTTAAAAATAAAAATAAAATCTCATTCTGGGCATACCTGTTTCTTACCTTTGGTATGTAATCTCTGCTAATTAGATACAGGTGTTTTCTCAGGTGTTGCAGTTTGATTTATAAAGTGTCTCACTCTTATTATGTAAAGTGGTAGTAATGATTGGTAAATTCCAAGAATCAATAACTCATTCTAATTTACATATTTGTTTGAGATAACTTTACATTAATGAGTTAATCGTTTTAATTTTATGAGAGAAAGGAGATGCACTACTATTAAGAGCCTACTCCAGCTACCAAAGAAATTAAGGAATTTTTCTGTAGACCTCAGCAAAAGTAAGAATGAACCTTACATGTAGCATAAACTATATTTATTATAAGCATCATTATTGTTTGGTAAAGTTCTGATGGTTGGAAGGTAAAGCTAGATAAGTTCAAATTAGAAAGAAAAGCACACATTTTGAACAGTATCAGGGTAGCCGTGTTAGTCTGTATCCACAAACACAACAAGGAGTCCGGTGCCACCTTAAAGACTGAAGAACAAGGTTTTTTACCCATGAAAGCTGATGCCCAAATAAATCTGTTTAGTCTTTAAGGTGCCACTGGACTCCTTGTTGATTTTGAACAGTGAGGATGATTAAACACGGAACGTACGACCAAGGGGAAAATAGTGGCTTCTCCACTGCTTGTCTTTAAATCAAGACTGAATGACTTTCTGGAAACCGATTTTGCCATACACCAGTTATAGGCCTCAATATGGGATTAAATTGTATGGCCTTTGATACAGGTGGTCAGAGTAGATGATCTAATGGTCTTGTCTAACCAGAAAAATCTATGGAAGAAAGTGGCTTAAGTCCATTAAATTTTTCCACCGACTCTTATTTGTTTTCATTTTTTTGTGTCAGGTTATAATACACTAAATAAAGAAAATTATGAGTGAATTAAATGGAAAGTGATGATGGAAACAAAAAACTGAGTGTACTGGTTGAAATGTCATGCAGTAATTAAGGTCCAGGATAATTAGCTATGGATTACTGAAGTTTTTATGGCTAGAATTTGTAGCCCAAACAGGACCTGAATTCAGGTCTCCAGAGGTGAATTAAGCCAAAATGCAATTTAGGGTTTACTGTTTATTTTTCTAGATGTAGATTTCAGCACACCGCACATGTAAGGACAATATATGCAAATACTTCATGTCATCTAATCCTAACCACACGGTAAACAATTCTTACACAAATACTACAAATTTAGTATAACACTGAGCAATAGTGAAAAAAATTTAAGGCATCGTGGTCACTTCAGTGTTAACTGCTTTATCCATGAACTTCACCTAAGAAAATCTGTAAGCAGTTGAACAGAAATTGCATAATACAAGCTGCTGACTAAACTTAAAATGTTCTATGGTGTATATTTTCTTTCTTGTAATGATGCTGCGAACAGTTATGACCATGATAATAGTGTAAGTGTACATGAATGGAAATAATCTTGCAAAATGCTGCGTTTGTATATAACTTTAAGAAGAAAAAGTAGGCTCTTGTATTATATATTAGAAATGGCTTCTGATCATGTAATTAAGTTACTATTCAGCGTGGCATATGTATTTCCTTAGTTGAGTGATTGATTATATAACCTTAATAGTATTTTGATAGAAACAACAATTTTCCATGGAGAAATCCTTTCCAGTAAACTAGTTCTATAGCTTCATGAATTGCTAACTCTCCTGACACTTAATACTGGAATAAGCATAGGTAATTGATGGAATTTGTTTATTATATCTTTGTATTTTGGAACAAAAATAACATTTCTTACCATAAGCGCAATAATCATGACATAAGCAGTGTTACATACAATTTAGACAACATGTATTTAGAAATACTAGTAGTCAGGGTTTTTTCTTCCATCATGAGGTAGCATTCTTTAGTGGAAGGACTAGTTCTGGGATCCAGGGATCCTTCTGCATTTTAATCACAGCTCTTATATGAATTCCCTCTGTGCTCTTGGACAAGTTGCTTTATCCTCTTGGTTCTGTTTTCCTATTTGTAAAAGGATAACATTTATGTACCTCACAAGGGGTTTTGAGGATTAATAAATTCACGTTTATAAGTAACTTGATGGTGTGAAGAACCATGCTAGTACTACTGTTGATCTTGAGATCATTTTGTTATCTACAGAAAGTAAACTGAAACTATTGGCTGAAGTTGCAGCTAGCTTCAAACTGGCTTCTGCTAATGTGCTCCAAGATTTTGTATGAGAACGTTTGTGCATTTCTGAAGTATATGCATGTGCAAAAAGTTAGTTCATGTACATGCTGATGTATGTGTGCCATTCTGTATTAGTGAACAAATGTGCATTCACATTTTTATAGGTTAAAAAAATAGAAACTATGTATGACAGTTTGGCCCGATATGTAGAGCATACTTTTAAAAGTGAAATAGGAATGAGAAATAATTCCAAGGTTTGAAGGCATGCCTTTGCATTTTTTTCCTGTTTATCTATTCAAATACAGCTGCATGCCTTTCTGGAACAGTGGTTCTCAGACAACAGCTTCTGAACCCCCAATAGTTTGCAGAACCCTTACTGGTCCCTGTGATTAAACATTCTGAGAATCAAGCAGAGGAGTACTTCTAAGACCCCACTGATCATTAATCTTTTTGTAGAATAGTTGAGAGCACCTTTCTGACCTCAGAGCACTCAGTGGGGCTCATTTTCACTAAGCTGTTCCATCATTTTTGGACTATTGAAACAACATTTGTAAACTTCCTGTGCTTGCCCAAAAAATAATGGGATATAGTCAAACTGGAAATCACATTTCTCTGAAATGCTTTACCTACAGTAGTAATAGCTTACAGCTAACTAAAAGAATACAGCAAATATATATTTTTCTGTTTGCCTACTTTTTGCATTTGACAGTACTCCAGATATAGTCATTTTCATTGTTTCCCTTTGTTAATCAGTCCCATTCTCCTTTACTGAAAAAATTCTTGTAGATTTCAAAAGGGAATAACAACATAATTTTTATAATTTAAAAAAATACTTAAAAAATTCAGGGATTGCTATTAAAAGGGTTAACTTTTAGAGTCTATTAGAAATGCCAATTTTTAAAAGTCCCTTTCAAAAAATATTCGAGTTAACACTAAGGTATAATTGCCTTTTTTGTAAGTGTAGGTGTGCAACTCTGAGGTTCTGTTTATTGTAAATAGCATCAGTTTTGCTGGTGGTTGTGTTTTTTTACTGCAGACCATATACATTAAATAATATTTCCATTTTTCCCTTCCCCAAAACATTATATAATTATATATTTCATTGCTATCTTTGTTTTTTCCTACACTTTATTTAATCTTTGTACGTATATCATGTTAGTGTACAAATGTACTTGTATTGAGAATCAACCCATAATAGGTACAATTTTTAAAAATGCGTGAATGCTGTAGGTGCCTAAATCCAAGTGGGGACTTAAGTGCTTTTGAAAATAGGACGTAGGCTCCTAAATTACTATAACTTAAGCACTTTTTGAAAATTTTACCCAGTATTAGCAGACATTGTTTTCTCTAGGTTTGTCCTGATCTTAAGAACACTTCTTCAAATGCTGACTAGGGCTGCCATTGTGGCGGGTGCATTTCACTGCCATTTTTGTGTTTGTTCTATTAGTTTTCTGTAAAAGTATTAAAATCATGATGTTTCACTGATATTTTTTGTACTGAAAACACAAAAATAAATTTAGACTAATGCATAATTATATATATTGGATGAAGATTTGTGATGTTGGCTCCTCAGTCTGAGGGTTTATTTACACAGCGGAAAAATCATAGTGTAGCTGGTGCTCTGTACTAACTCTCTACGTGGACGCTCTTATTGTGCATTAGAAGTGCCTTTCTGCACATTAGGTTAATACACTTTGAATGTGTATTAAGCTAATGAGAACAAAGGCATTCCTAGTCTTCTGTAAAACTGTCCAGAGGGGGAGTTAGTGCAGAGTAGCTAGTGTGCTTTAAATTCACACCCAAGTGTATTCCACAATAATTTCCCCTTGTAGACTAGTTTGTTAGAGACAATGACAGCACTGCTAATGTACAAGAACACTTGTTATAACAAAACTATTCTACTTGTAGTACTTTGTTTTCAGATAAGACTTGCAAAAGTTGTTCCATTACATATGTGTATGTTATGTATAACTTTAAAGTCTTGCAGTGATTATGCAAATATCCTTACATTGTTTTCTTTTCCTTCTGGAAATATTACGTATTACATAGTTGTATCTGTTACAGTTTACTTTTGTGGGTTGGTGAGGCTTATTGTAAATCAGGATGACATTCTTGCTATAATAATTGAAATCATTCATGTTTCATTATAAACCTTTGTGTTACTTCTGTTAAAGAATTTTTATATATTGTCTGTGTGCTTGAGTATACACGTTCGTTTTACAAAATGTGAAGAAATTTTTACTGCAATGGCTATTTAAAAACTAGCTTTGATTTAAAAAAAAAAATCTGGTTCCTGAACTCTATTTTGAAAGTGAATTGTTTATGTAATTTAAACATTAATATCTAAAAACTCAGGAAATTAATTTGTTTGAATAAAAATGTTTATATATAGTATGAAGCTGAGGTTAGATATTCATCACACTTATGACCCAGTACTACAATGAGCTATATGCAGATGAAAGGCTTCATGTGTATTAAAGTCATGTAGGACCAGGGCCAACATTTTCAAATGTCTGTTTCAAAATTAGAGACCTGGGGTAAAATTTTCAAAAGTTCTTTGGGGTATGCCTACGTGGCAATTAAACATTGGTATCTGGCCTGTGTCAGCTGACTTAGGCTTGTGGGGCTCAGGCTATAGGCTCTAAAAATGTCAGTGTTGACATCTGGACTTGGGGGAGCCTGGGCCCTGGGACTGTCCTCCATTGTAAGGTCCCAGAGCACGGGCTCCAGCCTGAGCCTAGACTTATACACTTCTGTTTTTAGAGCTCCGGTCTGAGTCCCGATGAGCTCAAGTCAGGTGACACAGGCCAGGTGCCAGGCTTTAATTGCAGTGTTGTCATACCCCTAGTGACTTAAATCCCACTTTCAATGAGGGTTAGGTGCCTTGCACCCAGATTTTTAAAAGTATTTAGTTGCCTAACTTGTATTGTATGGAACTAAGGCTTGCTAGGAAACCCATATTTTGGCACTTAAACAAATGGTGTAATATTTCAGAGGTGCTAGAAAAATGTCTGCAGAGAATGATTTGTGGCTGCTCAGAACTTCTGAAAATCAGGCATCTTATTTAAGTGGCTTAATAGGGATTTAGGTGTCTACTAATAGATGCCCTGTTTTTGAAAGTTTTGCTGTATTATGTCTAGTGTTAGAAAATTAAATACCGTTTTTAGTTATTTTGTATTTTAATCCTGTATTCCTAGAAATAATTCCCTAGTATTATGAAAAGTCTTACGTTGTTTGAAAGATTCTTTTAAAAATTTACTGAACAAATACTGAAATCTATATTCTTATTAGCTATATTCCAAGTTGAGAATTTAAATTTCATTAGGTTATTTTTGTTCCTAGTGCAGCTCTTAAAACACATTGTTGGAAAAAGTGTTTTTGAAAAAACTGTATTTATATTAAAATGAAGACTTGAACCTTCAGATGTTTGCACATTAGCAGTAAAATTAATCCTTACTAATTTTCATCTGGCTTATTGCTAATGAAAAAGTCCCTTTTAAAAAGCTTTGACTGCTATTGTTATGGTTCCATTAAAGCCCCAGAAAATAGATTATTTTAAAAAAATTGAATTAGGTAAAAGGAAGGTGTAGTGAGATTTCCTTTGAAAAAATTAATTATTGCAGAAGCAGACCAACTAGTTGCAGGATTGCACAGGAATAGTGTTGAAATAAATCATTGATTTTTTTTACATTAAATTTTATACATATATAAGCAGAAATGTTACACACTTTGTATCACAGGTACATGCTGATTAATTCATCTTGTTCTCTTGATTTTTGTCCCAGCAGAGACTGAGAGTTCTGTGGAGACAGTGGGTGAAATCCTTATCTCATTGAAGTCAATGGCAAAACTCCCTAACTTCAGCGAGGTCAGGATTTTATCTGGTGTATTCCACCTTAGGGTGGAGGAAAAGGAGTTAATGCCTTTTAAAGCTGCTGGTTCACTTGAGAAACAGTTGATCAGCTGTAAAGGTGATTTCATCTGGTCATCCTAGAGAGGAAATGAGGGTGATGACTGGGACGTAAACCTTGAAGATGTGGGGGAGGGAGAGGGGAGCTGGGGGCAGGAATTGAAGTTTCAGTTTGCAATGGATAGATTGTTGGAACACAGAAATCTCTCTCTGTGTATTGTTTTTCATGGGCTGGTGGAAACTCCTTGTAAGGAATTGCCATACTACCCTATTATATGCACAGGAATTAGTTTTAGTAATTCTAAAATGTGTATAATCCAAAGAAGCCCATATCAGCCCTTTTTTGTCTTTAAGGTGACTAGTTTGGTCAAATTCAAAGAACTTTCTATCAAATAGTAGGCTAGTGCTTTTTAAAGTCCCTTTAGAATCTATGCCTGCCAACTAGTTTTGTGCCATTGCTTAAAAGCAATGAACACAGTAAGTTGCTGGAAAAGTACATTGCCTAACTATGTCAGGCAAAATAATTCTGTGTGACTGTTCTAGGAAAGCAGAGCTTGCCTGATGCAGTAGGAACAAAATGTCAAAAATGTGAATGTGGGTGTAAAGGAATAAACAAATTTTCTATTAGCTGGTGAGCCTAAAAATAGTTAGCATATTTAAAGTTTTTAATTTTCATGACTGCACTTGATCATTTGATCTACTTTCTATTCTTAATCCAGTTACCTTTCACTTTAATCCAATGTTGTATGCATCTAGCACTGAAAAAAAAAAAAAAAGAGAACCACATGTGACAGATGCTAGTCACATCTCTTAATGCATCAATGGAACGTGTTCAAAAATCACAGTAATGGGTGCAATATAAGAACGGGATTAGACCATAATAAACCTTAAAGAGTTTAGGGACAAATTTTGTCCTTGGATAATGCACAATTCCTATGAACATTAGCGAGCACTGCACGCATATTAAAGGACAAATTTCTAAATTGCTATCACCCACTGAACTTGCAAGGGCAACTGTGCCTGAAACACACATTACATTTGGGTAAATTTACAGCTTAGATTAAATCATTGAGAATATCTCTGAATGCAATCAACTTTAAATGTTAAATATAAGTTTAACTTCCTTAATTGAAAAATATACTAGCTATACTTAGCATTTTGTGTTACTTGTCTTAACCGCACTATTCCAGGCTCTCATGTGCAATTCAGTTTTCTTTCTGTACAGAGAATCTTTTGCTTCATTGAATAGTTTAATCATTTTCTAATTTTAGAAATAAATTAAGATTAGATTGTTCATTCTCAAGTGTCCATGCCTGTTGTTAAATTATTTGTCCTCGGTCTGGCAGCTTTATGAGGAAATAGGATTTTAGCTTTTTAAAAAAAGACTTAATTTGAAATCATAGCTTTGCACACTTTTCAGTATATTAGATCATAGTAGATTAATAGCCTGGCTCTTAAAAACTATTTCTTTTTTCATGCAAGTAATTTTTTAAAATTGATCCTTTAATTTACATTATTTAAAATCCTTGTTACAATACTTTTTTACTTTATTTTTTGTTACAGTTTTCGGAATTCCCAGATCCCATGTTGTGTTCAGATTATGTGCAGTTGTCAAATTCCTCACTCTCCTCAGAGCAAAAATGCAGCACTGTATCAATGGAAGAGCTGAAATCTATGGATTTACCATCTTTTGAACCTGCATTCTTGGTCCTTTGCCGAGTACTTCTCAATGTTATCCATGAATGTCTCAAGTTAAGGTTGGAACAAAGGCCTGCTGGGGAACCATCTCTCTTGAGCATTAAGCAGGTTTGCTTCAAGAGTTTTTATTAAAAACTGCTTTCTGGTCTTTAATTATGTTATCTATTTAATTGTTTTAAAGAGAGTTTGGTACAGAAATGATAGTACATTATGCGTCCCTTAAATTGCCTTCAATTGCATATGGAAATGAAGTTTTATGTAATAAACAACTGGTCTCATATACCTCTTTGATTTATGCAGTCAGGAATCAAAACGTCTGATTAAATGATTATCGGCCACTAAAGAAAAAAAAAATAACATTCCACTTCTGTTATAGGCTGTAGACGTCATTTGCAGTAAGGTTGAAATATGTCTAGCAGCAGTTGTGCTGAATGTGAGCATAGCTAGTATGAGTGTAGTATGGTTTCCTTCACAAGTGTATACTAGGCTTTTTTTGTCTGCTCCTTATTCCACAATCTGAACCAATGAATTTCTCTCTACTACTTACACTTGGTAGGCAGTGACCAGTCACTTGTTTCCAAGTTGTTTTTTTTCTCCCCATCCAAAAGTATTCCCTCTGCTTGCTGGCTTCCTCACTTTCCTTTTGATCTTTCTTATGAATTCAAGGTCTGTGCAAAATCTGGACTTTCAGTGCAGCATGACTAGAAAAAATTAACCAAACTTAAATGTGATGCCAGAGACTTACTTCAGATACTGGCCTGGGAAATGGCAGGCAGTGTTGTCATTCTGGCTGATAGGTAGGCTTGGCTGAACTCTGTTTTTATTTTTTATCATTTCGACGGATAATGTTGTTTATTTTTAAGAATCTTGTGATTTTTATCAATTTAAATCTCTGTTGCAGGAAATTATGTGGGTGTGGTCAGACAATTATTTAATGACAGCAGATGTTGAGATACAAAAAGTTAAAGCTTTATAACCATCAAAACACAAATTGTCAACATCACATGTCAAAATATACGAAGTAAATGTCCTTAAATCAAACTAAGTTCTCAAGCAGCATTTTACTTTCTTTGGCGATCTGTAAGTTTTGATTTTTGATGGAAATATTTTTTTAAAAATGATTTGCGTGTGTTTGGTGAAATTGATGTTTACTGACATTTACCAGTAAAAATCTAATTCTTTAGCCTTCTCATAGGTGACTTCCTATCTAAGCCCTCTTTTATGGTCCTCTCCTTTCAGGAAGATAGCCTTTTTTGGGATAGCCTGCACTAGACCTTTGAAAGACACTGCTGATCCTAAGACATCGCTTCCTTCAGACAAACCTCAAAGCTCTTGGCCTCCTCATCTAAGTCTTTTTAGGTTCCATCATTTCGTAAGTTCTCAGGTAGATATAGATCTTGGTTCTAGATACCCAAGAGTAATTTCCAAGCTGTAATCGCGCTCCAGACCTTTTAACTGACTGACACAGGTTTCTTAAGACCACTTCTGAGCCCGTTCCTCTCATCTTTCTTGGATCTGGATGTCCTTGTGTTGAAGAGCATGGGAGAAAATCACTTCAGTCTGATGGGTCCTCTCCATAATTTTAGAAAGATGGTTGCACATTAGTTTCTCTTCTTCAAACTCCTTGTGGGGGAGAGGAGGGTGTTTTCTCCACTTTTCTTCCCTTTAGTCTGTAAGCCAGCATTCTTCACTGTTGGGCGGAGGTGACTACTTCTTGCTGTCTAAGTTGTACACCTGGCAGAGACAAGATCAACAGTGAATATTCTTGCTAATTGGCTCATCAGAGAGAATGGATTCACCCCCAACAAATGATAGATTTGTCCCAATCAGTATTTTTAAGAACCTAGAGTTCAGGGGTACTCCTTAAATAGATCTCTCTGCTAACTGAATGAACTATGTAGGTTCAAGCCAGGGACTTTCATCTTACATCTTTTTTTCTCCATCAGATGGGCAAGGAGCTTGAAATGTGCATTATCCCAAGGGTCTTTCAAAAGTGCTTTGTTTTTTTTGTTTATTTTAAAGTGGGAGGTATTCGGCATACTCACCACCCACAGCATAGTTTTGAGATCTTGGCCCTCCAACCTCCTACTTCTACCTGCATAACCTCAAGTTTTTTGTTTGATTGCCCCCTTCTTTGAGCCCAGGTTTGTATTGCAATTAAAAAAAAATACTTTTCCTTAGCTGACTGGAGACTGAAAAGCAGATCCTAGTGGATAGAATCATAGAAATTCAGGGCTTTAAGTGACCTCTCAGCTATCTTCAAGACACCACTGACTTCCTGAGGAAACTACAATCCATCGGTGATCTTCCAGAAAACACCGTCCTGGCCACTATGGATGTAGAAGCCCTCTACACCAGTATTCCACACAAAGATGGACTACAAGCTGTCAGGAACACTATCCTCAATAATGTCACAGCTAACCTGATGGCTGAACTTTGTGACTTTGTCCTCACCCGCAACTATTTCACATTTGGGGACAATATATACCTTCAAGTCAGCGGCACTGCTATAGGTACCCGCATGGCCCCACAGTATGCCAACATTTTTATGGCTGACTTAGAACAACACTTCCTTAGCTCTTGTCCCCTAACACCCCTACTCTGCTTGCACTACATTGATGACATCTTCATCATCTGGACCCATGGAAAAGAAGCCCTTGAGGAATTCCACCATGATTTCAATAATTTCAGTCCCACCATCAACCTCAGCCTAGATCAATCCACATAATCGGTCCATTTCCTGGACACTATTATGTTAATAAGCGATGGTCACATAAATACCACCCTATACTGGAAACCACCTAACCGCTATACTTACCTGCATGCCTCCAGCTTCCATCCAGCACACACCACATGATCCATTGTGTACAGCCGAGCTCTAAAAACAACCGCATTTGCTCCAATCCCTCAGACAGAGACAAGCACCTACAAGATTTCTATCAAGCATTCTTAAAATTACAGTACCCACTTGCTGAAGTGAAAAAACAGATTGACAGAGCCAGATGAGTACCCAGAAATCAACTCCTACAAGACAGGCCCAACAAAGAAAATAACAGAACACCACTAGCTGTCACCTTCAGCCTCCAGCTAAAACCTCTCCAGCACATCATGAAAGATCTACAACCTATCCTGAAAGATGATCCCTCACTCTCACAGATCTTGGGGGACAGACCTGTCCTCGCTTACAGACAACCCCCCCAACCTGAAGCAAATACTCACCAGCAACCACACACCACTGAACAAAAACTCTAACCCAGGAACCTATCCTTGCAACAAAGCACGATGCCAACTCTGTCCACATATCTATTCAAGTGACATCATCATAGGACCTAATCACATCTGCCATACCATCAGGGGCTCATTCACCTGCACATCTACCAACGTGATATATGCCATCATGTGCCAGCAATGCCCCTCTGCCATGTACATTGGCCAAACTGGCCAGTCTCTACGCAAAAGAATTAATGGACACAAGTCTGACATCAGGAATCATAACACTCAAAGACCAGTAGGAGAACACTTTAACCTGTCTGGTCCTTCAATGACAGACCTACAGGTGGCAATTTTGCAACAGAAAAGCTTCAAAAACAGACTCCAAGGAGAAACTGCTGAGCTAGAATTGATATGCAAACTAGATACAATCAACTTAGGTTTGAATAGGGACTGGGAATGGCTGAGCCATTACAAACATTGGATCTATCTCCCCTTTTAAGTATTCTCACACTTCTTATCAAACTGTCTGTACTGGGCTATCTTGATTATCACTTCAGAAGTTTTTTTTTTTCCTTACTTAATTGGCTTTCAGAGTTGGTAAGACAACTCCCACCTTTTCATGCTCTCTGTATGTGTATATATATCTCCTCAATATATGTTCCATTCCATGCATTCGATGAAGTGGACTGTAGCCTATGAAAGCTTGTACTCAAATAAATTTGTTAGTCTCTAAGGTGCCACAAGTACTCCTGTTTTTTTGTGGATACAGACTAACACGGCTGCTACTCTGAAACCTGAAACATTTCACAAATTCTTGGCAAATTTGCTGAATTGTTTTGTCCTAAGGGGAAAAGGAAAAAAACCCTGGAAAAAGTCTAGTCTCTTTGTTCCAAAAATGGCAGTTTTTCTGTTTGAAATGATTGTTTGTTTAGAATTTTGTATCATTTGCTTTTAAAAAGTTTCACACCACCAGCCCTTCTTCCCCACAAAGCAACAAAATGAAATTAATTTTTTTTCAGTTTTTTCATTTCACAATAAATAAATAAATAAATAAATAAAATTAAATTGTTTTGGATTGACCCAAACTAATTATTTTTTTTTGTTGTTTTGGCCACTGAACTAGAAAATCAGCTATTTGCACAACTCTAATGGCTACTTCTCTGGCTGAGAAGGAACGGTCTTCAAAGGAAGATTTGTGTAAGGTTGCCACCTGTTGGTCATACATACTTTTTCAGGCACTACAGGTTGGACAATCCAACTCTGCACCCTTATTAGTTGAGTGCGGAGTTCTGTCATTTTGTAAGAGCTTTTCCCCTCCTTCACTGGGGAGCCAGGGGGCAATGCAATTTATAGCTTTTTGGTTCAGATTATAGACTGATTAGGAGCAGAGAGAGAGGGAGGATTCCCTACCTGTAAACTGGGTTTCTAGGATGAAACATTTTACAATCTGGAGCCATCCCAGGCTGTTTCAAATTGATCCTTATGATTAACTAGTAGTTAGACAATTTTTTTAAATTAAGTGTTTATTCTCCAGTTAGTATTTTTCACAAGTGTGTTTGAGGACTAAGAAAATATCTAATTAAAGAAAGTCTAGCTGGATGGTCAGATTAGCCTTGGGAGCTGGTGGTTAGTAACTTTGCCTAGCGAGTCTGAACAGCATAGGGAAATTGGTTGGTCCAGTTTGTCAAAAGCTTGGTTGCAGAAGCCTAATTTACAAATCTCTGACAAATAACCATATTATAAAACTGCTGTAGATGATAGTAATTTGGAGATTACATCATATGTCCAGCATGGTTTTCAGAAAACAATCCTTGAATTGCTGTACTTATTCCTCAGAGAAACAGCATTGGCAGCTACACTTTCGATCAGTGTAGATTGGAGCATAGTAGACACCCCCTAGTATGTACAGTTTAGACCATGTTTTTGGAGGTACTCATTGCTTTGTTGTTTTAAATTTCTTTCAGCTGCCACTTACAACTTTTTTAGCCCAGTTACAGTTTTTTCTATAAAACTTCTACGTGTATTTAATTGTTCTGTTATGGAGTACAAATAGTTATTTTTGCATATGGTAATATTAGATGCCTGGTTAAGGTTTTGGAATGAAGAATCTGCTTTATTTTTTTAATGAAATGTTGTTGGCATATTGGTCTGTAATACAGAATGGGAATTTTGATTTTTAGTTTACCTGTATTCAAAAAGCGAGTCTTGTATATATGAGCAATATCTCTCTTCCTAACTATTTAATACACATTATGGAACAGGTACAGTGTTTCAATGAACAATGCATACAGTTGCTATGTAGTTAACTTCTTTGAGGCAGCTATGATATGGATACTTCATCGGATTTATGTATAAAATCTGCATTATTGCAAAACTCCACCAAATGGAAGTATTAGTTTGTTCTGGGACTGTCACACAAAAATCTTGGATAAAGTTTATAAACATTTAAATTCACTGCTTATTTTTGATATAATTATTTAAAAATCTATTTTTTAAAAAGGAATTAAATGTTAAACATGTAAAATATTGTATGTGCTGCTATGGGATCTGCTATTAACAATTTTTAGAAAGACCATTATAAAGTGGTAACTTTTGTAACTGCGATATATCTAACTGTGAACTCTACGGTTAGGGACGTAATTTTAAAAAATGACCCATAGCCCTTGTAGTAAACTATGCAGTTAGTTTCCCTTTACCTCAATTATTTACAGTCACAAATTTCGCACTATTAGCAATTTTAAGGCAGTCCTTAGTTTTCTTCAGGAGCATAAATCAGCTGAGAACTTCTGTAACAATGCCTCAAACCTAAGTAAATGGGTCAGCAGCAATGGTAAATGTTAACCAATTTGCAAATAAAAGGCTTTCAGCTGGTCACTGAGCATCCACTGCCACCGTTACACTTACTTAAGAGCTGAATAATTTGTTATATGTTTATAAAGGAGGGCTGATATACTTCTCCTTGGACGTAACATGTTAATACATTGACAGGGTGCATACTGTATGAGTGAATGGAGAGTAAAGAAAATGGGCTTGTTTTTTAAAATATGTGACATGCTAGGGGTTTAGCTATTTTTTTTGCCTAATTTCCAAATCTGGTTCAGTAATCTTAATTGTGCAAAATAAAATGAGCTGCATTTGGTGCATCTGTAGAATCAGAGCAACCTTTCTTCCTTTATCCACAACACAGTGTGTGTGTATATATATATATCAGGTCTGTATTTAATATATCAGGGCATGTCTAAGCTACAATGGCACAGCTGCCACACAGCAACGGTGCTGGTGTAGCACTATAGTGTAAACACTTCCTATGTCTATGGAAGGAGTTTTTCCATCAATGCAGTTAATCCATCTCTTCAAGAGACAGTTGCCAGGTTGACAGAAGAATTCTTCCATTGACCTATCTGCATCTACTCTCCAGGTGGGCAGTACATGGCACTCAGGGCACGACATTTTTCAGAGTCCTGAGTGATGTGGTTAGGTTAATCTAATTTTTAAAAGTGTAGACAAGGCCTAAGAATAAGTGATTATTTGTTTCAGTTCTTTGAAACAGTGACTGTCTTTTTGTTCTGTTTGTTCAGCACCTAACAGAATGGGGTTGTGGTCCATGACTGGACTGCATAACCACTGCACCGTAATATTACAGGGTCCAATTTTTCCTATTTCTTGACTTTTCTGTTAAGCCTTCTCATACACTGGGTTCAGTGTAGTGATTTTTTTTTCTCCAGAAAGAAAATTAGTCGTAACATTTTCCATAGAGTTTAAAAAAGAAAAAAATCCCACTCCCATACCTAAATCTAATGAAATCAGTGCTCAAGGAAAGTGATGCATAGTCAGATCTATGGATGGAAGTTAGGTTTGGAATAATACAGATTTGGGAATGGAAAATTCCTTTTATTTCATCCAGACTGTCTTGTTGCCAGTGCATGGTTGATTCCTACAGTGTGCTTCTAGTGTCTTGTTGTTTAAAAACCTATGCTTCCTAGAGCAGGTATGGAATGGCCAGCCGCACTGATGTGGCTATGTCTTGACCTGAAGTGATCACTTATGTGAATAAGTAGATTATTCATTCAGTCCTTGGCTTCTTTTGCCAAACTGTCAGCAAGGGAGGGTGCCAGTCATTGTCAGTTGTTGTGATGCGTTTCATGTTGTGGATACCTGCCCAGTAGGAGCCAGTACAGTAAATTATTTCACATAGGCTTCCAAACAGTTGACAACTGTCAAATGACTTATTATTACTGACTTGCTATGGATTTAAACCATTGCTCTATAGGTGTGAAGCTCCTTGTCCAATTATAAAATTTTAAACTATCCAGTCAGTTGAATACAATGGTTTTCCAAATAGCAAAAATAAAATTTGAACCATTTGCTGCTATCCCTACTTGCAGTAACTTACTGAGTGGCATTACAGTCTCAGGAGAACTTATGCAAAACTTCCTAGGAGATATAGGAACAATCCAACTAGTCTGTGAAAGCCAGAGAAACACAATAATTACACAAATGTATTATTTAAACAAGCTAAACTTTAATTCCCAAATCTCAGGGGAATTTGAGAATAGCAGATTGATTGCAGTTTGTGGTCTCTTCTATTGCAGCTAGCAAGAGAGTGTAAAGAGGTCTTGAAGGGTGGCCTGCTAATGAAGCAATATTATCAGTTTATGTTACATGAGGTGTTAGATGACTTACAGAAGATTGACTACAACATAGATTCTTTTGAAGAGGACCTGCATAAAATGTTAATGGTAAGTAGCAAAAGAGGGAATATTTTTGATTATATACATCTGTTATACATTCGCCTGATTCTAGGTCTTGGGATCGTTTCTGATTGTCCTTCCTTAGCTAGTAACTGTCTAGCCAGCTTATATTACCTTTTTTTAAAATGGCAATAATGGTCATTGTTCTAATAAATGTTATCAAAGGATGTAAATAAAGTATGTTAGAGACAATGTTGATATTTTTGATGACTAGACTGTGGGAATTGCTATTATCTGAGGTCCTAAGAGAGTCAATAATATACTTTTTTGGCAAATTGCCTTTGTTTATAAAATAGCTCATCATAGAATCAGAAATGTGATAAAAAATTAAATGCAAGTAATATTAAGATTTAAATTAAGCCAGGGAAAACAGTTGTCTGGCTAACATCTTTTTGCTTTAATTTTCACCTTGATTTTGTAGCCAGCCTAGAAGCACGTCTTATTTTTAGTATATTTGTTACTGCAATAACTAAACACAGAAGACTTATGTAAGGATATACTGCTGGTCTCCAGTGAGCGTAACTGAAGTTGCTTTGTTCTTGTGGGTTTCAATTAAAACTTCATTTCTTTAATGTGGCTTGATATCTTTTCATTGTGTGTGGCTTTTTTTTTTTTTTTTTTAAGTAGCTTAAAGAATAAGGGAGGCTCAGGAAGACTCTGATTTTGGTGTCTCATTATAGGGAGAACTGACAGCACTGCATATAGTTAAGGTTAGCTGACACTTCTTATTATTAGACCCTGTTTTCAGTCTTATAAATTTGCCAGACTTCAGCCGTTGGAGCTGAATTTTCCCATCTGCCTTAGGCAGAATTTTTTGGAAACTTTCAGCAAAAGTGGTTCAGCTGTTTCTGAGAACTGGATTAGGGAAACATTTTTTTTGCTCCTGTTTAAAAAACAAACAAACACCTCCCCTCCCCCCCCAAAAAGCAGTTTTTAACCATTTCATTGAAGTGTTCTAGTGCCTCCATGCTTTGAAGCAAGAGCTTGAAATTTAGCAGCCTTTGTGTCAGAAATAGGCCTTCTGCTGTTCTTGTGAAAAACCTCCCCAATTGGGCCAACTAATAAGCCTTTGAAAAAAATCACTGTTCACCAGAGAATTGTTAATCTGGCAGCTAAATTCTTCAAAGATTCTGTGTGTCCTGGACATGCCCCGGGTTGCACAGGACATGAGCAAGGATTTTGTTGAAAATGCTGCTCCTGGCTGCTGTGGTGCTGGGCACTAGAGCTGAGAGCAGGGACTCTCACATATGTTCTCAGTGCTCCCCTTACTGGTTCTTGGGCAGAGTGGAGAAGAGAGGATGAGAGTCAGACCTGGTGAAGGGCAGCTCCAGCCAGGCCAGAGACATCGTCCCCTGGCCCTCACCAGATAAGGTAGGAAGGGATGAGATGGGGAGAGTGTGGGGGTCCCGGGCTAGGGGTGAGGTCATATGGGGGTAATCACAGGGGTTACTCCCCTGACCGTCAGCTTCTCTCCCCCCACCCCCAAGAATCTCCCCACCAATTGCTGTCCTGGCCCATCAGGGTAAGCAGCTGGCACGCCAGGACACTTTGTTTACTTAGGTTTTCCTCTGTGCCTGCGGACGCAAGGTAAACAAACCATCTCGGCCCGCCAGCAGTTTATCCTGATGGCCCGTGAGCCAAAGTTTGCTGACCCTTGAATTATAGGGTTGGCTTATGAACGAGTCGTCAAAAAAAATTCCATTTTTACTTATCCATCTGGTTGAGGAGGGCGAATCAGCTTGTAAACAAACCGGCTTATGATCGAGTATATATGGTAAGTGTGGTCATCGCCTCTTAAATAATCTTCTCGGAATGCTTGGTCATCTCCTCAGGAGTGCCTTCAGTGTGATTAGCAAGAAGTTCACAGTGAGGAGGAATATCTTATAGAGGAATATGAGGACCAACTTATTCCGCTGGCTATATCATCTTTATCACTTGGTGAAGCTGTGATTCCATCTAATACATCCACAGTAGAGAATTTCAGGATTTTCTTAAAAGAATGGTGTACAACTTAGAAATTACTCTAGTAGTAATAATAATAATAATAAGAGATATACCTATCTCCTAGAACTGGAAGGGACCTTGAAAGGTCATTGAGTCCAGCCCCCTGCCTTCACTAGTAGGACCAAGTACTGATTTTTGCCCCAGATCCCTAAGTGGACCTCTCAAGGATTGAACTCTCAACTGTGGGTTTAGGAGGCCAATGCTCAAACCACGGAGCTATTCCTCCCCCTAAGGATCTCATAAGTTATTTGACATGTTGCACCCCTTACCCCAAGGTCATTTAGTCTAGCCTATAAATGAGCACGTTCTTGAGACTGCCAAAGACCGGTGGCAAATAACAGTATCTATCTCAGCCGTGCCAAAAAGGGCAGCTAACAGGTATCAATTTCCTCTGAAGAAGTTTAAATATTTTTTTTCCCACCTGGTCCCTGGGTATTTGGTTTTGACTAAGCCCAAGAAGATGAATCTTCTAGGGAGAAAAGCTGATTCCTCTGCTACTTTGCAGGTTTATATAACCAACTATGTAGCCATGTTAGTTCAGTATGATTTTTCTGCAGTGGGACAAGGTTTTAGAGGTAACTGAAAAACTTCCTCAGGAGACCAGATACTAATTAAAGATGAGAGCTGCCGAAGACTAGTTGGTGATGAAGACAGCTTTGCAGACTTCATTAGATGCCTCTGACGTTGTGGCAAGGTCAGTGGCCACTGCTGTCATTATACAAAGAACATTATGGTTGCATCTGTCAGCCTTTCCAAAAGAGGTTCAGGCCACAATCCAGACCTTCCTTTTGAAGGGCCCTCGCCCCTTTAATTGGGGAACTGACAATGCACTTCACTCTTTGAAGGACCCCCAGGACGTCTGTAGGTGTTCACGCTCCATTGCAGAAGTAGTAGTAAATTAGATTCTAATCCTTCGCCTTCTCCATCTTCTTCATATCTGTACTCCAAAAGGTTCCTGACTCTTCTGGAAAAAGGCCTCTCTTTTAAACGTCTGTGACAATGCACTCTTCATCTGGCTAGCGGTTTCAGATTTCAGGCTGCAGTCGAGATTCCTTGACCAGGTGTAGAGGATCTTTATTTCTTCTCCTGTTGGCAATCACCTTTCTCTTTTGTGGATGCATAGACTGTAATTACTGCTGATCAGAGGGCTAATAAATTATCTAGAAAGATTGCTAGCTAATAAATTATCCTGAGGGTTCACTAACTAGTTCTCTTAATTTCCAAAAGTTTGCCTTTTTGAAATTGAAAATGTTTTTGATTCTCCTTCCATTTTTAATTTTAACTAAGTCAACTTTTGATTGCTCTATCCAGTGTTATTTTCTATGACTAGCTTGTCTGTAATTTCCTCGCTACTTACTAAAACCAAATGTCAAATATCACCTCTTGTTGGTTCCAGTCCTGCTAATTGTTCCACCCTGTTTCTGTTACTTCTATAATATCTGGTTTCCTACACTGAACCAGTAGCTCTAGTTCAGGGGTAGGCAACCTATGGCATGGGTGCCGAAGGTGGCACACGAGCTTATTTTCAGTGGCACTCGCACTGCCCATGTCCTGGCCACCATTCCGGGGGGCTCTGCATTTTAATTTAATTTTAAATGAAGCGTCTTAAACATTTTAAAAACCTTATTTACTTTACATACAACAATAGTTTAGTTATGTATTATAGACTTATAGAAAGAGACCTTCTAAAAACATTAAAATGTATTCTTCTTCGAGTGCTTGCTCATATCGATTCCAATTAGGTGTGTGCGCGCCGCGTGCACGCTCGTCGGAAGATTTTTACCCTAGCAACACTCAGTGGGTCGGCTGGGTGCCCCCTGGAGTGGCGCTGCTATGGCGCTGGATATATACCCCTGCTGACCCAACAGCCCTTCAGTTCCTTCTTACTGCCCGTGACGGTCATTGGAACTGTGGAGCGTGGCTTTGCTGATTTCCACATCCCTAGATACTCGTAGTTCTTTACTGTTACTGTGTCTATAGTTCGAGTTCTTGTAGTTATTGTTAGTGTATATAGTTTGGGGGGGGATCGGGGATTAGCCCCTTTCCTCCACCTCGGTGCGGGCCCATGCCCAAGGCACCGGGATTCACACCGTGCTCAGCGTGCCAAAAGCCAATGCCAATAGGGGATCCCCACGACTCCTGCCTCAAGTGCCATGGGGAATCCCACCTTCCTGATAAGTGCCGCATTTGCAAGTCCTTTAAACCAAGGATGAAGAGGGAGCGGGACTTTCGATTGAAGCAGCTCCTCATGGAGTCGGCACTTAGTCTTGCAGCGTCGGCGCCGAGCGCCCAACAGACTGCTTCGGTAAGGAGTGTCCCTCCAGCATCAGACCACTCTGGTCCCGAGAAGGAGTCCCGGCACCGACATCTGCTTGGCACCGCTCCCTGTCCCCGAGACCTGGGAAGCAACATAGTGCCTCAGCTTTGGCTGCACGGAAGGAGCGCTCTTCCTAGACGGCTCGTCAGGCACCGTCATCTGCCGTGGCACTGTTGACTGCGACTCCACAGATGGCGGCTCTGCCAAGCTCGGCGCTGTCGATTCCAGTCCGACAGAGGCCGTTGAGTCCGGTTCCCGACTGCTCCCCAGCTCATGCTGTGGTAGAGCTTGCCCTCCTTTCTACGCCAGAGACCTTCTCCACGGCAAGGGAGCTCATCGCAATGACAGAGTCAACACGACCTCAACCCTCGGCACCTCCAGTGCGGGTGATACAATCCATCGGGAAGCCAGCCATGGTTAGGCCTCCTTCCATTGGTCCACCAGAAAGACGTCGTTCAAGATCCTGGTCTCGCAGACGCTCTCGATCACGCCGTTCCCACTCTCGGCACTGCTCGCAGTCCCGGCACCGCTCTCTATTGCGGCACCGGTCGCACTCGTGGCACCGTTCGACATCTCATTCACCAGACAGATACTCCTGGTACCGATCCGGCTCACGGCACCGATCTCGGCACCATGTATCCCGCAGTCGCTCCATACGAAGGGACTCGAGATCTTGGTTGACTCCTGGCACTGATATGGTAGAAGGTCCCGGTCTCGCTCGCGGTGCAGTTATAGCTCCCGGTAGCGCTCCCCGGTACCGCCCCGGGCCCGAGCGTCAAGATAAGTGGTGCCCTCTCAGGGCCTGTCGGCACCGCCGTGGCCTTCCAGGCACACATCGGTGTCATCGCAGGCTGGTAGCGCATCCTATCATCAGGAGTGTGACTCTGACATCCCCAGCCATATATTCTTGGAGAGACAGAGCCACGAGCAAGGGCCTCATCACTGGTCCTTCTGGACACCGTGGGCATACCACCAAAGCCAAGGTGCACCATCAGTGGCTCAACGGTTGGCCCCATCAGAACACCGGGCACCAGAGGCGACAGTAAGCCACCCCCCACCCACAGGCACGGACGAGGCGCCAATACCATCTGCAGTCGCCAAGGTTCCACCGGATGCAGATGACGCCCATCAAGTGCAGGAGCCACCACAGGACCCTTTGATCCCAGGCCTCTCCTCCTCGCCTGGTGAGGCTGGTGGCGGGGACATCCTCCTCAGGCCCTCCACCAATTGACCTCAGGGCCCATCAGGACCTTTTGCGCCAAGTGGCTCAGAATATGAACTTGCAGGTGGAGGAGGTCCCTGAAATAGAAGACCCAGTCGTGGACATCCTGTCGGCTGATGCACCTACTAGAGTCGTTCTTCCATTCATCCGCACTATACAGGCTAATGCAGACACCATTTGGGAATCCCCAGCTTCAATTCCACCTACAGCAAGGGGAGTAGAGAAGAAATATATGGTCCCCTCAAAGGAATACGAATATCTCTACACTCACCCGCCTCCTTGCTCTCTAGTTGTCCAATCGGTGAACGAACGGGAGCGTCATGGCCAGCCAGCCCTGGCTTCTAAGTCAAAGGGTAGGCGTATGGACCTACTAGACCGCAAAATATACTCATCTGGGGGCCTCCAACTTAGGGTGGCGAATCAACAAGTAGGTATAACTTAACACTTGAGTGTCCCTGGGGAAGTTTAAGGAGCTTCTTCCCCAAGAGTACCATCAAGAATTCACGGCCCTTCTTGAGGAGGGTAAAAAGGTAGCGAGAACCTCCCTCCAGGCCTCTCTGGATGCAGCGGACTCTGCAGCCAGAACTCTGGCGTCAGGAGTGACAATAAAGCCTATCTCCGAGCACCAGCCTTCCCCCCGAATTGCAACAAACTATTCACGATTTACCCTTTGAAGGCCAGGGCCTTTTCTCAGACAAGATTGACCCCAGGTTGCAAAGCCTAAAGGACAATCGCGTTATAATGCGCTCACTGGTTATGCACACGCCAGTGACCCAACGCAGGACCTTCAGGCCCCAGCTACACCATCGTTACGCCCAGACGAGGCCGCGTCAGGACGTCACTAGAAGGCATGGCAAGGGGAATCGTTGGAGACAGTCTGGCCCTCAAGGAGCTCAAAATCAGGCCCCCCTAAACCACCAGCGAGGCCTAAGCAGAACTTTTGATGGGACGCCCGAGGATGGCCCACCAGTTACCCCACCGGATTCTTCTCCTCCCTTTTTCAACTGCCTCTCTCGATTCTTCCCTGCCTGGTCCCAGCTAACTTCAGATCACTGGGTCCTGCGCACAGTGGAAGAGGGATACCACCTCCAGTTTGCCTCAACCCCGCCTTCCCACCCTCCCTACCCATTCCTCTTCAGGGACCCCTCTCATGGGCAGTTCCTCCTATAAGAGGTCCAGTCGCTCATAGCCATGGGAGCCGTAGAGGAGGTGCCAAAGGACATGAGAGGCAAGGGGTTTTATTCCCACTACTTCTTAATCCCCAAGGCAAAGGGAGGTCTACGACCGATCCTAGACCTGAGAGAACTCAACAAATTCATAATAAAGCTGAAGTTCCGCATGGTATCCCTGGGGACCATTATCCCATCCCAGGATCTGGGAGACTGGTATGCCGTCCTCGATATGAAGGATGCGTATTTCCACATTGCAATTTACCCACCACACAGATGGTATCTCCGTTTTGTGGTCAACCACCAGCACTTCCAGTTTACTGTACTTCCGTTTGGCCTTTCTTCAGCTTTGCGTGTCTTCACAAAGTGCATGGCTGCAGTCGCCGTCTCCCTCCGCCGTCGTCAAGTACACATCTACCCATATCTCGACGATTGGCTCATTCGAGGGACTTCCCAATGGCAAGTATTACAGCACCTGCACGTCGTCAGAGACCTCTTCAGGAGCCTAGGTCTCATGATCAACACGGGAAAGTCTACCCTCATGCCCTCGCAGAGAATAGCCTTCATTGGAGCGGTTCTGGACTCTAATCTGGCCAGAGCCTGCCTCCCACAGTCGTGTTTTTCAGACAATGGCTTCATTAATCCGAAGTCTTCAAACCTTCCCGACAACATCAGTGCACACCTGCCTCAGCCTGGTAGGTCACGTGGCCTCCTGCACCTTCGTGACCAAGCACGCCAGGCCACACCTCCTTCCCTTCCAAGCCTGGCTTGCTTCAATGTACCAACCACACAGAGACAGCCTGGATTCAGTGCTCACTATCCTCAGGAAGGTTCTGGGCTCCCTAACCTGGTGGTTAGACCCCACTCTAGTCTGTGCAGGGATGCCATTCCACCCAGCTCAACCCTCGATGGCCCTAACCACGGACACGTCATCTCTGGGTTGGGGTGCCCACCTCGGGGGACTCCGCACTCAAGGCCTCTGGTCGCCTCAAGAATTGGCTTTACACATCAATGTGCGGGAGCTGAGAGCAGTTCGCCAAGCATGTCAGGTATTTTGAGACCATCTCCAGGGCCGTTGTGTGTCAGTGTTCATGAACAACACAACAGCCATGTTTTACATAAACAAGTAGGGCGGAGCACGCTCCTCCCTCCTTTGCAAAGAAGCCGTCCACCTTTGGAACTTTGGCATAGCCCACTCCAATGAATTGGTAGCGTCTTTTCTCCCAAGAGTCCAGAACACCCTGGCAGATCACCTCAGCAGATCCTTCCTGTCTCATGAGTGGTCGATTCGCCCGGACGTCATCCATTCTGTTTTCCGGAAGTGGGAGTTTCCCCACATAGACCTATTCGCCTCCTGAGAGAACAGGAAATGCCAGGTGTTCTGCTCCTTCCAGGGACTCTCCCCGGGCTCCCTCTCAGACGCATTCCTGATACCGTGGAAGAGACATCTACGTTATGCCTTCCCACTGTTTCCACTCGTCCACAGAGTCCTACTCAAGCTTCGCAGGGACAACGCCCACCTGATCCTGATTGCTCCAGTGTGGCCGAGGCAACACTGGTACACCACGTTGTTTGACCTCTCAGTGGCAGACCCGATTTCCCTGCCACTCTGGCTGGACCTCATAACACAGGACTTCAGTAGGCTTCACCATCCGGACCTGCAGTCCCTTCATCTCACAGCTTGGTTGCTGCGTGGTTGAGCCAGTCTGAATTGCATTGCTCTGCATCGGTCCAACAGGTGCTCTTGGGCAGTAGGAAGCCTTCCACTAGGATGGCATATCTCGCCAAGTGGAAGCGTTTCTCCTGTTGGTGCGCTCAGCGTAACTTAGTCCCCAGGCAGGTATCTGTTCCCATTGTCCTGGACTACCTCTGGTCCCTAAAAGAGCAGGGCCTAGCAGTCTCTTCCATAAAGGTGCATCTGACAGCTATTTCCACCTTCCATCCGGCGGAAAATGACCGATCAATCTTCTCTCACCCTACAGTCTCATGGTTCCTCAAAGGACTGGAATGTTTGTTTCCTCAAGTTAGACGCCCGACCCCTACCTGGGATCTAAACCTGGTGCTAGCCAAGCTTATGGGTGCTCCTTTCGAGCCACTGGTTACCTGCTCGCTGCTGTACCTTTCCTGGAAGACAGCCTTCCTCGTCGCTATTGCTTTGGCGAGACGAGTATCTGAGCTTCGGGCTTTGACAGCGGACCCCCGTACACTGTATTCCATAAGGACAAGGGACAGCTGCGACCGCACCCTTCTTTCCTCCCTGTGGTGGTGCCTGCCTTTCATGTCAACCAAGACATTTTCCTCCCAGTCTTCTTCCTCAAGCCGCACTCATCATGTCGGGAACAACACCTACACACCCTGGATGTCCGCAGGGCTCTTGCCTTTTATATCGAGAGAACCAAACCCTTCCGAAGGTCACCTCAGCTCTTCGTAGCTGTCACGGACCGGATGAAAGGCGTACCAGTCTCTTCCCAACGGATTTCATCTTGGGTAACATCCTGCATTCGCACATGCTATGAATTGGCTCACATTCCTGTTAGCCACCTCACCGCCCACTCTGCTTGGGCGCAAGCTTCATCTGCTGCCTTCCTGGCCCACGTCCCCATCCAGGAAATATGTCGGGCAGCTACCTGGTCATCGATTCACACCTTTGCCGCACATTACGCATTGGTTCAGCAGTCCAGAGATGATGCAGCATTTGGCTTAGCAGTTTTGCATTCTGCAACATCTCGCTCCGACCCCACCACCTAGGTAAGGCTTGGGAATCACCTAATTGGAATCGATATGAGTAAGCACTCAAAGAACAAAAGATGGTTACTCACCTTTGTAACTGTTGTTCTTCGAGATGTGTTGCTCATATCCATTCCAAACCCGCCCTCCTTCCCCTCTGTCAGAGTAGCCGGCAAGAAGGAACTGAAGGGCCATTGGGTCGGCAGGGGTATATATCCAGTGCTATAGCGGCGCCCAGCCGACCCACCGAGTGTTGCTAGGGTAAAAATCTTCCGACGAGCGTGCACGCGGCACGCGCACACCTAATTGGGATGGATATGAGCAACACATCTCAAAGAACAACAGTTACAAAGATGAGTAACTGTCTTTTACTGGCACTCAAAACCTTAAATTAGAGTGAATAAATGAAGACTCGACACACCACTTCTGAAAAGTTGCCAACCCCTGCGCTAGTTCCTCCATTTTGTTGCCCAAACTTGTCATATTAGTGTTCCAACATATCAGTTGTTTCTGTCTGACCTCACTCTATTTCTGGATGTATTAGGTATAGTCCTTTTACATTTTTAAAAGCCTGAGTCATGTATTTCCACTGATTAAAGAACCATTGCATTGCTTACCTGAGATTTGAATGTTGTGCTCCTGTTTCTAATGGATTGTCCCTATGAACCTGTCATTATGTTCACTTTTTTGGTAGTTATCACCTTGGCTTTCTGGGTGAGTAAAATTCAGGCTTTGATAATAAGCCTTCCATGCACAATTTTTCAAAAAGACAGATTTATTCTCGGGCTGCCTCACATTTTTTTTTATCAGAAGTGGTTTCAGATGTTCATATAAATCGAAGTACACACTAAATGGTGGTGGGTTTTTTTTTCTAAATCTCATGGATTGCCTTCAGACTCTGAACTCCACACACTAGATCTTCTTAGGGTTGTGTCTTTTCAAAGATCATTCAGACCCTTTGGCTTTTGCTAATAAATCAAAGGATAAGCTGTTTCCTTTCAGAGACTCTCTAAATGGGTTACAGACTGCGTTAAGATTTTCTGCTCATTAAACTACTACTTCCTTCTCAAGTTAGGGCACAGTCTTTACTGGAACTCAGTCAACATTTGTAGCTTGCTTTAGGAGAGTCCCTGTTTCTGAGATTTAGAGTTCAGTTCATATGTTTACCAGTCACTACTCCATTGTGGCAACTTCTAGAACAGACACCCAGTTTGGAAGAGCTGACCTACAGTCATAATTAAGGTTAGATGATGTCATGGGTATTTTTAGTAAAAGCCATGGACAGGTAGCGGCCAGCCACTACCTATCTGTGACTTTTACTAAAAATACCTGGGTAGTGAGGGGGAAGTGGACTAACAGTCTGAGCCCTGCTGCCAGGGGCTGACCACTGGGGGCTGACAGCTTCTCCAGCCCTGCCGCTGCAGTGGGCAGCAGTCACGGAGGTCTGTTAAAGTCATGGAATCCATGACCTCAGTAACAAAATCATATCCTTAGCCATAATTTAGATGGGAATCCTATCACCTATCTCCTTGGAAAGGACTTCTAGTAACTTGCCTACAAAGGGATTTGTGGACAAAGTGCAGACACTTACCTTAAGTAACTGAAATTCTTCAAGATGCTTTTGTCCACACAGATCCCCAAACCCATGTTCCTTCCCTGCTGTTAAGGAGTTTCTGGATTTCTGTATTAGTAAAGAAACTGAGTAGTGGTTGTGGCTGTTCTGCCCTTTGTACCGTCATTGGAGGGAGTATTAGAATACACACAATGCATGTGCAATCTCAGTCGACATTCCTTGCTAAAAGGTTCTTGACTTATGTGGGTAGGCTGTGCACACTGACAGTGGGATGCATGTGGAAGAAAGAATCTCTGAGAACACCACTATTATTAAAATACCTTTAAATTGGCACTAATTCTTCTCTCCACTCAGTATGCCCAACATTGACATGCCATGGAATTCATTGTTGTCAGTAGTGGGTGACAACTTGTTGTGATAATGACACTGTTGTCAGTAGTGAATGACAGCTGAGCTGACTGTACTTGTTTGCATATGAGAGAGGGATTGAGAAGGAGTGCATATATAATGGAGCTCCTCATGTTTGTGCAAATATCTGCAGTCTCCATTGTTTTTCTTGGTGTGTGTTTCTCAAAATAATAATTTGGTGTTTCATTTATCTTCCAGTGCCACAAATTGCAGAGAAGCTCGCAGCATATTTTCTGCTGCAGCAAATAGAATATTACAGATAGTTAGATATTTCCCTCCATCTGCGTGGTATTATGTGGAATCTTTTGTGAGTGTGAAAATTAGGCCTCTTAATTACAGGTTTTATAACAAGTACAATCTAAATGACTTTTTTTCCATTTGCAGGTTTATTTTGATTATATGCGAAGCTGGATCCAAATGCTACAGCAGTTACCTCAAGCATCTCATAGTTTAAAAAATCTTTTAGAGGAAGAATGGAATTTCACCAAAGAAATAACTCCTTATATACGAGGAGGTGAAGCTCAGTCTGGAAAACTGTTCTGGTAGGCCGACTTAAATCACTCTTCTTGTCCTGTCAATTTATTCCAGACATTTAGACCAGTTAGAGTCGCACTGTATAATTCTAATGTCCTGATCTCTCAAAGTAATTTCTGTTATGCTTCAGACTAATGTCACACGCACAATTTTCTCTGTGTGTTATCAGTTCCAAGATTTATTTTAATTGCAGAATCAGGATCTAAAAATAAAAGAATACATACCTTCTATAAATAGGACTTTAGAAGCTATTTTATTGAATGTCTCAGTGGATTCCAGTTCATGCAGTTTTAAGTGGCCATCTTATTTTTAATTAAATTTATCCAAGTAGTGTTAGCATCATCTAATATATTCTAGGATCCTGGAAGTTAGATAGATAAGACATGGAACTTATATGACCCTTGAAATTGACCTCCTGTAGAGGGCTTTCAGATTTCAAACTTGCATCCGCTGAACTCACTATAAAAGAAATGTGAATACACTTTATATACCTTTTTATTATTATACAAAATTAAGTTTCAATTTCTGACCATTTTTAAAATATCAAAAATGCCAAACAGTACTGCTGCCCCTTTTTGATCTGAGTGGGCAGTCAAAGTTCAGTGCCCTGGGGATATTCCAGTTAGGATCAAAAATTGATGATGTAGTTGGGTATTTTTTTATTCAGTCTTGTTTATGTACAAGGAATGTACAAAGAGCTGTTTTTCCTAAGGCAGAAGGAATGAAAACCAGGGGACAGCTGCTTTGCTTACAGCCGTAGCATCTTTCAACATATACCCCTGATCCTGAATCTTCCTTTAGGCTTCTCCCAGGGTTACACTGCTTACAGACAGTTGCTTGGCTTTTTTGCTGCCTCTGAGATCTCGTCTGCATCTAAAATGTAGCTGTATTGTCGAGGCTGTGAAAAATGTGACACCCTGGGCGATATAGTTAGGCGTAGACACAACTAGGTGGAGAGAAGAATTCGTCCATCTTCCTAGCTACTGCCTCTCAAGAGAGTGGATTTACTGCATTGACAGAAAAAAATCCTCCATTGGTATAGTAAGTGTCTACACTGTAGCACTTGTAGTGTAGACATACCCTGAGTCTCTGTTTCTGGTGTCCTCCCCCCCACAGACTTTTTTCCAACCTATAGACACCCACCCACGTGGTCAGAACATTACTCAGTAGAACCCTCTGTACACAAGATGCTAGTTTCTGGGTAGAATCCGTTATGCCTTCTTTTAGAGGTGGCTCCTTAACCATTCCTTAACAGCAGTTTTAAATGATGTGCACCCTTTACAGAGAGCAAATGCTGATAACGTATATGACTTTCAGTGGACGTGTTAACACCTCTAAGGGTACAGGACAAGTAGGTCAGAAATCATCTCAACAAACAACAAATTTAAGCAACTACAACTAAAAGTGCAGAATATTTGCTCAGTTTAATAGGAAATACCTGTTTCCTGAGTTTTCTCCAATTAAAGTAGCTGTTCTCATTGTCCACATCCCATGTAAGTGGTTACTGGGGAAAGTTTCAGACCTGCTAAAACTCCAGAAAAGTACCACAGTTATGTAGTTTCCATTCAACTTGAATGAATGAGTCAGAGTAAACTCATGGTGCCTAATTCTTTCAGGATGTGACTGCTGCCATATTTACAAAATTTCTGGTTCTTTTACTACTACAACATCACATAGCCCAGAGGCATGAGTTCTGTGAGGAGCCCCTCAGTCTTGAATCTGGGCTCCTGCTTCTGCTTGCCACGTTGTTGTGGGTAACTGCTCCATAAATGATTGCTAGGCTTTTGATGCCTGGTATAACCTCTCCCTCAAGCAACCATTGTTCAACTCTAGTCTTCTGCAATGTCAAAGAGAGACAAACTTATGCTGAAAACTTTGTATGTGTCTGGTGGCAGGGCACAACAGGTACTCATGTTGCAGCAATAACTGAACCAGGGGCGGCCCCTTCTGTGGCAAGCCTATTTGGCCCTGCTTGCCGTACTGGGCTTTCACCCTTTCTTGAAAGGAAGGGGCGACCCCACAAGTTGCTGAGACGGGGCAGCATGGCTCTTTTATGTGGGATGCAATACGGAGGAAATAAAAGGAGTGTTAGTGCATAAATGAAAGTGATGTTTATCCCCATTTTCTTTTTGTTTCAGTGATATTGCAGGAATGCTGCTGAAATCAACAGGAAAATTTCTAGACTCTGGTCTGCAAGACAGCTGTGATGAATTTTGGGCCAGTGCTGATGACAGTACTGCATCAGATGAAATCAGGTATTCTAGCCTTCAATATCTGATCTCTCTTATTCTGATGCTCCTTTAGTCCTGTCAAGGACAAGCTGCAGTGTTTAAACTTTTTGAAGCACATGAAAAAAAACTACCTAAATCATCTCTGGGATTTTCAGTCTATAGTTAGTAATTCATCTTTGTTTTGTGTATGTGAAAGCTAATAACCTTGGTTCTAGCTAAGGGCATGAGAAACATTTTATATAATGTTCTCTCAGTGTTATTTTTATATTCCTGTGACATATGTGTCCGAGTGATGTAAATTCATTTCAGTTTGGTGCTTGTGCACATTTATCTTGTATTTTTTCAGTCTCTTCTTACTATTGTGTATTTAAAATGTAGTAACTTCATTCTAATCAACATTACAGGAGGTCTGTTATAGAGACTAGTCGGGCACTGAAAGAGCTCTTTCATGAAGCTAGAGAGAGGGCCTCCAAAGCTCTTGGCTTTGCTAAGATGCTGAGGAAGGTAAAGTTACAATGGTGTTTGATCTAACTTACTAATGTTCATTTTTATTTCTCTGCTTAAAAAACTTCAATTCAGTAAAGAGTTTCTTTTTATAACTATCATTAGGACCTTGAAATAGCAGCAGAATTCACATTGTCGGCCCCCGTGCGAGAGTTCCTGAATGTCCTGAAAACAAAACAGTATGTGAAGGTAAAATCCATTTAATGACATGACACTTGTATGGTTAATACTAAACAAGGTATCCAAAACAAAGCTGTATGTGACTTAAGTGCATCTATTTCTTGCTGAATTTATAGTATCAACTTAGAATTGAGCTGTGGCAATAGAGTTAATTTCTTCTATTTTGAAAGTGCAGCTTTTCTAAAACCACCAGCATTTGTGATAGCTGCAACAACTTTCAAATAATATACAAGATTGGGCCAAATCTCCGGTCTGTATTCCTGGTATATCTTGTACTTAGAGGAGGAATCCTGTAGTGGCAAGGGTGCTAGCCTAGGTCTTGGGAGACCTGGGTTCACTTGGCTGCTCCGACACAGGTTTCCTGTGTGACACTGGGCAAATTACTTAGTCTCTCTGTGTCTCAGTTTCCCACCTGTAAAATGTGATTAATAGCACTTCTTCTTCAAATGATTGCTCATGTGTATTCCACAGTAGGTGTGCGTGCTCACCACTTGCACTGGTGCCGGAAGTTTTTCCCTTAGCAGTACCTGTACTAGGGGAGCGCCGCTGCATCCCCTAGAGTGGCGCCTCTATATTGCGCTATAAGGGGAGCTGCACACTCCCCCCACCCTCAGTTCCTTCTTGCTGCCAGTGAAGGTAGTCAGAACTTTGTGCTCCAGCTCCGCTGCAGCCTTTCTACACGACCTTAGTGGTATCATTCCTGGAATTGTTATTTCAGTTATTAGAGTGGGCTCAGGGCATGCCCCGTGTCCCAGTCTTCAAGTCGTGCGACTCCTGTCGCCATTCTATGCCTAGGAGTGATCGGCTGCTTGGGTGAGACTCACATCAGCGAACGTTGTAAGATCCGCAGGTCATTCAAGCTGTGGACCAAGAAGGAGAGACACGTTTGACTCCGTGCTCTCCTCATGGAATTGGCGTTGGCCCCAACTCAGGCACGCCAGGCGGACTTGGCACCTACCACCGCATCGTCGGTGCGTAGCGAGGCCCCCTCTACCAGTCGGCACTGTTCACCCTCCAAGAAACAGGGTAAGGACCCTACTTTGCAGTGGTGCTGAGACAAGGAAAGAGGGGAGGCTGGTCCCATGTCGGACAGTCCACGGTTCCCCCCAGGCTCAAGGCCTCCGACTCGTGTTGAGCGGAGCAGCCTGGCACCATCCACCCGCACATCTCCGCTGGTACGGATGCTATTGACGCCGGATGTGATGCAGGCTGCGAAAGACATGATGAGTCTGCCGATTCCAGGCACACAGTCGGTGACGGCTCCGTGGTCTTGGGGCAAGCCCCCATTGGGTTCCCATCAGACCTCTCCTGCGGGTCGCAGTTTCCACTCCGAGGGCCGCTTCCCGCATCGTTTGGCGCTCAACGACAGATCATCCGGCAGCTCACGCCCTCCCTCGACGCTGACCAGGCCATCCTGGTCACCACCTGCATGGGAGTCTCAGGGACCCTCTACACCGCCTGCCAGCGAGCACAGGCATCGAGAGAGGCTCTGGGAACGTTTCCCTTTGCAGCGCGACTACTACGGCCGTTCTTGACGGGGTAGACATCGTCGTTCTCGTTCCAGTTCCTGCTCAACTAGACGTCGTGCTCAGGATTCCCCTCACGATGACTCTGCACCGGGACACCGGAGCTCCCGCGGCACTCATGGGTACCGAAGTAGCACTTCAGGCGGGTACCGGTCCTCAAGGTCCAGGTCCCGAGGGAGGCGACATTTCAGGCACCGTTGCTCACCGTTCTCGTGAAACTGTGCGTTCGACAGTGGCCTCGGCACCCAGCTGCCCATCTCCATCATGCGTGGCCCAGCCAGGGCAACTACAACCATCAGGCCTTCAGCCGGGTCAGTGGCAAGGGGCCCGGTGGTAGGGACAGTGGTGCCAGTTGGCACCCTAGCCGCTAATGGCCGCCCAGACGGGGGCCCACTCGGTCGCCGGAGCATCTCAAGCCCCATCAGCCTTATCCGGCCATCTAAGAGACAGATCAGCGGGCCACGAGTTGGTGGACTCGCGCCCAGATTCTGATCTGGGGCTCGACCCACTGGTACCAGCCAAGGCCCACGACTCCATGCTGACCCTTTCCCCGGCACTGGACAACACCATAACAGCGTCCCTGCCATCAATCCCTCAGGAGGACTTTAAGGCGCACCAAGACCTGCTAAAGCGGGTGGCATCCAGCCTCCAGCTGCAGGCCGAGGAAATGGAGGGCCCTTCCAATTCCCTCTTTAATGTGTTGTCCCCCTCGGCACCGGGCCATGTGACTCTGCCCCTGCACCAGGGTGTAGCCAACATTTCCAACACTCTGTGGCAAACTCCCATCTCCTTGGCCCTAATCTCCAAGAAGGCTGAAAGGAAGTACTTTGTGCCAGCCAAAGACCATGAGTACCTCTACCTCTATTCCCACGTAACTCACTTGTGGTAGAGTCGGTAAACCAGAGAGGGCGACCAGGCCAGCCCGTGCCTACCCCCAAAAATAAGGATGTCAGACGACTGGACTCCTTTGGTAGAAAAATTTATTCCTCAGCAAGTTTCCAACTCAGGGTAGGCAACCACCAGGCACTGCTGAGCAGATATAACTTTAACTTGTGGGAGTCTCTGCCTAAGTTTGAGCCTCTCCTCCCAGACTGGGACAGGAAGGACTTTTAAGGCCCTGGTGGAAGATGGGGCAGCAGCAGCGAAAGCGGCCCTGCAAGCGGCGTCGGACGCAGCCAACGCTGCAGCACACTCGATGGCTTCAGCGATTTCCATGTGCAGGCATTGTGGCTCCTTCTGTCTGGACTGTCAACGGAGGCCCAATCCCCTTATGCAAGACCTCCCGTTTGATGAGAAAGTGCTCTTCGTTGTCCAGAAGGATGTCAGGCTGCATGGGATGAAGGATTCCCATACCACCCTGCAAACCTTGGGCCTCTGTCACTCCAGCTAAGGATAAGGTCAAACTGCAAACATCAGCTCAATCTGCGAGGAGCAGATATGAGCCCCTGTATAAGAGACCGAGAGACCAAAAACGCTGGTTTCAGTGACAGTCCCGCTCCGCCTCGCAGCCTGGGCCCTCTAAGAGCAAGAGGCAGGGAAAGAGCCAGTTTTTGACTATTTGCAGAGGGGCACCGGACCAGTTGCCAGGGAGACCCCCCGATTAATAAAGTTTGTGTTCTGCAACCGTTTGTCTGCCTTCCACATGGTGTGGTCCCGTATAACATCGGACCTCAGCACCATTTCCAAGGGCTACATGTTGCAGTTCACCTCACCCCCTCCAAACCGCCCGCCTTCCCCTGGAGACCCGGAGCATGTCCACCTCCTGGGGCAGGAGGTGGACTGTTTACTGCACCTGGGGGCAGTGGAAAGAGTACCAGTAGAATTCCAGGGCAAGGGGTTCTAATCCCGGTACTTCCTGATCCCGAAGGCCAAAGGGGGCCTCAGGCCCATCCTGGACCTCCAGGGCCTAAACAGTTTCCTGGCCTGCTCCAAGTTCCGCATGGTGTCCCTGGCCTCTATTATCCCCTCCCTGGACCCGGGGGACTGGTATGCGTCCCTGGACCTCCAGGACGCATACGTCCACATCCATATTTTCGAGGGGCGCAGGCACTTCCTCCACTTCCTAGTGAGGCTAGACCACTACCAGTTTGCAGTCCTTCTGTTTGGCCTATCCACGGCACCAAGGGTTTTCACGAAGTGTATTGCTGTGGTAGTGGTCTACCTCAGGCGGGAAGGGGTGCAGATCTTCCCATACCTGGACAGTTGGCTACTCAAGGGCGACTCGCATTCCAAGATGCAGACCCATGTGGAGCTTCTTCTCTCGACATGCGCCAGTCTCGACCTAGTGATGAACAAGACCAAATCAGCCTTAGTTCCAGTTCAGTGCATAGAGTTCATTGGGGCGCTGCTGGACTCTTCGAGGGCCACAGCCTCTCTCCCCCTAGGCAGGTTCGAGGCCCTGAGAGATCTCATTGCCTTGGACACGGCTTTCCTGGTAACAACGGTGGGAGCATACCTTCGAATTCTGGGCCACATGGTGGCATGTACGTACATAGTCTGCCATGTCAGACTCTGAATGAGGCCCCTCCAACTCTGGCTTTCCTCCCAATTCTCTCAGGTCTGGGACGGGCTGGACAAGGTTCTCACGGTTCCGTCCCCGATACTGGCTTCCCTTCAGTGGTGGTCTTGCCTGAGCAATATGCTGCAAACGGTTCCCTTTCGGGATGCCAGCCCATCTGTAGACCTGGTGACTGACGTGTTGGACCTGGGTTGGGGAGCCCACACAGGAAACATGCAAACCCAAGGGACATGTTCGATCCTGGGACTTGTCCCTTCACATAAATGTCGAAGAGCTCAGGGCGGTACATAGTGTGCGTGGCCTTTCATACGCACCTTCGTGGCAGGCTGGTCAGGGTCCTCACGGACAACACTGCTGCCATTTACTACATCAACGGGCAAGGCGGGACTCACTCCCTAGCCCTCTGCCGGGAAGCCTTGAGCCTATGGGAGTTCTGTATAGCCAACGATATCTCTCTGAGGGCTGCACACCTCCCGGGTGTCTGCTGTACGCAAGCAGATTTGCCTCAGCAAAGTCTTCTCCCCCCAGTACGAGTGGTCACTTCACTCGGAGGTCGCTCACCGGCTCTTCTGAGAGTGGGGAGTTCCCCAGGTCGACCTCTTTGCATCCGGCCAGAACCAGTGTTGCCCCCGGTTCTGCTCCAGGGAGGGTATGGGGAGGGGCGCAATCTCCAATGCGTTCCTCCTTCGGTAGTCGGGTCGGCTCTTTTATGCTTTCCCACCATTCCCCCTCATCGACAAAGTCCTGCAAAAGGTAAAAGCAGACAAGGCGAGAGTCATCCTCATAACCCCGGAATGGGCCCACCAACACTGGTACGGGACCTTCCTTCGCCTCTTGGCCCCCCCGAGCTGCTGCCACTTCGCCCAGACCTCCTCTCCCAGAGTGGGGGCTGCCTCCTCCATGCCAATCTAGCCGTGCTCCACCTTACAGCGTGGTTGCTCCTCGGCTAGGCGAGGAGGAGGGCAGGTGTTCGGACCAGGTAAGGCAGGTCCTCCTGGAAAGCAGGAAGCCATCCATGTACCGTACATACAGGGCAAAGTGGTCCAGGTTCTCCAAGTGGGCAAGTGAGCAGGGAGTCTCTCCCTCCTCCGCACCTCTCCAGCTTATCCTGGACTACCTCTTGTCCCTTAGAACCCAAGGACTGGCACCCGCCTCGGTCAGGGTACACTGGGTGGCCACATCGGCCCTCCACCCGCTGGTGCAAGGGCACTTGGTCTTTTCCCACTCTGACCTCCTGCTTCCTGATGGGCCTTGACCGTTCGTTCCCATACGCTAGACCCCCCCCATGCCACAATGGGACCTGAACCTGGTTTTGTCACGACTCACCGGTCTTCCCTTTGAACCTCTGGCCATGTGTTCCTGGTCTCGCCTCTCATGGAAGGTGACCTTCCTTGTAGCAATAACGTCAGCCTGCCATGTCTCGGAACTCAGGGCCTTGACCTCAGAACCCCCCCCATATGGTCTTCCACAGGGATAAAGTCCAGCTTTGCCCACACCCGGCGTTCCTCCCGAAGGTGATCTCCGCCTTCCACATGGACCAGAGCATCTTTCTCCCTATGCTCTGTCCTAAGCCCCATTCCTCCAACAAACGCTGCTTCCACATGCTCGATGTACGTAGAGCGCTGGCATTTTACCTGGATCAGATCAAACCCTTCCGGAAATCCTTGCAGCATTTTGTTGCCTCGGCTGAGCGGGTGAAGGGGCAACCTATTTCCACCCAGCGTCTTTCCCGCTGGATTATCTCATGTATATGCATGTGCTATGACCTGGCAGGGTTCCCCCGCCACCAGTCGTTAGGGCACACTCAATGAGAGCTCAGACCTCATCAGCTGCCTTCGAAGCCCATGTCCCTATCCAAGACATTTGTAGAGTGGCCACTTGGGCGTTACGTGTTTGTCTCCCAGTCTAGGGATGATGCCGGGTTCGGCAGTACTCCATCCCAGTCTATCGTGAACTCCTCCCCACCTCCAACAGGGATAGCTTGGAATCACCTACTGTGGAATACACAGGAACAATCACTCGAAGAAGAAAGGGCAGTTACCTGTTCGGTAACTGGCGTTCTTCGAGATGTGTTGCTCAGGTATATTCCACATCCCACCCTCCTTCCCCTCTGTCGGAGTTGTCCGGCAAGAAGGAACTGAGATATGAGGGGAGTGCGCAGCTCCCCTTATAGCCCAGTATAGAGGTGCCACTCTAGGGGTCACAGTGGCGCTCCCTGAGTACAGGTACTCCTAAGGGAAAAACTTCTGGCACTGGTGCACGTGGCGTGCACGCACACCTACTGTGAAATACACCTGAGCAACACATCTCGAAGAAAAAAGTAACTGTCCTTTTCCTACCTCACAAAGGTTGCAAGGATAAATACGCTAAAGCTTGTGAGATACTCAGATACTTTGGTAATAGAGTTTCCTACTGTGTCCTTTTGTCTTTGGTGTGTAAAACTTATAATGTAAAATTTCTTCCTTGACAGTAGTCTGTTAACCTATTTGTGAACATAAGTCTAGTTAGTATTAATCAGAGTTGTACATACATTTTGAGGGGAGAATAAAATCGATAGTCTGAAATGTGTTTTTTATTGCATCTATTCTGTAATTAGATCTTTTAACCTTCTTTTTTCCAAAATGGATTTTGGGATTTATCATCTTGGCTTTCTAAAAATGCATTTGACTTTTAATGTTGGCAGCCTAGTCAGATCAGATGCTAATTAGTTTCACAAAATGTTTCTTTTTTATTTCTGAAGTATCAATAACAGCCTTGTAGTTTAAAGTTTTCTTCCATCCTCTAATCAAACTGGTTTAAATTGTAAAATTAAGAAAAGTAATTTTAAAAATGTTGAGTGCAGTATTTGAATTTAGCCTTATAGCAGAGGTCATATTTAGCCTAAGGAGTTGCGTTTAGGGGATTAAAAGTTCCTTAAATCACCTTTGCAGTGTCCCCTCCTCCCAACGGAGAGGCATTGACTTTTTGAGGGTTCCTACTGCACTGTTTTCCTCTATGCCAGGAAACTGGTATAAACATAGTTGTTTAAAATGATTTGCGTGAATTTAGATGTGGTGGAGGGTGTGGGCTTAGCTTTGAAAACTGAAAAACTAGTAGTTATCTAACCTTAGTAACCTTGAATTTTTTTAAATGTTTTGTTACATTCCAGCCAGTGCAGCTGTGTTTGTAAAAGCTGTTTATAGAAACTGTTTCCTTGCACAGGGAAACTAGTGTAGATGAGCCCTGACAGACTCTGAATAGAGTTTTGTGTTGTCTGCAGCTAGAAAAATGCTGACTGACATGTTAGGACTAGGGGGCAGGAGAAGGCCGTAAACAGGCAAAATTAAAGGAAGGATTTTCAGACCTCGGTCCCAAAACCTGCTGAAGGGATCATGATAAAGAGAGGGAAAAGAAAATGGACAAATTCTGGTCTTTGTGAAGAAAAAATGTGTAAATGGCTGAGTGATGTAATTTTAAAAATGGATTATGCGCGATAGCTCGTTTTCATTGCTTTCTGCCATTAAGCAGTTATTAAGATGTGTCCAGGAAGGGAGGCAGCAGTCTTATTTTTGGAATAGTATATTCAAAAATGTAGTTATTTGTGAAGATCTGTTTTACAATGAACAAGAGGAGTGAGAATTCAGTTTAATTGGGCGCTTGAATAGCATCATCTTTGGAGATTTTGCTCTTTCCTCTCTATAAATTGCCTTAATGTATGAGATCCATAATAAGTAACTTTTGACAACACTAATTCATAAGCTAGAGGGAGGGATAGCTCAGTGGTTTGAGTATTGGCCTGCTAAACCCAGGGTTGTGAGTTCAGTCCTTGAGGGGGCCATTTAGGGATTTGGGGCAAAAATCAGTACTTGATCCTGCTAGTGAAGGCAGGGAGCCGGACTCAGTGACCTTTCAAGGTCCATTCCAGTTCTAGGGGATAGGTATATCTCCTATTATTATTATTTATCATAAGTGTTGTGGCACCATTTTTTTAAAAAGAAATTTATTTAACATATGTAATATTCCTTAAATAACGCTTTACTTTACAATGGAAATTTGTCCTGGACTCTATCACAATAATACAAAACAAATTAACCTCTGTAAATTTGAGTGTCAGCAATAACTAAAAAGACAAGCCATTGTTTTGATCAGTCCTTTTATGCCGAGACAGTATGTGTTTCTGTCATGGGCTGTGAAGGAAAGTTATAAGAATAGTTCCAGAAATTGAGTGAACTTTTCCCCTGAATTTTTTTTAAATGTTCCATTGTTTAAGCAGAAGGGAACTGATTTTTAATGTCATGTCAGTGGTAACTTGTTTCTTTGTTCCTTATAATGATTTTAACATTGGGAAGGGATAGCTAACACTAAGGGGAGGGATAGCTCAGTGGCTTGAACGTTGGCCTGCTAAACCCAGGGTCATGAGTTCAGTGCTTGAGGGGGCCACTTAGGGATCTGGGGCAAAATCAGTACTTGGTCCTGCTAGTGAAGGCAGGAAGCTGGACTCAGTGGCCTTCCAAGGTCCCTTCCAGTTCTATGAGAGAGGTATATATACATACATCTTTTTCAATGATGCGTGTAAAATAATCATTTAAAGATGTGTGTGGGAGCAACTCTGTATTCTGAGTTGCTGTGGCATTACCATACTTACAGTGTGTTACTTGATTTTTAGCATGTCATCAGCACAGGTGGTGTGATGTGATTAAAAGTGGGTATATTGCTAGAATGGCTGCACTCCTAGAGATATTGCCAGTTTAGTAATATTTTCTATACTTAAAATGGGGAATATATCTAGAGCTGAAATGACCATTTTAAGCGGACTCTGCTGCATGTACAACATCCTGAGAAGCTGAGTGGTGGCCTGCAGTTTTGCTTACCAAATGCCATTTTATTCTTTCTGCAGGTACAAATCCCTGGACTTGAAAACTTACATGTGTTTGTCCCAGATAACCTTGCAGGGGAGAAATCTGTGATTTTACAGCTGATGAATGCAGCTGCAGGAAAGGATTGTTCTAAAGATTCAGAGGAGGTTGCATATGAGGCCTACTTACTGATGACCAAGCACAGTGATAAAGACCATGAATTAGGTGACAGCTGGAGCACATGGGAAGGACAGCCAGTCAAAATAGTGCCTCAGGTGGAAACTGTTGATACCTTAGGTAGTATGCAGGTATGTGTTTTCCATTTTATGTCTACTTTTACTTGGAGGTGAAGTGCTTCCAGAATAATGACCATAGATGTTAAATGAGACATTTTTCCTTCTGTGACTAAGATGTATTGGAGATATAATAGTAACCAAGGACAGTAAACTAAGTATGTTCTTGCTTTGATATTTTATCTCTAAATATATGTTATTGCAGGAATTGAATCTGAGACTATTTTTGAAAGTAACATTTTTATTTCCAAAAAAAAAAAAAATTCTTCCTTATTAAATCAAGAGAATTAATAACTTATTCACAATAGAGCTGCTCAGTATCAGATGTATAGTTAGACTGATAGTGTTTTGTTTTAGCAAAAAGACATCATATCTTGTGAACTGATAGGCCATTGGTGTTTGCTTTGGGTGCATTAAGTCATGAGGCCAATTGCTTCAGATGCTGGGCAAATCACTTATTCCCAAATATTAATAAAAAAATGAGTGCCTCAAAATAGACTTCAGTTGGTGCTACTGGATGCTCAGCATTTTTGAAATTCAGGCCACTTATTTAGGTTGTAACTTTAGGCTCCTGTTTTTGAAAATCTTGGCTTTAATCTCTGTGTCTCAGTTCCCCATGTGTAGAAACTGAACGAATAGTTCACTATCTCACTGGATTGATGTGCAGTGGAATTCATTCATGTTTGTGAGGTGCACAGATACTAAAGTGATAGGAAACTTGTGAGTACCTAAATATAGGAATTCTTAAGCTCTGCAGGAAGAAATCTTCCCATTCATACTCTGAGCCAGCCGGGGTCCCTTCCACCATTTCCTCTGCTCCACTATATGCAACCAGGACTCGCCTCCCCTGCTGCCCACGACCCCTACCACCAGAGCCAAATAAGATTTTTTCCTTCTAGTGTTCTCTACACTTCCTCACATCCCTAGCCTGATTCAGCTCCCTTATGCCCTGACTCTTTTTTACCTCCTAAATCAACTTTGGTTTGCCTTCAGACTTCTTGGGTTGACCCACTAGTTAAGTGTTAGAATTCCTATTCCATGTATACCGCTATTTGTAATGTATAGACATTGCTTCTTGTTTGTTAATACTACAGACTGCTGAGTGATAAGTATACGCTAATGATAGCTAATCTAGTCTCCAATGACGTCCTTGTTAATATTTTTTTTACAGATATTCTAAAACATCAGGCTTTTTTAAAGTTGTGATTTTCTTGAAGAAATAAATAATAAGACACAGAATTTCATTTGGAAATTATATCTACCATCTAATATATATGTAAAAATCATTGATTTTTTTTTGGAAGGCTATGTTTAAAAAGTAAGGAGGTGAAAAATTAAAGTAATATATGAAGACCTACTAAATATTCCACACTTTCTATAGTCTAAACTGCAGGGAAATGTTTAAAAATTGTATATTTTCATTGAAAATTAAAACACTATTTCTGAAAACATTTCTGTTTAAATCTTAAACTTTGTAAAAATTCTTTTTAATGTAAAAAGTTGAATCCTAAAAATAATTGGCAGTTTCCAATTGGATCAAGGGATAGCTCAGTGGTTTGAGCATTGGCCTGCCAAACCTAGGGTTGTGAGTTTAATCCTTGAGGGGGTCATTTAGGGATCTGGGGCAAAAATCAGTACTTGGTCCTTCTAGTGAAGGCAGGGGACTGGACTCAATGACCTTTAAAGTTCCCTTCTAGTTCTAGGAGATAGATATATCTCCTATTATTATTATTTAATTAGAATCTAACATTGTATTTGTTTTATACTAAAGTAGCTTATGAATGACAGTCATGATTCTGGAGTAGTAACTATGTAGATGAATTTGGACTTGATCTGCTGTAATTAATACGTTATTACAACTGAGTTCTTTAAGTTTGTCATTAACAGCTCACAATGTGAATTGTGACCTTGTCTTTGCTCTGGGGCCATCTGTTATCTTATATATCTTTGCAGGTTTTACTGAAACACTGAATGTTAGTTCCTAAAGGATATATGCATATTTTAGGAATTCACAAGTATAACATAGTTCTTCGAGTGCTTGCTCACGTCCATTGCATTGTAGGTGTGTGAGTTAACCACGTGCACCTGTGCTGGAAGTTTTTACCTCAGTGGTATCTGTAGGGGACCAGCTCTGGAGCCCTCTGCAGCGGCGCGCGTATGCACTGGTGTAAGGGGCACCACTGGCTTCTCTCAACCTCAGTTCCTTCTGACCGCCAGTGATGATGCCGAGACATCTTCTTGCCCCGGCAAGCTTATTCCTCTCAGCTGTGCCTAGTTGTGAAGTTTCTGTATATAGTTGTTAGAAATTTGTTAGTTTTATAGTTCCCTTAGTGTACACCTAGTATTAGTTTGTTAGTCCTGAATAGGACTTAGCCTAGAGACGGGACATGCCCTGGTCCCTGGGCTTCAAACCTCGTGACTGTTGCAAGAAACCCATGCCAGTCAGTGATCCCCATCGAAGTTGTTTGAAGTGCTTAGGGGAAACCCACATTAGTGACAAGAGCTTCAGAGCGCGGTCCAAAAAGCAGTGGAACATTAGTTTTTAAGCGCTTCTTGTGGAGTTGGCCCTTACATTGGCCTCAGAGCCAACCAAATCGGAGTATGCTCCTAGCACTGCAGCCTCAGTGCGGAGTGCACTGCTGGCACCGGCCTCAGATTGGCGCCGATCCCCATTCCCAGTACTAGCGAAAAACCAAAGAAAGGTCAGGAGAGGACATTCTGTTGTATCCCATAAAGAGAAGGAGAGGGCTGGAGGAGAGGCTGCTCTTCCCCTCCAGATGGAGATCAGGCTCCGACTCCTGCCAGGAGCAACCAAGCTACTCACCCAGCCCGCTGCACCGCTCCGGGGGGTCAAGACGCCAGAGCCTGATCACTGTACCACTAGTATGGTTCACCGTGAGCACGCTGATGGTCTCCAACACATCAGTTTTTACTCACTCACGTTCCTGATCTACGGAGCAGCACCGCTCACTAAGGTAGGGTGTCAATAACCGGGGTACTGTCGCCGATCCGCTGAATGCCACTGCCGGTCACCGGGATTGCGGCACCCAGAGTCATCACCCTCATACAGAACCTCAGTGGAGGTCTGGGATCAGAGCTGACAGGATCGGGGTAGACAGGCAGCCTCAGCACCATCCTGGTCCCTCAGGCATGTATCCCCCTCCTTGTGCTCGGACAGCAAGGAGGAAATCCTGCCCATGGGCTAGGGCCACCCATCGAGGGCACTGGCATTCCTTGCTGGGCCACCAGTGGCAACATGGCCCCGGGGCCAGTGGCCTGCCCCCTGGCAATTTTGCAACCCCTGGAAATTTCCTCAACAATCATGGGGGTATAAGTCAGCCTCGGGGGCATCCGACAAATGGTCGGCAACAGTCTCCTGCCCGCCCTTTGGCTGGGATGTAGAGTCATAGCAGGCTCCACAGCTTCAGCCAGCCTCCACTGAGGCTCCCATGGCAGAAATGGCGCAGTTGGTAGGACTGCCTGTATCTGCCTCCTTATCTTCTTTGCCTGATGAAGGATAGTGGGGCCCTCTCACCCGATTCCCCAGGATGATTCCAAGGCTCACTAGGAGCTCCTGAAGAGGGTTGCTTCAAACCTGTGGCTGGAAGCCAAGGAGCTAGCAGACCCCTTGGATTTCCTGATTGATGTACTGAGAGTGGCAGCCCCTGCCAGGGTGGCATTGCCAGTGCACGAGGGAGTGGTGAAAATCACTAAGGACCTGTGGCAGACACCTTCCTCACTGTCCCCCATCTCCAAACGGGCAGAGCGAAAATACTATGTCCCCACTAAGGGGTATGAGTATCTTTATGATGTCACCACCCTGCCCCAAGCTTACTGGTTGTGTCGGCAGCCAAGGAGCGCAGCAGAGAGGGCCAACCGAGATCGATGCCTAAGAACTAGGAGGCAAAATTTATTCTACATCCAGCCTCCAGCTGAGAGTGGCTAACCATCAGGCCTTGCTTGGCCACTATGATTTTAACATCTGGCAGTCCATGGCCAAATTCTGATTAGCTGCCAGAGGAACCTAGAAAGGAATTCCTGGCTATCCTCAGTAAGGGCAGGCGGTGGCCAGGGCAGCCCTCCAAGCAGCCTCAGATGCACGGACTCTCATAGACTCATAGACTTTAGGGTCAGAAGGGACCAATATGATCATCTAGTCTGACCTCCTGCACAAAGCAGGCCACAGAATCTTACCGATCCACTTCCATAACAAACTCCTAACCTATGTCTGAGTTACTGAAGTCTTCAAATTGTGGTTTGAAGACCTCAAGCTGCAGAGAATCCACTAGCAAGTGACCCATGTCCCACGCTGCAGAGGAAGGCAAAAAACCTCCAGGGCTTCTGCCAATCTGCCCCAGAAGAAAATTCCTTCCTGACCCCAAATATGGCGATCAGCTAAACCCTGAGCATGTGGGCAAGACTCACCAGCCAGCACTCAGGAAAGAATTCTCTGCAGTAACCCAGATCCCATCCCATCTAACATCCCATCACAGACCACTGGGCATACTTACCTGCAGATAATCAAAGATCAATTGCCAAAATTAAGGTATCTCATCATACCATCCCTTCCATAAACTTATCAAGCTTAGTCTTAAAGCCAGATATGTCTTTTTCACCCACTACTCCCTTTGGAAGGGTGTTCCAGAACTTCACTCCTCTAATGGTTAGAAACCTTCATCTAATTTCAAGTCTAAACTTCCTAGTGTCCAGTTTATACCCATTTGTTCTTGTGTCTACATTGGTACTAAGCTTAGATAATTCCTCTCTCTCCCTAATATTAATCCCTCTGATGTATTTATAAAGAGCAAGCATATCCCCCCTCAGCCTTCTTTTGGTTAAGCTAAACAAGCCAAGCTCTTTGAGTCTCTTTTCATAAGACAGGTTTTCCATTCCTTGGATCATCCTAGTAGCCCGTCTCTGAACCTGTTCCAGTTTGAATTCATCCTTCTTAAACATGGGAGACCAGAACTGCACACAGTATTCCAGATGAGGTCTCACCAGTGCCTTATATAACGGTACTAACACCTCCTTATCTTTGCTGGAAATACCTCGCCTGATGCATCCTAAAACTGCATTAGCTTTTTTAATGGCCATATCACATTGGTGGCTCATAGTCATCCTGTGATCAACCAATACTCCAAGGTCCTTCTCCTCTTCTGTTGCTTCCAACTGATGTGTCCCCACTTTATAACTAAAATTCTTATTATTAATCCCTAAATGCATGACCTTGCACTTTTCACTATTAAATTTCATCCTATTACTATTACTCCAGTTTACAAGGTCATCCAGATCTTCCTGTATGATATCCCGGTCCTTCTCTGTGTTAGCAATACCTCCCAGCTTTGTGTCATCCGGAAACTTTATTAGCACATTCCCACTTTTTGTGCCAAAGTCAGTAATAAAAAGCTTAAATAAGATTGGTCCCAAAACTGATCCTTGAGGAACTCCACTAGTAACCTCCTTCCAGCCTGACAGTTCACCCTTCAGGACGATTTGTTGTAGTCTCCCCTTTAACCAGTTCCTTATCCACCTTTCAATTTTCATATTCATCCCCATCCTTTCCAGTTTAACTAATAATTCCCCATGTGGATCCGTGTCAGATGCCTTACTGAAATCAAGATAAATTAGATCTACTGCATTTCCTTTGTCTAAATAATCTGTCACCTTCTCAAAGAAGGAGATCAGGTTGGTTTGGCACGATCTACCTTTCGTAAAACCATGTTGTAATTTGTCCCAATTACCATTAATCTCAATGTCCTTAACTACTTTCTCCTTCAAAATTTTTTCCAAGACCTTACATGCTACAGATGTCAAACTAACAGGCCTATAGTTATTTGCATCACTTTTTTTCCCTTTCTTAAAGATAAGAACTATGTTAGCAATTCTCCAGTTGTACGGTACAACCCCTGAGTTTGCCGATTCATTAAAAATTCTTGCTAATGGGCTTGCAATTTCATGTGCCAGTTCCTTTAATATTCTTGGATGAAGATTATCTGGGTCCTCCGATTTTGTCCCATTAAGCTGTTCAAGTTTGGCTTCTACCTCAGATGAGGTAATATCTACCTCCATATCCTCATTCCCATTTGTCATCCTTCCATTATCCCTAAGCTCCTCATTAGCCTTATTAAAAACTGAGACAAAGTATTTATTTAGATATTGGACCATGCCTAGGTTATCCTTAACCTCCATTCCATCCTCAGTGTTTAGCGGTCCCACTTCTTCTTTCTTTTCTTCTTCTTTATATGGCTGTAGAACCTTTTACTATCGGTTTTAATTCCTTTTGCAAGGTCCAAGTCTACATGGCTTTTAGACTTTCTCACTTTATCCCTACATGTTCTGACCTCACTAAGGTAGCTTTCCTTGCTAATCCCACCCATCTTCCACTCCTTGTAGGCTTTCTGCTTTTTCTTAATCACCCCTCTGAGATGCTAGCCTATCCAGCTTGGTCTACAACTCCTGCCTGTGGTTTTTCTCCCCTTTCTTGAGATGCAGGCTTCTGACCGTTTCTGCAGCTTCAACTTAAAGTAATTCCAGGCCTCCTCCACATTTAGATCCACAAGTTCTTCAGTCCAATCCACTTTCCTAACTAATTTCCTTAATTCTTAACGTTAGCTCTTTTGAAGTCAAAAACCCTAGTCCCAGATCTATTTTTGTTTATCCTTCCATCTAGTTTGAACTGAATTAGCTCATGATCACTCGAACCAAGGTTGTCCCCTACAACCATTTCTTCTATGAGGTCCTCACTACTAACCAAAACCAAATCTAAAATGGCATCCCCTCTTGTTGGTTCTTCAACTACTTGGTGAAGAAATCCATCAGCTATCACATCCAGAAAAATCTGAGCCCTATTATTCTTACTAGCACTTGTCCTCCATTCTATATCTGGGAAGTTAAAGTCTCCCATGATCACACAATTCCCATTAGTGTTTACTTAATTAAAAATGTTAAAGAGGTCTCTATCCATATCCAAATCAGATCCCAGTGGTCTGTAGCACACCCCAAGCAGTATCTCAAGGGAGGCTCTAAGTAGCTTTCTTTCCCAGTGTGATTTTTGCCCAGACAGACTCTGTCTTATCCATTCCATCACTTCTTACTTCTTTACAGTTAACCTCATCATTGATATACAATGCTACTCCACCACCTTTGCCTTTATTTCTGTCTTTCCTAAACAGCACATAGCCTTCAATACCTGTACTCCAGTCATGACTACTATTCCACCATGTTTCTGTTATCTCTATAACATCAGTAGCTCTAGTTCCTCCATTTTGTTCCCTAGGCTCTTCGCATTAGTATACAGACATCTTAATTTTTGCCGTTTGGCTTCACTGACATTCTTTACCCGCTTAGGCACAGACATTCTACCACCAGCATCACCTGTTAGACTGGTGTCTACACCACCCTTCCTCCTTATGTCAATTCTTCTGTCCATGGCTGTATCCCCTCTTACTTTGTTTTCTTCCCTCTCAAGGTTAAATTCCGGCATGGAGATCACCTGGACATCTCCCAACCATCTCCCCCAAATTCCTAGTTTAAAGCTCTCTTAATCAGTTGGGCAAGCCTCCATCCTAGAAGTCTTTTTCCCTCCTTACTCAGGTGAAGTCCATCCCGAGAGAACAGCCTTCTGTCCATAAATGCTTCCCAGTGGCCATACATCCCAAAGCCTTCCTTATAGCACCACTGCCTGAGCCATCTGTTGATCGCCATAATCTTGTCACACCTTCGTTGCCCTTCTCTAGGAACCAGCAGAATCCCACTGAAGATCACCTGAGCCTCAATTTCCTTAAGCGTCTTCCCCAGTCTGGCATAGTCTCCCTTGACACGTTCCAGCGAGAATCTAGCTGTATCATTCGTTCCCACATGAAGGACAATCAATGGATTCTTTCCTGCTCCCGTTAGGATCCTTTTCAGCCTCCAAACTATGGCATCAGCCATTTCAATGAGGCAGGTATCCTGTTTGCAGTCATTGAGCCTTTCAATGGAGGTTCAACAGTCTATCCAGGACCTCCCATTCGATGACCTGGCACTGTTTTCTGAGCAAACAGACAATAAATTGCACAGCCTATAAGACTTGAGGGCTACCTTGCAAACCCTGAGCCTGTACACGCTGGGGCTAGCAAGGAAGTAGTTTAAGCTGCAACAGACCCATAGGTTTGGGAGCCAGTCTTGGTCAGAACCTTTCTGTGAGAAGGGCATGGGCTATAAGTGCCAGCAAGGCCACCAGCCAGCATCCTCTGCTCACTCGAGCTCCACCCGTCACCCACTGGGTGGTAAGCAGGCATTTTGAGAGTGCACTCGAGTGTGACCTTCCAGCCTGTGTCCTGGATCCTGCTCCCCTGTTATTTTCCAACTACCTGTCTCCCCTTTCTCCCTGCCTGGGCCTCTGTAATATCAGACCAGTGGGTCCTCAGCTCAGTAGCAGGGGGATATACTCTCCAGTTTATTTCTATCCCCTCCTCAAGTCCCCTTCCTTCTCCCCCGGTCCCTCTTCAGGGATCCTTTTCAGAGACATCTGCTCGCTCAGGAGGTGCAAGGCTTTCTGTAGGTGGGAAGTCCTGATTGTATTTAAGGGGCAAAGGGTTTGATTTCCTCTGTTTTTTAATCCCAAAGTCTAAAGGGGGTCTGCAACCCATCCTCGACCTGTGGAATCTTAACAAGTATTTCAAGAAGTTGAATTTTTGCATGGTCTCCCTGGCCTCCATCATTGCTTCCCTGGATCTGGGAAACTGATACTCTGCCCTTGATTTGAAAGCCACTTCCTTTTACATATCGATATTCCATAGTCACAGACGGTTCCTATGCTTCATAGTTGGGACTAAATAAAATAAAATAATAATTGGAGATATACCTATCTCCTAGAACTGGAAGGGACCTTGAAAGGTGATTGAGTCCAGCCCTCTGCTTTCACTAGCAGGACCAATTTTTGCCCCAGATCCCTAGGTGGCTCCCTCAAGGAATGAACTCACAACCCTGGGTTTAGCAGGCCAATGCTCAAACCACTGAGCTATCTCTCCCCCCTACCCACTACCAATATGCAGTGCTTCCTTTTGGCCTAGCAACAGCACCAAAAGTGTTTACGAAATGTATGTTGTGGTTGCGGCCTACCTCAGGGTTCAGGGTATCCAGATTTACCTATGCCTTGACAACTGGCTCGTCAAGGGCTGCTTCAGGGTCCAGGTCCAATGCAGCGTCAATATGCTGCAAGCCACTTGTCGAACTCTGGGCCTGCTGATAAATGAACAAAAATCAAAGTTAATCCCAGTCCAACAGATCAAGTTTATCGAGTCGGTACTTGACTCTAGCCGAGCCAGAGCATTTCTATCAGAGGCCAGGTTCAGGACAATGTCACATCTAATTGCCTGCATACCCACACATCCGCTCACCAGAGCCCGGGTCTTTCTCAGACTATTGGGTCATGTGGCAGCATGCATGTATGTAGTCTGCCATTCGAGACTCGGGCTTCACCCTCTTCGAATGTGTCTAGCAGCAGTCTGCTCCCCAGCCAGGCATCACCTGGACAAAGTCATCATGGTCCCTCTGAAAGTAATTACCTCTTTGCAGTGGTGGACCAACCCGAAGTTGGTGTTAGAAAGAGTGCTGTTCGAGAGCCCGTGACCCACGGTCTCCCTGTTATCGGATGCGTCTGACCTCGGTTGGGGAGTGCATCTCAGTATGCTGTGGACTCAAGGGACATGGTCTTGAGAGGGGTTCACATTACATATAAATGTCAGGGAGCTTATGGCCATACGACTAGCTTGTGGTGTCTTCCTTACACAGCTGTCCGGAGTTGCCCTATTCGCCACCAGACAGAACAGAAAGTGTCATCAGTTCTGTTCTCTCCGAGGCCTTGGCAGAGGCTCCCTTTCCAATGCTTTTCTCCTGTCATGGTTGGGAGACCTGATGTATGTCTTCCTGCCGATTCCACTTATCAGCAAAGTCCTCTTAAAAATCAAGAGTGACAAGGCACGAGTCATTATGATCACCCCAGCGTGGCCTTGCCAGCATTGGTTCTGAACGCTCATGGAACTGGCTGGGTTAGCTCTGTGGCTACTGCTCAGCCACCATGACCTACTCTTGCAGGATCATGGTCGGCTCCTGCACCTAAATCTTACCTCTCTCCACCTCACAGCTTGGATGCTGAGTCTGGAGGAACAGGCCTGCTCTAGTCAGGTACAGCAGATTCTCCTGGAAAGCAGAAAGCCCTCCACCAGAGTGACTTACATGGCAAAGTGGATGTGTTTCTCCTGTTGGGCTTTGGAGCACAACATCTCCCCAACCCAGTCGTCTTTGCAATCCATCCTGGGTTACCTGCTTCACTTAAAGCACTAGGGCCTTGCCTTCTCTTCGATCAAAGTGCACCTAGCAGCCATATCAGCCTTCCATCTTTGTGTCCAGGATAAATCTGTATTCTCACACAAGATGTTGATCAGGTTCCTGAAGGACCCTGAATGGCTCTTTCCACCTCCGGGACCCAGTCCCCAAGTGGGACCTCAGTCTAGTCCTCTCCAGGGTTCCCCCTTTGAGCCCATGGCGTTTTGTTCCCTTTCCCATCTGTCGTGGAAGATTTCATTCCTTGTAGCGATTACTTCAGTGAAGCGTGTATCAGAGATCAAAGCCCTTACTTCAGAGCCCCTACACGGTATTCTACAAAGACAGGGTCCAGCTGCGGTCCCATCCAGCTTTCCTGCCTAAGTGGTGTCACATTTCCATGTCAACCAGGATATCTTCCTCCCGGTATTCTGTCTGAAGCCTCACTTGACCAATGGGGAGAGGCGGCTGCACACTTTGGCTGTCCTACCTGGAATGCACCAATCCCTTCTGCTTATTGGCGCAGCTCTTTGTCACGGCAGCTGACAGGATGAAGGGCCTTCCAGTGTCCTATCAGACGATTTTGAATTGGATCACTGCCTGCATCCGTACTTGTTGCGACTTGTTGCAGGCTGTGCCTCCACCCATAGTGAAGGCTCTCTCAACTAGGGCTCAAGTGTCTTCTTCTGCCTTCCTGGCGCGTGACCCTATCCAAGACATCTGCAGAGCTGCGACGTGGTCTTCAGTACACACGTTCACGTCACATTATGCTATCGCTCAGCAGGCCAGAGATGACGATGGCTTTGGCAGAGCTGTGTTGCAATCGACACATCCATGAACTCCTACGCACCTCTGGTGGTACTGCTTGGAGTCACCTACAATGGAATGGAAATGAGCAAGCACTTGAAAAAGAAAAGACAATTACTTTTTTTTTTTCTTAACTGTTGTTCAATATGTGATGCGCATGTCCATTCCGTGACCTGCATTCCTTCCCCACTGCCGGAGTTTCCGGCAAGAAGGAGCGGAGGGTGGGGCGAGCCGGCGGCGCCCCATTTATCAGTGCATACATGCGTCACTCCAGAGGACGCCAGAGCCAGTCCCCTACCGATACCACTGAGGGAAAAACTTCTGGCACTGATGCATGTGGCGAGCACACACCTACAATGGAATGGACATGAGCAGCACATCTCGAAGAACAACAGTTAAGAAAATGTAACTGTGTTTTTTCCTGCTTAGAAAATGTTTGTTCGTGTTACTGAAGCCTCTTCTGTAGCATGAATGAAGTCTGCTTATTCCCAGCATTTATCACCTATTTGGGGTGACAGTGTAGTTATTTTGCTAACAGGTTAACTTTCTAAGTGTAACTGGTTGGTTTGAGAATTCCTTGGCACAGTTTTTCCCAAGCTTCTGAAATCTGAGCTCCCCTTCAGGAAGTGAAACCGTTTGTCTCCCTTGCAACCCAGTGGTGTGGTGTTAAAGCCCTACCCACCTTAATTTATGTATTTTATGCTTATAAAAATGATTCAGGAAACATACTACTAGTCAAAGCACAATTGCCTAAGAAGAACTCTTTGTGTAAATGTAGTATCCTTGTAGTATCAAAGAATAAGATTTATAATAATTTGGGTTCCAGAAAACATTTGGGAATAATAAAATTACCATTATGAGACAGCCTTTTCATAAAAATGGCTAGCAGAGCCTATTGTATCTGTAAGAACTTGACAGTATCATCTTTGGCAGTATGTTTAATCTTGTGTTCCTAGGTTGACAACCTCCTCTTTGTAGTCATGCAATCTGCCCATCTTGTGAGTCAGAGAAAAGCTTTCCAACAGTCTATTGAAGGGCTCGTATCTTTGCATCACGAACAGACATCCAGCCAGCCAGTCATTGCCAAAGCATTGCAGCAGCTAAAGGTAAGCAGCCTTCTAATTTATTTCCAGGAAAGTTGTTTATTATTTTATCATTTGAATCTCATTCACTGGTATACATTAAAACACAAATGGCTTAAAAGCTGTTGATGTGATTTGACTCCAGTGATGATGATAGACCAGAACTCTGGATTTATACTTTGTACAAGTTGTTGTAGGTTGTGTTTTCTGTCCAGTCTCCATTGTGTCACACAAATCACTTGTGAATGCAACTTTTGAGCAATATCATGTGCATGTACAAGTCATAGACTCTACACACACAAAAATAGGAAACCAGTCTGTACTACAGTAGACACGTGAACCAGGGCAAAACAAAATGTTTCATGTAAAGGGGTCACAGAGTTGAAATGAAGTAGATTCTCTAGTTCTTGCAAATTTCCTGTGTTCAAAATGTCAGAAAAACCAAACTTCATTTCTTTTATATATAATTATAGAGATGATGGAAAAATAAGGAGAATTTTCAAAACTGTGGACAGCAGATATTAAAATGCTTTTATGTGACATGAAAGTGGGTAGGCCTACAAAACCACAGAACCAATGGAAACGAGGATTTACTAATTGAAGATGTCATGGCTGTCCCCATATTTCCCACTGAAGTCAGTGGCACCCGTGCTCACACACCTACGGATAGAATTTGACTCTGTTGTTTTATATAGATAATAACAGTAGTGATCTTTTTCTAACTCAGCCAGCTCTTACTGTGAAATGTATTTTCTGAGAATGTGGCATTTATTAATTAGCCATTTATTTATTTCCCAGAAAACAATAGATTTTGGTCAGAATTTGATAAAAATAGCACTGTTGCCAAGAAACAGTATTTTAAGCAACTGTTTGGTTTGTATAGACCTGCATAAATTAAGAATTGTTGACTATATGAATAAAGTGCATCACCTGCTAAGTCACATAATTATAATTCATAATTGTCTTAACACATCTATGGGTGTACTTTCTTATAAAATCATCTTCTTATTACCGTGCCTTCATCTTCACCCAGGCATTTGTTTTGTCCACTCTTTGACTGTGTCTCCTTACAGTGCTTAGCATAATGGGACCCCAACTGCTTTGGGATTTTGGCACTACTGTTCTACAAATAATATTAATTCAGTATGTCTCTTCAGCTGAAGCTGACTTTTTTTGTTCTTCAGAGCGATGCTTTACAGCTATGCAATAAGATAAGCTGTGCCATTGATAGAGTTGATCGCATGTTCACTTCTGAATTTGATGCTGAGGTTGATGAGTCTGAATCCGCCACTTTGCAGCAATACTATCGAGAAGCCATGATTCAGAGTTACAATTTTGGGTTTGAGGTAAGTGAGCAAAATAGAATGCATTGTTTGTGGTAAAAAAATGTTTTTAGCATATTTTTTGGGGGGGAACTGATAAAATTCAACTCTTTCACTTACAAAAATTAGTGAATTATGCTTTTGAGTGAATTCTGTTAATTCTTATGAGTATATTGTGGTGCATTGCAAATCTTTTCATGGTGTGAAAATTAAAACTTTAGACTGCATAAGAGAGAGAGAGCAGATCTGTTGAATCTGCCAAACTCTCAAACTCATTGAAACTCTTGTTTTGGCAAGGCATTCCTAGTTGGCACTCTGAATTTAAAGTTTAGTCCTTTCAGGCTTTGTTGACAAATTTTTGCAGGAGGTCAGAAATATTCTGATGTGAACTGTGTCATTTGATCTTTCTCTGCCTCATTTTTTCTTTCTAGGCCCATACAAGCTACTATGTAAATACAAAATATTTTAATTTTTTAATGTTGAGCCCTTATTCTAAGGTTCTCTTTAAACCCTTTATGTCAGTGGATGCAGCTCATCAATGCCTGCCTTATTGCGCCAACTAGGAAATGTCAACTTCAGGCCATTTCTGATATATTTTCACTTGTTTGATTCCTTTGAATCCTTTATAGATACACCTTTGAGACAGTGCACACTTCACTATGTACAAGAGTCCTTGTAAGAATGGTCTTCTAAAACAGCCCATGTTCCTATTGAATCTTTTAGTGCACATATCTACTACGTATCCAAAGACTTTATTCTTTCCATGTACTACTTAAATTAAATTTGCCTGTAAGGTGTGAATATTACTCAATGCTAGTTTGAGACTTGATCTATACGATAGCAGAGCTGCGTATTGTTCCCATCTAGACAATATAATTCTTACTTGCTATGCGCATTGTTTAAAAGGAGTGCATGCATACACACAGTATGCCACATGGCTGAAATGCCACCTTTTTGTCTTGGTTCTTTTGCACTAAATGTCTTGTATTTGGTGCTTTCCCTCGAAGATATTGTTAAATAAATAATCATGCAAATTGTATGGATAGAATTAACTATATGAGTGTGACATGTGATCATGCTTTCTTGTAATGTTTTATTAGTGAGCAGATATTTCAGTAGATATTATATATAATGGTTTGATTTTAATTTTAATACTTGAAGGATAATTTTTAATATATTGTAGTACCACAAAGAAGTTGTTCGCCTGATGTCTGGAGAATTCAGGCAGAAAATTGGAGATAAGTATATCAACTTTGCCAGAAAATGGATGAATTATGTACTAACAAAATGCGAGAGTGGTCGAGGCACTAGACCCAGGTAATGGTTAACTGGGCACCGTATCACAATATGATGTGTTGCTCTTTTCTTAAATATTATGCGGGATATTTCTGCATTGATCAATGAATAATAGCTGCATCCCATCGTGAAATTTTCCATAGTAAAAGTACAATGCAAATTACTACCGAAACTGCTTAATGAGTTTTTCTTTCCAGACTCCTTGCCCTGAGTGTTAGCTGTCACAGAGGAGAGCGAGAAGAGATACCTGAGATAACTAGGGCCCAAACCATCCAAAGCTTTCAAATTAAGGGCTGACACCTTGATGGAAAATTACTATTTGGTCAGAAATAAGTAAAGATGGCAGAGCATTAGTGCAACATGCATTCTTTGGGGTGTCCTGGTTAGAAAGGTGGTGGTGTTGCATGGTGAATTACTATGTGTGCAGCATTGGATGACTTTTCCTCCAGTAAGAGTTCTTTGTATTAATCCAGCCTGAAGGTGACAAAAGTGTGGCTCACAAGTGACTAGATCTTCTTCTAACAGGGAAGATTGTGCAGTCTTCTAACTAGATGAAAATGATAGAAATCATTTTACCATTGTTTGATATTCAGGGGCAACGAGAAATCTACCAAGACCTTGGGACTACATACTATTTTGAGCATTGGATGACGGGTCTTTGGATGAGGGTGTGGTCATAGTTCTTCGAGTGATTTTCACATGTCCATTCCACTTCAGGTGTGTGCATGCCCAGTGTATCAAAGTTGGAGATTTTTCCCTTAGTTGCACCTGTCAGGGCGGCACATGCATGCGTGTGCCTTTGTGGCTTTGTACTGCTGTGTGATGTATTTCCCTTTATGCCACCCCTCTGCCCTTTGTACCACCCTTGCGCTCTCTCATTTCCTTCTTACTGCCCATGTTGGTAGTCTGAGTGTGTTGACTTGCTTTGCAAGTGTTTTCCCCATCAGGTAATTTGTTCTCTTGTATGTAATTAGTGTATTCATCCATAGTTAGTTAGCTAAATATTTAGCGTAAATTTCATTGTTGTTTTACTTAATTTGAATAGAACATTTGCGAATCAACACACTAAGTACTAACTCCCAGTGCCAGGGTATGCCTCAGTCTCTCGACTTTAAGGCTTACACCAGCCGCAGTAAGTCTATGCTGGTGAGTGAACCTCATTCCAGGAGTCTAAAGTGCTTCAGGGAGGATCACATCAGGGACTGTCAGATCTTCTGGGACTTCAAGTCCTGGACTAGAAAGGATAGGGAGGTGAGACTAGGTAACCTTTTCATGGAGTCCACCTTGCATCCATCATTTGAACCTTCCCCCTTAGGATAGGTACTGAGCACTTCTTCCATCAGAAGTGCTCCTCCAGACATAGCATACTCTTGGGACTGTTCCCCTTCCCCAATGTCCAGGAAGGAGCATAAAACACATGCCTCAAAAGTATGCCCGGTTTCTCCACCAAATTGAGGTCTTTGGTACTGTCTGCCAGCAAGAAAGCTGAATGGTAAGCTAGAGTGTCCTCCAATGATTGACAGATCCCACTACCGACTTCATCTTGTCCAGGGTTGTTGACTCCATCACCGGTGCTGTTGAGACTGACCCTACTGTGGTATCACCCCTTCAACGCAACAGCCTCAGGGGGAACCTCGTGGTAATGACAACACTGAAGGCTTATGCTGTGGCCTGAGATCTGCTATGCCTCTTGGAACTGGGTGCTCCAGCAGTACAGGAGACAAGTCATCCAGTACTGATATATCTTCAGTCTTTGTTGGAGTTACCTGCTAGTAAGGTCCAACCCTCGGTACCAGCGTAGCCAACTTCAGACAGTCCAGTGCCTCCTTGCTTGGTGCTGTCTAGAGGCAAGCCAAGTATGCTGTCTCTGGTACCAACATCTTTGGATACATACCACCAGTCTTCAGCACTGCATAATACCACGTCTCCCTAGTTGGGTGGCTCGGGTTCTTCTTCAGAGTCTGCTATCGGCTCCTGTGCCCCTCTGTCTTGGAATAGAAGGTGTCATTCACCTTCATCAAGAGGATTATGCCCCTGGTATCTGACAGGTGTCACAGTGGTCCAGGGACATGGATCCTTGGGCTGATAGAGGTTAGGCTCCAATACTCTACTATGGTTGTATTGGAACCCATGGGATTTCCCCACCACCAACAAATCATTCCCAGTTCCTCTGCTCTCCAGATCTCTGAGCAAATGATGGGATAGCTATCATGAGGCGTCTCAGGAAGTTACCCTGGTATCCACGCCAATACTGAGGAACAACCTTCCATGCCACAACTTACACCTGGGGAGGTACAGGAGAACTCTAGCTGAACCTTCTTTACACTTGTCCTCTTCATCTGATGAGATAGTGTTGTCTAGATTGTCCTCCGTTCTTCAGGATGACTGCAGGACCTACTAAGAGCTCCTAAGGAAAGTTACTTCCTCTCTGGATACCTGGGTTGAGGTAATGCAAGAGAGTTCCAATAGACTGGTGGACATACTGAGGTCAGCAGAGCCTTCCTGTCTTCCTCTACCTATAAATGAAGCCATACTAGAATCTACAAGATTGCTGTGGCAAACACCCTCTCTCTGTCACTGACAGTCAAGAGAACTGAGTGCAGGTATTATGTCCCTTCTCAGGGCTCTGAACATTTCTCACTCATCTCTCACTAGGTTCTTTGGTTGTCTTGGCAGTAAATGAAAACGCGTGTCAGGGATGGCCATCTTCTACCCCAAAGGATAAAGAAGCAAAAACGCTCAACTTTTTCAGAAGGAAGATTTATTTCATTGCTGGCCTGCAGTTTCATATCTCTAAAGTGCAAGTCTTGCTGGCAAGATATGATTACTATCTCTGGGATAATGTTCTCATGGACAAGTAAACAGAGGATGCTAGATAAGAGTTCCTGGCTGTCTTGGATGAGAGTAAACTCATAGCTAAGACTTCTCGCCAAACTACGTAAGATGGGGCAGATTTGTCAACCAGAACTATTGCATCCGCAATAATGATGTGCAGGCGTACATGGCATCAATCCTCTGATCTTCCACAGGAGGTCCAGCAGACTATACAGGATCTTCTTTGTGAGGGCCCCACCGTATTCTCACAGCAGACTGAGGAGAAGTCTCAAAGACTCCAGGACTACATTGAAATCATTGGGGATTTACTCTCCATTCCCTATAAAGAACCAAATTCTCTCTGTCGAACCAACAATACCCACCTTTCATGCCTACACAAGCTTGACCACTCCAGGAAGAAAGGGGGAAAGCTACAGGATGAGCCGTCCTCATGCTCATTTTATGTCTTTGTCCAAACCTTCTGGAGAATCCAGAAAGACCAATGTGTTTGACTACCTTGTTGAGGGCAAAATATCAGTCTGTCTTGGGCTACTTTCTCCTACCCCTGTTTTTTCCAGCAGCTTAGCCCACTTTCAGTGTGCTTTAGGCCTATTTTACCACAGACCAGTGGGTTCTAAGCACAGTGGAATGGGGATACACTTCAGATTTTCAGTCTTTCTCTGTCCCTCTTCAGAGACCTCCTGTGTGAAGTCCAGTCTCTCCTCCATTTGGGAGCCATGGAGGAAAAGGATTTTATTCAATTTACTCCCTGATCCACCTCAATCAAGCGGTATACTTACCAACTTTCCTAAGCCCCATTCTCCTCAGGATGAAGAGAGACTCCATACCTGGAAGTTAGAAGGATGTTAGTGTTTTATTTGGACAGAACTAGGTCTTTTAGGTCTTCCTCCCAGCTGTTTGTGATGGTTGCAGAGAGGATGAAAGGCCTTCCAGTCTTGTTCCAGAGAATCTCATCCTGGATTTCTGAGTAGTCTGTCAGTCACTGTTCAGGTAGACTCTGAAACGCACCTCCAGATTGAACTTCTTGTGACTCACCTGAAGTGGCATGGACATGTGCAATGGCTCAAAGAAGGGAAAAAAATGATTACTTACCTGTTCTGTAATTGTTGTTCTTTGAGATTTGTTACACTTATCTGTCCATTAAGAAGGAACTGAGGGCATCAGGGACAGCCCTGCCCTTTAAACCACTGTGCAGCAGTATGAGGCAGAAGAGTTTTCATGTTCTGCCCCAACAGATACCGCTAAGGGAAGAATCTGACTGTTGTACTGGACTCACACACACCTAAAGTGAAATGTGTGTGCAACACATCTCAAAGAATAACAGTTACAGAACAAGTAACCGTTTTTTCCTGTAACTACTCGAAGTGCTTTTTTCTTCTTGCCAACTTCACCTCCTTCCCAGATTTAGCTTAAGCCAGCTTTCTTGCATCCATATTCCAGTTTTATGCAGATGTTTGGATTGTTGGGCGTAGGATTGTCTGCTCTGAATGTGAAAGATTTAGGCTTGGGTGTTATCAGCATATTGTTGGCAGCGTTGCCCATGATGTATCTCAATCTCCCCATATGTTCAGTAAGAGGGGTGACAAGATTGAACCATGTAAAACACCACACCTCAGAGCTCTTGAGGAGGAAGGCAAGCTACCCATCACCCTACTCCCAGATTGATCAGGAGAATTGGGACAGCGGACCTAGCATAACTGCACCCTCACTTGGCTTCCATAGATGGTACAGCAGTATTTTGTGATTGTTGATGTCAGAAACCTCTATAGGATTCAGTCACTTTTGAATGAATGTCTCATGCAGATTACAGCTTGAAAGAGATCATCCACAAGTGACAACTGCACTCCTTAGTGCTTCAATCTGAGCTGAAACCCAATTGGAATAGGTATATAATATTAATACTGGTCAGATTCTGCTTAAGTCTACATGCTAGTACCATGTCTTTGATTTTGCCCAGAAAGGAGTTGTTGGCAACTCCTTTAATAAGGAGTCACTAAGATCTTATGTTGTGGGCTGGGCACTTTAAAACATATTGTGGGGAATTCATATGTACTTCTTAAAACATTAGTGGGCTGAGGTGTATAACCAGGCCTGAAGAATGTAGCCTACTATCTTTATTTGGTGACATCCATATTAAAGGTCCCAAACTCAGAATTTCATGTCCATTTACCACCTGGCTAAAGATTAACCCCTTAGCAAAAGCCAGGTACTTCACTCTGTACATAAATCCAAACTGTTATACAGAACTTTTGTTAATATATGCAAGTAAACAGCAGTCATTGGGTATGTCCACAATGCAAAAATAAACAAACAAACCCGCAACAGTGAGCCACAGAGCCTGGGCCCGTTGACTTGGGCTTGCTCTATGGTGTCAAAATAGCAGTGTAGACATTTGCATTTGAGCTAGAGCCTGTGCTCTGAGATACACATCTGCCTTGCAGGGTTTGAGATCCTGGGCTCCAGTCCGAATCTGAACATCTGTGCTGCTGTCCTGTAGTGTGAATCCTGCAAGCCCAAATCAGTTTATCTGGGCTCTGAGACTTGTTGCCAAGAGTCTTTTTTGGCAGTGTAGACATACCCATAACCATGTATATTAAGATAAGTCACTAGAACTCATGTGACGTTTATGTAATTGTTTTTAGCTAATGAACAATTATCTTCTGCTTGACAGGTGGGCAACACAAGGTTTTGATTTTCTTCAAGCCATTGAGCCAGCCTTTATTTCCGCTCTGCCTGAAGAAGATTTCTTGGTACGGAATTAATTGTTCTCACATTGCAGCCCAACCTGCTTCCAGTTCAGTTTCAGTCAAAATCTATTGTCTGTCTGTTATCAGGGATATTTTCTGTGCTCTTACATCTGATTAATTATTGTTCCGAGACTGTTCTATATAAATCTAAATGCTGATTACTCTGATTTAGCTTGCAAAATTCTGAATAGTGCATACTAATGACATCAATATACAAAAAAATAAAATTGTCATGTCATGTTTCTGCAGTACTGAAGCCTTTGTGTAGTAACTACATTCACAACCTGAGATACTTGGCAGCAGTTTGCTGATGAGCTATTAATTTACACTCAACCTAGTATTGCTTTCTATTGGATGCTCTGAAATGTATCCTTAATAGCCCTAGTTCATGTATGGCGCAAAAACAAAACATTACAATCTAACTATATTTCTTGGCTAAATCGTACTAATGTACAAGATTTAAAATTTGAATCTTGCCTTGTTACTGTTAAATTATGTGGTAGAGCACAGTTTATGTTTGGTTTTGGGGGGCAGAGGTTGTTTTGTTTTTGTAAAACAGAATCCTGGAAGCTTTAGTTCTGCAATCTGGTATGTTTTAGCTCTCCGGTGAAAGTGAAAGTACAACCCCCACAAAAGTAACAGAACACAGAGAATAATACTGATGTCGATTGATTTGTCTGCATTTATTTAAAGAAAAGGACAGGTTATTAAAAGTAATGTGACCAGAAGCCTGTCCCACAGTCACTATATCATTATCCCTGCAGCATTTTTCAGCTGTACTGTTTCAGGAGGCAAAAGAGCATTGATCCTCAGTGGTAACACACTGTAGCTGAGCCACTGTTAATTAGGAAGCAGATCATTATGAACAAATTAAAGAAATACTAGGATACAGTAATCTTATTAAATAAATACTGAAACTATAGCATTCATCCTTTTCCTTTAATATTATATTTAAAACTAAACTGGCTTTTAGCACAAAAATCCTGAAGCAGACTATATTGCAATGTTTGCATTGCTGGGAAACATAGTGTTTTTAAAAAATTCCTGTTCTCTTTAAATATGATCTTGATAAGCTTGAGCATCATGGCTGATTATGTCACACAAAATGTAAAGTTCTAGCTTTAAAAACTAGCCCCAGCCTGTTATTTTTTCCCCAACTTTGATGCAGTTTCTGTTGTATCTATAACAGTTTGATGGATAGTACAAGTATTTTTTTTTTTAAATAATCTAGTTGTCCTGGCACCTTCTGATGTGATCTCTTCAGTTCTCAAGCTCAGTCAATATTTGAATCAGAGACTTCGAGAAAACAAATATAAAGTGGTTTTGGTGCTTTACAATCATAGTATTCTTTCTGTGAATGTGTATGGAACCAACACCTCAGCTAGTCTTAAGGGGAGCATTGTATAGTGTGGGGAGCTATTTATAGGATAAACCTGACCACTTGTGGTTGTTGAAGATAACTTGGCACTTTTTGAAAAAGTGGGATTTGCAATGGGAACTGCACACAAAACATCAAGAGAATACCCTAGTAACATTCAGGGTAGCTGAGCTAATTCAGACCTGGTGTAAATAGAAAAGACGGAGTTGAAGTCAGTGGAGGTTGTGCCATCTTACACCCGGTTTCAGTTTAATAGATTTTACAGTCAGATGGGACCATTATGCTCTAGACTTATCTCCTGTATAACACAGGCCATAGAACTTCACAGAGGAATCCCTTTGGCAACACGAAACTCTCTGTTTTGAGCTATCTATATATATTTTAGAAAGTTATCTTGATATAAAGATTTAAAGTCTTCAAGTGATGGAGAATCTATCACAGTCCTTGATATTTTCTTCCAATGGTTAATTACCCTCACTGTTAAAATACATCACTTTATTGAGGTCTCAGTTTGTCTAGTTTCAGTTTATTATGCCTTTGAATTGCTGGAGGCATTTTAGCAAGGTGGAATAGTGTTTGTCTATATTATGACCCTCACAGCAGTTGTACTGAGCACAATTAAAAACATTAATAAATTTGTCCCCAGAAGATACCTAAGATAGTGAAGCATTAGTATACCTGTTTTACAGATGAGGAAACTGAAATATAGAAAGATTTAGTAACTTGTCCAAGTTCTCTCTCACACTATGTAGCATCCCAGTTCAGTGCCTTAACCCCACAAGACCAATCCTTTCTTTACAGAATTGCTGATGTTGTGGGTGGACAGAAGAGCTTACACTTAACAAAAGCAATTTTCTGGGTCAGTGTTGAGTACTATATCTCAGAGTGAACAGTATCTTTGAAAGTTGTCAGCCAGATCTAATACTTACCTCTGTGACATACAACACTTTTTTTTTTGTAAGATAATGAAAATAAGGCAGTTTATTCAGTAAACATGATACTTAGTTTATGGTCTTTGTCAATGCTTGCATATAACTCCTACTAGGATTATAGTAAAGAAGGGCTGTTTTTTGTATTTCATTGTTCATGCAGTGTTGTTACAGCCATGTTAGTCCCAGGATATTAGTAGAGAGATGAGTGAGGTAATATCCATTATTGAACCAATGTTTGTTGGTGAGAGAGTCAAGCTTTTGAACTTACGTAGAGCTGCTCGTCAGGTCTGGTCAGGTTTCCCAGATCTGTAGAAGAGCACTGTATAAGATGGCAAGCTTGTCTCTCTCACCAACAGAAGTTGGTACTATAAAAGATATTACCTCACCCAGCTTCTTTCTATCACTGTTCAGTCTTTTTAACTACTTAATTCTGGCAAGTCCATTGCCGGACAGGAGTGTCTAGCAATGAAATCCTAACTTTTGGCTCCAGAGATTTAACTTAATGGAACAGATAGAAGTAGTAGTATCACACGTGACAGATTATGTATGTATTAGTACATTTTAAGCAATAACATCCTGCCTTTGTGGACTTCACCCCAGGATAATTGACTGTTAGAGAAATCATGTTGTAGTCATTGTCTAAGCTACCTCATACATTTACAAATATATTTTGGTTAGCAGCATACATAACTATATAGGTCATATCTGTTGTGAAGAAATGTATTTTGAGGATTTGGGATTTTTGTGTCTGAAGACAAATTTAAAGGCTTGATCAAAATTGGAAAAACTAGTAAGCCAAATTTTCTCCAAATCTAGATAATTTTTTTTAGCAATTATCTTGTGTAGTGTACAATATCATAACTTTTTTGTTTGTTTGTTTGTTTGTTTCCCTCTCCTAGAGTTTACAAGCTCTGATGAATGAATGCATCGGCCATGTATTGGAAAACCTCACAGTCCTATTACAGGTTTGTACATTGGTAAGACAGCAGTTCCTGGCATTACTTCTGGAACTTAGCTACTGTAGTTGTATAAATAAATTTGAAAAATAACAATTTAGACTCATAGACTTTTAAGGTCAGAAGGGACCATTATGATAATCTAAATTTGATTGCAAGTTCATTTTAAAACTTGTTAAAGTTAACAATAAAAAGGTACTTTTAAAGCTTTTCCTGGTTGTTCTTATATGAATATTACTGTCTGAGTCATCATTAAACTGTGGAAGTGTTAACACAAGTAATGTGTCAAATGACGACAGTCCATATTTTCAGGTAGTGGGTTTTGTTTGTTTGTTTTTTCAAGTAAATCACTCAGGTGATTCCTCTGACTAATGGCGAGTCTACACTACAGAATTAAGTTGACCTAAGTTTTGTTGAGTACAGCACTGCAGTAATTAAATCGCTTTTGCATGTCCATGCTACGCTCCTTGTGTTGGCAGTGTGCGTCCTCGGTAGGAGCGGTGGCACTGATTTAAACTGTTTGTGTAGGGCATTGTGGGATGGCTTCTGAAAGGCAGCAACAGTCGATGTAAGCAACACAGTATCTACTCTGACACCTGCGTCACCTAAGTGCTCCGCCTCTCATGGAGGTAGAGTTTCTTAAGTCAGTGTAGTGGGGGAGTAACATTAGAGGGAGCTACATTTTAGTGAAAACACTTACAGAGTTAGGTCGATGTAAACTGCCTGTAGTGTAGACCAAGGCTAATTAGTGTCTTAATGGCTCACAATAGAGTTCCATCAAGTCTTCAGAAGAAAATATTATGGGCTGTGAAGAGTTACAGCTTTGGGGAAAGTCAGGGCTCTATAAGGCCTCTACTGTAGTTGATCCATTGCAGATAAGAATAGAAGAGTAGGAAAGAGTGGCTACAGCAGAATTCAGATTCAAGTCAGAGGCAAATGTTTGTACGAGCAAACTAATTATTCTAATATAGATATTATTCAGTTGGGGGCTTGTCTGCAATGGCAAGTTACTGCATGGAAAGTCAGGGTCTGATATACCAGAGCAGCTCTTTGCCATGCAGTAATGTCTTGAGTGGATAATGCTAAAATGCACTGAAAGCCAAGCCATATTCCAGGACTTCCAGTGCACTGTAGCAGTGTCCACAAGTGGACATTACCATATGGCAAGCGGGTACACTGCAGATTCGTATCCTGGATTGCCACACCCGTAACTTGCCATGTAGACAAGCTCGAGTGATTTGGTGTGTTCTGTGGAGCAGTTTCCTTGCAATGCATTTTTTATTTGTTTATTTTTATATTTCATTGAAGCTTTGTAGACACAAGTGATAATGCAGATATTTAAATTGTTTGAAAGAAGCTTTGAATGTTCCTTGTTGTTTGATCCAGTTAACACAAAACAAAAATTTACTAGATCTAAAATGAGCTACTTCCCATGTGGGCTCATAACCTCCCATTGAAGTATATAAATATGGCATTGTATCCTTGTTTACAAATCTACTTCTTGCCTAAAGTTACTATTTCATTCCCAACTAGATATTATTTCCATGTAGCGAGTGTCATAAAATTATGCCAATTTATTTTTTAAAAGAAAAATTTTAATATTACATTAGTTTGCATTGAACATCTACTGGTTGTAAATATTTTCATAAATAAGATTATCTAATGACTAATAAATAAGTCTTCTTACATTTATTTTGGTTTAGTATTAAAAATGATTTCTATTTATTTGTTAAAATAATCGTATTCAGACGTGATTCTGGATAAAGAGTATACAGCAATATGTTTGTAATTACCATCTACAAGGGGAATAGGTTGGAAACCATTTGAAAGAGCCAAAGTTAAATGTTAATCTGTATAAAATGTTGATGCTGTAGCTGCAGGCTATTGTGAATATCTTTATTAATTGTATGGCCTAAGAAAATGAAGTGTGATTCTTTTGTAAAACATAGATTACAAGAAGAATTGCCAAATTGGTAATTCAGTGCATTTAAAATTATCATCAGCTATATTATTGACTCAGAACTTTAAACTGAAGTAAGCAAATGTTAATTGCAGAGTTTTTCTTTGATGTTGCTATTCAGTAGTGTTGCTACAACAGTAGAGATGTGACATTCTGTTAGGCTTTAAATGCAACCAAACTGCCTTGCCAACAGAGTATTTCTGATTGTACCTGAAACTCTTGTAAACCTTCTTGTGATTTGTCAAGGTTAAAAATGCCCTTTGTTAAAAAGGTAAACCTCTGTGTTGTGGTATTTCATGCATGAGGAATATTAACATTTTTTCACACACATATTTCTATCTTATGTCCTTGTAGGAGACTTCTGTGCTGATGTCTGGTGCAGTACTTCCAGTATCTTTGTTAGATTTGGGAAGATATAACTTCCAAAATCATTTTGGCTGCTTACTGCCCACACTGCAATTATTGTTTCATTTTAGCACCTTCGTTGCGGTTAAGAATACTATCTAGTAATTTCTCTCATTTCCTGCCTCCTTGCCAGTGCAATTAGTCATTGTTAGACATTCGTAACTCTCATTTTTCCTGAAGTTGCATCCTGGTCCCTCATGTTTTCACATAGTCTTGACACACTTCACATGTGTTAAGGCACAACATGGAGTAGGGGGCATCTGCTGGTTTTGAAAGCGTAAGCAACTCTTCCACACCATGATGAATGAGGGCAAATGGGTTTAGATGGCAGGGGGAATAAAGGGATCAGAGGAAAACAGGAGAAGGAGGAAGCATAGGTATTGTGAAAAGTACAAAGAAGTGGCATTGTGAAGAGAGAAAGTAACACGGTTGAGCTGAAGATATCACACAGGGAGGGAAGCAGTAGTAGTACAACTGGAGGAAAAAGCATTATCCCTTTGAGTTGTTTTAAGTTCCGTGAATTTAATATCAAAATAGAACACTTATTTGCAAGTAACAAAAAAAGATAAAAAACTTTACTGCAAGTATCTGTGTTCAACTGACTGTGACTGTAAACAGGGTATAAGGTTCAGTGTGTGTGTGTAAGTCTTTGCAGTATTGGGATAAAACACAGTGTTTAATGTACAGAATGATAGTGATATACCATATCTAACTTCTTTAAAAAGGAAGTGTCCAACTTTTTGGTTAGTTGCACAATATTAATTATTCATTTTGGTTGCTGGGAGGTATGTTTTTTATGATGGCAGGGTAGCTGACTCCTGTTGTGATCCCCGTGTCTGCAGATCACATATCAAATGCGTAGTTTGAAAGAAAAATGAGCAGTGGCCTTCTTGAGTCTAGAGCTGGGGTTCATTTTATTATCATCAGACCAACAATTTGGGTTGTAAATTTACAAGCTACTTCTCTGTCCACATAATCCTTATCCCACTCTGTGTTTTCCTTTAGAATGGAGTTGTTAATGTACAATAAAAACTATTTAGAATAACTCGATGAAGTGTTCTGTGCTCTTCATATAAGCCCTTAGATTCACAGTGAAACTAGTTCAGAGATGAGACTAATGTTCATTTTGGTTAAAACAATGGTTTTAGCATGTATATGAGCCCAAATACTGAAACACTTGCAAATGCTGCTTCAGCCATTATTTGGCTGACAACTTTTGGTACTGATAAAAGTATTTTATTTAGCTTACTGCATATATGCATGGCATTTGATCAGCATGCTTTGCTTTTTATAGTTGTCTAGAAAATTAATATTTCTGATACCAAGAGCATCTTATAAAGCAATAGTGTTGGCATTATTCAGTTTTTAACATTGTTTATTTACCGCATAAAAAGTATTAAATTAACCCTCTCCTGTGAAGTTGAAAAAATGAAAATACAGTTACAGTATTTTCATTAGATGCACATCCTGTTAACAGCTATTTTTCATTCCCTTGATTGTTTTTATGGCTGTTTATATTTTATAGAAACCTGATGCTGAAAGTTACTAGTATGATTAGTGTTACCTTTATAAGTGATTTATTTTAAATTTGTTTTTTGGGTTTTGTATCTACAAAAGCAATAAAATATTTTGACGTAAATAGAAGCTGAATTTATATTATATTTGCTTGATTTGTGGGGGAATCTTTAACAAAATCACCTAACATCATTATTTTTTAAATTTTCATCACAGGTGTTTTTTCTGACATATAATAATTTCTGTGTTGACTTTTACCATTTGCAGCTATTCATCGAAACAGTCCTCGTCCTGTAAAGGTACCTCGATGCCACAGTGATCCACCAAATCCTCACCTTATCATCCCAACTCCTGAAGGGTTCAGGTATTCAACACTTGTCCAGATTCTTAACTGTCAGCTTTCTTTCATTGAAAGTTTGATGTTACTGAAGCTGTTTGTTTAACTCTGGAACTGAATATTGTTTCTTTAAAATATTTGTTCTGATAAAGCCAATACTTCTGTTTTTGCGAGAGGAAAATCAAGGAGATTTTTTAAAAAGTGTGAAAGAAATCTGTGTTTTAAAGGCATGCTTTTGGAGATGATGCATTTTCTCATTGTTTAATCTTTGATTGCTGCATGCTTTCCAACTTTAAAGTCATTCTTTGTTTCCTTCTTTACAAAATTGCTTTGGGAAAAGAATATTTTATAATGAGATTCAGTATTTTAAATTCTGGTAGTTCACTAGCTTTTTCCCTTCCCCTGAGTGAGTGAGCATGTAATGCCTCTGACTTTGCTTCTGTAGTTTAGTTTACATGAGATTTTCAAAGATAACATCCTTGAATATGGTGGCATTTCTGTATCTTAGTGTTTAAATAATTTTCAAACTATATTCACATAATTGTTTCCCATTAAAAGTTTTGGTCTAGAAATAGGGCAAAAAGTTAAAAGCTTCCAAACTAATTTTGCCATTCAGCCTTCCAAAATAAAGGGCTATATTTTCCAAAAGAGCTGTAGCCCAGCCTCAGGATATGGATCCAAAATTTTTCAAAACCAGGTATTTACACACACAAATTGGGAGCTATTCTAGAGGTAACTGTTGAAATGTTGGCCTCTTAACATATTAGGTGATTGTTTGCCCATTGACTACTTTTGGGACCAATTTTTTTTTCTTTTTCTTTTTTTGGTTAAAATAAATTAACTTTTCCCCCACATGAATAAACTTTGAAAATTGACACTGTTTTTGATTGTTTCGCTATCTTATTTTTAAATTAAATTTTCAACTCCATCCACTTTTTCAACTGTTTCCTGAAGTCTTTCTTCTCATCGCAGCACGCGGAGTGTCCCTTGTGATGTACGGAACCATTGCAGCGCTGCTGTCAGTCGCCCCGCTCCCATCAGTAGCGACTCAGCTCAACCAAAACCTGTCAGCAGTGCAAATGATACCAGGTAGTTCCACTCCACAACGCAGAAGTCTCATTCTGTTTACATCACCCATGCAAATTGCTCCCATTAAATACATTAGATAATTTAAACAGTGAAATTCCATCCCATCATGTGCTCTGTTCCAGTGGCTTTTTCAGCTGTGTTCCAGTTCTGTGAAATTATTATACTATAGAAGTGCATGTTTATAAGTCTGCACTGAGCTAAAACAAGATGGTAATTTGAACATACAGTTTTCACCTTACATATTGGTCAAAAGACTGTATATTAATTTATGCAGTAAAAATACTCTTGCAGTTAACATATGCCATTCAGTTCCTCAGTAGATTAGCTTTGATAGGTTTATTAGTAATTGGTAAATGTTCCCTGCACATGTCTTTCTAAAGGAGGTTTTTAATATGCAAAATAATCAGCTTATTGTTTACAATTAAATTGTCAGAATTTTAATATAATACAGAATTGGGGGGAAATGATTTTTAGTGAAGAAAAATACTTGTGAAAATTTCCTGGTGGCAAATACAGAGTACTAAAAATAAGTTTTGTGGGTGGATTTCTACCTGTGGTTTCTTTACCTGTGCAGAATAAGAACATGACCAAAGATGGCTTTCATTTTCAGAGTGGTACCATTTTCAAAGAATGTCAGTAAATTGCTGGACAAATCTATTCCAGTATCTTCCCATTATCAGGCTTGCAACATTGGTGTCACATTTTTCTTTGTCCCCTCACATCTGCTGTTGGTTCCTCCTCAGTATCCTGACCACAAAAATCCTTGTTGATGTCTTGGTAATCTCTTGCCTCATCTACTGCAATCTTATCTTTTCTGGCCTCTCCTTACTCCCCTGCAGTCTATCCAGATAGTTGCTAAAGTCATCCTCCTCTCCTGATTGCTGTCACTTGCTCCTCCTTGCCTTCTGCATCAAGTTCAAACTCCTTGTTCTCATGTTCAAGTGTCATCCTACTCCCCCACTCCATACCTTCCATTCAAGCCTTCCTTATGTCCTTTCCACCCTTCTCCCCTCCACTCTTTGCCCTTATATATTTCTCCCATGTCCATGTTCAAGCTTCTTTCCCCTTGCTTCCTGTGCCTTGTGTAATCACATACTTACTGTGTGCTTAGTGACCCCACCTTATCCCCACAAAAAACCTGCACTGCTTTAAGTGTAGACCAGCTGTATTGCATCATAATTATGTTTGTGACAGATATAGTTGAATTAAGTTTGAGTAACTTAGAAGTTCATTTTATTAAAAATGCAAATGTTTGTGTTACTGTGGGATTATGTGTAATGTCCCTAGGGAGGAGACATGACTAATGTAAACCCTGAGAAGTGTTATGAGCTTCAAAGGACTGTTTGAAACATGTGCCAGACAAGAATGAACTTCTAAAGTTAAAAAGGTTTCCCAGGAAATCGCTAATGGGAGGTGAATGCGAATATAACTCCTCCAGTTTTGCAAGAACTTAGCCTTTTGAAGCTTCGCCCAGTTGGAAGGAACCTTTATCTGCTGACAACCTATTACATGAGGATAAGATCAGAGGCCCAAAAGAGTGACTTACAGATTCATGAGTGTTCTTATTCTGAGCTAAGGTGGTCATGAACATCACAGAAAACCCCCTGGGTGCGGTTCGAAGGCCTGTTCACCTGCCAGAGCCCTTGTTGAAGTTGGAGTGATCTCTGGTAAATTTATTAGAATGCGTGTAGGTTTTTATTGTTATGTTTTCTCTGTAATGCTTTCACTTTAAGAACAAATGTTCTTGCTTAGGAAAAGCTGTGTGGTAGTTTATAACTGTGGGTAATTATGCTATTGATAGCCTCTAAAGAGAAAGCAAATCAGGCTTGCTTAGGCAGTCTGACTTGATGGAGAACTCACAGTGAAGGCAGGGAACTATGTGGCCTGGAAAACACCCCAGTCAGGAGGGAGAGAGACACGGTCTCCACCCAAGAAATGTAACAGCTGGGGAGCTAGAAGTCTGAAAGTGGTTCCCTTGCTGGATTGCAAAGAGGGAACACAAGTCTGGTACCCCAGAACTATGACAGTGTTATCTAATTCAGGTTGCAGGCCCCCTTTGGCTGAGACCACATCTTCCTCCACAGCTCTGAGCACCGTGACAATATTCAGCAAATAATCTTGGGAGTAGCAATACATTAGTGTTCTACTATTGCCACCTTCCTTATAGTTCAGGCAAAAAAAAAAAAAAAAAAAAAGAAAAAAGAACAGTCTGTCAGTGGAACTTTCATATAAGGGCTGTAACTAACTTCCTGTGTGAGTTGAATGGGAAAGAAATGAACTTCAGTTTTAATTGTTCAGCAATTTTCTAGCAATTTTGTTAACTTGCATTTTTGTGGTACTAAAATGTTCATCACAGCCATCCTTTGAAATAACATCTGTTAAAAGCATGAGCCACGCTTTTAATTACAGTTGCTAGTAACGATGCAGAGTTATGATTGAGTTTGTAAGTCAATAGCAGTTATTGTTTAAGACCTCTTAGTATTTTGACATTAAGAAGATTTATGCAGTTAGAATACTGTTAATTATGCTAGTCAAACAGTGACTGTCTCTGGAATCTCAAGATTTCTAAATACCTCATGAGTCTGTCTTCTTTTATTTGTATGGTCATAGTGCCAAGAGCTCTGTTGTGCTAGTCATCATACGCACCCGGTTCATGCTCTGAAGAGATTACAAACTTATTTGAAATAAAATACAACAAGCAAATGTAGCAAACATTAAGAAGCGAAGGGGAGGGAGAAAGAACAGGACAACAGTAATGAGATTGCATGGTTACTTAGATGAACTATGCATGCAACTTAATTAGTCTGAACTATTCTGAAGTTTGTTATTTTTAATGAATAATATCCGCTATCTGCTACTCAACCAACCATCGTGGTTAGCTCATTTGTTGTAGATGGCACAGTAGAAGCAGGTTTTGAGATATTTGGAGCGGAATGGATTCTGGCTTTGCAGATAATTTCAGGGAGAGTGTTCCAGGCATAGGTTGGCAGTTCTTTTGACATAAGGCTCTAACTAGCAGATCTCAAAAGTGTCTTGTCACTTCACATTCTGTGATTTTTATGCTAAAAGTTTTGATTTGCATCCCAAAATGGTCTCTACATATAGAAGCTGGTTGTACAGTACACCCTGTGTTAACTAAAAGAACAATTGTAGTCTTTGGAAGAATACTTCTGGATGCTATTTGTGTGTTTTTCAAACATTCTCTGTACTTCTATTTTAAGACCGTCATTACAGAAGACCCAGTAGTAGTGATCAGCAGTGCCAAGCACTTTACAGATCCTTTTCGTGGTTTACAGACAGAAGCTCTAGCAGTTTCAGAAATCAAGAGAACTGTGGTTGAGTAGTAGTTGTGGTTTCTAAAAAAAGGTATAGAATTGGTCCATTAAATTTCCTCTTATGTTCCAAACCACATAAAACAGATTCACCCTATTCTCTTTCTGTCCTGCCCCCTTCACGTTTCCCCAGAGCATGTGGGTTACTTGAAGTGTTGCCTGAGCAGCTGCTTTTTGAACAGGAGCAACTAAGGGATACGATTATAATTTTTTACTATCTTATGCTTTGGTGTGATGTTATACTACTGAATGTAACTGAGACAGACTTGTAATTCATGTGTGATGGCACACCCATGTACTGTGGTATATGTAACAGTTACCGTGTGTGTTTATTATTTTCATTTTTTAAAAACTGATTAAAAAAAAGAATTACACAACAAAATGTTTGTCAACTACAAAAGAGTCGAATGATCAACAATAGTTGATGGAAGGAAAAAAAATATACATTTCAAAGAACTGGGACTTCACTTCTTAAGAGCATCCACATATATATTTTGGCCAATAATATTAGAACATTGGAATGGTTGCAGTGTTGTACAGAAATCTATGTATTCTGTTCATTAAAGAAATAATTCCCTAGAAGTTTGCATGCTGTTCTTGGAGCCATCTACTCTTGCAACTCTTTGGGAGTTGGGAATAACAAACTGCAATGTTTTCTTCTACAACAGAGGCTGTGAATTCTTATGTGCACAATCTGTATTTTAAGTTGACTCTGATCACCCATGAACTAAATAAATAGTAGTTAAAAACTGACTCTGGGAACTAGAAATCTTAGTATTGTAGTAGCATTGAAGAGAGTGTCATTCAGGAATGACTATAATGATCTGCATGCAGTGTAATCCCACTTAAAGTGAACTTCAGTTTGTAATGAAGTAAATGAGTGTCCCAAAATTTTCCAACTCAATCTGCAGATTGCTGTCTAAGTGTAGTTATCTCATTTATAGTGAGTTTATTCTATGAAAGAGAAAAACATCTCTTCACTAAGGATGGATGCCCAGCCACTGGAATAGCATAGAAACAAAGCTTAATCTGTTCTAAACATTTGCATTAGGTGCATACAATTTATAGAATGTGAGAACTTTCTAAACTAGTTGCACTAAGCATGTGTGATGCACAAATGCTACATAGTTCATTCAAGGCTGTTCTTAAATATTCTTTTTTTATGTAATCTGAAAATTAAATGCAAAGCTATTTTAATCTATTAGTTTATACTGAGCTTTTTGACAGTTTGAGTCTGTGCTGTATCTATACTAATTTTTCCAATTTAATTGTTGGATGTCCAACGCGGAGACAGCTGTGGTTGATCATTTTGTATTTACCCAGACCTAGTATGTGAGCAGATTTCTTCTGTCTTTCTCACTGTTTCTTGACCTGTTCATAATTTGCATATACACAGGCTCATAATTAATTTTGTGCAAGACAGGGTTCCTGTTTTGTCTTCTGGTAGTATTTATCTTTTAAAAAGATTCTGAGTGGATGGTGTTGTACCCCCTGTAGATTCCATTTTAATCAACAGGAGTTTCAGGTGCTTAACACTACATAAGGTCCACCTTTAGCTTGGTGGAGTGGGGACAGCTTGTCCATCCAGGATTTAAATAATGTCATGCAGAGAGCAGGAAAGAAAATGCTGAAGGATATACAGTACTTCACTTTACTGCCCAAGAACTGGTTTTGCCTTGTGTGGTTTTCATTATGGGACCAGGTGGATACACTCACCCCCTAAACTTTAGAGATTCTGTCACTTCAGAAGTGCAGTTAAATAGCTAATCAGTACAGTGGCCTTTTTTTTTTTACAGGGGTTCCAGTGTCCCTGAAAATGAGCGACTGGCTTCTATAGCAGCTGAGTTGCAGTTTAGGTCCCTGAGCCGTCACTCAAGTCCCACTGAAGATCGAGAAGGTGATTATTTCGATAACAGATTGTGATCTGGATCTGCAAATGATTCATGTGATTAATGTATTGTCTCTCTCCTGACCCAGGTCCATCCCCCTTTTAAAATTCCTTATCAACTCTTTATTTCTAAACAGGTCTTACTGTGTTAAATTAAATTAACGACCAAATTGCCTATGTTTTCCCAAATATGTATGTGTGGGGTATTTTTTTCCAGGTGTAGCTTGGGCACCTGTGTTTAAGATCATTGCTTGTTTGGCTTTTTTAATAGACCCATGGGGTGTTCCACTACAGCAGAGGTGGGCAAACTTTTGGCCTGAGGGCCACATGTGGAATAGAAATGGTATGGCGTGCCATGAATGCTCACAAAATTGGTGTTGAGGTGCCGGAGGGGGTGTGGGCTCTGGGGTGGGACTGGGGATGAGGAGTTTGGGGTGTAGGAGGGTGCTCTGGGCTGGGACTGAAGGGTTCGGAGGGCAGAACGGGGATCAGGCTGGGGTGGGGGTGCAGGAAGGGTTGCAGGTTCCGGCTGGTGTGTGGGCTCTGGAATGAGGCTGGGGATGAGAGGTTGGGGCGCAGGAGGGTGCTCAGGGCTGGGATTGAGGATTTTGGAGAGCGGGAAGGGGATCAGGGCTGGGGCAGAGGCTCGGGGCGTGGGAGAGGCTCAGGAGTGCAGGCTTCGAGCAGCGCTTGTCTCAAGTGGTTCCTAGAAGCAGTGGCATGTGCATTCTCCAGCTCCTATGCGGAGGTGCAGCCAGGCGGTTCTTCACGTTGCCCCATCCGCAGGCACCACCCCTGCAGCTCCATTGGAGCGCATAGGAGCCGAAGCGGGGCCATGCCGTGGCTTCCGGGAGCCACCTGGTGCAGCTCCTAACCCTGCACCCCAGACGGAGCACCGGAGCAGGGCCAGCCACGTGGTGCAGCCTCCGACCCACCACCTCCGGCCGGAGCAGGGCTGAGCTGTGTGGTGCAGCTCACGGGCCATAGTTTGCCCACCCTGCACTATAGCATTCAAAATGAGATTGATACCATAGTGACATTTTGTTGACATATCCCCTGTATCAGTGACTGGATCTGCCTTTCTCGCACACCTTCTCAGCACAGTAACCTGCTGTGAGATGAGGATTTCTCAGGTGTGGATCAGAAGGAAAGACTGTAGTTGCAATTGCAGCATCAGTGTTACAGAAGCCCCCCAGAGCCAGTACTTGCGCCCACCACTAGTGGGGAGAAATGGCTGGATCCACATGTTGATAGATCGATTGGTCTGGGCCTCTCCTCCTCTCAGGTTTCTCAGACACCTCATATGCCTTAGGCATATAAGTGAAATATATTTAAACAACTTCCTTGGAAAATAAACTTGTTCATTAAGAAGTTTCATTTTGTATTTTGTATGACTGACAATGAACTTCTCAGTGTTTCAGCCATCACTTATGACTGGAGTTTGAATATAGTAGATTGTGTTGTCTGTTTCTACATTGGAAGAACATTTACAAACAATTGAACTTTTAAAGTATATTTTTGATTTGCTTGATTTGCCTGTTCATTGTCTTTTACCTATTGAAGGGAGACTGACTAGGTTGGATTGACTATTTATAGTTAAACGATTTTGCCAATGCAAAGTCATTTTTTATGTATACAGACGCTGAATTTCTGCCGTGTGTTATATATAACTATTTCTAAAGACACCAAATTGTCTTAAAGTTTAAAGAATGTAACTAACTGTGGTGTGCCTCAAATACCATAGCAAAGATCAGTGTGAGTTGTTAAATCAGGTGTTTTTAATCTTGAAATGTAAAATGTAAGATTTTGTTGTTAAATATGGCACACTGTTAATACCTTAAAAGTAGTATGAAAAGAAAACAATTTTTAGGCAACATGATTTCTCACATGACTGTTTTTACAGAACCATTGTATCCTAAAGGAGACTTGAGTGGATCAGTCCGAAGGAGTTGGGAGCTTCGAACTCTAATCAATCAGACCAAAGGGTAAGAGACAAAAGGAACACTACTTAATTCAATATATTTCAAGCTTGGCTCAGTCTGTATATTTAAAAAAAAATCCTTAATGTACTTCAGAAAAATACTGATATGTGATATCAGAGGACTCTAACAAAAGAACAGATGTATTCTTTGTGGCATTATCTATTGTTCTTGATATACAAAATTAATATTAATAGTTGCCAGCGTGCTTATTGTCGTCAGTTGATAGAAGACTTTTTGAGAAGTTGGGGTTACATGAAATTTCTAGATCTAGAGGTTCATAAAGAACTGAGAGGTTCACACAGCACTTCAGAATTATTTAAATTTGAGAAAAGTTCTCAAATCTACATGAAGTAAAACCTTTAAAATTCTTCCTTCCTCTGTTTCAATATGGTAATGAACTCAACTGTATTAATACCCAAAACTAACGATCAGTGCTTAATTAAAGGCTAAATGAAGATAAATCATACTGTAAGTTTATTACTTCAGTGCAGCTAATTTCTTTGAATTATGTTAGTGGGAATTAAAAATAGTTTAATATTTCATCTAAGTTGCAAAGTAAGAAGTTTCATATGAAACCAGAACATGTATTTTCTGCTTTCCTTAATTCCAGCTTGCTTATTGTTTGAACTTCTGTTAAGAAAACAGTTGCATTGTACATCATAATACTTGTTCAACATGGTCTCATAATAATACAGTAGTGGCAAAGGTGTAGACATGAATTCAAATGTAGGGGTGTAGGTTTCTGAATCAATGAATTTGTGCCCTGCTTTTTTTAGATACTGCTTCCAAGCAAGGACCTATTGATGCTATTCAGAAGTCTGTCCGGTTGTTTGAAGAAAAGAGATACAGAGAAATGAGGAGGAAGAACATCATTGGCCAAGTCTGTGATACCCCGAAATCTTATGATAATATCATGCATGTAGGTCTAAGGAAGGTGACCTTCAAGTGGCAGAGAGGAAACAAAATTGGTAAGTCTGTAATGGACTTGTCATGTAGCTTAAAATACTGTATTCAGACCTTGTTTCACCTTAAGATTTGCATTTGAAATCTTACTTCTTGGTGTAGATATTAAGGTTTCTTTTACTACAGAAGGAAAGCTTACAGAATATTAAACACAGAATGCCATTGCAACTAGCATTTCCTATATAGCATTTACTGCAAAATCTTCACTGGTCAAGTAGTTAGAAACAAAAATTGATATGACATGAATTAATTCAGAAGCATGTGCTGAACAGCTTCATTTTGTGCTTGATCCTGCAATCTGTGAACATATTCAACTCCCATTGATGTTTTTGGGCAGTGGTTCTGAACCTGTGGGCCACTTGCAGCCCAATCAGCACACAGCTGCAGCCCATGTAACATCCTCAGGGCCGTACAGGTAGTATATAGTGTGGATGCGGCCCACGTAACTCATAAAGAGCAGCATATTGTGGCCCATAATGATAAAATGGGTTGAGAGCCACTGTTGTAGGGTATTCTGCACATGGAAATATCATAAGGTTTAGTGAAAGATGTGTTGGCACTAACGTCAGTAGACTAGTTTCACTTACTGATGTAGTCACTATTAGCCACACTCAAGAGAGATTATTTCCCCACTGATTCTGACTGTATATGTCTCAAACTATTACTGCATAATCATGAGAAGGTTCTGCTCCTGATAAAGCTTAGAGTTTAATGTGTTTAATCCATTTAAACATAGGATTATAATTGCTTTATTATGTTGAACAATCATTACAAGTTTAAATCCTTTTGAAATAAAAAAGGAAATCAAGGAAGAAAATCTGCTAGGCTGAGAAGTGTGTTTGAGGTGTTCATTGTTTTTATTGTAATTCTATAGGTGAAGGCCAGTATGGGAAAGTCTATACATGTATCAGTGTTGACACTGGTGAACTGATGGCAATGAAAGAAGTGAGTACATTACCCACAAGTGCCACTGCTATTTAATTTTAATGATGCATATGCTGTTTCCATAACCACATGTGCATGAGTTTAATTGGCAGGTCTCCTTGTCAGAGCATTGTTGTCAGATGGTTAGAGCAGGGAAATGGGAATATGAATTCCTGCTTCATATAGGCTGAGTCATACAACTTTTCTGAAAGTCCAGGTTAGTCCTAAATGTTCAGTATCTACATTAGTAAATCTATATATGAATTGAGACCTTCTGACTGTTTTGTATTACATTCTGCTTAATAAGATATTTGCCAGTCTTTAGTTTTTTTGCATTCATCCTTATACTTACATTTGGAAGGTTGCTTTGGTGTGAATGGGTCCCAGCAATTCCTCTGACAGCCACTTGACACTAATGTAATTACAGATTTTGGGCCCAATTCTGTTCCCAGATTTGCATGTACAATCCTGTTGTCTAACATTTGTATAAAAAGGCGGAATTAGGCCCTGTTTCTATTGTTCCTGTCTCAATATTCATCCGCTGAGCTTGTAACACTGGCTCCCAGAAGTTCACCCTAGTGTTGTTTAAGAGGAGGTTATCCTTTTCCCATCCAGAGCCCTCCCTATCCCTCTTAGCCTTCCTAGGTGCAATAGATGTTCATTCAAGAGAGTGCCTTGAGCAAAGACTAAGGTTAATACAAGAGAGACCCACACTTGTTGATGGACCTCACATCGATGGGTTAAATATTTAGTACCGGTATATTATTTTCCTTATGCTGTTTTCTAGCGCTTAGACTCTTATACCTCACCAATTGTTTTCAAAATAGTCATTCCTCATAGAGGATTATATACAAGCTATGGCTGAAGTTTTCAGTACCAAGTCTCCTTGAGTATAAAAAAAGTTCAGAGGTTTTTGTTTTGTTTGTTTGTTTTTTTAATACTGATTGAAAAGCGATCTTTTTTTCCCTCTAGGTGTTTTTTCAGATGTTAAAAAAGAAAGCCTTTCTGAGTCAAGGAGAAACTTTTGAAACTTCAGTCCAAAATATATTTTTAGCAAAGCTTCATAAACCCACTGAAATAAGGGTTAGAATAGATATCTCAAATATCACGAACATCAATAAAAATTATGGGGAGTGCTTGTTTACAAACACACATATTTTCACAATTTTGAAACTTTAGGAAAGAATTTGGCAAAGAGAAGTATTTGAACTTCCTTTGTCAATTTTGTTACCTTTTATATTTAAGTTTATCACTGTTTACCAAAGTATGAAACCTCATGTTTTGAAATTGTTATACGGAAGCAACCAATCATAATGTCCTTGCAACACTACGTACGTTTACTTTTTCTTAGGGTTGTCACTGACTTGGTGTATTAATTTTTTTTCTGATCTCTGATCACACAATAAAAATAGCACCACATCTCATTTTTACTAAACATTTTGTTTGACTTAGTCCTGTGTTGGCTAGGAAAATAGGAAATCACTTTTACAGAAGATTTTTTTTTTTGCTAATTTGTGTTTGCCTCCTCGCCCTCCCACATCCCCCGAAAAAAAAATCCATCACGAGGCATCATAGGGATATTAATGAAAACTGCTCTTTTAGTCAACGCCTCCTGACTCTGTGCCTCCTTCCATTTCACACCTTACTCTTGGAAAAGCCTCAGCGCATGAAGGAGACTCCTCTTCCAAATCTCTCTTGGCGGCCTGCTTCTTCATGAAGCCTTTCTACACTGATCTCACCGGTGTTGTTTCAAGGCCTTCTTGTATTTAAGCTGTTATGTTCTAGATCATATCTGTCTGAGTTAGACTGCAAGCTCCTTAAAGCAAGGGCCTTGTTTCGTTTACTTTTTTTTTTTAAAGTGACAACACCCTATTCTTGTAGATGTCTATAATCATATCCCCAAATTTGTTTCTAGAAATATCAAAAGAAGTCTGTAGATGGCTTCTTAGCTGTCATTCCTTTCTTGATGGTTTTTGTATTTCCACAGTTACGTTATAGCAGCAGTAATGAAAAATAATCACTTTTGCAGATAAGATTTTCAACACCGAACGATCACAAAACTATCAAGAAACTGCAGATGAACTGAAAATTTTTGAGGCATCAAGCATCCTAATCTGGTTCGTTACTTTGGTGTGGAGCTTCACAGGGTAAGCAACATTCATTACTGGATTTTCTTAAAAGTTACGAGAACCACCTTTATGAGTTCAGAAGTGGAGTTGTGTGTTCTACACCACAAGTTATCTCACTTCTGAGAATTGTAATTTTGCCTAATTATCCAGGAAATCTCCATGAAACTGCATCATTTCTGTCTTCCCTGAATCTAGAATCTTCCTGAAACGTAAGTGTAGAAAGCTGTTAGACATCAAAGCACTAAAACTCACCCTACTAGTAATAGCAAAGGACACACCAGTGTCTTAACACTCCTCCCCGGCCCCCAAAAGCAGGTTAGCTTGTATGAAATCTTCATGTGCAAATTAACTATGTAACACTTCAAAAAAGCCAACATTTTCAAACAGCTAATATTGTTACCTATAGTGACCGTACCACAGAAATTTTCAGCATCTTTTCATGAGAAACTGTAACTGCAAAATAGTGAGGAGTTAGAGATATGAGACATCCTCAGTAGAGGCGCAGAAACTGAAAGCTGGGCCCACAGAGCAATTGAAACATTCCATCCTAGCAGAACCTGCAAAAGAGGGGATAAAATTACTAATCTTGTTTACTTCTTGCTAGTTTACAAAATTTTCTTTTCAAAATGTGACTGTAGTTCTTAAACTATGGAAACTTAGGTGTATTATCTTATTCTAGTATTACAAAGTGCTCTACTGCTGTTTGGGTGATGCCAAGAATCCCTCATCTATAACTTGCAGTACTTGGTGTCACTACTAACTTTATAGTTACAGAATTACATGCATGGGAGATCTTATGCATATGTGAAAGAGAATGTAAAATTCATTTGCAGCAAGGGAGATTGAGGTTAGAAATTAGGGAAAACTTTCTGACTATAAGAGATTAAGTACTGGAATAGTTTACTAAGTGGCGTGGTGGAATCCCATCACTGGAGGTATTTAAGAACTGGTTAGACAAATGTGAAAAGGATGGACTAGGTGTACAATGGCCCTGCTTCAATGCCAGGGGATGGACTCTGAGGTCCCTTTCAGCCCTTCATTTTTATGATTCTATGATACAGATGTTCAGTCTGTAATCTTAGAAAAGCACAATGAAATTTGCATGAAGGCCTGGTTTATTAGTCCAGGTTATCCCAATTGAAACTGACCCCTCTCAAAAAACAAACAAACAAAATCAAAACCCCTGCCAGTGTAAAAATAATGCAGGCAGGCAGCAGGGGGGCTATCTGGTTTATTGCACAGAATGCAGCATGTATGATTACTTGCCTTGTGGGCAGATGGCAAGCAACTTGTGGCCCTCAGAGACCCAAGTATGGGCTGTTGAGAGAGTGGTTGAACTGGAGGAACTAAAGGAGACAGAGGTACAGAAATAGACATTCCAGGACACAGTAGTGAAGTCCCATCCCCAGTCTGACAGCCTCTGTGCTGTTGAGGAGGATAAAGTCTCATGGAAGGAGAACCTCAAGCAGGGTAATGATCCCATAGTGGGATCATCCTTCCAGAGAATGTCAGGTTATCCCCTTGCACTGAGGATACCTCTCTGGGAGAGGGAGCCTCAGTTATTAGAAGAAACAGGTAATAGCCATGGGAAGTTCTTCTTCGAGTGCTTGCTCATATCCATTCCAATTAGATGTGCACGTGCTGTGTGCACGTTCGTCAGAAGATTTTTACCCTAGCAACACTCGGTGGGTCAGCTGGGCGCCCGGAGTGGTGCTGCTACGGCGCTGGATATATACCCCAGCCGACCCAACGGCCCCTTCTTATCGCCCGTGTCGGTCGTTGGAACAGTGGAGTGCGGTTTTAACTGACCTCCACCTCCCTAGCTACTCGTAGTTCTCTAGTTTTTTTGTGTATATAGTTCAAAGTTATATAGTTATAGTTAATTTTTATCGTCATAGTTAGTGTATAGTTAAGAGGGGTTCGGGGAGTAGCCCCTTCCCTGCACCCGGTGCCGGGGCCCATGCCCGGTTTCACTGGGTTTCAGACTGTGCTCGGCCTGTCATAAGCCGATGCCGACATTAGATCCACACGACTCCTGCCTTAAGTGCCTTGGGGAATCTCACCTGACAGATAAGTGTCGCATTTGCAAGGTTTTTAAGCCAAGAACAAAAAAGGAGCAGGACTTTCAGCTAAAGCAGCTCCTCATGGAGGCGGCCTTTGGCACCGAGCGCTGTCAATCGGTGGCCAGAAGCTCCTCCTCGGCACCGGACCACACTGGTACTGCCAAGGCCTCTCAGCACCAGCCGTCGCTGGCTCCGAAGTCGACTCGCCACCGCTCCCTCTCCCCGAGATCGAGAGAGCCTAAGACTCCTGCTGCTTCCGTGCCACCTGCACTGCAGCCAGAGAGCTCATCTAAGTCAGATCGCCCGGCACTGACACCTGCCACGGCACCGACGACGTTGGTACCGTTGATTCCGGTCCCACAAGGGCTGTCGAGTCCAGTGCCTGTCAGCTCCCCGGTGCGAGCCGTGGGTTTCCATCCATGCCGGAGATGATGAGATTAAATGTAATGAAATAAGAAGCGATGGAATGGATAAGACAGAGTCTGTCTGGGCAAAAATCACAATGGGCAAAAAGCAACTAGAGCTTCCCCTGAGATAGTGCTTGGGGTGTGCTATAGACCGCCGGATCTGATTTGGATATGGATAGAGACCTCTTTAATGAAGTAAACGCAAAGGGAAATGTGTGATTATGGGAGACTTCACTTCCCAGATATAGACTGGAGGACGAATGCTTGCAAGAATAATAGGGGTCAGATTTTTCTGGATGTGATAGCGGATGGATTTCTTCATCAAGTAGTTGAAGTACCTACGAGAGGGGATGCCATTTTAGATTTGGTTTTCGTGAGCAGTGAGGACCTCGTAGAAGAAATGGTGGTAGGGGATAACCTTGGTTCGAGTGATCATGAGCTGATTCAGTTCAAACTAGATGGAAGGATAAACAAATGTAGATCTCGGATTAGAGTTTTCGATTTCTCGAGGGCTAATTTAAAGAGCTAAGGAAATTAGTTATGGAAGGGATTGGACGGAGGAACTTGCGGATTTAAATGCGGAGGAGGCCTGGAATTACTTTGTCGCAGCTGTGGAAATTGGTCGGAAGCCTGCATCCCAAGAAAGGGGAAAAAAACATGGGCAGGAGTTGTAGGCCAAGCTGGATGAGCAAGCAACTCAGAGAGGGGATTAGGAGAAAGCGAAAGCTTACAGGGAGTGGAAGAAAGGCGGAATTAGCAAGGGAAGCTACCTTGGTGAGCTCAGAACATGTAGGGATGAAGTGAGGAAGGCTAAAAGCCGCATTGATCTGGACCTTGCAAAGGGAATCAAAACCAATAGTAAAAGGTTCTACAGCACATAAACAAGAAGAAAACAAAGAAAGAAGAAGTGGGGCCGCTATACACTGAGGATGGAATGGAGATAAAGGACAACCTAGCATGGCCAAATATCTAAATAAGTACTTTGCCTCAGTTTTTAATAAGACTAGTGAGGAGTTTAGCGATGATGGAGGGATGATAAGTGAGAATGTGGATATGGATGTGGATATTACCACAACTGAGGTAGAGGCCAAACTTGAACAGCTTGATGGGACAAAATCGGAGGGCCCGGACAATCTCCATCCGAGGATATTAAAGGAACTGGCATGTGAATTGCGAACCCATTAGCGATAATTTTTAAGCAGTCGATAACTCGGGGGTTGTGCCGTACGCTGGAGGATTGCTAAAGTAGTCCCTATTTTTAAGAAAGGGAATAAAAGTGATCCGGGTAATTATAGGCCTGTTAGCTTGACGTCTGTAGTATGTAAGGTCTTGGAAAAAATTTTAAGGGAGAAATTAGTCAAGGACGTAGAGGTCAATGGTAATTGGGACGAATTGCAACATGGATTACTAAAGGCAGATCATGCCAAACCAATCTGATCTCCTTCTTTGAGAAGGTGACGGATTACTTAGATAAAGGAAATGCGGTAGATCTAATTTACCTCGATTCAGTAAGGCGTTTGACACGGTTCCGCATGGGGAACTATTAGTTAAATTGGAAAAGATGGGATGAATATGAAAGTTGTAAGGTGGATAAGGAACTGCTTAAAGGGGAGACTCCAGCGGGTCGTATTGAAGGGTGAACTGTCAGGCTGGAAGGAGGTTACTAGTGGAATCCCTCAAGGGTCGGTTTTGGGACCGATCTTATTTAACCTTTTTATTACTGACCTTGGCACAAAGAGCGGGAATGTGCCTAATAAAGTTTGCAGATGACACACACCATCAGCTCGGGATTGAACAAAGACTGTGAATGGCTTGCCAATTACAGAACCAGTTTCTCCTCTCTTGGTTTTCACACCTCTACTGCTAGAACAGGGCCTCATCCTCCCTGATGAACTGACCTCGTTATCTCTAGCTTGCTTGCTAGCACACATATATATACCTGCCCCTGGATATTTCCATTACATGCATCTGAGGAAGTGGGTATTCACCCACGAAAGCTCATGCTCCAAAACGTCTGTTAGTCTATAAGGTGCCACAGGATTCTTTGCTGCTTTTACAGATCCAGACTAACACGGCTACCCTCTGATACTTGACAAAGTTGGGGGGTATTGCTAACACGGAGAAGGACAGGGATACTATTCAGGAAGATCTGGACCACCTTGTAAACTGGAGTAAGAGTAATAGGATGAAATACAATAGTGAAAAGGTGCAAAGTCATGCATTAGGATTAATAATAAGAATTTAGATATACGTTGGGGGCGCATCAGTTGGAAGCGACGGAGGAGGAGAAGGACCTTGGGGTATTGGTCGATAGCAGGATGACTATGAGCCGCCAATGTGATATGGCTGTTAAAAAAAGCAAATGCGATTTTAGGATGCATTAGGCGAGGTATTTCCAGCAGGGATAAGGAGGTGTTAGTACCGTTATATAAGGCGCTGGTGAGACCCCATCTGGAATATTGTGTGGCAGTTCTGGTGTCCCATGTTCAAAAAGGATGAATTCAAACTGGAACAGGTCCAGAGATGGGCTAAATAGGATGATCCGAGGATGGAAAAACCCTGCCTTATGAAAGGAGACTCAAAGAGCTTGGCTTGTTTAGCCTGGCCAAAAGAAGGCTGCGGGGGGATATGCTTGTTCTATATAAATATATCAGGGGCGTTAACGTTAGGGAGGGAGAGGAATTATTTAAGTTTAGTTCTAATGTAGGCACGAAGACGAATGGGTACAAACTGGATATTAGGAAGTTTAGACTTGAAATTAGACTTAGGTTTCTAACCATTAGGGGAGTGAAGTTTTGGAACAGCCTTCCGAGGGAAGTAGTGGGGGCAAAAGACTTACCTGGCTATAAGACTAAGCTTGATAAATATATGGAGGGGATGTTATGATAGGATAGTTTAATTTGGGCAATTGATCTTGGATTATCACCAGATAAGTCTGCTCATTTGTGTGTGGGGAGATGTTGGATGGATGGGAACTGAGTTACTGCAGAGAACTCCTTCTTGGGTGCTGGCTGGTTAGTCTTGCCCACATGCTCAGGGTTTAGCTGATCGCCATATTTGGGATCGGGAAGGAATTTTCCTCCAGGGCGGATTGGTAGGGGCCCTGGAGGTTTTTCGCCTTCCTCTGCAGCGTGGGGCATGGGTCACTTGCTGGTGGATTCTCTGCAGTTTGAGGTCTTCAAACCAGTTTTGAGGATTTCAATAACTCGTCCCTGGATTAGGGGTTGTATAAAAGTGGATGGTGTAGGGTTCTGTGGCCTGCCTTGTGCAGGAGGTCAGACTAGATGATCATATTGGGTCCTTCTGACCTATGAGTCTATGAGTCAATGGTGAGGGATCTGATTGCCATGACAGAGGTCGATGCGGCCTAAACCCCCCGTCACCGCCGGTGCAGGTAATACAGTCTGTCGGCAAGCCTGCCTTGATAAGACCATCCAGTGTCGGCACAGCAGAGCGGCACCGTTCACAATCACGGTCCGCAGACGTTCTAGGTCCCGTCGGCGCTCCCGCTCCCGACGCTGCTCGCAGTCCCAGCACCGTTCTCCTTCTCGGTACTGGTCGCACTCGCAGCACAGTTTCAGTATCCCATTTGCCAGCCCGCTACTCTTGGCACTGTTCCAGCTCCCAGCACCGCTCCAGGCACCGTGACTCCCGTAGCCGCTCCCAACGTCGAGCCTCAAGATCTCGGTCGACCTCCCAGCACCGCTCCAGTCGCAGGTCCCGATCTCATTCCCGGTACCGAGTAGAGCAAGTTCCACTAGAGGACAGAGACTTAGGGCTTTTCAGCCCCTCCATGGCCATCCAGACACACATCAGTGTCATCCCACGTGAACAGCTCTTATGCACAGGACCGCGATTCTGATGTGCCCACCAGAGTCTTCCAAGAGACCCAGGGCCAGGACCAAGGACCCCATCAGTGATCTTTCTGGACACCTTGGGCGTACCACCAGGCTCAAGGTGTACCAGTAGTTCCGTCCCGCTCTGTCCCATCTGAGTGCCAGAGGCGATGGTTAGCCGTCCCCCTCCGACTGCTATGGAGGAAGCCCCAGTTCACCCACCGGACTCCCAGGTTCCACTGGAGCAGGAGGTCGCCCAAGAGCAAGAGGCCACACAGGACCCGCTCGTCACCAGCATCTCCTCTTCCTCTTCTCCAGATGAGGCGGTGGCAGGAACATCCTCCTCTGGCCCTCCTCCAGTTGACCTGAGAGCCCATCAGAACCTCCTAAGGAGGGTAGCACTCAATATGAACCTCCAGGTGGAGGAGGTCCCGGAGGTAGGGGACCCGGTAGTGGACATTCTATCGGTGGATGCCCCCACAAGAGTGGCCCTACCATTTATTTGGACCATCCAGGCCAATGCCGATACTGTATGGCAGTCTCCAGCCTCTATCCCTCCTGCGGCCAGGAGAGTCGAGCATAAATATATGGTGCCCTCTAAAGGGTATGAGTACTTGTATATCCATCCATCTCCCTGCTCGTTAGTCGTCCAGTCTGTTAATGAGAGGGAACGCCATGGCCAGCAGGCGCCAGCCCCAAAATCGAAGGAGGCTAGGTGAATGGACTTACTCGGCCACAAAATGTACTGGACAGGTGCCCTACAGCTCCAGGTGGCAAATCAACAAGCCTTGCTTAGCCGCTATAATTATAACACCTGGGTAGCGGTGGGTAAGTTTACGGAGCTTCTCCCTCAAGACTCCCGGCAAAAGTTCGCTGCCCTCTTGGAGGAAGGGAAAAAGGTGTCCAGAACTTCCCTCCAGGCCTCGTTGGATGGAGCAGACCCAGCAGCCAGGGCTGTGGCCTCGGGTGTTGCCATGAGGCGTATCTCATGGCTCCAGGTTTCAAACCTCCCACCGGAGCTGTAGTATACCATTCAGGACTTGCATTTGATGGTAAAAGCCTCTTCTTGGATAAGACTGACACCAGGCTGCAAAGCCTGAAGGAACACATGGTCATAATGCGCTCTCTTGGCATGCATACGCCGGTGACCCAATGCAGGCCTTTCCATCCCCAGCCTCACCGCCCCATACTCTGCGCCTGGACAAAAACAGGACTTGGCAGGCGGTGCGGCCCGAGGTGGTCACAGACACCATCATGACCCCAAGGAGGCCAAAATCAAACCTTGAAACCACCACCGGGACTAAAGGATGAACTTTTGAGGTGCGCCCAAGGGCGGCATACCATTTACAGGCCAGGATCCCCTCTCCTCCCTTCTCCAACCATCTTTCCTACTTCCTCTGTCGTGGTCCCAGTTAACTTCAGATCGCTGGGTCCTACACACGGTGGAGTATGGGTGCCACCTCCAATTTATTTCAAACCTGCCCTTCCACCCTCCAACCCTGTCCCTTTTCAGACCCCTCTCACGAGCAATTCCTCTTACAAGAGGTGCGAACACTCCTCGCCATGGGAGCTATAAAGGAAGTACCAATGGACGAAAGGCGCAAGGTGTTTTACACCTGTTATTTCCTAATCCCCAAGTCGAAGGGAGGTCTCAGATCTATCCTAGACCTGCGAGGACTCAACCAGTTTATGATAAAGTTGAAGTGCCGCATGGTATCCCTGGGCACCATTATCCCGTCCTTGGATCCTGGAGACTGGTATGCCGCCCTCGATATGAAGGATGCGTACTTTCACATCGCCATTTTTCCTCCACACAGGAGATACTGCCACTTTGTAGCCAACCGTCAGCGTTTCCAGTTTACGGTCCAGCTGTTTGGCCTTCCTGCAGCCCCAAGGATATTTACAAAGTGTATGGCATAGTCCCACCGCCTACCTCCGTTGATGTTGGATACACATTTTTCCGTATCTGGATGATTGGCTCATCCAAGGGGCCTCCGAGACACAAGTCACTCAGCATGTGGGCATTGTCAAGGACCTATTCACACATCTAGGCCTGATGATCAATTTCGAAAAATCCACTCTGGTTCCCACGCAGAAGTTAGACTTCATAGGAGCTATCCTGGACTCCAATATAGCCAGAGCCTCTACCACAGCTGCGGTTTTCAGGCGATGGCAACAATCATCTGAGGTCTACAGAATTTCCTGACAACCTCAGCTCGACCTCAGCTCTCGGTCTCCTGGGTCACGTGGCTGCCTGCACGTTTTGTAACCAAACACGCCAGGCTCCACCTCCTTCCTCTCCAAGTTTGGCTCAACTCGGTATACCACCAGGCAGGGACCCAATAGACATGATATCACCATTCCCCCGAGCACCCTAGGCTCCCTAGAATGTGACTAACTCCCTTCCTGGTGTGTGCAGGGATGCAGTTCCATCCGCCCCAACCCTCAATGTCCCTGACGACGAACGCGTCATCTCTCGGCTGGGGTGCTCACCTCGGTCCACCTTTGTACTCAAGGCCTTTGGTCATATCAGGAGCTGGCATTACACATAAATGTCCGAGAACTGAGAGCAGTCCGCCTGGCGTGCCAGGCGGTTCCAGCAACAGTTGCAAGGCCTTTGTGTCTCAGTGTTTACAGACAACACAACAACCATGTACTACATAAACAAACAGGGAGGGACACGATCCTCCCCCCTTTATCAGGAGGCCATCCAACTCTGGGACTTTTACATAGCCCACTTGATAGATCTGGTAGCGCCTTTCTCCAGGCGTTCAGAACACTCTGGCGGATCGACTTAGCAGGTCTTTCCTGTCTCACGAGTGGTTGATCCACCCGGACGTTATTCATTCCGTTTTCCAGAACTGGGATTTCCCCCGCATAGACCTGTTCGCTTCCCGCAAGAACAGGAAATGCCAGATGTTCTGCTCCTTCCAAGGTCTCTCCCCGGGATCGATCTCGGACGCTTTCCTGATGCTGTGGAAGAGCCAGCTCCTTCATGCCTACCCACCATTACCACTGGTTCACAAGGTCCTGCTGAAACTCCGCAGGGATAGAGCGCGCATCATCATGATTGCTCCAGCGTGGCCCAGGCAGCAATGGTACACCATGTTTCTTGACCTGTCAATAGCCAACCCAATTACCCCTGCCACTCCACCCAGACCTCATAACTCAGGACCACGGCAGACTTCGCCACCTGGACCTGCAGGCCCTTCACTCACGGCATGGCTGCTGCGTGGCTAAACCAGTCAGAGTTATGTTGCTCTGCATCAGTACGACAAGTTCTTCTGGGTAGCAGGAAACCCTTCCACCCCGGTCAACGTATCTGGCCAAGTGGAAGCATTTCTCCGCTGGTGCGAAACGCTTAATCTTACTCCCACTGAGGTCTCGATCCCCTCTGTTTGTGGACGACTACTGGTCCTCTCAAACAGGAGAGCCTAGCAGTATCATCACTGAGGGTACACTTGGCAGCCATCTCTACCTTCCACCCAGGCGAAGGTGGCCGTTCCGTGTTCTCACACCCTATTGTTTCGAGGTTCCTCAAGGGCTTGCAGCGCTTATACCCCCAAGTACGCCGCCCAGCCCTGACCTGGGACCTCAACCTGGTTTTAACCAGACTTATGTCTCCCACCGTTTGAGCCGTTAGCAACCTGCTCGCTACTATACCTGTCTTGGAAGACAGCTTTCCTCGTAGCCATTACATCGGCCAGACGAGTCTCCGAGCTTAGGGCTCTTACGGTGGATCCGCCGTACACTGTGTTCCACAAAGACAAGGTGCAGTGCGACCACACCCGGCATTCCTCCCTAAGGTGGTTTCGGCCTTTCATGTAACCAGGACTCTTTCTCCTGGTCTTCTTCCCGAAGCCACACTCAACGCGACGGGAGCAACGATTGCACTCCCTGGACGTCCGGTAGAGCGCTCACATTTTATATTGAGCGACAAAACCCTTTTGTAAACCCTCCCAACTCTTTGTCGCGGTAGCAGACCAAATGAAAAGGCCTACCTGTTTCCTCTCAGAGGATCTCATCTTGGGTGACGGCATGCATCCGCACTTGTTATGATTTGGCTCATATTTCCCTAAGCCACATCACCGCGCATTCTACCAGGGATAAGGCTTTATCTGCCGCCTTCCTGGCTCGTGTACCTATCCAGGAGATATGTCGCGCAGCTACCTGGTCCTCGGTCCACACCTTTGCTTCACATTATGCTTGGTTCAAACAGTCCAGAGATGATGCAGCCTTTGGCTCAGCAGTTTTGCATTCTGCAACCATCTCACTCCGACCCCACCGCCTAGGTAAGGCTTGGGAATCCCCTAATTGGGAATGGATATGAGCAAGCACGTCGAAGAAGAAAAGATGGTTACTCACCTTTGTAACTGTTGTTTCTTCGAGATGTGTTGCTCATATCCGTTCCAAACTCGCCCTCCTTCCCCACTGTCGGAGTATCCGGCAAGAAGGAACTGAGGGGCGGTTGGGTCGGCAGGGGTATATATCTGGCGCCATAGCGGTGGCCACTCCAGGCGTGCCCAACCAACCCACCGAGTGTTGCTAGGGTAAAAATCTTCCAATGAACGTGCACGTGGCACACATGCACCTAACTGGAATGGATATGAGCAACACATCTTGAAAACAACAATTACAAAGGGAGTAACCGTCTTTTTGATTTTTAGAAATGAAGATAGCTGGGTTTGTGATGACCAGGAGACTGCATGGCACATTGCCTGCCAGGTGCGAAGGCTGTGGACCTCTAAAGAAATCTAGATAGACCTATGTGCAGAGCTGGGGAGGAGCTGGTGGGCACCGTACATGAAGGTACCAGTGACATAGGGAAAGGTAGAGAGATCCTGGAGGCCAAATTTTAAGCTGCTACGTAAGTGATTAAAGTCCAGGACCTCCATGGTAACATTCTCTGAAATGCTTCCAGTTCCATGCGCAGGGCCAGTTAGACAAGCAAACTGCAAGGTCTCAATGCATGGATGAGACAATGTTGTTTGGAGGAGGAATTTAGGTTTATTAGCAACTGGGAAACCTTTTGGGAAAGGAGGAGCCTATGCAGCAAGGATGGATTCCTCCTAAACCAGAACAGAAATCATATTGCTGGCATATAAAATTAAAAAGGTGTAGAGGAGTTTTTAAACTAAGGGCTGAGGAAAGCCATCAGATGCAGAGGAGCACATGATTCAGACAGACCTATCCCTTAGGGGAGGATTTATTAAAGGGGATACTCCTATGTTCTGAAGAGGAGTGACTAGAAGTTGAAGAAGTACAGGTAGGAACTGGAGAGAAACAGTGAAATGAGAGTCCCATTCAGTTACATCACATGAAGGCAGACAATATTGACAAATTTTTCTAAGTGCTTATATACAAATATAAGAGGTGTAAATACTAAGATGGTGTGAAGTTGAGTGCCTGCTATTGAAGGAGGATACTGATATGACAGGCATCCCATAAACTTAGTGGAACAATGATAATCTATGTTAGCCAGTAATACCAGAGTATAAAATACATAGGAATGACAGAATAGGTTGCATTGGTGGGGGAGTGGCACTCTAGGTTAAAGAAAGCATAAAGCCACATATAATAAAAATCTTTAATGAAACAAACAGTACCACAGAATCTCTGTGGATAGAAATTCCATGTTTGAACAGTAAGAGTATAGTAGCAGCAATATCCTACCAACCACCTGACCAGGATGGTGACAGTGATTGTGAAATATCTGGGGGAGATTAGAGAGGCTACCAAATAGAAAACCCATAATAAAGGGGGGATTTTCAATTGTTCTCGTATTGAACTTGGGTGAATGTCATCTCAGGATGGGATGCAGAGATAACATTTCTAGACACCATTAAGACTTCTTGGGGCAGCTAGTCCTGGAACCCACAAGAGGAGAGGCGGTCTTGATTTAGTCCTAAGTGGTGCACAGAATCTGGTTCAGGAGGTGATAGAGCGAACCACTTGATAATAGTGACAATAACGTAAGTAAAGTTAATATTGTTGGAGTGGGGGGATGCCAAAGAAATCCACCACAGTGCACTTAATTTCAAAAGGGGGAACTCAACACAAAAATGAGGAAGCTAGTAAAATGGAAATTAAAAGGAACAATCATTAGAGTGAAATGCCTGCAAGCTGCATGGGAACTTTTTAAAAACATCATATAAAGGCTCAATCTCTCTCTCTCTCTCTCTCTGTGTGTGTGTATATACCCCAAATTAGGAAAAACAGGACCATATCTAAACAACAGAGTAGAAGGCATCCTTTAAAAATTGAAAGTTAAATCCTACTGACAAAAAATAGAAAGAGCGTAAATTCTGGCAAGTCAAGTATAAAAGTATAATTAAGCAGGCCAAACAAGAATTTGAAGAGCAGCTAGCAAAAGACACAAAAACTAACAGCAAAAAATGTAAGCACATCAGAAACAGGAAGCCTACCAAACAATCAGTGCGGCCACTGGATGAGGTAGGTGCTAAAAAAGCACTCAAGGAGGTATGTCTATACTGCAGATAAAAACCTGTGCTAGCCGTTGCCAGCCTGCTCGGGCTGCAGGGCTGTTTAATTGCACTGTAGAATTCCAGGCTTGGGACACTCCCACCTCTCAGGATTCTAGAGCCGTGGCTACTGCCAGAGCCCCAAAAGTCAACACTGCAATTAAACAATTGCCCAAGCCCCGCAAGCCCGAGTCTAATTGCATTGTAGACATACCCAAGGAAGACGGGGCCATTGCAGAGAAGCTAAATAAATTCTTTGCATCAGTCTTCACTGCAGAGGATGTGAGGCAGATGCCCACATCTGAGCCATTCTTTTTATGTGACAATTCTGAGGAACTGTCTCAGATTCAGATGTTAGTAGAGGAGGGTTTGGAATAAATTAAACAGTAATAAGTCACAGGATGATATGGTATTCACCCAAGAATTCTGGAGGAACTCAAATATGAAATGGCAGAACTACTAACTGTGGTATGTAAACTCTTGCTTAAGTCAGCCTCTGTACCAGGTGACCAGAGGATAGCTAATAGGATACAGATTGTTGAAAAAGTCTTCAAAGGTGATCAGGCCAGTAAACCCACTTTCAGTACCAGACAAACTATAGAATAGAATTATCAGACACATAGATGAACACAATATGTTGGGGAAGAGTCAACAGAGCTTTTGTAAAGGGAAATCATGCCTCACCAATCTACTAGAATACTCTGAGGGGGTCAACAAGCATGTGGACCACGGGAATCCAGTGGATATAATGTACTTAGATTTTCAGAAAGCTTTTGACAAGGTCCCTCACCAAAGGCTCTTAAGCAAAATAAGCTGTCATGGGAAAAGAGGGAAGGCCCTTTTATGGATTGGTAACTGGTTAAAAGATAGGAAACAAAAGGTAGGAATAAATGGTCAGTTTTCATAGTGGAGAGAGGTAAGTAATGGGGTCCCCCAAGGATCTGTCCTGGGACCAGTGTCATTCAACATATTCATAAATGATCTGGAAAAAGAGTAAACAATGAGATGGCAAAGTTTGCAGATAATACAAATTTACTTGGGATAGTTAACTCCAAAGCAGGCTGCAAAGGGATCTTACAAAACTGTGTGACTGTGCAACAAAATGGCAGATGAAGTTCATTGTTGATAAAAGCAAAGTAATGCACACTGGAAAACATAATCCCAACTATACATACAAAATTATGAGGTCTAAAGTAGCTGTTACCAGTCAAGAAAGAGATCTTGGAGTCATTGTGAACAGTTCTCTGAAAACATCCACTAAATGTGCATCAGCAGTCAAAAAAGCTAACAGAATGTTAGGAACCATTAGGAAATGGATAGATAATAAGACAGAAAATATATAATCACGGTATCAATCCATGGTATATCCACATCTTGAATACTGAGTGGAGTTCCGGTCATCCATCTCAAAAAGATATATTAGAATTGGAAAAAAACAACAAAAATGATTAGGGGCATGGAGCAGCTTCCATATGAGGAGAGAGAAAAAAGACTGGCACTGTTCAGCTTGCAATAGAGGGGAGATATAACAGCAGTCTATAAAACCTTGATTTGTGTGGAGAAACTGAACTGGGAAGTATTAACCCCTTCACATGACACAAGAACCAGTGATTACTCAATGAAATTAATAGATAGCTGGTTTAAAACAAACAAAAGGAAGTACTTCATCACACACTGTGCAATCAACCAGTGGAACTTATTGCTAGGGAATGTTGTAAAGACTGAAAGTATGACTGGGTTAAAAAATAACTAGATAGGTTCATGGAGGATAGATCCATCAATGGCTATTAGCCACAATGGTCAGGGATGCAGCCCTGTGTTCTGGCTATCCCTAACCGTTTGACTGCTAGAAGCTGGGTCTGGATGACAGAGAGAGATCACTCAATAAACTGCCCTGTTCTGTTCACTACCTCTGAAGCATCTTGCAGTGGCTACTATTAGAAGACAGGATACTGGGCTAGGTGAACCATTCGTCTGACCCAGTGTGGCAGTTCTTGTGACCCTGTTTCACAAATAGCAAGGAGGTGGGAGGAGGCAATGGGTAAACATTAAAATTTGAAAAGAAATTAAGATATTAGAAATAATACCAGCACAGGCACCAAAGAAATCTAATTTGGTTCCCACAACAGGAAGAAATGTATATCTTCATGGAGTACTGTGATGAGGGCACTCTGGAAGAGGTGTCAAGGCTGGGCCTTCAGGAACATGTCATTAGGCTCTACACGAAGCAGATCACGATTGCTATCAATGTACTACATGAACATGGTATAGTTCATCGGGACATTAAAGGTAAATTGTTTTTTAAAAAAAGTTAATGTAATATTGCTTTACAGTGTTGTAAGTAAGGTATTGCCTAAATCATCTGTGGGAATTTAAGGCAGGTTCTCTGCTCTAGAGCAGTAATTATGTTAATATGCCCTGCCCAGGCTCTGAACAGTTGATAAGCTTGCATTAGTGGCTGTTCACTTTTATTTAACGCATTGAGCTTGAAATGTTGGCACACAGGGTTGCAAAATTAGGGACAAATTCTGCCCCTGGGTGCACTTATGCAGCTTTCTTTGAGTTCACTAAAGCCCTGTGGCTCCATCCAGGGACAGAATTTGGTCCCTACAGTAATACTAGTGTTAGAAGTGTAATTTATCTGGTATATTTTTATTCTGGGCTTTTCAAGAAATGATGGAATTCTCTGGGAGTGGAAGAGTATCAAAAAGATAATTTGATCATGATATTTTCTCTGTGGTTCACAGGGCGCAAGAAGGGTTGTAGGATTTCAAAGGGATAATGGAGTCCTCATAGTAGTGAACGGCTGCTGTTTTATGTTAGAGAAATTATGAAAACAGATAGGTTTAAATTAGACCTAACCAATGATTCTCAGATGCATGTTGGTCTACACACGTTTTGCTCTCAGCCATCTCTTACAGTGAACAGGCTGGAGCTACAAAAACTGCAGAATTTTTTGGCGTGCTCATAGAAATGCCCTCTATCTCCAGTTTCACTCCTTTTCCCACATGATCAATAGCATGGCTTTTTGTCTCCTGCTCCTTTCAAAACATTCTCCTAGTTTAGCTGTTCTATTTTGATTTAGTGTGACTTGTTTTCCTCAGCAATGGTAGAGAAACCAGAGAAGGAAAGGAAAAAACTTCACACGAAATATTCCCTGTAAATGCTCAGTTAACAACAAGGCAATGCAACCCAACCATGCTGGGTTTCTATGTCCCTCTTGCTCACAGGGTTCTGAATCATCGCAGCAGTCTAGGAGATTCCCAGTTGCTCTTGTTCCTTTGGCCTCGTGCTCCTCAGTTGGGAAAGAACTGTCCATGACCCAGAGGCCTCCCACCCAGGTAGGCCACTCTTGAGTCAGCTTTGGCATTTTTTAGGAGATAATTGCTCTCTCCTCTCCTCCACTACCCTCCCCTAGCATTCTTTCCTTTCCTGTTCTCCCTGCTGGCCAAGGCTTTTTGTCCAGGTGTGAACTCAGCTCTATATTCCCCATAACCTCATATCTATGGTGGTCATTCCTTGTTTAGATAAGTATTTAGTAGACAGTTGCTCCCTCCTGAAAGACCAGGTTAGCTGTGACAAAACCCAGGGCCTGTTACAAAAACTGGGCCTCATGAACAGAGTCAGGATTCCTTTTGCACCAGTGCAGTGTTTTGTTAACCTTGGGACGCACTTCTAGACTGACAGGGAGAGTGTCTTCCTCTTGACCAAGAGAAACACTGAAGTGAGAACTTCTATCCAGCAGTTCAGGGAGCTGTATCACTGCATCATCCAACAAGCTCTCCACTGACCGAGCTTCCTAATGTCCAGTATTACAGGAGTGTTCCTTGGGAACATTCCAGCTTCAGATGTTGAAGCTGTATCTGTTAACGGTCAGTGCTTGGACTTCCCTAGTCCTTAATGTTAAGGTAGTGCTCAGGTGACAGCAGGAAGGTCAACTATACAAAGGGGGCATCTTTGCACCACTCCTACTCTGTAATTTCCTTGGATAAATCAGGTTAGGGATTTATGTAGGTTGCCAGATGGCACATTGTAAATCATCTCCCCCGAACTCATGTTATATACACGTTCTCAGACTCAGGGCAGTGAAGCAGGCTCTATTCTGTTGTCCTAGTAGGGTCCCCATAAAACAAATCAAGTGATCAAATGCTTCTATTTTTATGGAGAAGGGGGGAAAATCATATAACAGAGGGGCTGAGCTACAGCACATTCCCATAGCATTAGATCCCTAGTGCCTAGCCGGCGGCATCTTTTGGTGAATCTTTCTGTTAGCAATAAACACCTAGTTCGTCTTTGAGTGATTGTCCGTATGTATTCCACTCTTGGTGTTGGATTGGAATTTTGGCCACTAGTATCCTTTGAGCAATGCTGGCACCCTAACTGCACTTATGTCCCCCTGCCCTTCCCCACCACTTGAAGACATAAAGGGCAGAGTGGGGCCGACAGTCTCTCAGTTCCGTCTTTCTGCACATGGCTGCCAGGTGGAACTGCAAGCAATGCCTCTATCTCTTGCACTTAGCTAGTGTTATTTGTATACAGCTACATATCTTGGCATACACAGCAGTTATTATTAGTAGGTGTGGTTTTACATGTTTATATCTGATACTAGGTTTCAGCCCTTATGGCTGAAACCAAATCTTCCTGTCTAAAATAGCTCCCTCCCAAGAGGGACAATATCCCCTTCAGTGATGGGAATACAAGATGCCTCTTCTGTCTGGGGCAAAAGGTATATTCCTGAAAAGTGTTCAGTCTGCAGATCATTTTCAAAACAAACACAGATGGTTGAGGGGAAGCTCCTCTGAAACTTTTCTTATTTGACATGTCAATGAGACCTGCCTCTGATCCTGGTAAACAGGTCCCTCCACTGACAGAGCAGTCTTCATCTAAGAGTGCTCCAGTGAGCTGTGGCTCCATTGTTAGCTCCCATGTATCTCCTTCTAAAGAGACCTCTTCTGTTGTTTCTCCTCTCAGGTCCTTGTCATCAGCTACTGAGAGGTGTGGGAGAGAGCACCACTCTACAAAAGAGTGCAGGCATAGATCAGCTTCCGAGGGTCTGAGTAACAAGAGGCACCTAAAGTTGTCTCACTTATTCTTATCAAAGCATAGCATATGGCCTGTGGCAGCATAAAGGACTCTGGTCACCAAGGAACAGTTTCAAGCTGCATCCATTTCTGGAACTGCAGTAGCATCAATGGGGCCCTTAGTACTGATGCTGGAACTTTTGTTGCTGGAACCAACATTTTTCGTATCAGCCTCTTTGGCACCTCCCACTCTAGTGCTGTCTGTTTCCAGTGCTCAGGGTACTGACTTTCTTGGCATAGAGATTCACAATACCAAGTGACCTTACGGTATCAGTGTTTCCTGAGTCACCACTGTTAATATCTGGAGTGAGGGTACCCCTCTGAACTGACTGCTGGATTGATATTGGTACTGAGTGTTTCTGGGGCACAGATGAGGGAACTCCTTATAGCACACCAAGGGACACCTAGAAAAACTTCACTAGCACTCAGGAGCACTCCTTTGAAACTGACAAGAAGGGTAGAGGAGCCTGTCCTGGATACTCCCGAAGATCTTAGTCTGCTTAAAACCCATACACATCTGATAGAGATGATAGGTCCCATTAACTATCACAGGCAAAGGGGATCTGTAGAAAGACAATCCTCTTGTTATTCCCCCCCCCACACACACACATCCTTTTCACCTTCCTCCTGTGGCTCCCAACCCTGGCCATATTGGACCCCATGGAGGTTACACCCAACAAGGAGACTCTGCTCAACAGCTTTTTCTCGGGGCAGGGCCTAGTTAGTCTCCAGTAAGATCCCTTATTGTGCAACATCATCATCAGCCCCCAAGGCCTCACACTGAGCCTCAGCAGCAACCACCACTATCTGATGAACATCAACAGATAGCAGAACTCATCCCAGCTGCTGTCTTTTCTTCATTGCCTAATGAAGCTGTGGCTCCTGTACTTCCTTTTATCCTGACAATTAAAAAGCTTTTGAGGACTTTCCGCGTAGGATGGCAAATGCTCTGGAAATCCCTGTGGAGATTGTACAAGTGAAGTCCTATAAGCTTTCTCGAATTCTTCGCTCTTTTGTGCTGGAGAGGTTGGCTAAGGCAATCAGAGCGATCCTGTGGAGCCAGCACAACATCTCTGGCAAACACCATAATCAATTCCACTTACACCCAAGAGAGCTGACAAATGGTATCAGGGCCCTGTCTGTAACACAAAGCAGAAACGTCTGCGCAAGACTGATGTATGCAGCTAAGTGCAAAAGATTTCTATTTAGGCAATGCTGCAGCACCTCTCTCCTTTGGAGAATCTGATCCTCTGTGTTTTGGACTATTTGTTATTTTTCAAGAACTCTGGATTATCTGTTGTTTATATCAGAGTGCACTTCGCAGCAGTTTCAGCCCATCATATTACAGTCCAGGGCCACCTGAGATTCTCACACTCAACAGTAGCTAGGTTTCTCAAGGGCCTAATCCATGCTTTTCCTCCAGTACAGGAGCTCCCTTCTTCCTCAGATCTCAATGTAGTTTTAGCTGGGTATTGATAGGTCCACTTTAGCATCATGCTGTCGATACCGTCTTTGAGTAAAAACAGCCTTTTTACTAGCAATCACATCAGCTCAAAGGGTAGGGGAGAAACAGGCAGTCATGAGAGACACTGTCTTCCACAAGGACGACCCCATCCAAATTTTTTTTTTTTACCTAACGTGATCTCAGACTTTCATCTAAACCAGATAAACCACTTCCCTGTTTTCTTCCCTAAACCACACACCAACTGGGGGAAGCTAGACTTCACACCTTGGAGGTACTCAGAGCCCTCTGCTTGTACCTCGATAGAACCAAAACATTCTGAGTATCCCCTGGACTGTTTGTTGCTTTTGCAGATAGGGTAATGTCAAGGGTAGGCCAAGCCCAAAGGCTTTCTAAATAGGTCTTCTATGGTATTAAATTATGTTAACAGCTACCTAGGGTAGGCTCCATCCCAGTCAGGTCTGGGGTTGCTAGGTGTCTGGTTTTCAACCGGAACGCCTGGTCAGAAGGGGACTCTGGCCCTTAAAAGTCTGGTCGGGGGCACAGTGAGGCTAAGGCAGGCTCCCTGCCTGCCTTGGCTCCACGCAACTTCTGGAAGCAGCAGCATGTCCCCACTCCAGCTCCTAGGCGTAGCGGCAACCAGGGGGCTCCGCACGCTGTCCCCACCCCAGGTGCCGGTTCTGTAGCTCCCATTGGCTGGGGACTACAACCAATGGGAGCTGCAGGGGCAGCGCCTGTGGACAGGGCAGCACACAGAGCCGCCTGGTCACGTCTCTGTATAGGAGCCGGAGTGGGGACATGCCACTGCTTCTGGGAGCTGTTTGAGGTAAGCGCCACCCGGAGCCTGCGCCCCAATCCCCCTCCCTTCCTCTGAACCCCTCGATCCCAGCCCGGAGCACCTTCCTTCACCCCAAACCCCTCATCCCTAGCACCACCTCAGAGCCTGCACCCCTAGCCAGAGCTCTCCCAACCCCCCGCAGTCCTGATCCCCCTCCCTTTGATCCCAGCCCAGAGCACCATCCTGAACTTCTAGCCCCACCCTAGAGCCTGCACCCCCAGCCAGAGCCCTCGCACCCCCCACACCCTGCCCCAGCCCTCATCCCTCACCCACACTCCGAACCACTCAGCCCTAGCCTGGAGCACCCTCCTACACCCCAAGCCCCTCATCCCCAGAGCCTGCTTCCCCAGCCAGATCCTCACACTCCCCACACCCCAACCCCCTGTCCCAGCCCGGAGCCCCCTCCTATGCTCCAAACCCCTTATCTCTGGCCCCACCGTGGAGCCCACACCCCTTCCTGCACCCCAACCCCCTGAACCAGCCCAGTGAAAATGAATGAGTGAGTGAGGGTGGGGAGAACAAGTGACTGAGGGTGGGGGGATGGAGTGAGTGGGGGTCGAGACCTCGGAGAAGGGGTGGGTGACATAACTTTATTCCCAGATCTGGACCTTAGCGTCCAAAATATGGGGGTTAGCATGAAAACCTCCAAGCTTAGCTACCAGCTTGGACCTGGTACTTGCTGCCACCACCCAAAAAATTAGAGTGTTTTGGGGCACTCTGGTCCCCCTGAAAAACCTTCCCTGGGGACCCCAAGACCCAAATCCCTTGAGTCTCACAACAAAGGGAAATAATCCTTTTTCCCTTCCCCCCTCCAGGTGCTCCTGGAGAGATACACAGACACAAGCTCTGTGAATCCAAACAGAGTGACTCCCCCTCTCTGTTCCCAGTCCTGGAACAAAAAGTACTTTCCTCTTCACCCAGAGGGAATGCAAAATCAGGCTAGCCACTTCAACACACACAGATCTCCCCTGATTTCTTCCTCCCACCAATTCCCTGGTGAGTACAGACTCAATTTCCCTGAAGTAAAGAAAAACTCCAACAGGTCTTAAAAGAAAGCTTTATATAAAAAAAAGAAAGAAAAAATACATACAAATAGTCTCTCTGTATTAAGATGACACAATACAGGGCAATTTCTTAAAAGAATATTGAATAAACAGCCTTATTCAAAAAGAATATCAATCAAAGCACTCCAGCACTTATATTCATGCAAATACCAAAGAAAAGAAACCATATAACTTACTATCTGATCTCTTTGTCCTTACACTTAGAAACAGAAGACTAGAAAGTAGAACTACTTCTCCAAAGCTCAGAGAAAGCAGGCAGCCCGAAAACAAAGACCCCAGACACACAATTCCCTCCACTCAAAGTTGAAAAAATCCGGTTTCCTGATTGGTCCTCTGGTCAGGTGCTCCAGGTGAAAGAGACATTAACCCTTAGCTATCTGTTTATGACAGTGGGGCCTTGGAGGAAGGGCAAGGCAAGGGACAGAACCAGAGGTGTTTAGTTTTGTGTGAGTATAAAGTTGGCAACCCTAGTCAAGTCAGAGCTCATTTGACTGAACACAGGTGTTGATGTGTGCGTGTGTGTGTGTGTGTGTGTTCACTCTGTATGCTGCCCCAGCTCTGTGTAGATAGCGGAGAGAGTAGACTTTGTTGAACTGCCCAATAAATCCACAGACTCAGTTTCCAGCGAAGGAACTTGCTCAGGTTTGTTGCCGACACATATGTGCTTGTGCCAATGGACTGGCTCAGTTAGTGGCGGGACCGTCCACTAGGACAGACAGAAACGCTTCCTTTGATGCTTCATTTTATACAGCAATACAAACCAGTTGCATATTGCCCCTCTGACATGGGTTGTTACCACCCATTACCGTGTACATGTTGATTTGATCACAACACCTCTATCCGTCATCCTGAGCTTATCTTTAAGAGAGGTCATTGTGTTCTTTTTCTCTTTGGGGAATGTGTTTGTATCAATCTGGTACTGGTGTTTTCTGGTACAGTAACTCCTCTCTTAACCTTGTAGTTATGTTCCTGAAAAATGCTACTTCAAGTAAAACGATGTTAAGCGAATCCAATTTCCCCATAAGAATTAATGTAAGTGAAGTGGTTTGGTGCCAGGGAAATTTTTTTCACCACACACACACACACACACACACACACGATTGTGAAGCTTGGTTGAGGTGGAGGAGTCAGAGGGTGGGATATTTCCCAGGGAATGCCTTACTGCTGAAGAACCCTCAAGGGTTAGCTCTCACACTCTACAAGGCAGCAGGAATGGAGGGAGGGGAGACAGCATGGCAGACAGACACACACACCGTGTGTGAAGGAGAGAGATGCGCTTTTCCTCTTTAAGTACACTGACCCTACACTTAAGTATACTGCCTTGTTAATTAGATCAGCTTGCTGAGACCGCAGCTGCTGCCAGCAAGCTCCCTCCATCCTGAGCCCTGTCGTGTGTCCCCCTTGCTCTGTGGAAGATGGGGGAGGGGGACACTCTGACATTAGCCCTCCTCTTCTCTTCCCCCCCCTGCGCACAGCAAGCAGGAGTGTTGGGGAGCAGCTTCAAGGCAGAGGGCAGGAGCAGGACATGGCAGTGGGGGGAGGGACAGCTGAACTGCCGGCAATTGGTGGCCTGCTGGGCAGCTGCTGCACAGGGAACTTAGGGGAGTGAGGAGCTGATAGGGAGGCTGGCAGTCCAGCTTGGTTCCAAGCCTCCACCAGCCAGCTGCAATGAGCTGCTCTTTCTGCAAGCAGTGGACAAAGCAGGCGGCTGCCAGACAACGTTAGAAAGGAGCATTGCACAACTTTAAACAAGCATGTTCTCTAATTGATCAGCAATGAAACAACATTAACCAGGAAGTGAAGAGTTACTGTACTACCCTTGGAATATGTTTCCCTGAGTGTTGTGTCTGGCACTTCTCAGGAATGTATGTTTCTGCACTGACAGGCCTGTTCTTGCTAGATTCTGTGAGCAGGGCTTGCCTCATGTTCACAGCCTGACTTGGCTTTATATCAGCAAAGTTTTGACCACTACTTTAGTTCAGGCCTCTGATACAAGGTCTTATATCTCAGGCTCTTTTTCTACTACAACAGGCAGCATCTATGGCTTCTTTGAGAAGTGTAGCCATCTCTGAAATTTGAAGGGCAGCTACCTTGGCATCAATAACATACATTTATAGAATACTATTCCTTTGTAGGGGCATCATGCTTGTTTTGGCAGAACTGTCTTACAGTCACTGTTTGGGTAGACTTCAAGCACCCACCTCCTACACATCAGCTCACTGCTGAGAGTCATCAGAAGTGGAATACATATGGGCGAGTCCCTAAAAAAAAAAAAAAAAAAAAATGGTAACTTACAGTAACTGTGATTCTTTGAGATGTGTTGTCCACATTTTTCATGACCTATGCTCCTTCCGTGCTACTATGGACATGGTAACACCTGAATTATGTATTGGCAAAGGAACTGAGGGATGGTTGGCCCTGCCCTGCCCTTAATGTCCTTTGGTGGGGGGATGGTGCAAGAACATTCAGGGCAGAGACCTGGCCCCAGTGGATACAGCTGGCCAGAAAACTGCTATCTCAAGCACAAGGGGCACGTGCAGACAAAGGACAATATATGTAGATGACACATCACTAAAAAACACAGTTACTGTAGGGTAAGTTACCATTCTTTCCCAACAGGTATAGATTCTGTTGATAATCAAAAGAAACCTATAAATGGAATTTATACATGCTACTCATGTTTTCCTTTTAGTGTTATTAAGCATATAACTTCTCTGCCTCCTTTATCTTAAATAATATCTAAACTTTGTTTCTAAATGCTTTGATAGCTGTCAAGGAACCTGCTGTCAGGAGAGTCCCAACGTCATGGGACTGCACTGCCTTTCCACAAACTGAGCATTTTCAGGACTACTTACATTTCCTTTCTGGTTTCTTGGGTTTCTTTGTGGAAGAGCTAAAAATCCACTAACTGGAGGTTGGAGAATATATGATAGGTACAGGAAACAAAGGGTCCTGCACTGCCCCCCTGTGCAACGCAGAGCAAAAGTGGGGAACTGGTGGGAGGACATAGTGCCTAGATGAGCACAAAAATATGTGTGTGTGATGTGGATAGAAGGCTAGTGAGCGTGGATAAACCTGAGACAATGCCGGGATATACCATTTGCAGGGAGCCATTTTGTTGACCCATGTGTGCCACTCATTTTCCATCAAGAAAAGTCACCACTAAAGTTACAGCATTAAGGTTTCAGCATCTCTGCTGAGAGACCACCACCAACCCGAGAGCTTCATTGTGATCACTCACTATTACTCAAGATTTTGCATGACTTGCATAGTGTGCAGCTGCTTCTATACTTGTTTGCTCTAAGTATGTGGATTGGCCCGATATTGAAATGAAGACGAATGCTGGTTACCAAGGGCCAGGTTCTCCAGTCCACTAAGTTCATTTTCCAGCTCTTAGATGAAGCAAAGTGAATTTAAGATAATTGGTGATTCCTCCTGGAGAACTCTTCCACTCCACATAGTGGGAATCTTCACTCATGAAAGGGGGCAGTGGCACAGTAGTCACCTCCTGCAAATAAGCAACGTCTCTGCCTATGGAAAAGGGACTGTATCAGGAGTGGTCTAGCGGATAGTGGTACAAAACTCCACTAACCCTGATCACTAGGGCCCTACCAACTTCATGGTCCATTTCGGTCAATTTCACGGTCATAGGATTTTAAAAATAGTCAGTTTCATGGTTTCAGAGGTTTACATCTGAAATTTCATGGTGGTGTAATCCTAGAGAGGAGGGGGAACACAAAGCACTTGGGTGGGGGTCATGGGATTGCCACCTTCACTTGTGTGCTGTGGAGCTTCCGGTAGCCGGAGGAAGTACCCGGAGGTGGGTATGATTTCCCCCTCCCCTCTCGGGGTGGTCGTGCAGGGGAAGAGGAAGTCCTGTCCCTCCCCAGCCCTGCTGGTACTAGCAGCTGGAGCCTGGGAGAAGCTAGATTTCATGGGGAAGGCCTGATATCACAATCCGTGGCATATTTTTCATGGCTGGGAATTTGGTAAGGCCCTGATGATAATGCAGTGGTATAAGCTCCATTAGCCAGGCTGGCCGTAGTGGTGAATTGGGACCCAGCTGCTTTAGATGGTAGGGTTCCATTATACTGCAGTGTCCTATCTAGCTAACTTGAACTGAGCCAATGGTGACAGGAAGGGATGCCATGGTGAGCAAGTATTAGCCCTTACTTGCAAGGGAACCCATTATACCAGTTTGAGCTCTCATTTAACAGAGCACCTGGCAGCTGGCCAGTTATGCAGCTCTCATTTTGGCAAGCTGGTAACTATTTCAGAGGTAGCATTACAGTGTTAAATTCCTTCACATTCTTAATGGAGGGCAACTTTGAATCCGTTAACCATGATAGAGGCTTTTTAAAAGTAGGGTTAGATCAGTAAAAATCCCACTAAAAATAGCTCAGAGTGTGAATGTGATTTTTGTGAAATGTGCAAGCAGCAGAGCATTCTTTCCTTTGCCAAAAGGAATTCTGCACTTATAATGGACCAGGACGCCTGAATTCCTAGGAGAGTGGTTTCATTCTTGTCAACACCCAAGATATTGTTCAGAAGAGAATGAACACTTTTAAAACGTTTGAATTTTTCATGTTTATAAAAAATTGAGTAGACATGACCATTCTGGGCTTCCCTACACAGCTGCACCACTGCATCTCATTCCTGACTGATAGTCTTGGGCCTGCCAATACAGGCAGATTTTGTGGTGAGATTAGAATGAAACTCCCCTGATTCCGTGTGCCCTAAAATGGCACAAGAACACAGGTCTCCAACATTTGTAAGACTGATGACTTAACCCACTGGGCCACCTAGCCTCCTGGACACTGTTTTGCTTTGTCATGAAATTTAATTCTTGGATCATACTGACGTGCTCTATGGACTTCATCCGTATGCCTAGCCTTAGTGTTTACAGAAGCTGCCCAGCAAAAGGCCAGTTTGTGCTAAGAATGCATTGTCTCTGGAGTACTGCCAAACACCTTTGTCACTTTCCATATGCTGTTCGTCTTAGCACACTGTGCTGAGATGTCCCAACCTCTCAATTAAGCAGAAATTTAACAAGTTTAATTTTTTTTTTATTTTGTTTGCACTTCCCAGGCGCCAATATCTTCCTTACCTCATCAGGACTGATAAAGCTGGGAGACTTTGGTTGCTCAGTAAAATTAAAGAACAACACACAGACAATGCCTGGAGAAGTGAACAGTACTCTGGGGACTGCAGGTGAGGACGAGTGTGCTGAAGTGTTATGAACATGTTTAGCTTTGACTAATAAAACCTTCTGTGGCAAGACAGTGCTGGGGACAAATTTGAGTGGAGCTTGGTGTGACCTTACCGAGGAGGGAGTGCCTGGGGCAACTTTAACTGATGAGTGTATATAGCGAGGAAGGCCCAAAGTAAGCACAACAAACGGAACAATAGTAGTATATAGCTTCTGAAAACTCACTCATATTCAGTGGAAAGTGGACATAGCTGTACTGTTCTCTTTGACTAGATAAACATCAAAACATCTTTGCCATACTTTCTGTTCTTGACACACAGATTTTTTTGCATCCCTGTTATGACTAAATACAATAGCCTAAATTAAGACCAGGGGTGAGTAGCTGCAACTCTGTGAAAGTCCCAATTATTTCAGTGTATTGAATATGGGCCCAGTCCTGTGTGTGAACTCCCACTGGGCTTGTCTACATCAGAAAGTTGCAGCGCTGGTGAGGGAGTTACAGCGCTGCAACTTAGGAGGTATACACATCTGCAGGGCACCACCAGCGCTGCAACTCCCTGTTTGCAGCGCTGGCCGTACTCCCGTTTTGTCTCGGGTGTAGAGGATCCAGCGCTGGTGATCCAGCGCTGGTAATCAAGTATAGACACTTACCAGCGCTTTTCTTGACCTCCGTGGAATAAGCAGGTATCCCAGCATACCTGAGGAAGCCTCTGGTAATCAAACTGGTCTCCTTCCCCAGCTTGCTCTCGCGTTCCCTGAACCCCGAGCAAGCAGGTCTCCTTCCCTGAGGTTTGCTGGGTGGTTCCGGGAACGCGAGAGCAAACCGCGGCGAAGCTGGTCTCCTTTCCCGGTTTGCTCTCGCGTTCCCCGAACAAGCAGGTCTCCTTCCCTGCGGTTTGCAGAGTGGTTTGGGGAACGCGAGAGCAAACCATGGCGAAGCTGGTCTCCTTTCCCGGTTTGCTCTCGCGTTCCCCGAGCAAGCAGGTCTCCTTCCCTGCGGTTTGCAGAGTGGTTCGGGGAACGCGAGAGCAAACCGCGGCGAAGCTGGTCTCCTTTCCCGGTTTGCTCTCGCGTTCCCCGAACCCCCCTTGAAGCTGCCCAACAGCGCTGCAGTGTGGCCACATCTAACACCACTTGCAGCGCTGGCCCTATACAGCTGTACTAATACAGCTGTAACAACCAGCGCGCAAAATTTTAGATGTAGACATGGCCACTGAGTGCAGCTGGAGGACTTGGGTTACAGAATTCTAGACTGCATCTGCACAGAGTGTGTAACTACATTCATAGGAGTGGCCCCTTTTTTCTATTTAAGAAGGTACCTTCCTCTGACCCCTTATGGAAATGGCATAGGGTTCTTTTGCATTGGTGTTGAATTTTTTTTAAAGCAAAGGAAAAGAACTGAAAAATATGTACTGTTTCAGCCGTGTTAACTTAAAACATTTATCCTGGGACTATTTCAGAGAAATCAAGAAGCCAGTAAATGATATCCTAAAACAGAAAGGAATCACCAGTGGTAATTGACTGCAGATGTATTGAAAAGCATTTGATGGCTCAGTTTAATCACTTTATTTAGGTACATTCTGTTCCTTCTGTTGTATAAATTGACGCCACCATATGTGTTGTTTCAAAGCATACATGGCACCTGAGGTAATTACTAGAGCTAAAGGAGAAGGGCATGGCCGTGCAGCAGACATCTGGAGTCTGGGTTGTGTTGTAATAGAGATGGTTACTGGCAAGGTAAGAACATTTCACATACCAGATTGCTTCAGAATGCTCTATAATATAGGCTCAGCCATTTATAAAAGAGGCTGGTGCAATCCTCATTGAACAGCATAAAATGGATATTCATTTATTAGTTGGTATCCCCCAAAGAAAAATCAGGTTTGCAGACTTGCATATGTTTTTATTTCCAATGACTAAGACTGCCATGGTGTTGCAGGGAGGTTGTGGAATCTCCATCATTGGAGATTTTTAAGAGCAGGTTAGACAAACACCTGTCAGGCATGGTCTAGATAATACTTAGTTCTGCCATGAGTGCAGGGGACTGGACTAAATAATCTCCTTCCAGTTCTATGATACATTGACATTTAGGGGATGGAACAGTCATTTGTTTGTGGACCTAGAGCAAGGGATATGTTTTTGTTATTGGGTCTAAATGTTTAATAACTTCTTGCCCATAGCATTTTCTCTTCCTCTTGTGTAATTTTTGGGGTGTGTGTCATCAATGTCCTGCGATCATTTCAAGACTGTCACTATGGGCTCACTTACCAAACCTTGCATTCAGCCATTATATTATGTGTTGCAGAGACCCTGGCATGAATATGAGCACAACTTTCAGATCATGTATAAAGTGGGGATGGGTCATAAGCCTCCTATCCCTGAAAGGGTAAGCCCAGAAGGAAAAGACTTCCTTTCTCACTGCCTGGAAAGTGATCCAAAGATGAGATGGACAGCTAGCCAGCTCCTTGATCATCCATTTGTCAAGGTTTGTCAAGCTGATTTAGTGCTAGGATCATAGTAGATAGGAATGAGAGATATGTGAATTCATTGAATGCATGTACAACTGGAGGGCATCGTCTCTTGATAGTGAAAATGTTAAGCCAATACTAGGCAGAACACAAAAAGTAAGACATTTTAAAACACACATGGTTTGCAGGCACTATCACATATCTGAATGAAAAGATCTTCACGTATCTTCATAGCTAATAATTTAGGTTGGTACAGCCATGAAAGCTCATGCTCCAGTACATCTGTTAGTCTGGATCTGTAAAAAGCAACAATGAGTCCTGTAGCACCTTAAAGACTATCACGGCTACCCCTCTGATAGTTGGTACATATTTTCTTAAAGGAGTGTGGCTGCAGCAAACTTGCAGTGGTGTCTCTGTACATCTTATAGTACACATTCTTCATTGAGTTTGAAGGGCTGTTACTAACTTAAACACAGATTAAAGCAGCCTTGACATGGATCTTTAAATTTTAAAAACCACCTATGAGTTTAGTGGTAGTACCAGCTGGGCTGTTAATGGGAGTCATACCTAAACTTTAGCGAGTACATTTACAATGACTTGAGTAATGCATAGATGACAGTCCATTCCCTAGCAATTTAAATAAAACTTAAATCCTGTCAAAAATATTTCTCTGGTATACAAAAATTAACGCCTACTTTCTAGTTTTGTTTTTTTTCTAGTGGTTGGGGTTGGTATTGGTATTCAAGCACCTGAAATGGAAGTGCCCTGTCCATTTCAAAGACTTTGTTGTTCAGTGGGATGTAGATTTTAGTTGGGACAGCTTATATAAATTGTATATGAACCAATCTTAACTTTTTTCATTATTTAAAGATTTTTATTAATACATTTTAAATTGTATATTAAATCAGAAAAACAAAGTAGGCCATCTATCCTCCTCAGCCACTGTTGGTCAAATTCGCTTTAAAAGCTTGCAAAGTCAATCCACACTTTCCCTTGGTGTTACTCTCTAGAGCCAGGCATGCTACAAGAAGACCATTTGTCTTATCAGATTTAGAATAATGAAATTGGATCAGTCATGTCAGCAGAAAGCACTTGTTTTGATGGGTAGAGATAGCATATAGAGGCATTAGCTTGTATCATAATATTGTCACTGAGTGTTATGAAAAGAGAGGGAGTTAAACACTATCCCCTTGGTGTGTGGGAAGAAGAGGTGACCTGATTTCTTTACTGCAATCTGTATAAATTAGACTCTCTTTAATTGTGACAATGTCTTGTGTCCTCCTTTCACAGGTTTGCACAGATGAAGAATGAAGTTACTCAACATGTGGCCTCTTGTACTCTGGCGAAGTATCTGCTAATCACTACTGTATGTAATATTTACATAAAGACTGTGCTAAGAAACAGTATAAAATTTAAACTTACCATGACTGAAGACTGCACAAGTGACAAGCGTCACTTTTACTGCTGCTCCTGTATGTTTTACTTGGCACATGTTGCTCGTGTGACAGTGTCCGCAAGTTTAAAGAAGCTGCATGTTTCAGTGAAAGTGCCATTACTACTGTATATGGACCATTACCTTTTTGTTCTTCTTTCTTTAAATGTTTCTCATTTAAGTGAGAACTGTAATGTTAATATGTAGTATTTTTGGACTTTCTAGGTTCGAAAAAAGTTGTAGTGTTATCAGGCGTTCTGGACCTTGTTTTTTAAATCTCCTATTTGAGTGCACTGACTGTGAACTTTTACTCTGTTTTTTTGCCCAGCTTCAGATTTGTTATGCAAAAGGCTGATTAATGAAATTACAGAAAAAGTTTTTCTCAATAAATGGTTTATTTTAGGAAGTTTTTTTGGTGCGGTTCTCTCTTCATTGTTGAAGATACAAATAAACATCCACTCTGAAGCATTTGAAAGGCAACAAAGCTTGGACTGAAATAACAGCTGTCTGTGCCACTGAGTTCTTCTGGATAAGTTACAAATGCCTGTTGAGTTCATCAATATGCAAGCAATGGTAAGAGTATTGAACGTTTTTACCACTCATGCTGCTTGTCAAGGAAGAATGAATTGTCCAGTGGTTACAGCTTTGTTCAATATGGCCAATGCATTTTTGGAAGTACACAGCATCTGCAGAGAGGAAAAAATACTAGAGCTTTTGATCTTACTTTGTGGTACATGCAAAGTCTCTAATCTGAACCTGAAATGTCACTGATCACCTACTTTTTGACTCCTTGTACCCTCTCTGGCTAATCTCCCCTTAGCATGTGCACAGATGACAATGGCTATTCCACTATCTATGCAGAAGGGAAATTTAGATGACACTAAGCAAGGCCTACAGGAATAACAGCCACCAATTCCTAGTTTGCATTGAACTTCCGAGCATACTTAGGACTGCTAGCAAGAAATATAGAATGCTGAGCAATGTTCAGAAAACAAAGCAAACACAGCAACATTGAGATATAGCTGTGGTACCTATTGTCAAGTGTTGAAACAAGGGAATAGTTTCCACTATTTAGGGAGATGACAACACAGCAAGTTGTATCTCTCTCTCTCGACTTTTCAAATTAAACTACACATCTGTGTTGTATTAAGCCAGATACTTCCAATAGACATGGAGGATTTGAGCTTTGGTGGTGCTGTAGAACTGTGAACAATGAGGTGATGAGAGATTAATTTTTAAAGAGAGCACAATGACTTAAGAGAATATTTTTCTGCAGACCCAGGGCATTAATCAGGCAAGAGTGCATATAAACAACAAGGAAAGAGATCCAGCTTTGTTCGAAACACGTCCAGATGCACTAAACACCCTATATAGAGAATGGATGTTTTACAAAGCTGCTGCATCTGTGGAAGATGGAAGTTCTGAAGGTAGTCAACCTCAAAGGGTTTCCTAACAGTTTTGAAACATTTCTCCACAACACAGGCTGTGGAAAGTTTACCTCCTGTATCACACTTAAGGAAGCAGAACAGCCACTCAGAGTTTTACATTCTTTACTCTGCTCTTTAGAACAGAAAAGCCAGTTGCATAACCTAATAAAAAAAATGAAAGAACCCTCCATGTTTGCCAATCAAATATACCTTTTTAAACAGGCCAGTGATGCTGGATTGAAACATCAGACTTTCAGGGTGTTGTTGCTGACTGGTTAAGAGCACCGCAGACTTCACCATAGAAATGGATACTTCTTACAAGCACTGGGACAGTATCTAAAGGCACAGTATCCACCTGAAGCTCAGAGGGGTGTTTTGAGAAACACACAACAAAAACACATTTTATTTTGCTTCACTTTAACAGCCTTCACTCCATAGCTGCAACAGATTGGGAAGGAAAATGTTAAGCAACCCTCAGTGTGTGTTTGGTATCAGCTACATTAAAAATTCCCTGCATTTCAAAGACAAGTTTTGCACTTTAACTTTTAAGTTTGTTTATACAAAAAAATAGACTACTTTTGTTAAGGCCATTGTAAAAACAAACATACAGTTGCTCAGGGGAGGGAAGTAAACACTGATGTCTGACACTGTCACTGTTTTAATACAATAAGAGGGTTTTTTTGGCAAGTACCTTTTACAGGCATTCCAGCAAAGCCACAAGAGGTACAGTGCTGATTTAAGAAACAAGGGCAGCATAATCACTTAAATTTAAGTAGAGCTTTGGAAGGTCCAGTCCTTGTGCATTCAAAATTCCCAGTTAAAATCAGTGGGACTCCTGGGAGTGCATGGAATGAAAGAGACAGATTTAAGTGCTTTAGTCTAATCTACTGTAACTCTAACTCTCTCTCAGAATAATAATTGCTATGTACTAAAACACTCCACACAAACATTTTTTCATATAACAACATTAAAATAAATACAAGGGTTGCGTGCCTAATAGCCATTTGCTGTTCAGCAGTGAGGCCCTCTCCCTACTTTGTGCTCCAGTAAGATGGTGTGAACAGAGTTTCCTCTTGCTGCCCTCACTTTCAAAATGACAGGAAGGGGCTGTGCAGCATTATGGGGGATGGTTGCGAGTCAAGTCAAGCCATGCCATGCCACAGGGTTTCTGCACAGTACTGTATTGGGCCGGGCATCTCTCATGGTGGAGTGTTCTGGTTAGTACTGTTATCCTTCTCTACCTCAGTACTGTACTATGGCAAAAGCATGCCCGCAGCCTCTATCCTCCTAAAATGGAGTAACTGCTGTGGCCATGCTGAGATGTAGAAAAGGCCTAAGAAAGCCTGCAGTTATGGGATCTTTGTTTCACTGAATGGTGTGAGCTTGGCAGGAATGCAAGCATAGGCCCTATCCTTAGCAGTGAGTTTAAAAGACCTTGTCCCTATACTACTCAGAGCTCTTTAAGGCTGTGTGAGCATGAAATCCTGATGTCTCAGCCATTGTATACCAGTAAAGTGAGCAAAATTCATCTGCCTCAGACATTCCGATTCCTTCCTTCAGATGCCACATTTTTCTAACAAACAGCCATAAGTTTCAAACCCGTTCCCTGCAACTGGCCCTCCACTAAAAAAAAGTAGCACTACCCTCACTTTCACTGTTAGAAATATTTCTCTTAAAAAGAAGATTTGAACTACTGAACAGCAAATACCTCATTCATGGAGTTCTTTGCACTGTTAGCCCTGTTTCTTTTGAGTATCCCACTGCATGGTTTCACTATCTGTTACAAATAAAACTGCTTGAGAGGCTTTCCCCAAATTCCCTTTAGAACACTCTTGGTGGGGGAGGGGGGTCCCAATAGTAAATGGCACTGTCTAGTACAGATAGAAGTTGTGGCTTGGTGAAATGCACTATGCCCAAATCTGGGAGAAAAACAGAATAGTGGCCTTCAGGTATTCATGGGTTGCAAAAAAACTTTTCAATCAGGAAATTTCCACAGGTTATGATGTTTAAAAACCAAAATGGCCCAAGGGCAGGAGAGCTAGGTTATGGTCACTGGAAACTAGGTCAACTCCATAGGGCTCTGAAATGTAAGGCATGCCCAGAAAACAACATCTAAGGAAATCATCTAGCTTCAAGTGGTCTTAAGCTGCACCCTCTGAGGCTAAGTGTAGTTATTTCTCAGAAGAGACAAAAGCAAGTGATTCCCTAACTTTGTTTTGACGACAGACATACAGCTGCCTCTTTCCTACCACTGTCTGAAGGCCCATATGTCTAAGTGTTTTGTAAGCTAAAATAATCTTATTACCTCTCCCAAAATGTAAACAGTATTCAGTCTAATCACTGCATACATCAGTGCTCTGAAGCTAATCCAAAACTGCTTAGTAATTGTAAGGAACAGTGATGTACTAGGTACGTTTGTCATGTCTAAACACCAGACCCATGTTCAAAATTCACTGGGCCAAATTCTACCACCAGTTACATCACAAAGACCCCAATCTTGCAGTGTGAGCTGGAGGAACAGACCCACATACTCAGTCCAATTCAAGCTAATGGGTGCAGGGACTGAGTGGATCTCATTGTACAATTAGGACCTAAATTGGAATAGCTCAACTGAAACCTATTTTCTGTAGGGGGCCTGGTTCAATTTGATATTTCTCTAATTGAGCAAAGTATATTGAAACAAATTATCATCAGTAAACTGATAACATGGTCTAGACATACAAAATTTCCATTTTAATTTTCTTTATGATCCATTCCATACAGCATGTTGAGAAAAACTTGTATCCCCCCACAGCCAACTGTTAATTAATTCCCATGTGGACCTATAATATCCCACTAGATGTTTTTTCTTCCAAATATAAGACACTTCATATGAAAACCAACAAAGGCCAACCTGTTCTGAAGAGGTGAGATGCAGAACACCTTTCAGCAAGTCTGAAATCTAGCCCCAGCCCCAAGGAAACAAAATGGGAGCACAAATTCAGATATGCTCCCCCTCTCACTTGAAAGAGCATGATGTGCAAGTAAAGAGTTTTCAGAAGTTGCATTTGTTCCCTCGGTATTGAAACAGTCTCTGGAGATACTACATTTGTTTCTGCTTGTTGTCATTGTTGCCGTAGGTAGAACCCTTGTTAATTTCAGTCACTCCTATCATCCATCGGACACCAACAGAAGCTGTAGAGAGAAAAGAAAAAGAAAAAGAAAATTACATAACTTGACTGCCCCCAGGGAGTGATTAAGCCACAAGGAAAAGGTTTTAAAAGGCTACATGAGGCCAACTGTATTACCTTGCTGACAACTGTAATTATAAAGCACTTTGTAAATCCATAGACCTCTGTGCTTTACAAAGGAAGGTACGTTCACTGACCGGAAATTAGAGCCATGCAGTGACTTGCCCTGGGGCAGACAACAGTTCAGGGGGAGCTGTGGAAACAGAACCCAGCCCTTGCAACCACTGGCCATGCTTCAGTCCATACGCCACTTTATACACTTTTGCATATCAGAACACTACTGCTGTTCCTGCGCTAATGAGCGCCACAGTTACAAATGTGCTAAGAACTAACCACATTTCAATAGCTGAAGTCCAGTGTCAGCTTCAATGTTCTGCATTTGAAGGAGCAAGTGTATTAATATGAGCCATTTGCAATATTTGGACTAGAAAGGAATTTCATTTCTCACAAAAATCAAGTGAACAGACTTATTTAAAGTGCATTGGAAACCCTCATTCCTTCACACTCACTAATAAATAAGCACACTGGGGTAACTTTGCTAAATACCTTCACTTTTTCAGCTAACATTGCTCCAGAATGTGTGGTGTAGTCTGGGTATCCCTTCATAGGTTATCAAAGGCTGCGTTGAAAAGATTTTCAGATGTGATCACTGCATCCTATAGCTCATTGTAGAAAGGGGAATCTGTCTCTGAAAGGGCAGGCTTAATACAGGTATTTGGTGTCTTAATGCTCAAGTGACATAGGAGCACAAGCCTCAGTGCCCAGCCATGGCACTTGGAGCCTGATCCAAAGCCTACTGCAATCATGGAACAATTTCTACTGATCTTTTGAAAAGCCCAGCCCCTGTTGTGGTTTTCACTGAAAGCGAAGGGGGAAGACCCTACACCTTTTTCATATCCATTATTTTTCTATCATCATTTGCAAGAGTATCATTAAAATTCATGTTTACCACCACAAGAATTAACCCCGAACAAATTCCCCAAGTCCAAACATCCTGCACATGGTAGTAGAGGCCAGTACTGGGGCACCCTTCGGTGAGGGGAGAGGTGGGATGGCAGCACCTACTGGCATGTAGTAGTAACCAGAATTTCCCTGCACCCCATCATTCTCCAGCTGTTTCAGCTCATTGGCGCCATTGGCAAGCAACATAACTTACATCAGCCTTTAGGCTGCTCTGGCTTATGCTTGCACACAGTAGCCCCAGGATAAGGAGAGTATAAAGGTGAACTTTACAAGGCCATGTTTGTACCCTTGCTGTGCACTCCGTGGCCACAGCAGAGCAACTGGCCCATTATCTGAGAATGTAAAAGAAAAGAAAAACAGTCATACTTAATCTAACAGCTTTGTTTAAAGGGCCCTAAGTCAATGGGAGACCTTCTCAGGGTTGGTCCCATCAGATGCTGCAGCAGCAATAAAATCAGCCAAGAAAAATGGAAGCTGAGGAAACTTTCCCATGTTACTTTAATCAACGCTAGCTTGAAAAAGTGATTTCCCCTCTTACAACACAATGGACTTATCAAGGAGCCTTACTGCATGTTTCCCTTTACCGAAATGATAAATGAGCCATTTGATATAGGTATCAACATCTCTCCCACTGCCACAACATGCCAGCCAGGTGTAAAGAAAACCCCCCAACTTCCTACACAGGGCAGTAAAAGGAAAGCATTTGCAGAATAGGTTAAGGGTTCTTGATCCAGGGCCCTGGAAATGGCCCAGCTTAAAAGATGATGGGATATGCCTTACTAAGGAGGTATTGAATACAAACATATACACTTCACTTTGTCTCTTGGAAAGGAGTGTGCAGTTACTACCCTAACAAGCTCCTGCTCCTTGATCACTGACCTACAGGGGAGTTTTGCTATTAGCCTCCGTGGGGATAAGATCAGGGTTTGAGAAAATGGGACATATTGGTCAGAAATTCCCTAGATGGTTTATAACAGGAAGAAGCACAAGCTGATTTGGCAGTAGGTCAAAAATAATCAACTGATTAATAACCATATTCCTGCACCCCAAGCATAGGGATGGCAATTCAGTCCAGCCTTTACATGGTCACACGGGTCCCTCCTCCTCAGGAGACTAAGAGGGGATATGATAGAGGTATATAAAATCATGAGTGGTGTGGAGAAAGTGAATAAGGAAAAGTTATTTGCTTGTTCCCATAACATAAGAACTAAGGGCCATCAAATGAAATAGGCAGCAGGTTTAAAACAGATAAAAGGAAGTTCTTCACGCAGCGCACAGTCAACTTGTGGAACTTCTTGCCTGCGGAGGTTGTGAAGGCTACAACTATAACAGCGTTTAAAAGAGAACTGGATAAATTCATGGAGGTTAAGTCCATAAATGGCTATTAGCCAGGATGGGTAAGGAATGGTGTCCCAGCCTCTGTCAGAGGGTGGAGATGGATGGCAGGAGAGAGATCACTTGATCATTACCTATTAGGTTCACTCCCTCTGAGGCACCTGGCATTGGCCACTGTCAGTAGACAGGATACTGGGCTGGATGGACCTTTGGTCTGACCCGGTATGGCCATTCTTATGGTTCCCATTGAAAAGACTAGGGACAAGGTCCAACAGGGGAGTCCTCACCCTTGGCCTGCTCCTGCAGATATTTTGCAGGAGGAAATGCTCAAACACCTGCTTCCAGAATGACGAATATGATTCCATTTCCCCTTCCCAGCATCCAGGCAGTTGTTTGCATAAATCCCAAGAAAAAGGGATTTGCAGTTATTCATCTGGGATCTTCTCTGGGTACCACCCCTCATTAAGATAATTCTAAGACAAATCATTAGCAGGTGCTAATTAAATTAGTTTCTCTCATATCAGAATATGAACCTCAGAGCAAGAGTTTTGTTTTTACTGAGAAGCACAGTTGGTAGCAAAAACTTATAGCACTAAGCCTATAAGAAGCATCACAGGGAGGAAAAGGCTTCTCTGACAAAAAGCTCACTCTATCCTGATCCAGCCAGCCCAAACATGAATAATTTCCTGAAGTCTTATGGGCAACCCTAGGGAGCTCAAACGATTTCACTTACTATAGTCAAGCCCTCATCAAGGTCTTTTAGCCACCAAGCATTATCTAGGAGAGAAGGAGAGACAGAGGAACAGACAGAGAGAGAGATCCGCACGCACACATGCACAATTTATTAGAAATACATGCTCTCATACTCTGTTAAGGCCCAATCCAACACCCACTCAAGTCCGTGGAAGACTTCATAAATACTGATCAAGTTGCTTATGAATTAATGATTTTTGTACCAATCTGAAGAAAGCAAGAAATAGCTCAGCATTCTTCCCTAAAGCATCAGCACATCCCTAACCAATCTGAGAAAATACAGCCAGCATGACCAAAAGCAGTGGCTACCTCTTGTCCACCCTTACAGTCAAGGCCACCTCAACTAACTTTACTGATGGGGAGAAATTAAAAATAACCAGTTTCTTTTTTGCTGGAAGTATTCCCTGACTGGTTTGCCCAAGTTGGCAAGACAGGGCCAACAATGGTTCACAAGAATTGTTCATTTGAAACATCGCTGAATAAAGTAAAATCCTTTTGTTGAGAAAGGCACATGGGAAAGTCAAAAGGGAGCATTTTGCCTACAGGCTTGATTTCTAAAAGGAGACGGAAGGAAAAAAATAAGGTACAATAGGACTTTTTCAAAATCTCTTCAAGAGATGAATCTATAGGCTGGAAATAAGCTTGCAGGACACCCTCATGTAGGAAGGCATTAAAAGAAGAGACCAGAAACTGCAGACCTTTACAGCTAACCTCAGTAGTTGGAAAGACTGTAAAGTCATTGATTTCAGACAAAAATAGGAAAATAAGTGTACAAGCACCACAATGATAGTGAATATGGATTCAAAGCGAAGTTCAGAATTAAATAATTCCTTTTAAAAACCACAGTTTGAACCTCCAAGGATGAAGCCACAGATCTACCTGAACCTTCAAAACAGGTTTCATCAGTGGAAGGATGTTGTAGTAGTTGGATCAGGCGAATGACATAAGACTGCTGGGTTCTTTTCCGAGCTTCCCCCACAACTCACCAAGTAACCAAATTCTACACTAATTTACACCCCCACTGATGTAATGGAGAGTAAGTCCACGGATAATTTGACACATTGCACTTAATTTTACCAATCTGTAAAAAAGACCAACAACAAACAACAATAGACCAGGCTGCGGTATAGTGAGGTTCACCAATTATATGGGATACCCTTTGAGCTTCTTGGACAAAAGGCTAAGTATTTCCTTCTAAAATGTTGCATAGAGTGTGCGCTAGGGTAAAATGTTACAGGAGCAAAATCCCAAGTGAAGGGCTGGTGGAATGAAATGTCCAGCCCCACCTCCTCCTGCTCCCTTTCAGGCAGCTATTGCCCACAGGGAGATCCATGGTCCTCAGCGATGCTGCTCTATATTTCTGCACAGCAACACATGGTAGGGAAGAGAGAAGCTGCCTTGAGGTGACCTCGCTCGTGCAGAGACAGGCCGCGCTCTCACTCTGACTGGAAAACGCCAGTAACGCAATGAGGACTCAGTTCAACCAAACAAAATGGCAACAATGATTTTGGCTTCAAATGGTCAAGAGCTGGGAAACAGAGTGGAGAGGAAGAACTAGAGCAGGACAAGTGAGCTGGGATAATGACAGAAACTCAAATCATCACTGCGGTGTCTGGCAACAACAACAACAAAAAAAGGAAATCAGCATGTGGAGCTGTATAAACAGAACATAAATCAGGGCGATTGTTATGGCAACCAATCAAACTACTTCCCAGGGCTTTTACACAGTTGTGGGCGCAGTGCTGTACCTGCTACAGGAAGGCTACTGCAGAATTGAAGAAGGTACAGTAGAGGGGAGTTAGAAGGATGACAGGGTTGGACGGGAGTGAGGTAGTCATGCTTAAGAGATTATTAAGAAGTGCTCAGTTCTGAGGTTTATGTGGAGTAGATGGATCTCAAAAGCTGCCTGGGGAGAGTGGAGGGGACAGAAAGGAAAAGAAATAATAGCCCAGCACTTGATCCTCTGAAGGCAACGCTGCATGGACAGGGACTCGTATTTAATCCCCAAAGGCCAGATTCTCTTTACTGAAGTTCTCACCCTGAGCCCAGTAGCAAACAGAGCAAAAGGGGTTTGTTCAAAAACTCTATTCAAGTTTGGGGCATAGAAGACCCAGCACCAGGAGCATGCAGAGACAGGGTGCAGCTGCTACTGCAGCACAGCCTATGGACTGGCAGTAGAGAGTCCCAGTTCCCGCCACACAAATAGCTTTAGTTCCAGTTCCTCCACCCACTATAAACTATGGATATGGTGTGAAAGGAGCACAGTCACTTACGCTTTACCCTCTTCATGCAAGGAACGAGTTGCTTTAAGATCTAAAATGTCCATTTAAGCAGGTACAGGATTTGAGCCTGAGTTCTCACTCAGGCAAAACTCTGAAGGACTTTTGACAGAATAAAGAATGGAAGACTGGGCTCAAAGAGTTTGTCAATGTGATGAGAACCTGCCAAAGGCAGCAATACATGGTACAACTGTCATGGTATTATAACAAATCCATGGTAACCTACAGCATCACAGTTAGCCCCCGTCCCCATCCTCCTCCCCAAGCGGGACTTGAAATTTCATGGCTATAAGGGGATTAGGTAGAAACTCCCCCTATGGAACATCCCGCATCCCTGCCTCTGAAGCAATACAGACAAGACATGGGACCAGATGGATCCCTGGTCTGATTCAATAGGACAATTTCTCTGTTCTTACATTTGATTTTACAAATATTTTATCTAAGATTTTTGACTTTTCCCCTCTATACTATATTCTTTAGCCCCCCCCCAACTTTGACACACAAAATTCTACAAAAAAGAACTTTGACATTCCAAACTACTATTGTCACAATGTGCATTCTTTGGGGGGGGGGGAGGGATTACATTTGTGCCTTTTTTTTTTTAAATACCCTTCACACATTGTAAGATTATTCTTCACATTTCTCTTAAATTTTCCACATACAGTGGGAGTGCTCTAGACAATGAGGGATAAAAGATGCAACTCGGACAGTTCTAAGATATGCTTTTTGTAGACAGAATGTGAACCAGAGCAACCAGAATTTAAACAGAGCCCACAGTTCAATGTGCTGCATTCAGAAAAGGATTCTAAAAGAGCTCTCAACCACAAGTACAAACTCTTTGGCATTCTCTGAACTCTGTTGTAGCTTATAATGTAACACTGATTTTTCAGTCAATTCCAAACTACAAGCAAAAGTTACAATAAAATTAAAAGGCATGGTCTTACATAGACTCAAATATTTGCAATTCTATTCAAAGGTAACACAAAGTCAATTTTTCTCGCTCTCTCATATACCTTATGTTTCAAGGAGAGGTGGGATATGGTGTTTTTATTGTTTGCCTGCAGAACATTTTTATTGACTTACTACACTCCTGTGAAAAAGAAAATTGCTAACTTATTTCCAACCTTGCTGTGACTCAGTCATATTTAAGGTTATAATAATAAATAAACAAACAGCTGCAATGATAGGAACACACGCTATCGTTAAAGAAGGGGAAGGAGTAACCATGCTGTGCTTGCTATGGTGTTGTTCCAGCCTTTCTAATTTGCCATGAAAGTTTAAGTTCTCTCAGAAAGATGACAGAGGGGAAGTCTATGACTGGTTGGTCCCCAGGAAACCAATTAAAAACAAAAACCTAACAAACAAAAGATGAAAACCAGAGCAGCGTTAAGGAGGGAGCTGGGCTCAGATTGGTTGGCTATGGCCCCAGACCAGTTGAGCCATTTACAGTTCTATTAGGGACTTGCTCTCTGATTGGCAGGGTGCTGGCCAGTGAAACTATTCACAGGAATTGAAAAGCTCGTCAGTCTGAGCCAATTCTGTGATCTTTGCTCTATGCAATTGGTTTTAGTCCTAAGAAGAGAGTCTCAGTACAGATCCTATTTAGTAATATACAGTATTTAAAAATGTTAATTCTCCCCATATCAGTTAATTCCTGGAGTTGCCCCAGCATAACTGCTGCTGTAAGCAACATGTCAGTACATTCTCAGTAGGTATATGGAAGTTCCATATTTATTTTACAATACATCCGTAAGTCATATAGCTAACATAACTGATATGCAATAGCATTTGAACAACCGAAGCTGCTTCATCAAGATTTCCACTTGGTCTAGTCCTGAATAGTATAAAAAAAGGGAACACACACAGAAATCAGGGAGTTGAAGAAGGGCAACTTTTTCAAAGCCGTGTGGCTAAGTTGCATGCACAAAACATGCAGCTACACATGCAGAAAGTGAAACTACACACACATTTCATTCTGTCACAAAATTAATTGCTTCTGCAGACTCTAGAAGGCTTTTAATTTACTGACAATACTAGGGGCTCATTCTGCCCTCAGTTACACTCGTGACACCACCACCTTTTGAGCAGCTGACTGAACATGGATGTCTTTCTACAAGAGAAGCCCTAGCTCCACCAGGTTATTGGATTAGATGCAGGAACCACAGTGTGTCATGCAAAAGGCAGACTGGATGGCCATAGTGGGCCGTTCTGGCATTAAAAGTCCATGTATCTATAAACATGTTGCATTTCTTTGGACCTGATGTAAAATTCAAAGACCAGGAGAAGGAATTTGCAACAGTTAGTGTCACTGGATGCATAACTCAACAGAATGAATGAGCATTAAATTCCTCTCCTGGGCTTTCATGATGTCCCCAAGCCCATACTCTGCAACAGGGGTTGGCAACCTTTCAGAAGTGGTGTGCCCAGTCTTCATTTATTCACTCTGATTTAAGGTTTTGCGTGCCAGTAATACATTAACATTTTCAGAAGGTCTTTTTCTAGAAGTCTATAATATATAACTAAACTATTGTTGTATGCAAAGTAAATAAGGTTTTTAAAATGTTTAAGGAGCTTCATTTAAAAATTAAATTAAAATGCAGAGCCCCCCGGACCGGTGGCCAGGACCCGGGCAGCATGAGTGCCACTGAAAATCAGCTCGCGTGCCACTTTCTGCACGCGTGCCAGAGGTTGCCTACCCCTGGTCAATAGGAACACTCATTTGTGCATGACAGGGCTCTGTAGCATGGATTTCAAGCAAGACTAAATGACATTTTCAGATGGTGTGTTTCAACCTCACAGCCACCAACAAAATCTTTAGCCACAAAAATGAGGGTCTGGGGTGGAGCAAGAAGGAACACGCTCTGAGTGCTGATCATCAATATATCCCATTGATTGTTCAGTGCCCAGTAGGGCCAATCAAACTGGTTTAAATGAAAAAGCAATTCAATCATTTTCCCAAACTCTGGAGTTTTGCACAAGTATGAACAACATTTCTTCAGGATTTTGCTGAGAAATTTCCAGCTCAATTTTGCAGATTCCAGAAGGCCAGACAGTTCAGAGAAGCAACTTGGGGAGATTCACTCATTATTATTTTAAGGTACAGTGCAACTGTGCTCACATCCACTAACCCAAACCCCCTGTTCTCACATGCACTGGAACAGCATTGCCTCTGGACTGGTCTGTCTACAGCCCAAATTTTAAATCTACACCCACATTCACTAGCAACTGAATTGTGGGTGTAAGTCTGGAGACCTGCACCCTAATTACCTGATTGTAAGTGCAAATATGCACAAGGAAATTACATCTTATTTGCATCTGGAAATTCATTAGGCAAGTGCACATAGTACCTGCCAAAAAAATGAAAGTACCTTTGCCCTTTTAAAGAGCTATTCCTATAAGCAATCTTCTAACAACTTACCCACAATGATGACAAAAGCAAAACTAGCCAGCGTCAGTGATGATCCACTGCTGACCATCTTGATAAGCAGCTGGAATAAAGGATATAGCAGCAATAAGGCCCAGAAAAGCCAGTTCAAAAGAGTCCATGGCCGCCGAGGAGGCACTATGGGAGTAGCAGGATAGGCTCCTGTTCTGTAGTATTCTTCTTGAAAGGCATCCTGGTTAGAACAAAGAAACGTAACATTTGAATCCCTGTTGGATAATAGAAGCAGCCTTCTATAATTCTGATATTTCTCTTGCTGTACAGTAGTTATTCTGAAAGGAAGATCAAACATTAAGTGATGGCTGGACATCTTGTGCTTTTTAGTGAATGAAAGCTCATTCTCCTGAGTACACACTGATTAGCATTCCCTTCCCTTCCTTTGCTCCATTCCCGCAAGTCTGCAGTTTTAACGAGGATCCAGTCTGACCGACACTCAAAGAGGAATGTCATGTGCACAATTGTGTGTACATTCTTACACCCATAGGTATAGGACTGCTGTACCTACAGGCAGCAGTGACAGCCATCAGACAAATACCCTTGGTACATCACAGAAATGTCTAGGAATGCTCTCATCACCAAATACTATGTTTTCTAATGTTTTCTGCAACATGCATCTAAATAGTTTCCACATTCCAGCTGAGAGTTCAGGGTAGTACCAGATGGCCTCTTACTCCAAAGAATGTTATTCCTCAACACCCACCTTTTTGGCAGTAGACTGATGTTGCATGTGTAATCCAGTTCACAGAGCATGGGTCTTTATCCTCCCTCTAGAGCAGTGGTGGGTAACCTGCAGCCCGCCAGGGTAATCCGCTGATGGGCTGCAAGACAGTTTGTTTACATGGCACGGCTGCCTGCAGCTCCAGTGGCCATGGTTTGCCATTCCTGGACAATAGGAGCAACGGGAAGCAGCGCGGGATGAAGAAACACCACTTCCCACGGCTCCCATTGGCCGGAAATGGCGAACCGCGACCACTGGGAGCTGCAGGTGGCCATGCCTGTGGATGGTCAACATAAACTGGTGGTCTGCTAGTGGATTACCCTGATGGGCCGCATGCAGCTTGCAGGTTGCCCACCACTGCTTTAGAGGCTTGTCCACATAAGAGGTTTGACTCTCATCTGGTTTTCAACTAGAGGACTTTTTCCTGTTACCTTAAGTAGGAGAGGGTTGTGCTTGTAGCACTGAAGGTCTTAATTCCAATGCCATCCCCTACATCATATAACAGAGAGAAGCATGTGGCCCTTAGCTACTTGTTCAGTTCAAGCTTGCTACTTTACCCATTCCCATTGAAATCAATGGGAAAAAACCCTCCAACTGGCTTTGGGATGGAGCATCCAGCCCTTGCAGCAATGTTTACCAGGAAAAAAGAAATCCGCTGAAGCGGATGGATTTACACCAGTTTGAAAAACATTGTAAGAGAAGTCAGAATGAGGCCTTATCTCCCTGTCCATCAAGTTACATTGCCAGCTTTGTGACAGAATTCATTAATAACTCTTCAGCAGCCAGCATTGCCCCAAACAGCTTAGGAAAGGTCATTTAATTTCTGCTCTTTTACATGTACTTAAACTGTAATTTACACTAGCAATTCTTTAACCAATAATAATTTGAGCAATTACAGGCTACTGCTGTTTTATCCAACTCCAAGTGAACATACAACTTTCAAAAGATTATATAATTATTAAAATGTTATTCTCTCTTTTTAGAGAGATAAGAGAAAAGTATTGCACTCTTTCTCTTGCTTGTGAACTAGAATGTACTGAAATCATTATCAATTAACTGTCTTGGGCAAATTACGCAAATTAAAAATTTTTCCTTTAAGTGCCTTGAGGGTCTGGCTTATGAGCAGGTTAACCTAAAGCCACTCATCATTAGTATATTAGGTCATGTCACACATATAGTTATGTTTCTAAATACCAGCATTAGTCAGGAATTCTTAATTTTCCCTTGCTGTTAAGACATCACCACTGGGGGATTCTGCACTACCTTTCTGCACTATGGCCAAAAGGGCTAGCATGATCCCTCGATGCCGAAACAGGGGAATCTCTAGTAGAAGTAGGGAAGTTGTATTACCTGTTTGGCATTGGTACAACTGCTACTGAAATACTGTGTCCCATTCTGGCATCCCTTACTGGTCTCTTTCTGTCAGCTACCAGCAAAATCCACATGCCTACTTATGTCCTTTTAAACTGTGTGGATTTAATTCTACATGGATGGACTCAATTGATTTCAACAGAGTCACTCCTGATTTATACCAGTGAGAGAAGGAATGGGCTCAGGAGATCTAAAAATATCAAAAATATTTAACTTGCTCCTTTTATTACCCCAAAATGTATTTTCCACTTTGACCTTCAGATGCTGGTGTCATTAATACAATATAGTATATTTAACACAAGTAACTTTACCCGATGAAAAGTCAAACTGAAAGAACTGAAATTTAATTTTAATAATCACAATTTTGTGTACAATGAAATTATGAACCCGACCCCCCTCAAAAGAGCTGAATACCCTCAATTTCAACTGAAATCAGTGACTCAAGGGTGTTCAGTAATTCCTAGGAGACACTCAGCAGGATCAACTACTAAATCTTGAATTACGTGAGTTTTGTTGCTCTATCTGCTTTCAATTTATTTCCAGTTGCTAAAGTGCTTTAGGTTATTGTTTTTACATCAGAACAGAAATGCCTACTAATGTTTGTCCTGAAGCCTATGACAACTGCCTCCTGAATAATGAATGGGACAGATGTATATATACAAGTCACCAAATTTGGGTTGTTGCGACCTTCAAATCCCCCCTTGGTCTGAAAGTTCCAAAGTCTGAATCCTCTTTGGGTTAGTCAGAAATAAAAACTGGAGGAAAAGAAAACATATCCAAATCTTTTTATACATATATAAAGACTCAGATTTTTTTTTTCCTCCAATTTTTATTTCTGACTAACCCAAAGAGGATTCAGACTTTGGAACTTTCAGACCAAGGGGGGATTTGAAGGTCGCAACAGCCCAAATTCGGTGACTTTCTGAAAGATGTATCTGCTTAAGGGAGGTCCAGGATTAGGGGCTCCAAGTATCCCCGCATATGAAGAAACCCACAAGAGGGGAAAATATGCTGTAAATATAATATTTGCATGCTACTTATAGTGTTCTCCTGTGGATTACCCCACTCTCCTATAGATGCACGTTGCTAACTCCACCATTAATCTATATTCTTGCCAAATTGTGTTTTGGGAGCACGTTCACGAAGAACTGGGGCAAGACCAATAAATTCAACATCTACCTGTGTCTATGCCACGTGCACTCTGGTGTTCAGAGGCTGCAAGGCCATTGCATTAATTCTCTGTGCCACCTAGTCCATTAGCAAAATATGCCATATCCATGAAAGACACAAAATTTTGCTACTCCAGAAGAACCAACTCTACAAACTTGATTAACAGATTGCTCTACTATGCAAATGTGTCCCATGGACTGAATTACTGTCTCCATCTCCTAGTTATGTACATAGTTCAATTAGAAAGCTGAAGTTGGAAAAATCAAATGTTTTACTAGAGCTCAATAAATATGAACGTATTTTCTTCTGACCTACACTCAACACCCCATTTGTTCAGAAAATTGGGCTGCCACAGATGCCTCCTATTTGTTTAACCCCTCAGTTAATTTACCCAGGAAATAGGAAAGCAAAATCAATCACTCTTGTAGAACAGAATGTGCCCCATTCATCAGGGAATGGCATCCACAGGAGCATATGGGGAAGGAGCAAAAGAAGGTCAGAACAATAAAAGGCCATTTTGAAGCACACTCCTTTGTTTTGGTGGAGGAAAGATTCTCAGGTTTCAGTGTTTGTTGCGAGTTAAAATTATCTTTGGGCTCACTGAAAGTGGATTGTTTGCTGTGGAAAAGAAACGTTTTGCTGATTGTCATGTTGCCAACTCACAGCATCCAAAAAGCAAGAGTGAGCACCCAAAATTGTGGTTTAAAAATAGTTTATGTTGGGGTTCCTTTGGTCTGCATCCTGTGTTGGAGCTGTGACCCTAACAGCATCCCAATGCTCACTAGTATGGGTAGTGACTTTCAGCTGGCCTGACCAGCTGAATGTACCCACAGTCACTAAGGTCATAACCCATATTGAAAAGATAGTGTAAAATATTAATAGAAAGTTAATAGCATACTGATCAATAATATTAGTACATGGTGTATGTGTGGAGGACAAATTCAGCATAATTTCCAAGACATTTGTAATTTTATCAGTGTTTCTGCTAGGAATAAGTGGTATTTGTTTCCATTACAAGGGCCATTTATCTGCAAAGGCTGTGTTTGTTAGGTTTGCTATAATGGCTAAAACAGGAAATTAACCAAACTGAAATGGAAAGCACCCCCGTATTTACACTCTACACACTACAGTAATAATCTTTGTGCAAAATATGCTTTGAGAGGTATCATTTGAAAACTAATATCTTGATTGCCAATATCATCAGGAAAAAATGTATGAAGCAACATTATACATAAAATTATGGAATTCCTTCTATATGATATAGTTAGCACATGTTCAAACTTGCATTGCCCTGAGTAGGCAAAAGTTGTTAAACAGGTCTATTCTAAACAAAGGAGTGTGTGTTTACCTGAATTTACATACAAGTAGTAAACAGGGTCTTTGAGTCAGAAAGGGGGAAAACAACAGGACACAAGGCAAGTCTGCATTTCAGCATACACTGGGGTGAAGAAAGAGCCTGGAGCCACCTTCACCACTAAACTCCATGTCACCTTCTTAACTGTTTTAAGAAATTTTCTTTAGAGGGATATGTCCCAGAAAAATCTACTTCAAAGGGTGACTGGACTGTAAAAGTGAGGGCAAAACCACCAAGGCATCTCGCCATAGAATCATAGACATGTAGGATTATACCTTGATCCAAGTCTAGATTGTTAAGTTTTAGCCAAATATAAAAAAATTTATATTTATTTCTCCTGTAACTATTTCTGACTTTAATGCCTTATATTTGTACTGACTTAAAACCTCTCTCTGTAGTTAAAGAAACTTTTTTTAAATTAAAATTAATCCAGTGGCGTGTTTAAACTTAACTGTCCGGTAAATCCAGTTAAAATAGCAAACTGGGCAGCGACAACAGACCTTTAGTATCTGGAGAGGGCTAGGCAATGCAGAACACACATTTGGGGCAAAATCTAGGACTGGGAGTGTGTTGGGGCCACCCTGCAAGTAGTATCCCAGGTTGGTAGTAGCCAGAGTGTGACTGGAGTGTTGCTGACAGGCTGCTGAGGTCAGAGCTGCAGCTCCACATAGACCTCAGGGTGTGACCTGCATTGCTGGAAGTTGATTTGTGAGCAGCCTAGGTTGGGAGCAACAGCAGCAACGCATTGTGAGGCACCCAAGGTTGCAGGGCAGACAGTGATAACCCCTCACTGGTCTGGATTGTATCCCAGAATGCAACAAATGGCATCTCTGATTAGAAAATGCATAATTGAAACTTGACAAGAAGGTGATAATGCAGTAGAACCTCCTTGTCTAAGGAAACAGGATCATGTCCACCAGTTTCCATTAACTACACTGAAAATCCCCTCATTTATTCAAACCCATTAATCTAAACACAGAGGACATTTATAGATATTGTATGGATTTAAGCCTGGATCCTGCAAGGCAAATATTACTCTGTCCTCAATTTCATGTTTTACATTAAAATCACTTGGATGGTGCAGGATCAAGACCTAGTTCCACTAAGATCACTGGCACTATGCAAGTCAAAATGGGGAGTTTTTTCCATTGACTTGCACGGAAGCAAGATCAACCCCTTAGGCAGGTGTTTAAATCAAATCCTCTGCTTGGATGCTTTGCTGGATCAGTGCTAGAGCACTCAGCTCTTTGTAGGACTGAGTCTTTAACATTTAAACAATAGTTCTGGCATGCCCCAGGTACACTGTGACAGGCCAAAGAAATGCATTGCCTCAAGAGCAATAAACCATACAGTAGTATGTCCAGTAACACAGGATACGCAACAGGAAGTAAACTCAGCGGCTAACAGATACCCACCTTGGAGTGCCTCACCTCATTTTAAAAACATATCCCACTCATATCAGCCAACCTATAAGTACATATCTTGCAGTGCATTATTGCCCTTTTAAATATATCATTTGTTAAGTTTTCAAAACTAAATAATCTGAAAATATTAACCTGCAAAAGAAATTGCATTTTCAAATATTCCTAATGTGGTTCTGTTACTTATTATCCAACTTAAAATATATATTTTCTAAAAAATTGTGGTAAAAAATTAGAGTGCATTATGGTTTTTCCTCCAGTTTCCTGAAGAAGCAATCAAGAGTTCCTTTATCTCAAAAAAACTCTGCCTCCAGCCCAGGAAGAATATGGATTTTGAGTAAGAGCCTGATTCTGCTCTCGCATACATTAGTGAGAGTCAGGAATAACTGCAATGAAATCAGTGGAGTTTCACTGGAGTAAAGAGGCATGCGAACAGGGTCAGACTTCCTCTGTCTGAGCGGAATCCTTAAAAAGATTAAGAATTGGCTGCACGGAGCTGCAGTTTTCCTTCCTATACTTAATGGAATATTAGGATATATAACTAACTGGGTGTAGCCCAGTGTATATTTAATAGAAGAAATTATACTGTATACCCAGCCTATTTGTGAACCTAGTACAGGATATTTTTAGACTGTTTCCTGGCATTGCCTGAATATTAGCCTGTAATAAAGAGATCAATAAGATATTTGATAAGTAATACAAAGGCTGTGATGAGGAGAAAGAAGTAGGGGAGGAACTGGAAAGCAATAATCACCATTTGGTTCAGTTCAAGCGTTCTATTGTCAATTGACTAGATATTGTCTTGGGGACAGAAATTCAGGGAAGAAGCCACATGGCAGAGAGTAGTAACAAGTGGCACATTAGTGACCCATGAAAGCACCATGTGTTTTCACTTTATACCTCCACAAGATCATAATGCAGAAGGTGACTTCATATCCTTATTGTAGAAATATACCATTTATGTCCCCCCAAACCATGCCTCAGTACCATGACTTTGGAGCTGGGGGTGGGGGCAGGGGCGAGCCCAAAGACAAAGCTGACAGAACTATGTCTGCAAGATCTTGAAAGTAATTCATACTGTATGTCCATATTAATAAGCTGCTTAAAGAGTTATGGATGAAGCCAAGAACAGGGCTAGAACTTAACCAGGTCAGGTAAGTAAAATCCTTATGCAAACAGTTTGAATACAGAAACACAGTAAGTGATATAGCAGGTGGCTTAGTATTCCATGGATATGTTGTACATAGAACAGGTCTTGGCAGACCCCATAGCTATCCCTGGGTCTGAAAAGTCCTATATTATAATACATCAAAAGATGCCACTCATACATTTCCTAGCTAATCAAGCTAGATCCACATTCCTTGCACATACTCCCATTGACTGAAATGGGAGTTTTGGGTGTGTAACTAATAGACTGCAAAACATTGCCTCCTATGTTTATAGACTAGGAAAAAACTCAGAAGCTGAGCAGTTCTGTCACTCTAAAGATGCCACACTCAATTAGCAGAAAGACACTGACATATCTATTTCTTTTTTAATCATTAAAGTGTCCTAAATTAAAATTTGTTTTTTAAAATGTATGTCTCCTACGCATCCTGGAGCAGAGACAGCTGCTCAGTCCATTCTGCTAAAATTATTTTTATGACTCTAAAAAAAAAATTCCCAAATTCACGAGTGGGAATATTGAATCTTCCATTGCCATATCCCCAGAGAAAATCAGTTATGAGGTTTTCTTGCATACAGCACTTTTAAATACCTTCTCCAAGATTCAGAGGCAGCTACTATTTTGTATTCCTCTGTTCTCTCATTGAAACTTTACTTATGTTCTTTTAATATAAAATAAAGGTGATCCTGATTGACTGACAGTATAAGGCTGCTTTGTGTATGGAAAAACTGAACACCTGCCCTACTAAAAAGCCCTGCAGTATACATGATATTAATGTAAATTATTTATCACCATCTAGTGGTTCCAAACAATAAACCAACCTTTTCTTGATAGAGTTTGTGAAGCCACTTAGAACATTCCTGTTCATCTTCTGGGACTTCCTCTAATGGAATCCGTCTGCAAATAGTAAAGAAGAGATAGCAAAGAAAGAGTGCAACACACTCATATTGTTTAACGTGGGGCTTAAAACTGCAATCTAATTAAAATACTACTCATTTACTTTACTAAATTATTTTTTCCTTTTAGTTCTGCCTTTTGAGGTACAAATTCTGGACATAATGATGTGTAGTTTCAAGTATAAGAGCCATATATAATCTTTAAAAATATCTGGAGCTAGAGATACACTGTAAAAACTGCAGCTCAATGAAGACCTCTTCCAGCTAATATGATGGTTTGCATTTTTGTATTTCTAAATAAAAGTTTCAAATAGGTTAACTTCCTACCTCACAGATTATGTCATCCCCAAATTTTGTTTAAATAGCTGGATCACTCAAAAGGTAAAACTTGTTTCACTTTGCAATTAGGGTCAAATCACATTTAGTGCTTTTGGAACAGCTATTCCCAGCGCTTAAAATGTCTTTATAAAACTTTTTATTATAATTATAATTCACCAGTAAGAAAAGGAGATACCTATGAAAAACTACAACGATCTCTGGGAATGAAAATTACATTGGCCTTGGACAAGGACTTGACACTGTTCACTTCTAGAACAGTACCCAGAGCACCTGCTTACCTAAAGCACCAGTGAAAATTTTAAAATTGTCTCTCTCATAAATCACCACCACCCGAAATGCATGTCCTGTGTGTTTGGAAAGCTGCAGTTTTTGGGGCTCTGTAATGGCATGAAGCAGCCACTCAAAGTTCCAGCAATTCACAGGATACCAGAAAAAACAAACAAACATTCTGATTAATGTTAATTCCAGTCCCCCCAAAACTCCAATCCTCCCCTCTTGAGAACTGCTACATATAGAAACTAATACTTTTTTCACTACTGGCAAGCTGGAGTGCAGGCTTTCAGTGGAAAACATTCTTTTTCCTCTAGAAATCCATGAGACAGCAGATGTTAAAGTGATATGATAATTTAAGTAGAAAAACAGATAGGTCATCAGAATCTGAAAAATGCAAATTGTTTCATGATCAGCAAGACCTTGAAACACTTTGCTGGGCAAATATGATGCTTCCAGGATCAAACTTATCAGTGTTGGTCCTGAAGCAGTGACCGGAAAAGAAAAAAAAGTTTAGTGCCCAATCCTGCGCTTACTTCAGGATCTACACAGGAAATTCAAAGGGGCGGAGGAACAGTGGACTAGTGAGGGCCATGTACAGCAAATCTATGTTCCCAGAGCCACCCTTCAGAATGATTCAGGGCTCGCAGAATGGAGAGAAGGGAGAAGGAAGGCACGCAGGGAGGCACATGTCCTACTTCAAAAGGACTGTTGAACACCTATGGTTAGAACAAGCTGTTAATTGAGAGCAGTATATGAGCTGGCCACCTGACCACATTCTTCAGGCAGCACACAGGGATTCTAACGTGCGCTAACAGGTGTGGTAGCAACCTCTCCCCTCCATCTCTCTTGAGAGCTTGTTGCTATCTTGATATTTTCCACTGGCAGTGTGTGGATACTCAGGGGTGTGTATATATACAATGGCTTCCTATTAGAGCTAGCTGAAAAATTCTGAAGGGGAAAAATTGTGCTACAAGTGCCATTAAAAACATGAAATGCATAGCAAGGTACCTATCACTTGATGTTCTGTGCTCATGAAAGTAAAACCCCAACATACAAACAAAGGAACATTAGCCAACTGAATTAACACAACATTTAAATTCACAAGGATTCCAGCTACAGATGGAAGTTTCAGATTGCAGCCAGGAACTCAGATTCTGCTACCTGGAAGCTGCATCTGAATCAGCATGTCTCCCTTTTGTGGGCAGTGCTGTAGGTTTCCCAGTACAGCAGGGATTACAGCATTATATTTCCACTTCTGGTAGACTTTCTAGCTTCAGTGGCCTACCACCTAGATTCTGCTGGTGGAACCTAGACTGTGACTAAGGTCCTATATATTATCACACTTCTGCAGAGTGATAGCAGATTATGGGACCTTGCTGGTTGGCAGAGAAATCTAGGACATGGAGTCCAGGTATTTCTTAGTACAATTTGTTTTATTTACACTATACGTACTAGTACCTACACAGATGTGGTCACACAAAACACAGGCCAACCCCCCTTTCAGGATCTCACCCAAAACAACAATGGCATGTCCACTGGTAGCAACTAACTAGACAATTCTTGGGGCAAGACAGATTAAGGCAATGGGCAAACTCTTCCACAGCTTACAAAAGCTCCCCCAAAATGAAAGTGCATCACAAGATAAACAATCCAGCATTTTATCAAAGACTAAACAATGCTCTTGGGCTAAGGAAAAATTAACTTGTAAAACTACGTGCAACAGTGCACTCCAGAGACTTCTACCATATAGAGACCCCCACAATTTGAAAACACAGAGCTATAAAATGTTCACCTGAGCTCCTTTGAAGAAAGTTTTACACCAATTTGTTATCAATTACCTGCAAGAAAAATCATTTCCCTGCTTGTTAGTAAATATATATATATATATACACACACACACACACACACACAAAAACCATGAGCACAGATAACTTGCCTTACATATAAATCTGCATGGTATTTCTTCCCATTTAAAACTCCCAGCAAAGTTGGATTCTCATTATTTCTAAAATTGAGCGTAGAATCATACACAGCTGACACTACAAGGGGAAAAAAAGAAGCTGTTTTATTGTTTGTAAAATCAATTTCAAATTAATAGGGTGGTCTTGGTTATATTTAAGGTGCATTTGAAATGACATTTCACGAGCAATTTCAATTTTCCATATTCATTCTCTCTCAGACAGTGGGTATATTTAAACATATAGCCTCCAGCAGCAGTTGACAATAGTTAAAGTTGTAAGCAATGTCAAGATGACGTGGACAATTCAAATACACATTAGTAGAAGCAGGGCATTTAAACATGTTTTTCAAGACCAATACCAACAAAATTTACTTTTTTAAAGTGTTATCTTTCTCCTATGATGAACAGGTGGGTGGGTGAGAGGGGAAAAGAGAAGAAACTAGAGGTGATTAATACAAGAATGAGAGGACACCCAAGGAAATTGAATGGTAAAATTAAAACTGATAGAAGAAAATACATTTTTGCATTAAGTGAATAATTGAAGTCACTGCTACAAGATATGAGGTCAAAAGCATAACAGGATTTACTAAATAAATTAGTCATTTAAGTGACTAACATCCTCAGCTGATCTAGAAAGCATAAAGGTTTATCTGGGATATGAAATCTCTTGCTTGACAATACAGAAGTTTAGGAACAAACCTTCCCCACAGTTTTTGCATCCATTATGGGGGGTCTGTAGCAGGGTGGTTACCCGCTCCTGCCATGACAGGGTTAAAAACAGCCCAGGAGAGGGCTGTGGCTGGGGCAAGAAGCCTGGGCTGACTGGGGAATTTAGGCTCAACTGTGGCCATGCCCCAATCAGGCCCAGCCGGTCCCTATAAGAGGCAGAGACACAGGAGCCCACTCAGTCTCCCTCTGCCTGTAGAGGGAGAAGGGCCTGGCTGCAAGGTGCTAAGTATTGGAGCAGGGCTGGGCAAGGGCCAGAGGAGCTGGGACCTCCAGCCTAGGAAAGCCCCAGGATGCAGGCCTGGTAAGGCCTATCAGGTATTAGGTTGCAGGGGGCAGCCCACAGGTAGCCAGAGGCAGCAGGTCCAAACTCCTTTGCCTGTGATGAGTGGCTTACAATGCAGTCTGCCCCAGTGAATGAGGGCTAGATGATGACTGTGCAGTAGCTAAGACTGAGGGGAAATGGGGATAGTGGGCAAGGGTTCCCCTGGGTGGGAGAGACCCAGAACTGTGAGGTTACTGCCAGGGGGCAGTAACCAGTTAAAGGGGCACTGGGGTCCTGGGAAGGACACAGGGGCCAGAGTGAGGCAAGGTGGATCACTGGCCTGCAGAGGGCACTCCTGGCTGGAAAATGATAATTCCCCAAGGACGACCAGCAGGAGGCGCCACAGGGGTGAGTCACCTACCCTTACAGAGTCTTGAAGCCTCTTCTGAAGCATTAGCTACAAGCCACTGTCAGAGACAGGATACCAATTTAGACTCACTATAGGCTGATCTAATCTGGCAATTCCTATGTAGGCACATGACTAAGATGAGAAACAGTGGGACATGCATTTCACAGAAATGAACTGCAGCCAAACTCTCAACAACTAGGGAATGAAACTTTCTGGAATTCATGAGATGGCCTGAATATTTCTCAGCAACAATAAAAAAATGGTAAAGTTTAGTCTTAGTTTATTAAAATAGAATCTCATGGTACAGCTTAGAGAAAGGGTACAGGAATAGTTTACAGAGATGGAGGGGTTTTGTTTTTATTTTGAAGAGTTATAGACTTTAGAAGCTAAATACAGTAGGACCTCAGAGTTACAAACAGACCAGTCAACCACACACCTCATTTGGAACTGGAAGTATACAACTAGGCAACAGCAGAGATGAAAAAAGCAGCAAATAAAAAGTACAGTACGGTGTTAAACCACTAAAAAAAGGAAAAAGTTACAAAAAATTTGAAAAGATAAGGACACTGTTTCTGTGCTTGTTTCATTTAAATTAAAATAGTTAAGCAGCATTTTTCTTCTGCATAGTGAAGTTTCAAAGCTGAATTAAATCACTGTTCAGCTGTAAGCTTTTGGAAGAACCACCATAATGTTTCATTTAGAGTTACAAACATTTCAGAGTTCCAGAGGTGTTCGTAACTCTGAGGTTCTACTGTAGATTGATAAAGGAGCTAGCCTTTGAGACACTATTTCTCTGGTGGGTCATAGACTTGGCAAACAGAAATTGGTTTTTCTGACCTGATCTACTCCCATTTGAAAGCGGGGGGCGGGGGGGGGGTGCAAGGCCAAAAAGCACAATGGAACTGTTAGTGCACATCAACAGGGTTCACAGGGACACAATATGTAGCAGACTAGTGTGGGATAGATTTACACCCCAGTTTGCCACAAATAAATTGTCTGTGTGGACGAGCCCTAAATCTGTTAATTCTCTCTCCTGGAAACATGCTAAGAATTCTGACTTTGCACTGCATAGAATTTTTCCTGGAATTGTGGGATCAGACATCCTGTATGAACAGGTATTGAGCTGGAAAGCCGAATGCCTGCTCAGCAAGCCCAAACAACATGGCTCAATTCTTCTCCCACTTATTCCTGGCCCTAGATACATCTGGAGTGATTCCACTTAAGTCAAGAGGTGTAAAATCAGTTGAGAGAAGAGAACTGGGTTCATAGTGTGTAGGAAGTTTGGTTTGATCTTTTAGAATTTAGCATAGAACTGCAGGGCACAGTTCTGCAGTAGCCAGCCACCATATACAGACTATTTAGATTCCACTCTAAAATCCAACCCAGCCCTGGTTTTAAATGTCCATGTTCACATGGTGTTTTCAGCTGATTCATTTTACTGGAAATAAACAAAAACATGAAATCCCCACTGAAGTACATTCCTAGCTGCATGTTTGCACACTAAAGATAGGAATGATCCATCTTTTCAAGGTCTCATATTTTAAAAGCCTCTTAGGGTAAGAAGCACTTATTAATCCCTGTATTACATCTTTAAGGATAAAAACAGCGGTAATGAGACAGTTTAAAGCTACTTGTGTAATAAGGAGTCTATTAGGTTAATCATTACTTAGCAGCACAGAAATCATAAAAACAGGATTCACCCAGCATTCATTCTGTTGTCTTACCCTATATACATAACAGTTAGAGCTTGTCTTCAGAGAAAAGAAAATAGATTCCTTTTCAGTCTGACTAACCTAGAGTATGATAATCAGTTCTGAGGGGAATACTTTTAAAGAATATAAACTCATTTGCTGTTTGCATGACACTGCCAAATAAAAGACATAATTAATACTGTACTCAGGATTAACACTCTTATTGGGAACTGAAGTAACTGTTCAAAGCTTTTCCACTTTGTAAGCACAGACAAGGCACAACTGTAAGTTTATAAAACACAACAATGGAGGTGTCAAAGAGAAAGATTGAACAAGACCAAAAGTTGCCAGAAAGTGTCTATTAATAAAGTGGCATTAATACAAGTTGTGTTTTCTTATTCAAGAATTGTTCAGGTTCGTGCAGCATATGGGAAACAGCTTTTACTTTTAAAAAAAAATTAAATACTTTACAACCCATAACTAGAGTTCAGCAAGAAGTGGTTTTCCTCTCCCACACAAATTTGGGAAGTTTCAAACAATTTTCTCATGCCGAACTAGGACAAAAAAAATATCAAAGTTATTAAAAAATGTCAAAAACTGAAATTATTGCAACAAAAACATTTCAATTGACCCAATCAAAAACCTTTTTTCATAAAAAGTTTCTTTTGATTTTCTCCTATTTCATCATTTCTTTTACTATAAAATTTACCTACATTTCAAAAAAGGCATTTTCAAACTGAAAAACAGAATTTTGTTTTGAAAATGATGAAAAGGACATTGAATTTCTCATTTTAAATCTAAAAAAAGTTTAGAAATTGCTATTAAGGAGGATTTGGGCCAGTGCATCTGTGACTGGACAGCTGATCTCAATTGGGTTCAAATTGAGGACACCCAGGTCTAAAGGGGGTCCGGGGGGTGGGGGGGGGAAGAGAAGAAACACAGACCCAGCGAGTCTGAACCACTGAGCTGCAAGAAGCAGAAAATTTTCTGGGAGGGGCTGCCAGAATCCCCTGGGAGAGGAAGCAGTGGGAACCCTCTAGGGGGAAAAGGACCTCCAAGAGGAAATTCTTGGGGCTGGTCCTCAGTGAACTGAGAATGGAAGACTACTGCAGGATGCCCTAAAGTAGGACAGAGAGAGGTAAAGGGGAAAATCTCCAGATGAGCCGAGAAACTGTGTGGATATTTTGCTTATGTTGGAGAAATGAAATAAAACTGTCTGGAAAGACTGTGAGACAGTGGGTCCTTTGTGAGCTGGGGAAAAGGCCAGTCAATTACACCATTTCCCACAAAAAGGTTAAGTTTCAATGAACTGTTATTTTCGGACTAAAAAATGTTTCATCATAAAATTCCCAACCAGCTTGAATCATACACTTAATAGAGGTTTCTTCTGTCCAAAATGCTGTTTGCTTTACAATGCTTAACAACGTGAGTGAATCAGGCCAAGGACTGTTTTAAAATTGGAGATAGGCCTTTTCCACAATCCCAGATCCCTGAGCTTTGGGGAAGTCTAAATCTTGATCAGCACTGTATGGCCCAGGCCCTTGTTTACTTTCCTTGAGGAGACAGGGTTCTCATTGTGTTCCTTAGCCCTTCATTGCACATGCTGGTCAACTCCTACATAGGATATGTGCTCCCTCTCGCCTTCATGTAACTGAAGGGGACTATGCTGTGCTGCCCAATTTGCAAAAGACAAAGTTATCACTCATAAAAGCTATGCAACAGTAATGTTATCTGCCTCTCCTGTGAAAAGCTCTACAAAATCTGAGATATGTAGTACATTACTCATTGCAGAATATTTCGTTATGGGTAACTGTTCAAGACATGCTTGGTAAAAATCTGATCATGTTCAAGTCAGTGGGAATTTTGAGATTGACTTCAATGGGGTTGTTGGCGTCACTAGGCATAACCCTAGGTAACTCGGGTAGGTGGAAGACCACGAGTGTCTATGAAGCCCCCCTGCTCTAGGCCCAAGTGAACCAAAGCTCCTCCATGTTAAACTTTGTATAACAAAATGTGCTAACAGCTGCAAAAATGTAGGGTTAGCAGCCAGTTCTTTATTGTAAGACACTGAAGCTAGGCTGAAACTAGTTTTCAAGGCGGTTTTTAGATACAGCATACATGTTTGTAACAGAAAAGGGGGGGAGGAAGGGGGAGGCAAAAGACTGAGTGAGAAGAAATGCTGCAGCTGGACATAGGAGGGAGGGGGAGCAGGGGATAAGCTAGTCAGCAAGAAAAAGTTTTCAGTAAACAACTCAAGTATAAAAGAGAAAAGCTGCTTGTTTTAGTGTGCTTGATTTAAGGCGTACCAGTCTCCTGCCACCGCTTTGAGATCTCAAATAAACTTAGTTTGCTTCTCCACCCTGGTGTGTTTATTGGCACGAAGCACACCGGGCAATGGACCACATTGTTGCCCCCCTCAGGCACTCTGTGCCGGCAACAGGGCCAGGACCTTTTGAACTGAATTAGGTTGTCTTACCTATAAGTTAGTGTTCTAACTGCATACATATCCACCACTCCAAAAGGATTGGTAGGTCTGGACTAGCCCTCAATACACAGCTAGGTCAACAGAAGAATTTTTCCATTGACCTTGTGCTGTCTATGTTGGGACCATAAATGGTGACTCTATTGGTGCTGGAGCACCAACAGGGAAAAATGGTGGGTGTTAAGCACCCACTGGCAGCCCCCTATGAGCTCCTTCCCAGTGCCTCTCGCCCACCAGTGGGCCCCATTGATCAGCAACTCCCCTTGCTTTCCTCCCCCTTCCACAATCGTCTGTTCTGCAGCATGCAGGAGGCTCTGGGGGCGGAGCGAAGGCACAGCATGCTCGGAGGAAGGGACAGAACAGGGGCTGGGTGGGTTCGGGAAGGGGTAGAGTGGGGGCTGGCCAACCCCCAGCACATTAGAAAGATGGCACATGTGGCTGGGACTTAACTACATTGGTTACTCAGGAACCAATAACCAGTAACTATTCAGTGGCAGGGATTTTTCACATCTCTGAATGACCTATCTAGTTTGATTTAAATTTTCTAGTGTAGACCAGCTCCTGGAGTTATCAGAATTGTGTTATGTCTCCGCCAGAGCAGAGACAGAATGGTCAGCACTCAATGGTAGTCTATTCAAAGTAAGATACATTAGGACAATGCGTTTGCTTTAGCTGGGAGAGGACACTTCTTATGGGAAGGGAGAGGGAGTTTGGAATGTAATGGAAAGTTACCATGGCAGAACAAAAGAGGCTGATGAGCTCAGCAGGAATCTTTAAATAGACTGGAGGGGGCGGGGGGGAGCCATTTTGCACAAGATTAAGAGGAGAGAGACTGCTCTAGCAGCAGGGTAAGCAAGACCCCACCTGCCTGTTTGACAGAACACACATGATCCCCAAGAAAAGGGCAAGCTAATGAAGAACATTGCATTCAGAGTGTTTTATATGATCCGTACTCTCCAGCGTTTTACATTAAACTAGGAAAGAAAAGATAGATATTAGACATACGTGTGTGTGCACGCACGCTACTTCATGATTGCATGCCCAAGAGCTAAACGGTAAAATCACAAGCTTCATACACTTTGTGGGGCATCTGAGAGACAGATGTGTTCAAGTATTGGGGAATCTGAATGGTCACAGTGCCCAGAAGGACTGGGTACCACCACTCCCAGGGGCTGCGAGACAGAATGTCTGTGCCCTGAGAGAGTGTGTCTAAGGACCTCATGATTGAGGCATATCTGGACTTTATTCAGGCTCCAGGAGCTTGAAAAGCCTCAGGGACCCAGAAAAAAAGAGGACTGGATTCCTCTTATGGAAATCCTAGTGGCTGGCTGGCAGCAGGCACTCGCTAGGATGTGTGACATTAATGGTGGCGGCGTGTATGGGATCGATGACAGTGGGGAATTACCAGTAAAGTGCCAACAGCAGTGAAAACAAGTACTGCAGAAAGGAAGAGCACAGAGAAGTCTTGGTCTATTCAGGAAAGGAATAGCAAAACCAGGCAGGGAAAATTAGTTATGAAGAGCTGAAAAAAAAGAAAAAAGAAAAAAGTCAACTGGTTGAGACATGCAGAGAAAGGCAGGTCAGCACTGAGGAGTGAACAAAGGCACCAGTAGCTGACCTGCTGTTCTCAGAGGGCCAAAAATGAATGATGGTCCAGAATCACAGTAAACATTTAGACCATTGGCAGAGTCCAGCAGGCGGGCGAAACCTCAGACACTTTCCTAGAGGGATGGAGGGAGGAGGCTGAGAGGCTCCAGCAGTGATCGAGGATAGACCTGCAAGTAGACCAAGAGAAGCTGCAGACTATCTAGAAACTCAGTTGTTTGAAGCCCAGGAGCAAGACAGAGCAGATGGAAGAAGCAGCACCACTATGAGGAGAGAGGGGAGAACAAAGATACTTAGCATCAACTCAAGATGAAGAGATTGGGTCAGCAAAACCCTAATCTGGTAGATGGAGCCAGACCTCAGGTGCCTGTCCCAGTGGGTGGTGTAGACTCCAACTTATTTCCTTGCTTTGGGGAGGGCTATGCCGTAGACGTGTTTCTAAACACTTTGAAATGGGATGTGAATTGAAATGGGGGTGCAAATTGAACCAGAGGAAGCAGGAGGACATAGTATGGTACCTGGCTCCACACAGTCAAGGATTAAGTCCCTCAACATTTTCACTCATATGGACAGAGAGGACTACAGTAGAACCGCCGAATTAAAAACACCTCAGGAATGGAAGTTGTAAATTTTGAAAGAACAATTCAGAGTTATAAACAAGTGAACATTGACCCAATATAGCTTTGAAACTATGCAGAAGAAATAAGCTGCTTTTTTTTTTTAAGTAGTTTATGTTTAATAGTACTGTATTTGCCTGTCTTTTTTGGGGGCGGTGGTGGGGTGCAGGGGGAGCGTGTTGGTCTCTGCTGCTGCCTGGTTGTGTAACTTGCAGTTCCAAATGAGGTGTGTGGTTGACTGGTCAGTTCATAACTCTGGTGTTCTACTGTAAAAAGATTACGGGTGATGTAAACAAGCTTTTTGGTGAACCCCTGAAATGTAAAGATGATAGTTTTGAGGAGTTCAGAAGAAAGGAGATCTGACCTAAGCCGAGATATCAAACCAAATTAGGGGTTTTGTAAGAAAATGGGGAACTAGTTGGGTAGTTCCCAGGGAAGATGAGGCCTACAAATTAATGGGTTTAGAACTCTACAAACCCTGCCCCTCTGACCTAAAATCATGGTTAATGGACAAGGACAAGAGATGTAACTATAGCCAGGAAATGGGCAATATGCAGATAGCTGGCCCAAGTTTGATAAAAAATATTCAAGAGACAGTGGCACAAAGCTGAATGGAGAAGGGGAATAGGCTAAATCCAGACCTGTGGGGGGAGCCAAACCCTAATCGGACCCAACAAAGGAACATGGAGATCTGAAAAGCTTTTACTTTAACAAAAAAGGTCATAAGATGTTACACTGTCCAGTGCTAGAGAGACCAGGGGCTAGTGATAGCCTACAGTGGGTCCTGTGGCAGTGACTCTACCAACAGAAAACCCAGATCCAGCCCTGACAGTCAGTAAACCTGATTTCAGACCCAAAAGGGGAATCAAAAGTTTCACATTGGAGTTGGATGGGGAGAAGGCCCAGCGGCTGAGTATAACGGAGCCCAAGTGACTCTGGCACACCCAGAGGTGGTGAACCCCTCAAAAACCATCCCTGAGAGAGTCATGAGCATTCAGGGAATAATGGGCACCCATCCAAATCACAGGTCTAAGGATGTTGGGGTGCACTCCCAGCTACTGACCGAGGTCTTGCTGAGGAATGACTTAGAATCCTGGCCCGAGGCCACATGTGTGGTTACTCGGAGTGTAAAACAGAAAGCAGCAGCAGCCCTTGGCTCTGACCCTGGACTGCATGCTGACAGGTAGAGAGGCAGCTCTGAGCCGCTGCCTGGCAACCTAAATACATGCCCTGGGGATGAGCTGAATCCAGCCGATGAACTGACTTCCGAGGGAGGGAGAGTGGGTTCCAGTGACCAGGTTGAGACGAGTCTCTCAGCTCCTGCTAGGGAATTCCAACAGTAACAACTGACTTACCTCTCTCCAAAAAAGCCTCGGGTTGCAGCTGACTCCCCTGGCAGCCCTCTGACAGGAAGGCACCTGGAAAGGTTTCTCTGGGATCAGCTGCTACTCTACAGGAAATGTTGAGCCAGGGGGAATACTGAGACAATTGGTGGTACTGAAAAAGTATTGATTTAGGCTACTCTGTCTAGCCCATGATATACCTTTCTCAGGGCACTTGGGAATACAGAACACTAAAAAGCGCTCACTCCAGAATTTCTACTGGCCTGGGATTTCTGAGGCAGTGAAAAATACTGCAAGTCCTATGATCCGTGCCAGAGGGTAAGGAAGGGCCAGGACAAGGGTAAGACTGTCCTAATTCCCATTCCCAACAGAGGAACCCTTTCAGAGGGTTGTTGTGGACATTGGGGGGCCCCTTAGCAAAAGTTACCCAGATGGAGAAAAAAAATATTCTGATAGTAGCAGTTTACACTTCCCGCTATCCAGAAGCAGTAGCTTTGTCCTCTGTAGAGCCAGACAAAATGACTGATGCCTTGCTAGAAATATGTAGCCAGGTAGGGTTTCCTCATGAGGTTTTGACTGATTGGGGGCAAACTTTACATCTGTCCTACATGAAGGGCTACGAGATGTGGGATTCAACATTTCTGGTCACCTTCCTATCACCCCAGATGAACAGGCTGTTTGAAAGATTTAAAGAAACTCTTACAATGTTGAAAAAATGTTTGTGGATCCACACCCCCGTGACTAGGTTAAATGTTTACCTTAGCTGCTGTTTGCCTATTGGGAGGTTCCCCAGAAATCCACAAGATCCTCCCCTTTTGAACTGCTCTCCGTATGGGAGGAGAGTACAAGGCCCCTGGCCCTAATGAGAGAAGAGTGGGAAAGTATGGCGTCTCCCAACAAGGAGTCCATGGCGATGTATGTGTTGGCTTTTTGGGAAACACTCATTGAACCCATGCGTTTCACCCAGGAGAATCTAGCTAAAACTCAGGACAGAAAGTCTGATATGATCACACTGCATATGCTTGGGCATATGATACAGGTGACCAAGTTACGGTGCTCGTTTCAGTGCACAGAAATAAATTCCAAGCTGCCTGGGAAGGGCTGTTTGAAATCAAACATCTCAGGGTATGTCTACACTACGGGATTATTTTCATTTTACATAAACCGGTTTTGTAAAACAGATTGTATAAAGTCGAGTGTACGTGGCCACACTAAGCACATTAATTCGGTGGTGCGCGTCCATGTACCGAAGCTAGCATCGATTTCTGGAGCGTTGCACTGTGGGTAGCTATCCTGTAGCTATCCCATAGTTCCCGCAGTCTCCCCCACCCATTGGAATTCTGGATTGAGACCCCAATGCATGATGATGCAAAAACAGTGTCACAGGTGATTCTGGGTAAATGTCGTCACTCATTCCTTCCTCCGTGAAAGCAACGGCAGACAATCATTTCGCGCCTTTTTTCCCTGGATTGCCCTGGCAGACGCCATAGCACAGTAACCATGGAGCCCGTTCAGCTTTTTTTGTTTGTTTTTACTGTCATCGTATGTCTACTGGATGTTGCTAACAGAGGCGGTACTGCAGCGCTACACAGCAGCATTCATTTGCCTTTGCAAGATAGCAGAGACGATCATCAGTTGTTCTGTACCGTCTGCCACGCCATTGTAAATTGGCGATGAGATGACGGTTATCAGTCGTTCTATACCATCTGCTGCTGTCATAGGTGCCCCTGGCTGAGGTCGGCCAGTGGCGCAAAGACAAAAATGGGAATGACTCCCTGAGTCAATCCCTCCTTTATGGTATCTAAAAATAGAGAGTCAGTCCTGCCTAGAATATGGTGCAAGTGTACTAGAGAACCAGTGTACCAGAGAGCACAGCTGCTCTGTGTCCCATCCCGCAGAAATGATGAGCTACATGCTATTCTAGAGGGTGCCCCTGCAACAACCCCACCTGTTGTTTCCCTGCTCCCCCAACCCTCCCGGGCTACCGTTGCAGTGTCCCCCCATTTGTGTGATGAAGTAATAAAGAATGCAGGAATAAGAAACACTGACTTTTTAGTGAGATAAAATGAGAGGGAGGCAGCCTCCAGCTGCTAGGATAGTCCAGGCAGGACATTAAACAGTGCGGAGGAGAGGAGCCCAGCATCCCGCTGCTATGATAGTCCAGGCAGTACAGAATCTTTTCTTTACACGTGAAAGGGAGGGGGCTGATGGAGCTCAGTCCCCAGTTGCTTATGATGAAGATGGTTACCAGCCGTTCTGTATCATCTACTGGGAATGTCTGGGAGTCATTCCTATTTTTACCCAGGCGCCCCCAGCTGACCTCACCTGAGGCCAGCCAGGAGCACTCACGGGCTGATGATGACAGATAACAGTCATATTGTATCGTCTGCCACCGGGGAGGGGAGAGGAGAGGATACTGCCGTTCACTGCCGCAGCATCACATCTACCAGCAGCATGCAGTAGACATAGGGTGACACTGAAAAAAGTCAAGAAATGATTTTTTTCTCTTTTCTTTCATGGGGGGGAAGGGGGGTAAGTTAACGAGCTATACCCTGAACCACCCCGGACAATGTGTTTGACCCTACAGGCATTGGGAGCTCAGCCAAGAATGCAAATACTTTTTGGAGACTGTGGGATAGCTGGAGTCCTCAGTACCCCCTCCCTCCCTCCATGAGCGTCCATTTGATTCTCTGGCTTTCCGTTACACTTGTCACGCAGCACTGTGCTGTGGATTCTGTATCATAGCCTGGAGATTTTTTTCAAATGCTTTGGCATTTCGTCTTCTGTAACAGAGCTGTGATAGAACAGATTTGTCTCCCCATACAGTGGTCAGATACAGTATCTCACGTACGGTCCATGCTGGAGCTCTTCTTGGATTTGGGACTGCATTGCCACCTGTGCTGATCACAGCTCCACACTGGGCAAACAGGAAATGAAATTCAAAAGTTCACGGGGCTTTTCCCGTCTACCTGGCCACTGCATCCAAGTTCAGATTGCTGTCCAGAGCAGTCACAATGGTGCACTGTGGGATACCGCCCAGAGGCCAATACCGTCGATTTGCAGCCACACTAACCCTAATCCAATATGGTAATACCGATTTCAGTGCTACTCCTCTCGTCGGGGAGGAGTACAGAAACCGGTTTAGAGGGCCCTTTATATCGATATAAAGGGCCTCGTTGTGTGGACGGGTGCAGCGTTAAATCGGTTTAACGCTGCTAAAATCGGTTTAAACGCATAGTGTAGACCAGGCCTCAATGAGGTAAACTGTGTGGCTGAACTATCTAAACCACTCCCATTGACATCGAGTGTATGTGTGAACATGACATAACAATATTACAGCAGAGAGAATCTGGCCCTTGGGCACTGGGAGGGGAAAGAAGAGGTTCTCCACATAGATCTGGTAGCAGAAACAGGGGACAGTCCCTCTCTGGGACTCCTTATCCCTCTCTGATTACTTAACCCCCACATAGCAAGCCGAGAACAGAGCAAAGCTGCAGGTTTCTCACCAGGAATTTTCCAATAAGCCTACACAAATCTTGCCTGCTGTCCAATTAAAAGTTCACCTTCAAGCTTACTGTGAAAACAGCCCAAAGGCTGGAGAGAGAAAAATTGCTAACATACTGGACTTAGGGATGATCCAATGGTCAAATAGTCCATGGGAATCCCCCAATGTACTGGTACCTAAGAAGCCTGGGTCAGTCTGCGGGGATTACAGAAAGCTCAGTATCACAACATCTGATATATACCCCATGCCTAGAACAGATGAGATCTTGTGCAAGTTGGGAGTGGCCTCCAATTCCTGACCACAATTGACCTCAGTATAAGTTACTGGCAGGGGTTGTTGGCCTCAGATGCTAGGCTTAAATCAGCATTTACCACCCCAATTGGGTTCTGAGATCCTGGTCCTACCTTTTGACTTCAAGGGGGCTCTAGATACCTTACAGAACTGGTAGATTAATCACTACATGGGATGGGGGAGTTTAGCCTGGCACATATATAGATATTTGCATCTTCAGCCAGACATTGGAAGAGAATGCGACCCACATAAGGAGCATGCTTCACAGCATTCACACAGCAGGCCTGTAAAGATAGAGAAATTCAAAGCTGGAATGGCAGAAGTGGAATCTCAGCCACAGAGTGGGGATGAGCTGCATAAAACCAGAATCTGCAAGAGTGGAAGCCATTAAGCATTGTCCCACTCCTAATACAAGGAAGAAAAGGTACAATCCTGTATTGGGATGTCAGGATATTACAGGAGATTCGTCCCTCACTTTAGTACCCTGTCATAAACAGATAGTTAAGGGTTAACGTCTCTTTTACCTGTAAAGGGTTAACAAACAGTGAACCGGACACCTGACCAGAGGACCAATCAGGAAACAAAATACTTTCAAATCTCAGTGGAGGGAAGCCTGTGTTTGTGTTTTGGGGTTTTGCCTTGTTCTATCTGGGTCCTGGAAGGTACTAGACATGCAACCAGGTTTCTTGCCAATCTCCCTGCTACAGTCTCATATATTCAGAACAGTGAGTATTACGTAGAACAGGTGGTTATAGTCTTTTGATTGTTTTCTGTATTTGCAAATGTATAGTTTGCTGGAAGTATTTTAAATTGTATATTGCTGGGGGGAGGCTTCTTTCTAGTGTCTATAAGCTGAAAGACCCTGTAACTTTTACCATCTAAATTACAGAGACAACTTTTACTTTTTTTCCTCTTTCTTTTTATTAAAAGTTTTGCTTTTTAAGACCTGTTTGATTTTTTTCCCCTTGTAAGGCTCAAAGGAACTGAGTCTGTACTCACCAGGGAACTGGTGGGGGGAAAGGAGAGTGAGGAAGGCGGGGGAGGGGGGAGAAGGTAAATTTCCTCTTTGTTTTAGATTCACGAAGCTTGAATCTGTATTGTCTCTGGATGAGGGAGAAAGGGGTTTGAATCACAGTGATCTTCCAGGGTAACCCAAGGAGGGAAAGCCTAGGAGAGGCACTGGTGAGGGAAAGAGTTCACTTTCCTTTTGTTAAGATCCATGGGGTCTGGGTCTTGGGGGTCCCCAGGGAAGGTTTTGGGGGGGACCAGAGTGTATCAGGCACTCCAAGTCCGGATTGGTGGCAGCTATCAGATCTAAGATGGTAATTAAGCTTAGGGGAATTCATGCTGGTACCCCAACTTTTGGACTCCAAGGTTCAGATTGGGGATAGAATACCATGACATGTTGGCAGCAGTGTGGATAAAGTATAGGACCCAAAAAGCCAACAGGATTTTTTTTTGCCTCTTCTTTTCTCTCTGCTAGCTGGTTGTAAGCAGAAGAGAAGGTTTTAAAACTACAGCCAGAGAATTTTTTTTTCCCTGGCTCCTTTCTGGTTGTGCAGAGAGACTGCCTAAGGACACACACATTAAGGTTTAACATGGGTCTTTTGTTAAACAATAGGACTCCAGCTGTGAGTCAGCTACACCAGCAGAACATATTTGCATATCAAAGTGTTTTCTTTTGTTTTAACTTAAGCGTGAAAGATTAGGTAGAAGGAGTTAAAAAAAAGACTGTTACTAAGCAACCCCAAGAAGGCAACAAAGAAGCAGCAGTTCAGGCAGTAAACCAACAGAGAGCGCCCCAACACAAAAAAGCAGGAACCATGACTACCAAGAACGCACAGAAACAAGATCAAATCAAAGATGCAGACCACAAGCAACAAATGGAAAAAAGAGAAAAAGAGGTGGAGCAGAAAAAGAAGAAAAAAATCAAACTGGCAGCCCACAAAAGAGAACAAGCAGCAAAAGATGCGGCCCACCAACGAGATATGGAAAAGCCACAAAAACAAAGTGAAGAGAGAAAGCATGAAATGGACTTGGCACAGGCCAGGCAGCATGCTCCAGCCAATCCTAACAACCCTGCACCAATTATTGTTCCACATCACAAGAAATTTCCCACCTACAAGGCAGGTGATGACACTGAGGCCTTCTTAGAAAATTTTGAAAAGGCCTGCCTTGGCTACAGCATCCCTGAAGACCAGTACATGATAGAACTGAGGCCACAGCTCAGTGGACCCTTAGCAGAGGTGGCGGTTGAAATGCCTAAAGAGAACATGAACGATTATAAACTTTTTCAAACCAAGGCCAGATTCAGGATGGGGATAACACCTGAACATGCCCGTCGGCAGTTCAGAACCCTAAAATGGAAACCAGATGTGTCATTCCCCCGACACACCTACCACATTGCAAAGAAATATGAAGCCTGGATATCAGGAACAATGGTTAACAATATGGACGAGCTGCACCTCCTGATACAAATGGAGCAGTTCTTAGATGGTGTTCCCGAGGAAATAGAAAGGTACATCCTGAATGGGAAACTCAAAACGGTAACTGAGACGGGGAAGATTGGAGCCAAATGGATGGAAGTGGCAGAAAAGAAAAAAGCTACTGTCAAGGGGAGCGAATACCCCAGGGGGAACACCGACAATAAACCCTATAACCGAGGGCAGCCAAAGACCCCACCTACAATCCAAGGAAAGCCACAGACGCCCTATTCTCCCACCTCACCAGTCTCCAAGTAACCCACCTCAGCCCAGTGACCAGTCAGCTGGGCGATGCTTTAAGTGTAATGAACTGGGACATATAAAGGCCAACTGCCCAAAGAACCCAAACCGAGTGCAAGTCATTACACCACCATCACATCAAAGACCCCCAGGCCCAGATGCCTCTCAAATACCCTTGGAGCAAAGGGAAATTTTGAGAGTGGGCGGAAAGAAGGTTACTGCGTGGAGAGAGACAGGGGCACAAGTGTCAGCTATCCACCAATCCTTCGTGGACCCCATATTCATCAATCCAAAGCCCCAAGGGACCATTTACCCCTTCATGTCACAAGCCGTAGACTTGCCTACAGCTGAACTGCCTGTCCAGTACAAAGGCTGGTCAGGAATGTGGACTATTGCAGTCTATGACAATAATCCCATCCGCATGCTGCTGGGGGAAGACTTGGCCAACCAGGTGAAGCGGGCCAAAAGAGTGGAAATGGTTACACGCAGCCAAGCCAGGCAAGTTTCCCAACCCTTTCCTGTTCCTGAGCCGTCCACAGAGGCCCCGTCTGTGTTATCAGAGACCGAATCCCAGACAGAGGTAGTGGACCCGGATCCCCTGCCAACAACTGAAACAGCCATAGTGACTCCAGTCCCAAACCCGGAACTGGAAAAGCAAACAGCACCAGTGCCAGCAATTGCAAACCAATCTTCAACCCCAACGTCAGAGGGCACCAGCAAGCCTGAACTGGCAGAAGCAGCAGACAACCATACCCAAGAGGCTCAGCCAGAGCCTGGAATACCATCTGGTGCACCAGAGGAGAGCAGTTCACCAGCAACGAAAACCACTCCATCACCTACATTGCTTCCAGAGGGACCAAGCCCAAGCCCAAAGAAGAACTGGTGTCTCCAGCTTCAAGGAAACAGTTCCAGACTGAGCAGGAAGCAGATGACAGCCTTCAGAAAGCTTGGGCGGTGGCACAGAGCACCCCACCGCCTCTCAGCTCTTCTAATCGATCCCGGTTTGTTGTAGAACAAGGACTTTTATACAAGGAGACTCTTTCTGGTGAACACCAGGAAGACTGGCACCCGCAAAAACAGTTGGTGGTTCCAATTAAGTACCAGGGGAAACTCTTAAGCTTAGCCCATGATCATCCCAGTGGCCATGCTGGGGTGAACAGAACCAAAGACAGGTTGGGGAAGTCCATTCACTGGGAGGAGACGGACAAGGACATTGCCAAGTATGTCCGATCTTGTGAGGTGTGCCAAAGAGTGGGAAAACCCCAAGATCAGGTCAAGACCCCTCTCCAGCCACTCCCCATAATTGAGGTCCCATTTCAGTGAGTAGCTGTGGATATTCTGGGTCCTTTCCCAAAAAAGACACTCAGAGGAAAGCAGTACGTACTGACTTTTGTGGACTTTGCTACCCGATGGCCGGAAGCAGTAGCTCTAAGCAACACCAGGGCTAAAGCTGTGTGACAGGCACTAACAGACATTTTTGCCAGGGTAGGTTGACCCTCCAACATCCTTACAGATTCAGGATCTAATTTCCTGGCAGGAACCATGAAAGAACTGTGGGAAACTCATGGGGTGAATCACTTGGTTGCCACCCCGTACCACCATCAAACCAATGGCCTGGTCGAAAGGTTTAATGGGACTTTGGGGGCCATGATACGTAAATTCGTCAATGACCACTCCAATGACTGGGACCTAGTGTTGCAGCAGTTGCTTTTTGCCTACAGGGCTGTACCACATCCCAGTTTAGGGTTTTCACCATTTGAACTTGTGTATGGCCACGAGGTTAAGGGGCCATTACAGTTGGTGAAGCAGCAATGGGAGAAGGTTACGCCCTCTCCAGGAACTAACATTCTGGACTTTGTAAGCTGCCTACAAAACACCCTGCAACACTCTTTAGCCCTTGCTAAAGAAAACCTAAAGGATGCTCAGGCAGAGCAAAAGGCCTGGTACGATAAACATACCAGAGAGCGTTCCTTCAAGGTAGGAGACCAGGTTATGGTCTTGAAGGCACAACAGGCCCATAAGATGAAAGCATCATGGGAAGGGTCATTCACGGTCCAAGAGCACCTGGGAGCTGTTAACTACCTCATAGCATTTCCAAATTCCTCCCTAAAACCCAGGGTTTACCATGTTAATTCTCTCAAACCCTTTTATTCCAGAGACGTACAGGTTTGCCAGTTTACAGCCCAGGGAGGAGATGACGCTGAGTGGCCTAAAGGTGTATACTACGAAGGAAAAAGTGACGGTGGCGTGGAAAAGGTGAACCTCTCCACAACCCTGAAACGTCTGCAGCGGCAACAGATCAGGAAGCTGTGCACTAGCTTCGCCCCATTGTTCTCAGCCACCCCAGGACGGACTGAATGGGCATACCACTCCATTGACACAGGTAATGCTCACCCAATTAGAACCCCACCCTACCGGGTGTCTCCTCACGCCCAAGCTGCTATAAAACGGGAGATCCAAAACATGCTACAGATGGGTATAATCCGCTCATCTACCAGTGCATGGGCATCTCCAGTGGTTCTGGTACCCAAACCAGATGGGAAAATATGCTTTTGCGTGAACTACCATAAGCTAAGTGTGATAACTCGTCCAGACAACTATCCAATGCATGCACCGATGAGCTATTGGAGAAGTTGGGACATGCCCAGTTCATCTCTACAATAGACTTAACCAAGGGGTACTGGCAAGTACCGCTAGACGAACCTGCCAAAGAGAGGTCAGCCTTCATCACCCATGCAGGGGTGTATGAATTTAATGTGCTTCCTTTTGGGCTGTGAAATGCACCCGCCACCTTCCAAAGGCTAGTAGATGGTCTACTAGCAGGATTGGAAGAATATGCAGTTGCCTACCTCGATGATGTGGCCATTTTTTCTAACTCCTGGCCCAAACACCTAGAATACCTGGAAAAGGTCTTTGAGCGCATCAGGCAGGCAGGACTAACTGTTAAGGCCAAAAAATGTCAAATAGGCCAAAACAGAGTGACTTACTTGGGACACCAGGTGGGTCGAGGAACCATAAACCCCCTACAGGCCAAGGTAGATGCTATCCAAAAGTGGCCTGTCCCAAAGTCCAAAAAACAGGTCCAATCCTTCTTAGGCTTGGCCGGGTATTACAGGCGATTTGTACCACACTACAGCCAAATCGCTGCCCCACTGACCGACCTAACCAAAAAGACCCAGCTGAATGCAGTTAAGTGGACTAATGAGTGTCAGAAGCCCTTTACCCAGCTTAAGGCGACGCTCATGTCTGACCCTGTGCTAAGGGCCCCGGACTTTGACAAACCATTCCTAGTAACCACAGATGCATCTGAGCGTGGTATAGGAGCAGTTCTCATGCAGGAAGGACCGGATCACAACTTCCATCCTGTCGTGTTTCTCAGCAAAAAACTGTCTGAAAGGCAAAGTCACTGGTCAGTTAGTGAAAAGGAATGCTGCACCATTGTGTACGCCCTGGAAAAGCTATGCCCATACGTTTGGGGATGGCAGTTCCAGCTACAAACCGACCATGCTGCGCTAAAGTGGCTTCATACTGCCAAGGGGAACAACAAAAAACTGCTTCGATGGAGTTTAGCTCTCCAAGATTTTGATTCTGGAATTCAACACATTTCAGGAGCTTCTAACAAAGTAGCTGATGCACGCTCTCGTAAAAGTTTCCCAGAATCCACTGGTTAAAATTTGTCCTTGAAATGTAAAAAGCTTTGTAGTTTACATACTTAGTAGTATATGTAAAGGTGCATGTGTTGTATTAATCTGTTTATTCTAAAGTTCTAAGAAGAAATCACCGCCAGTGAGGTTCCCCACTGTCTGCAATTTGGGGGGGCGTGTCAAACAGATAGTTAAGGGTTAATGTCTTTTATCTGCAAAGGGTTAACAAACAGTGAACCGGACACCTGACCAGAGGACCAATCAGGAAACAAGATACTTTCAAGTCTCAGTGGAGGGAAACCTTTGTTTGTGTTTTGGGGTTTTGCTTTGTTTTCTCTAGGTCCTAGAAGGGACTAGATGTGCAACCAGGTTTCTTGCCAATCTCCCTGCTACAGTGTCTTATATATTCAGAATAGTGAGTATTATGTAGAACAGGCGGTTATAGTCTTTTGATTGTTTTCTGTATTTGCAAATGTATAGTTTGCTGGAAGTATTTTAAATTGTATATTGCTGGGGGGAGGCTTCTTTCTAGTGTCTATAAGCTGAAAGACCCTGTAACTTTTACCATCTAATTTACAGGGACAATTTTTACTTTTTTGCCTCTCTTTTTATTAAAAGTTTTGCTTTTTAAGACCTGTTTGATTTTTTCCCCTTGTAAGGCTCAAAGGAACTGAGTCTGTACTCACCAGGGAATTGGTGGGGGAAAGGAGAGCAAGAAAGGCAGGGGAGCGGGGGAGAGAAGGTAAATTTCCTCTTTGTTTTAGATTCACGAAGCTTGAATCTGTATTGCCTCTGGGTGAGGGAGAAAGGGGTTTGAATCACAGTGATCTTCCAGGGTAACCCAGGGAGGGAAAGCCTAGGAGAGGCACTGGTGAGGGAAAGAGTTCACTTTCCTTTTGTTAAGATCCAGGGGGTCTGGGTCTTGGGAGTCCCCAAGGAAGGTTTTGGGGGGACCAGAGTGTATCAGGCACTCCAAGTCCAGATTGGTGGCAGCTATCACATCTAAGCTGGTAATTAAGCTTAGGGGAATTTGTGCTGGTACCCCAACTTCTGGACTCCAAGGTTCACATTGGGGATAGAATACCATGACATACCCTGACTGCCCTATCACTCATTTATGTAAAAAGGGTGAGCTAGGATCTGAACGCTGCCAACAGGCTTTCTGTCAACTGAAGAAAGCCCTGAGTACAGACTCGGTTCCGATAATCCCAGTCTTCGACACATTTTTGTATTTTAGAAACACCTGGGGCATGGGTCTTAGGGCTATGCCGATGCAAAGTGATGAAAAGGGGGAGAGACTTCACTGTGCATCTGAGCAAGAAACTGCTTCCCTGAGAGAAAAACTATGTGATAACTGAAAAACGAACATGTGGCAACAGTGCAGGCCCTCGGCAAATTGCAGCCCTATCTTTTCAGATGATATTTCACAGTGTATACTGATCACTAGCCTGCTTTCATCAAATGAAAAGACAAATGCCTAGTTGCTAAAATGGAGCCTGGTGTCTCAAGATTATGATATGGGAATGCTTCAGCTTAAAAGGAATGCAAATTTGGTCACTAATGTTCTGTCCAGGAAATAAGTCAGTGGGGTCCCTGTGGTGTGGCTGGACAGCCACCCTTGTTAATGTCCACTTGTCTAAAGGGGAGATGAGGCAGATGTGAGACTTGGAAGTGTAAATAGTTCAAACAATTATATTTAAGTGTGCCAGACAAGCACGGCCTTTGGGGACACTAAGCATGAAGTGGGTTTCCTGCCAAACCTTTTGAAGCTATGCCCTTAGCACAGGGCCATTAACCGGTGATTACCAGTCCAGAGTAAGCAAAGAAGTTAGCAGAACTGCATCTGAATTTTGCGGTACAGTCCTAATCCCTTAGTCTTTGTGAGCTGGTAGAAATATAGATCAACGGAGATTATTGTTTAATTTTACAGACATACATTCTAGAGGAAAAACAACAAGGCAGGATGACAGCAGGAGACTGAAATGATTGTTTAGAATTTGCTGTGTGACTTTCCTTACCTACATTTCTCAAACTTTGCACGGTGACAGCAAATCCCTTTGTCCGGGGCAGCAGATGGTACTTGAGTTTAGGCAGGCCTTTGGCTTCAGCAACCTGCATGCTGATTTGGTGCTTCTGCTCTGTGAATCTCGTGCCCTCACAGTGTATCAAGAACTGAAAGCAAGACGGCTATAGTTAGAAAACCAGCTCACACATTGATCACAAAACAAACATTCACTAGTTTGGGTTTCTTTAAACCTTCCTTCTTATTAGCTGTATTTTGGGAATGAAGTGGGTGAAAGGAAACAAAAAACTTGAAAAAACCTTACTTTCCTTCTGATTGCTCTTTTGTCTGGTATTACTGCTCAGACTGCTGTGGTCTGCAGAATTTTGAGCAAGAAATGCAAGTGTTTTTCAATAAAACCACTCCCTTTCTTATATTACCACAACAGACCAAAAAAAAAAAAAAAAGGTTCTCCAGTGATAACATGAAGGCTGGTTACCTTGAGGAGCACCAAGGCAGTGCACTAGGACTTCTGTTCTGACTGAGTACTGTACCTGTTATCATCTCAAAGGGGATGTACTAGAGACAGGTCCAAACCAGAACTTCAGATTCCAAACTTCCCTCAACTATGGGAAAGTTCAAATCCAGATCTCAATCCATATTTCATGGCTGACCTCTCAGGCCCATTCCAAGTAAATATTTAAAGAAGGGACCAACCTGTGATAGTCTATATTATGATGTTCACCAAGACTATGATAAATTATGTCCAAAGTATGCCTTGTGAGCTATCATTTGAAACATCAACCTGCTGAACATTACTGTCCTGGTAAACTATATGTGGCAACACTATATAAGAGGTTATAAGATTCTACTGTATGATTGTTACTCAAGTATGTTATAATTCTGTGCAACACCCACAAACCAGTTTTTCCAGAGGAAAAAAACTCACTGGCCCCAGCCAGGTGTTAAAGAGCTATCACCAGCTTAAGCAGCCACTCTTCAGTAATGGGAAGGTGCAGACGAGAAATTTACATTTCGTCACAGAGATAGTCCAATCCTCACATCCGCAAAAGACTACTTGTTACCTGCACCCCAGTCGGGGGTAATTCTCAAAGAGGGGAGGGTGGTATATATGAGAGAGAGAGAGAGAGAGAGAGACAGACACAGACAGACAGACGACACAAAGGCCTTCATTTCAGCTCTCCTTCATGACATCACTGACTCTCAAAGAACTGAACTAAGCGGGAAGAGTCCCAGGCATATGGTGAGATAAAATCTTTGCTTTTAAATTCACTTAGCTTAAGATATTAGCCTGCATTTTACTCTTGTTTTCTTTTGTAACCATTCCTGTCTTTTATGCCTCATCATTTGTAAATCACATAAAATCTATTTCTGTAGTTAATAAACTTATCTTGTTGTTTTATCTTAACCAGTGTGTTTGGATTAAAGGTGTGAGGGTACCTCCATTTGGGATAACACTGCTAGTACATAGATCATTTTCCTTTGCTGAAATGGACTGTCTATGAGCTTACATTGCTCAGTAGTGTGCTAGACAGTACAAGACACACATTTATGGGGGAACAAGGCTGGGACTAAGAATGTGCTGGTGTTGCCCTGTATGTAATTCATGAGTGACTGGTCATAGGGCTCGTGTATTTAGCTGGGAGTGAATTTGCATGCTGAAGGCTGTGAGAACAGGCCAGGAGGGGATGTTCTGACAGCACAGCAGTTAAAAGGCACTTCAGACTAGAGAATTAAGAGGACACAGCTGCTCAACAATCCAGATTGTACCCTGGCTAATGTGACACCATCACCACTTATTTTCCACCAGAATGTCATTTTCTTCCACGTTTTAAAGTTCAATAGCACGGACAGCTACAAAGATACACGAGCTGTAAAATGCTGAGGAGGAAATAGCTTTTTTGGGAATAATCACATTCACATTCCATCCATATAAACCAAACAACCTGAGGGTTTGATACCTGAACAAAGTCATGACACAAACTGCTCCCAATGATGTAACAAAGATCAGCTATTTTAATTTCCATAGAGAAGAGGAGATGTATTAACCTGCATCATGGCCCTGTGGAGCCCCTCCACTATAGCACAAGTAATTACATGTAAATGCATGTTTCCTAGTGGTGATGGATCTAGACAAATCCTGGCTCTTAAATTGCTTTGGTGCTAGAGAGGAAGTATATGCCATCCAGCGGTTAAGGGCACCAGCCTTGGGAGAGCTGGGTTCAAGCCCCTGCTCTGCTATGGGCTGCCTGTATGACTGTCATTTAGTTTCTCTCCATCTCATTTCCCCATCTATAAAAAGGAGATAACAGCACTTCCCTACTTTACAGGGGTGTTGTGAGGGTAAGTACATTAAAGACTGAGATGTACAGATACTGCAGTAATGAGGGTCATAAAATATCTAGAATAGGCAGACACGATTCTGACAAGTCTTTAGGGGAGCCTGTCCTCCTATTGTATCCCAAGAATCTGACTACACCCTTCACAGGAGTATTGTATGCAAGACACAGAAGGTAATTGTTCCACTTAACACAGCACTGGTGAGGCTTCAGCTGGAGTATTGTGTCTAGTTTCAGGCTCCCACACTTAAAGATGTGAACGAATTAGCAAGAGTCCAGAGGAGAGCAACAAAAATGATAGATTTAGAAAACATGACCCAGAAGGAAAGGTTGAAAGAATTGGCATGTTTAGCCTAGAGACGAGAAGGCTGAAGGGAGACATGGTAACAGACTTCAAATACATAAAATATTGTTATAAAAAAGGGGAAAGGAAAAAAAAAAAGATGGTGATCAATGGTTGTGGGTCTCCACCAAGGGTAGGACAAGAAACAAGCAGCTTACTTTACAGCAAGAGATAAACAGGTTTGATATTTGGAAAAACTTTCTAACTAAAAGGATAAATTTAGCACTGGAAGGTTACCTAACCTAGGGTGCTTGTGGAATACATGTCAAGTCCTGGAGCACCCATGGGAAAAAAAAAAGCAGTGGTGCTCAGCACCCACTGGCAGTCCTGCAGATAAGCACCTCCCCCTCCCTCCCAGTACCTCCCATCCACTGTGATCAGCTGTTCAGCAGCATGCAGGAGGCACGGGGGGGGGGTATGGAACAAGGAAGGGAGAGGCATGGTGGGAAGAGGCAGGACAGGAGTTTTGGGAAAGAGGTGGAGTGAAGGTTGAGCACGCCCCGGGAACTCTGGAAGTTGGCACCTGTCTTGAGCTGCCTTCCAGCTCTACAGTACTATGATTCCCAGCTGATGATCCAATTACGTTTCGTCTACAAGTGTGATGAGGACAGAAAACTATAGACCCATAAATGCAGTGCCACTAACCAGTGTCCCATCCTATATAAAATATACAATTTCTGGTGAAATTATTCAGATATGAAAGCTTAAAATTTATTTCCCCATCAGCACATGCATGAGAACAAATTGATTGCTGGAAGGTTAATGGAAAGTGAACACAAAAGGGGCTGAGCATTGCCAAAGTGAGCTTTTTTTTTTTTTTTAATTAAAGGAAACATTTTGTGGCATTTGACTAACTCTGCTAGTAACACAGGGCCAGGATTTGTCCCACAGAAATTAGAGAGATGGATTACCTGCTCTAGCCCCCCAATGCACCATGCTCGTGGAGTATACACATCTTGTTAAATATGCAGATGAAGCATTCAGAAAGTGATGAGAAAATCCTTCCAGCAGGTCTAACCGGTTTCCATTCTGTACCCACAGTGCTATTGCTATCTGTGCGGACATGGGACCAACACCAAGAATGAAAATTAAAATTCCACTTCATCCTGAATTAACACTAGTTGTATGACAATTACATAAACACCATCTGTAATAGGCCTAGAATAAATGAAGGGGATATCAGGCAACAAAGGAGTGAGCTAATTAGTGCTGAGCAGTCTAAATTTATAACAAATTATTTGACCTTTAAAAAGATGCCTAAGAGTACAGTGGAAACTGTACAAAAGAAAATAGAAGCTGATACAATTAGGTAGCCACTTGGCTGGAGATATACAACACATCCCCGAAACAACTGGCTCAATTCTGCAAGGTGCTAATTGCCTTCAATACTCATTGGACTTCAAAAGGAGTTGAGGGGGCTCATGTCTTCAGAAGTTCAGGTCTGTATCTTCATCAGAAAAGCATCTCTGTTAAGCAATCAATGTTTGTGGTTGGTTAACAGATTTCCCTATATGAGTCCATCTCTCTCCTCTTGCCATCGCCAACTCCCCAAAATTGGGAGTTTTCCCAAGTACTGGATAAAGAAAAAAAGTCAACACCTTCTCATGCCCAGTCTCAGTCTGTCATTTCATAGGTGCCAACTAACTCCATGGGTGCTCTGGGGCTGGAACACCCACAGAAAAAAAAAAAAAGGTGAGTGTTGAGCACCCACGGGCAGCCCCCCCATCAGCACCTCACCCCAGCACCTCTCACCTGCTGGCGGGCCCCACCAATCAGCTCCTCCCGCCTGCCACGGATCAGCTGTTTCATGGCATCTGGAAGCGCTGAGTGGGGGAGTGAGGGCGCAGCAGGCTCTGGGGAGGGGTCAGAACTGGGCAAGGAAGGGGCAGGGGCTTAGTGGGGGTGGGAGCACCCCCTGGCAGATTAGAAACACGGCGTGCCTGCGTGTGTCATTTCCCAGTCCAATGAGAGGGGATGGGGATATTGGGAAGTTAACACTTTCTTCATGCAGAGACAGGAAATCCTGTTCTTTTCAGATTTGGCCCCCCGATTTTTCTAATGTCACTTTGTTGAGTAGACACAACTGAGTTAATTCACCTACATCAGGGCAGAGTTTGACTCAGTGACTGCCACATGGGCCTCAAGAGTGATAGGACTGAAGTAGGAGAAATGGTGAGCAGGGGTGAGAGTAGGAACAAGGAACAAATGGAAAGAACAAGGGTACAAGAGGGGAAATTAAAAATACATATTTGGTACATTGTCATATACATACTCAAACTTTTCCATCGACCTCTAATTTATCACCTATACAATTTGTATCCCAATTTGTTGCCTTGGCATTCCCATTGTTCTGTCTTTGATAGAGGATTAGTGGAAGAAAGGTACTACCCTGGAAATTCAAATTCTTCTCATTGGTCTCTGATTTTTCTGGGAAGTTCATGAAACACTAAACCAAATTCACAGCATTGAGACAGTGAAGGGCTGTTGCATTTATGTTCTCTGTCCCTTGAGAAACAACAGTGCCCTAAACTCCACTCCCGTCACTACTTACCCAAAATTTTTCAGGGTAATCCCGGAGATTGAGCAAGCTCTGCATGACAGTTTTCCGATCTTCCTCCCATTTACGCTTGCAGAAGACTATCTCTAGGAAATACCACATCCAACCAATGATAGGCACATAAGAAAGTTCCTTTTTTGCAAGCACTTTGGAACTCTGCAAGAAAGAGCATAAAAAAAGCATTACATAGATTTTTTTTAAAAAAAACAAGGAACTGTTTATTGAATTTTAAGGGTACATGAGACACAAAGGGCCAAATGCCAATACACTGACTCACGCTGAATAGTATCTTACTGCACAGCTTGTACCATTGGTTTTAACAATCCAGGGTTCTTTACAACAACATGTGGTAGGGAGCAGAATTTGGCCCCAGCTATGTGAATCAAAGGAAGTTGTATACAATTTTAAAAACTCACATAAGCTACACTGTTTTGAAAAGTGAGGAAGTCGTGCAAAGGGTTAGGCTGACAGCCACAAAGAATTAAGTTCTTGATTTATCCTGAGAACCAATACATCATGGGCAGTGGCAGCACAAGTTCCTGCCAACATGCTTCCACGCTGAGCTAACAGGATTAGATATTACGAGTGAAAGAAGAATTCTTTTTGCATGTTTTTGTGATTGAATCTGAACCATCTGTTGAATCTTTTGACTGTCTGCATCACAACTAGTGTACCCATATAACTTACAGAGTTCATAGGGGAAAATGTATTGACGTATAGGCTTTTCTATAGCACTCATCACTGTATTCCCTCAGCACCACTTATACACTAATGAATTTCTCTTCATGATACCCCCGTAGAGAAAGGAAGCATTAGCTCCATTTTATAGATGGGATACAAAGAGATTCAAGTGACTGGCCCACCACATGCAGGTGGTCTATGCTGTAGTCAGTAATACTATTCTCAAGCCCTAGTCCACAGCCCTAACTGCAAGACTATCCTTCCTCTGGCAACACCACCTTTCCACAATGTGTTTTATTGTTCCTTTCCTCCCTTCCTAACTAGCTCAACTTTAAACTAGCTTGCAGTTTGTTTTGTTATGTAACGGTCAGAATTAAGAATAAAGCTGCAAACAATGTGTGAAATGTTGCTTCAGCACTGACTGAAAAAAGTCCCATTTTCTACAGGGTACATGCAGCAATAACAGTCCATTGTGCATTTGTTCTATCGTCATAAAGCGCTGGAGCCCAGTGCTTGGACATCAGATTTGACTAGTGACATCGGTGATCTCTACATTCAAGTAATGACTATTAGAGATACATTTGCTTTTTTCATTACAATGGCAAGAGAGACAACTTAGTTCTTGTTTTCTCCTCATCTTTCTTTTCTGCTTTCCCCCTCTCAGAAAATTTCTGTAAATAATTAAGCTACTTACAATATCCATGAGACTAGAAGGCAACTATAGATCACTTAGCTTTATTAGTAACAGCCACACAGAAGACAAAGGAGAGCAAATGTGGGGAAGTCAGATTCCAAAAACTGGAAATAGGAATTTAATTTTTCCTATCATTGAGACTGCCTCAGACAGACCCTCTCTCTCTCTCAATACTATTAGTTAATTGGTAGTGATGGGCCCAAAGCAGAACCCTGAACCCTCTTCCCTCACAGCTTGGGGGGGGGGGGGCAGGGACAGGGGTTAGCACCAGGGTCTGAACTTCATGGCTGAGGCCCAGTTCTGTTGATCAGTTATCTGACAAACACCCAGTTAAGAACCAATTTGTGCAAGAATTGGGCCTTTGTCGCATTCATATGTACAAATCTGATTCCAAAAATCAGTCCAGATATTTGGTACTTAAAATAGACCCTACCACACTGCAGCAGCTATGCTGAGCATGGCCTGGCTCTCCAAGACTCCTTCCTGCCACTAGCATTAGTCCTTCCCATATAATTGCTGGCTCCTTCGTCTCTTTCACAGGATACCCCTGCATCCATTCCCAGGCACTAGGATACCTTTCTACCGCCAATACCCATCATCTACTACCTAGATCTATCCCTCTTCTCTATGTGCATCCTTGTTTTCAGAATTCATATTCAGCATTGCTGGATACTGGTGTGTTATCTGGATTGTCAGGAACCAGGTACAACGATCAATCCACTATACAATATTTCATAATTATTAACCAACAAACCCCTCTACCCCCAAGGGAAAAAAAACCCCGTTGTAAACATTTGACAGACCTAACATTTAACTTCAAAAGGGACGTGCTTTTTTTTAAGTTCAGGTTTCTGGTAGAGACCCTTTAAATGTGGTGATTTCTAAACTAATTTCTTAGAAAAAATAAGGGGTTTTTCTACTAACGTTCAGAACAGTCTCTTAGACGGATCTGAGCATGCAAAAGTAACAAACACCTAGCTTCACTTTCCTTCTCCTTTCCCTTCCCCCACACTCTGGCCTGATGCCTTTTTAGTTTCTGCTTTGCTATTACTAGTAAACACCCTCTGGCAGAGCCTGGTAAGGCTCTACATCAAGAAACCAGTGAAACTTACTATACACTAAGTGGTCTCAAATGCACCAAGTACAGTAAAACAAAAAATTAGACATATTTTTCTTTGTCTCTCATTATAGTGCTGTATATTTACGGGTTACTTCTAATAGTAACTATTTTCAGATAGAAGTGTGATTTTCAAGTTGCTTGTGTCTCTTTCATACAAGATTACAGTTCTTAAAAAAACAAACTGCCTAAAAGAAAACGCACAGTTAAGGTCATGTGTCAACTACAAAGTCTGAACTCTGTCCCTTTAGCAATACTTGCCCCCTCTTGTTTCCAATCAAGTGCCAACCAGGGAAGACTGGAAAAGGGCAAATATAGTACCCATCTATAAAAAGGGAAATAAAAACAACCCAGAAAGCTACAGACCAGTTAGTTTAACTTCCGTGCCAGGGAAGATAATGGAGCAAGTAATTAAGGAAATCATCTGCAAACACTTGGAAGGTGGTAAGGTGATAAGGTGATGGGGAATAGCCAGCATGGATTTGTAAAGAACAAATCATGTCAAACAAATATGGTAGCTTTCTTTGATAGGATAATGAGTCTTGTGGATAAGTGGATGTGGTATATCTGACTTTAGTAAGGCATTTGATACGGTCTCGCATGATATTCTTATCAATAAACTAGGCAAATACAACTTAGATGGGGCTACTATAAGGTGGATGCATAACTGGCTGGATAACCGTACTCAGAGTAGTTATTAATGGCTCCCAATCCTGCTGGAAAGGTATAACAAGTGGGGTTCTGCAGGGGTCTGTTTTGGGACCAGCTCTGTTCAATATCTTCATCAACGACTTAGATATTGGCATAGAAAGTACGCTTAAGTTTGCAGATGATACCAAACTGGGAGGGACTGCAACTGCTTTGGAGGATAGGGTCAACATTCAAAATGATCTGGACATATTGGAGAAATGGTCTGAGGTAAACAGGATGAAGTTTAATAAAGACAAATGCAAAGTGCTCCACTTAGGAAGGAACAATCAGTTTCACACATACAGAATGGGAAGAGACTGTCTAGGAAGGAGTATGGCAGGGACCTAGGGGTTATAGTGGACCACAAGCTAAATATGAGTCAGTGTGATGCTCCTGCAAAAAAAAAAAAAAAAAAAAAAAAAAAAAAAAAACACGCAAACGTGATTCTGGGATGCCTTAACAGGTGTGTTGTGAGAAAGACAAGAAGTCATTCTTCTGCTCTACTCTGTGCTGGTCAGGCCTCAGCTGGAGAATTGTATCCAGTTCTGGGCACTGCATTTCAAGAAAGATGTGGAGAAATTGGAGAGGGTCCTGAGAAGAGCAACAAGAATGATTAAAGGTCTGGAGAACATGACCTATGAAGGAAGGCTGAAAGAATTGGATTTTTTTAGTTTGGAAAAAGAGAAGACAGAGGGGACATGATAGCAGTTTTCAGGTATCTAAAAGGGTGTCATAAGGAGGTGGGAGAAAACTTGTTCATCTTAGCCTCTAAGGATAGAGCAAGAAGCAATGGGCTTAAACTGCGACAAGGGAGGTTTAGGTTAGACATTAGAAAAAAGTTCCTAACTGTCAGAGTAGTTAAATACTAGAATAAATTGCCTAGGGAGGTTGTGGAATCTCCATCTCTGGAGATATTTAAGAGTAGGTTAGATAAATGTCTGTCAGGGATGGTCTAGACAGTATTTGGTCCTGCCATGAGGGAAGGGGACTGGACTCTACGACCTCTCAAGGTCCCTTCCAGTCCTGGAGTGTCTATGAATCTATTAAAAAGGTTGCGAGGGTTACTTTGTGTTTTTGGAGCATTCTGGGATCCTCAGATAGCAGTTGCTATAGAAATGTAAAGGACCACAGCATTAAGTGGGAAAGAAACCTCATGGGTGTGCAGAGTGCAGTGCAAGGAAATGGGATGCATTGTATTATGCATTAATTAGAAGCAGTCACAAACTATCCACTGCCTCACACTAAACAGTTCTAGAACTATACAACCACATTTATAGCATAACTGTTGGGTATTGTCAAGGTGTCTACAGCCAGATAGATGTATTTTATGAATATATTAAAGCCTCTCTTCCCCCTGCAAAAGCTCAAAGTGGGCCTTGCACTGTACCAAAAGATCAACAAATCCAGGCTGTTTCACACCAGCAAAGGAAGAAAATTTCAGCTAACATCCCTCCCTGACAGTACCCTGACGCCGGATATTTAAATCTAGGAACCATTAACTCAGGTTCCTCAACTAAATCTCAGCTGCCACAGCCATAAGGTGGGGAAGAACGGTGTGTGGTATTTCAAATAGTCACACAGCTTTACAGAACAAAGCCAAGCACCTTGAATAGCAGCTGGAAACAAAAAGAAAGCCAGGCCAGAATTAGGAAGGCAAATATTTTGCCCAAAAGAGGGAAAAATCCTATCGTCTTATAATACACTGGTAATAGTCAATATGTACTGTACCAAAAAGCAGAGACTATAGAAAAAAGTAAGATTGCCTGCAACAAGGCCACTGCAACACAGCTTAAACGACAATTATTGGGCTCAATAGAAGGGTAACTGGGTAAAATTCTGTGTGCTATGCAAAAGGTCAAAGTAGATGATCTAATGATCCCTTCTGGCTGTAATTCGAGTCTACAAAGGTTATGCCTCCAAAGCACAATTAAGGTTCTAACCATTTATCACCAACTACTATTTAATTATGCTTTTTTAGCATATGCAAAAACTGTGACAGTTGCATGTAGTGGTAAATTCTCTACTCTCCCCCATTTTTGATTAAATAGAAAATGACATGCTAGTAGGATGTTTTAAAAGTCATTACCTATGCTGGAGATAAGGAACGTATGCTGAGGCAATTTGGACACTTGAATTCTGTCCAGTATGTGGATATTCAAGGCTATATTGGATTTGTTTCTTGTGTTCTTCTGCCAGCAGCTTCCTGCAAAAGTTATTTTTTGGCACTGGAGTGGATAATCTCTCTTAGATGCACATGAAGAGAAACTAAAGCATCATATGCTGTTTTGTGCCAGAAGTCTGCATTAAGTGTAGAAGAAAATCTCTAATTACAGAGAACTAACTACAGGAAGGAAGTTTTTCAATGAGTTACATTAGCAAGACTGTTCTCTTGTGGGAGGAATAAATTAGACTTGTAATATACAAATTATCCCCTCCTTTTCCCCAGTATATAGAACTAGAACCTGCCCTGTGCATATATCATATAACATGCAGAAGAACGGAGAGAAGAATGAATCCACAGAATTTATTTTATCCCATTCTCTCTCCTTTTATTGAACTGTTTTTTGTAACATACTAATCCTCTCCTGTAGCCTTAAAATTTCACCTTCCCTGCAAGAGAAATTCTATTGAACACCACTGGGTGACTGCACATAAGATATTGCCTTCCTGCAGTAAAGGAGGGATTTTAAGGCTCCAGAGCTGTATTACAATTCCATATGTGACTATAAGGATGCTTGCTGGGATTAAAGCTGGATGATAACAGAAAGAATACATTTCTTCATATACTCAATCTAGCTCTGAAATGAATTAGCTTTGGTTGTGTATGCACTTGTGTGTTCGGTTATAGACACCTGTGTAATCAAGTTCCACTTGCATGAATGGCTGCAGAAAGCAAATTTCATTTCTACATATACATAAGAGTAACCACAGAAACTGAATTTTAGATTTGTGCAAGTGTTTGCATACTTATCCACTTAAAGAAAACCCCTTGTTACTTATCTGTTTAGTCCCAGCTAACTACCCAAACACAGCGTGAACCATGAACACCACATACTGACAGAAATCTAAACCACTTAAAGAGCCAACAACAATTTGTTTCATAACTTCAGATAACAAATTTAATGAAATTGTAAACTGCTAGCAACAAGTAGGCTAAATCTGACTGATAAATTATTTGCCATGAAATGTTTTGATGATCTGGTTTGCTATATTTCAAAAACATAGCACCCCCAAATCCATTTCCCCAAATCTAAAACAATCCAAGGGTACTAGAATGGGGTTGAAGGCGTATATCCTTAGCGCCCCACTCCCCTCCGCCATCAGTCCTCATAGAGCCTCAAGTACACTTAATTTATAAGGCTTCACTTTCCTGAATTTAGTAATTCTTCAAAGTTAGTGTTGCAATAATATTTTTACACACACAGATCTGAGCGACAACACTTGCATACATCTGCCTGCATGAGTCCCACTTTTGTTTCCTGCATTCACTTTTATAAATAAAAAGTGAGTGCTCCCAAAAAATCAGCAATTAACATTAATGTGAGCCATGGGTCTCTACTGTGTTGTTGCCAAGTCACTGTGCAGTAAAGTATCTATCCCCCTATCCGAGCCTAGGATTATGCTCAATGCCCTTTCAAGTCATCACAACTGTCCAAATAGTAACTTCCTTATGTTTCATTTTCACTGCCCTGTGGAGAGACTTGGAACAATTAACCAGGGCTAAGAAAGAATTATCTGACCCATCTGCACTCCGCAGGTATCTTTTTTTTAAAAGATAAGAAAATTAAATTAATTTAAAGTTATGGTTTTGTACTGAAGAATTTTCCTCCCAGACGACCAAGCTCAATAAAATTATGACTTCCTCCCTTTTAGAAATCTATTTATATTGCAGCCAATATTATGAACTGGTCAGTGGGTAATGTACACCAATCTGAACTTGATGCTTTGCTGAGGCAGACAGTCAACTAGCATTCAGACTGCCACCACCGTTACCACATATTATACAGTACTTTTCCATCAGTAGATTATCAAAGCACTAGGCAATGGAGGTCAATATCCCCATTTTAACCAGAGGAAACTGAGGCACGGAGAAGTGAAGTGACTTGCCCAAAGACACCCAGTAGGCCAGTGGCAGAGCCAGAAATAGAGCCCAGATCCCTTGGGTCCCGATCACTATGGATCCTTCATTTCTTATTATATATAAACAACAATACGTCTTTCCACTTTGAAAAGTAGTTCCTAAAAAAATAACGAGGCATCAGAGAAAAGGGTAGAAACACCTTATCTCGCTGTTATACATTAATTTATCTGTTAAAAAAACAAAAATAAAAGGTTAGAGCAAAATAAGGTTTCCTGTATTATACAAGGCCCACCTCCTCGCAGTTCAAAAACCCAGATAGCCTTACAGAACGATCGTTGCCCAGCAGCGAATATTAGCTTTCTTTAAAATAAAATAAAAAAAGAATATTGACCTGTTCCTAATTTGACTTTTACACTAGGAAACTGGTTTAAAATGTCTGAAGGGGCCACAAACTGCAACTTGACACCTTGGCGCAGAATAAGGGAGCGGGCATTTTAAAACTGACATTTCCCTCCTCACCCTTCAGTCGCTCACTGCCAAATCCCCAACTACCGCTCTTCACCCCATTCCTGCAGGGTGCCATCTTCTGTTTTATAAGTGGCAGTTTAAGGAATTAAGAATAATTTTGTTGATGCTGTCCATGCCCTCTACTATATTCTTTCCAGGGAAACTGTCAAAGGTAATTTGTGTGATTCCATTCCACCCTCAGAAGTCCCCCATATTGACAATGAATTGTAAGCCTTTTCCTGACAAATTTTCGAATTCCTGAGACAGCTGAGCTGCAGGTAAGGTCAGGAGGCAAAGCAGCTATTAATTGGGAAATGAAGAGGAGAGGAGGAAACTTGTTTCCAGGTTTAACTGCCCATGCAGCATAAAAAAAATATCCCTACAGATTTTAAGTACCACTTAATGAGAGCAAGGAAGAAGGGATATTTAAAAAAATGTGCCTTCACCCATTTAAAACACAATAGTCACAGGGTTATGTATTTTCTGTTTGTGTGATGAAGTTCAAACTAGGTAGCACTGAGAGAGTTTATGCACAACTGTGACATAGTTAAGAATCATACTCTGATACTGAAGATCTGAGTGCTTTCAAATTCTATTGAAATTAATGGGAATTAAAAGCACTCAGGACCTCCAAGACTTGGGTCCTGAGAGTTATGAGAGCAGCAACAGTGGAGCAAGTATTTTGTACAGTGCAGCACCCAAAGACTGAAAATCTGAGAGGAAGGAAAATAATTTCATCCCCAAAAAGGAAAAAAAAGAAGTCAAAGATACAAACATTCAGTATTAATTTAAGAAACCAGGCCAAATAAGAAAAAACACTGATTTAGTGCAATATAAATAGAGCCCTATTCACCATCCATTTTGGTCAATTTCAATCACGGGATTTTAAAAATTGTAAATTTCATGATTTCAGATATTTACATCTGAAATTTCATGATGTTGAAATTGTAGGGGATCTGGCCCAAAAAGGAGTTGTGGGGGCAAGTACTGTTACCCTCACTTCTGCACTGCTGCTTGCAGCTGCGCTGCCTTCAGAGTTGAGCGGCCAGAGAACAGCAGTGGTTATGGCCAGGAGCCCAGCTCTGAAGGTAGAGCCACAGCCAGCAGCAGCACAGAAGTAACAGTGGCACAGTACTAATTGCCACCCTTATTCCATGCTGCTGCTGGCAGGCTGCTACCTTCAGAATTGGAAACCCGGCCACTGTCGCCGCTCTCTGGCTCCCCAGCTCTGAAGGCAGCACAGAAGTAAGGGAGGCAATACCATGACCCCTCCTAAAATCACTTTGCAACCCCCCACCCCACCCCTGGCAACTCCCTTTTGGGTCAGGGCCCCTAATTTGAGAAACACTGGACTCCCTCATGAAATCTGAATAGTACAGGATAAAAGCACACAAAAGATCAGATTTCACGGAGGACGACCAGATTTCATGGTCCACGATACTTTTTCACGGCTGTGAATTTGGTAAGGCCCTAAGCATAAAGTAACTGCTGGACAGTTATACACACTGTAATGGGCTTTCACTAGGAGGCAAGACTGAAACTAAACAGAAAAACTGGTTACCTTGGAAAGTTGTAAAACATAACCAGGGACAAAATTTTCTTAGTTACACTAGTGCAGTCCCATTCAGCAGAGCCGCACCAGTGTAATCGAGTGGAGAATTAGGGCTTTAGATATTAGTTCTATACAAATTAATCAATCATTCTCCAAACACAAATAATGCTTTATGGAAGCAACTCTTTATGCCCTATGTTCCTCTAAGAATAGGAATTTAAAGCATCCATCTACAAGCTTTTTGGTTCTTTTGTATCTGCTTTCTGAGTGTCACAAGTTAGTAATAGTGCAGAAAGGGTAGTACGTAGGTATACAGCACCTAGTGTATTCATGAGAGGGACAGTTTTCTTACATCTATAACCTTCCTTGAGAACAAAGCAAGTCCCAAGCATAGTGAAAAGGTTATAAAAAACCCTTCCAGAGCAGCAAGAAGCCTATAGCTGATTCAGTAAAACGCACAGCCTGAGAAGTTTTCCCCATTTTTTCCTGCCTCTTGAGTGTGACAAGGACATTTTCATTATTAGGTCCCTTTATCATATTTTACAAGATTTGCACTGTTGCCTGTAAAGCACTACAGAGGCTCAGAATATTTTCTCACCTCATAGTGTTATTCCCTATCTCCCATACTCCAGCACAAAGGAAATGTCAGACCAACACTAGTCCATTCTAGCGTAGAGGCTTGGACAGTAGTCAGTAGCAAATGCTTAAAAGGAGGATATAAGATCAATGTAATAGACTATTGTAACATACTTATGGGAGGCGGAGGGTAGGGGGAGATAGATGCTATCTTTCCCAACCCCAAACAGTTAGGATACTTCTTCATTACAGAGTTAACTCAGTTTCCAACTCAGATGTTGCCCTTAATCTCCCTCCCACCACAACAAATCAATCAATCTTTTTGAATTTGGAGAGGTTTTCTGTTTGGACTAGCTGGCTCATTTGGACTGTAGGCTAAACACTGATTCAAGGTTTCACTCATGCTGGTAACCCACTCACTTTGCAGTGAGCACACAAGCTAAATCTCAAAAATGTAGATAGTCCTCCAATGTCTTCCCACAATTACCCTGTGTGTTCAGGACAAACAAGATCTCCTGCAATTCACTGGGAAAGAATTGTAGAGCACCTCAGTTTACACCAACACAAAGAACCATGGGAAATGCCCCCAGAAATCCTAGTGAAACACAGGGGAGTGCAGCATCAGGGAGGACACAGTAACTTGAAGATGGCTTTGCAGTGGCGCTGCTCACACCTAGGAAAAGCTAAGCTGACCCAGACCCAGATGCTGACCACCCAAGTTAATTCTGCAGTGAAGACATACTTTAAGTGGTTGGCTTCTGTCCTCAGTCATGAAGATTAATATCCTATGTAGTAGTAATTGTGGATATTTTAACCATATAAAATGTTTAATCCTTTTAAAACTTTACTGAATTATTGAGCTCAGTGAAATATGGTATCAATGAATTCCACAGATTAAGTTCTACATTAAAAATATTTCCTTTTATCCGTTTAAACTGTGCCATTTTTTGGGATACGCAAGTGACCCTCTCCACACCATTCATTCATTCATTCTTCTGTATACCTTCATGTCACATCACCTTTTATTCATCTTTCCTCTGGATAGTCCTAACCCTGTCACTCTCTCCTCCTATGGAAATCTTTCCAGACTAGGAAAGGCAGCAAGATGAAGGGGGAAACCGCTAAGATCAAATAATGTCTGCACAAGAGCTGTATGAAATTTGCACACAGATCTGGTTATTTACTAAAATATGAATGCTTTCTGTACAAGTTAATGGTGAAATTTAATTGGTTTAAATGCTAATCAGAACTCACCCCTAAAACCCCAAACCTTTCACAAAAGTTCCAACCACAGAGAAAGTCGATCTCATAGTTGTGATTAAGGATTACGATGGCATTCTCTTTCCCGTACTTGTGGTAACTCTCTGGGTCAGTGTAGAGGGTGCAATCAGTGCCTGACCACCATTCCAGCAACATCACCATCTCTGGAACAAAACAACAAATACATGAATATATAAAATACATGTGCGCCCACAAATCACTTACGTACCGAAAGCATCACTTGCCTCTTACAAGGCATAGCAAAGGAAATCACTGCAGCTCATCTAGGCTGAATCTGCAAATCAGACACACTCATGCAGTTGGGCAGAGAGTGGGAGTGCAGGGCTAGATGGAAGATAAGTAGACCACCACTTTCTGTGGAGCCCAAGTTCTTTTTAAAAAAAGCTTTTGGAAGGAAGGCAGGCATCTGTTTCCATTTTGTGGGAGATCTTGCCAGCACTCTAGGACTTCTAAGGCTGAGGTCAACCAACAACCTATTGTAAGGCTTGTAAGGATGAGATTTTTATCAGTAAATGCCAGTAAATGTTGATTTCACTGTACACACACACACACCCCAATGAAAAAATATTTCCACCAATAATAAATTGAAATTTACAGATAGGCAAAGAAAAATGCTGCTGGAGAACATAAGAGAGTTTAAGGATATTTACTTCATAGATTTTGACATGTGATTTGACAATTTGCATTTTAATGGTTACAAAGCTTGAACTTTTTGAATCTCAAATGTCTATTGTCATTAAATATTGTCTGAACCTGCCATCATCTGACCCTCTCCTCTAATTATTTCCCACAAACTGTAAAAGTTTAAATGGATAAAAATAGAAAATACACTTACGAATAAATATCCACATTATCCATCAAAATTGTAAAAAGAAACTCAATCAAATTTGGCCAAGTCTACCTATAGCACATCGGGTGTAATCTCAGCAGCCTTCTAGGTGTGCTCAGAATTTTGCTAGATCAGGCTCAAATTCTAGCGCTCTTCATCTCATCTGCAATTATTTTGTACTAGGGTGTTCATAAGGTACCATCCATTACCACCACTCATGATAGCCACCTCCTGAGCCTCTGCCTCTTCAGATACATAGAAGAGAAGGATGAATACCCACTCCCCAGATCATACTCCTATAGATACACAACAAAAGCTTGTTTGGTAACAGGTGACTTCTGTGCACACACTAAGAGGTCTGTCCTCCTGTTCAAGCAGCTAAATCAAGAGTGCTGGGCAGAGAGGCAGACAGGTGGGACCAGAGCCACAATGTTTTCCAATTGGGTTGGGCCGGGCCGCAAGTGCCCATAGCAAAAAGACTAATGCGAGTGAAATGAGCAGTGACGATTGTCACTTCAAGCACTCATCCGAACCAGGCGGCAGTAGCGTTGACCCCATTCTCTGCTGAGCCAGAGCACCCTCTCTGAATATGGCCCTGCCTACTGCTGACAGACAGGAAGCAATCCTTCCAGAAGTGCTAATACAGCAGCAGGAGGGGCCAGTCAGCTCCCATGTTAGCAGCTGCCTGTCAAGTATTTTACACACTGGAACAGCTGTCAGTTGGGAAGGCTCATTCTATGGCAGGGTGCTCATTTCACAGAACCACTCTCTGTTGCCAGCTTTGTCTAAGGTTGCGCATTCTGCAACTCAAACAGCAGCTCTCTCAGAAGACCTCGCTCCATGTATTTGGATCAGAATTAGGGACCCTATCCACCTTCGGCTGTAGTAAATGGAAAGGCTCCCTCTGGATTCGATGGGAGTTGGATGAGGCCTTTAGATGGACAAGTCAACAGCGTGGGATGGTGGAAATGATGGGGAAGCGAAATTTAAATGGACACTGTCTGTTTATAAATCATTTATTTGCAAGAAGTCATTTCCTACTTCACTACCATACGTTGTTAAAACAAAAAAGTAATTGTTTAATTGACTCTTCCCCACTTATGCTCTTTGTTTACTTTCTGAACTTCTGTCAGCCTGGACAATGAAAATAGAGGAGTCAATTTCACTTTGGTTTACAGTTAGTTATTCTGATGCCCATGGAGAAGCCCAACCCTACAATGTTTGGGTTGCAAACTCTGTGGAAGTGTTTAAGTGCAAACAAACATTGGTTTCATTCTCAAGAACACACACTTCTGTTAGGAGCAGATTCTGAAACCACATGAAACCAGTTTAAGTGTGATTAAACTGAAATACATTCATCTTAAGAATTTTCACTGGTACAAATTAAGTGATTTTATATCAATTTAGTGACACTAGTGCAAGTTTTCTAGTACATCTCTATCCCGAAATAACGCTGTCCTCGGGAGCCACAAAAAAATTCTTACCGTGTTATATCGAACTTGCTTTGGTCCACTGGAGTGCGCAGCCCCCCCAGAGCACTGTTTTACTACGTTATATCCAAATTCATGTTATATCGGGTCGCGTTATATCAGGGTAGAGGTGCATAGGCCTATGGTAAAATTTTCAAAAACACCTAAATCCATTTTCAAAAGTGCTTAAGTTTCACTGACTGCCAATGAGACAGACTCATTAGTGCCTAAGTTACTTTTGATAATGGGTTTTAGGTACTTTTGAAAAATGTTACCCCTGGCCTCAGAGTGCATAGGTAAAGATGTGGTTAGAGAAAGAGGATCATGTTCAGAGGCATGGGAAATGTCAATTCAACCTAATTACACTAACTTAAATACCGTTACACTCAGGGCTTGTCTATATGATGCCAAAGTACACTAGAGGTGAGAGATTTTTAAACCACACAAACATGCTGTGCTCTACCTACCCTGCATAGACCCTGCTGGCATGCTATAAAAAGGTACCTAGTTCACATCAACACAGACTACAACATCAACACAATGAGTGAGTTGCACTAATCATCATATCATATACACATCTGCTTGGAAAAATCAGCCCAGAGATAGATGCCGGCACTGCTTTCATATGCTTGCAAGCAATCAAAGTGAAAACTAGAGTTTGGCTGTAAACAAAAGGGACAACTATTTGCATCTAGGTTGCTTCCATCTACTGGTCCAATGTTGCTTGCATTGAAGTCACTATAGTGTTGCCTACTATCACAGTTGTATCATGGGTCTCAATATCTGGTATTTTGTTTTAAGCTCTAACTGCTGGATTCACAAGTTTGCATGAGAATCTTGATATTCATTTATAAAAGTTTCTAGCTTTCCTGGTTATGGAAAAAAGCTTGAAAATGTGACCGGATTGCATCCTAAAGTCTCAAACTAGAAGACAAATAAAAACATCAACATTTATCTATTTGTATAGTTTCATTTTTGAGTGCTTGGGATTGGCAATACAAAGACAAAAAATTCTTGTTGACTTCAGTGAGAGCTAAATTAGGTCCTGTGCTCTTTTTCTCCCCTCAGGGACAGATGCTAGAGTTAAGCACACTGTTCTTAGCAATTGTTGAGTGGTTGTCGGGGAAACAAAAGGTGAAAATTTGGATCAATTAAAAAAAATCATCAAAATCACACTTGTATACAAGAATGACCATACCAGGTCAGACCAATGATCCATCTAGCCCAGTATCTTGTCTTCCAACAGAGGCCAATGCCAGGTGCTTCAGAGAGAGTGAACAGAACAGAGCACTTCATCAAGTGATCCATTCCCATCGTCCAGTTCCAGCTTCTGGCAAAAACTGGAACCAGGCTAGCCTTTGAAACATGCTTGAAATCTTTTCAATTTAGTTTTCTAAACCAAGACAACAAGGAACAACCAAAAAACAAACAGTCCTTTTTCAGTAATCATTTGGTAATTAATTGCCTGAGCTTTGAGATGACATCGTTCTGGTGGGAGAACATTAGCCTAACTCAGACTAATAGCATCATCCATTCAGACAGCAGTATCTTAACATGGTAAGACTAGTTAGTGTCTTACACAGTTTACTAGTGATTTCCCAGTGTTTCCTGCTTACCTCATAACCACAGCAAATAACTATTTATCTGTCAAAAAAGGACAAGGAAAATGTTCTTCTAACTTTTGTTGCAATGGTTAGAGGTGGAGGTTATTGTAGGGTGGGCCTGAGCCACATTAATGGAATAATGCTTCTAGATGTCACTGTTTCAGAAAGCATCAGTTTCCAACAAGGACCAAAGTATTTTATCTTCAAGAGAATGCTATGGAGAAACACAAATGAGTAAAATAAATGCTGTTAAACCTCCAGAAATGAAGTGCTAAGGGAAATTTTTTTTAATTTAAGAAAAAATGTAAAACTACAGGAGATATAGGATTTTGAACTAATAATAATAATTTTGGTTAAATTAAAAAAACCATTTTAAAAAAGTACTGAAACTAAAAAGTCTGAATAATTTGATATCTCTAAGATTATGTTGCAGGGGCAGAATAATAAGGATCAGAGAGAGGAAGGAATTTTTTTGCGCTTGCTCAGCTTTATATCCAAGAGGAGGAGGAGAGGGGGAATATCTGCTAATTCATTCCCTTATCCTCTAGTGTCGCCAAATTAATTGCTTAAAATCAATCATTTACGAAGTTCAAGGGAATAGATAATTGTGTATGATATTCTCTAAACTAGCTACACTTTATTTAGATAAGAACCTTTTAATAAAGGTCATCTTGTCTTATTCCAGATGTCACTCCCCTCTTTTTTTTTTTTTTTTAAAAGACTCTGAATGGAGCTAATAAATAATACATCACGACGTTGACTATGCGTGTACTTCACATGCATGTAGCATTTTAATTACATGTTTTCAACCTCAAATACATTCCATAGCTGAAAGACTCCATCTGTGCTACTTGGATGTGATCCTGTATGATTTTTGCCTGACAAAATACTGCAGGATTAAACCTTTTGCCTCCTGCTTGCCTAGTTATTTATCATTAGTGTTTGTTCAGCTGCTGCACAAAACAAGTCCCAGAGTAACACTATGCTTTTTTATTAAATCCAAAAATAAATAAATTAAAATAAATAAAAAAAAAGTATCTGAAGTTCTTAACATTCTCCCTATTCTTCCCATTTTTCTTTTTAAATTCCTCTAGACCTTTTTCCCTTTGTGGTTGTCAAGTGACACTCCCTAGTGCCAGTTTGCAATAAACTAGCATCATGCTACCAGCTTAGTCCCACAGACTGCCATAGCCATTCATTATTTGGCAACCTGCTGTGGCAGCTCAACAGCACAAGGTCATTCACATACACACTCTGCCCATCTCCTCTGAACTGCTGCTGACCAGTGTAAATTTGCTATAACCCTCTCCCCTTCAATTAACCCTTCTTTTTGCAAGTCAGCCATACTGTAAACCACACCAACTTAAGAAAAAACATGCCCTCAAGTGTGCAGCTAGGGCCGATTGTAGTATGAAAATTCATTGTTTTACAAGATTTTTCAACAAAAAGTTTCCACTTTAGATAGAAAATTTACACTTTTTAATAAAAAGAATCAAATGCCCTAAATCCAAAAAACATTTCAGATGGGATACGCTGACAGTGCCTCACAGGAGTTGGAGTTTTGTTGCTTCATGTCCCCATTCTGCTCTACAGGCTGGAGTCCCCATTCTGACTACATGTCCCACGATACACCACCTCCCCTCTCCAAAAGAGATCTTCAACTGGGAGCCATAGAACCACTCCCTCCACAACACAGAGGACCCAGTTTCTACTCTCACTACTTCCTGGTACAAAAGGAGTCTGGCAGTTGGCGCCCCATCCTAGGCCTTCGCAATCTCAACAAATTTTTCAAACTACGTTTCAGGATGGTCACCCTATCCACCATCATCCCAGCACTGGAACGGGAGGATTGGTTCTCGGCCCTCGACCTATAGGATGCATACTTTCATATTGCAGTACACCCTGATCACAGACGTTGCCTATGATTCGTCGTTGGCCACAGTCACGATCAATACAGGGTACTATCCTTCGGACTATCCACCGCTGCGCCAGTCTTTTCCAAAGCACTCTCAGTGGTTGTAGTCTTCCTCCACAAACAAGGCATTTCCCCATATCTAGACAACTGCTGTCTCAAAAGCGCCAAAGAGGGGATTGATGGAGACCGGCGTGTTTGCAGCAGTGGGGGATTACCAAAAAATCTACCCTATACATGGTCCAGGAGCCCCAATATGGGGGGAGAGGGAGGCAGAATATATGGTTGCATTCATGGGGGCCCCTGAAAAGGCTGGGTGCTCTTAACTGCAGCAGGGTAATTCTGGTAGGCTGATGTCAAAATTGCCCTGATGTTGATGGGGCAAGAGAGCCTTGATAAATCACTCTCGTCCTCCTTATCACCACTAAGGAAAGCACATGCTCTCCCACAGGGACAGCACCAAAAGTGTGCTGATTGAGAAGTGGGTGAGACTTTGGGACACCTCCTCTCTGAGGAATGGAGAATCCAGTGTGTTAGTTACAGTGAGGTCTGACAGCTGTGTGAATTCCTGTGGGTGATCTCTCCTCAGTGCCTGTGTTGAGCACAGTGCCAAGGTGTGATATGGAAAAAAAGAGTCAGCAGATGGCTCAAGAGAGCTTTTCAGAGCAGTGCCTTTAGTAGGAGTTTGCAACCCTGCTAGAGAGTCTGTCTCAGAGCTGAGAGCTTCGATGCTGTGCGCAGTGTCAGGGCCACAGGCTTCACTGAAGCTGGCTGTTTTGCCAGTGTCAACTGTGTTCTTGGTGCCAGAAATGGACCTGGAGCCACTGAGGAGGTAAAGGATTTGCTTCAGTCACCCACAACAGGAGTGGCACGATAGCTGCTGTTTCGCCCTGGCACAATCCTTAGACTTGCTCTCAGGGGCTGAGGTAGTCAGTCTAGGAGAGTAGTTCTCAACTTGCAGCCCCTGGACCACTTTCAGCCCAATCAGCACAAAGCTGTGGCCCACAAGACATCCTCAGGGCCATACACTTAGTATTGGATGCAGCCCGCAATGGTGAATAGGTTGAGAACTACTGGTCTAGGAGCAGCCTTGTGCCTCTTGTCAGAAGCTGTCAGCAGCACAGCTGTAGCTGGAGACAGCATTCCTGTGGTTTGTGCAGCAGGAACTGAGGGAGGGACCACTCTCTTCTTAGTGCCTGGTCAGAGGATGATCTTCCCTTACTCGGTAGAGGGGAGTGAGGGTCGGCAGACTACCTTGTTGAGCGTGAGGGTCTCTCCGATGAGGAGTAAGAACCGGGATCTGATGTTGGTCACAGGGACTTTCCATAAAGAATAGCTTGAGTTTAAGGTCCCTTGTGCTTGGCTTTAAGCCCAGAGAGCAGGAACACTTCTGGGAAACATGTCCCTCTCCCAGTCAGCGGATACACTGTGTGCGGACGTCCATTATAGAGAATGCAGCCCGCAAAAACACACACTTCTTAAACCTGGAGGAGCCAGCCATAAGGGTGAGGGATTAGATTCCCTGACAGGAAAGGGGGGGGGGGGGAAACAAACAAACAAAATTTGTTTAAAAGGATGAAGGAGAAGAAAACGTAGACGCTAACCAACTAGGAGAGGGAAAAACAGGTAAGACTATCTAAATAATGAAGTGGGCTCCGCTATCTGTTCCATTCCAGACGGCAGATGGTAGAAAAGGAACTGATGGCAGTCGGACTGCTCAGCGCTATTTATAATACCTGTGCAGCCTGACGGGCACAGCTATTGAAAATCTCTGACTCCAGACACAAAGGCACTGCTGTACCGACAGTGGAGCACCCATGGGGACATCACTCAAAATATGCTGCCAACCTGAAGCATATTCTCACCAGTAACTGCACACCACACCATAGTAACTCTAGCTCAGGAACCAATGCATGCAACAAACCTCGATGCCAACTCTGCCCACATATCTACACCGGCGACACCCTCACAGGACCTAACCAGATCAGCCACACCATCACCAGTTTATTCACCTGCCTGTCCACCAAGGTAATATGTCGTCATATGCCAGCAATGCCCCTCTGCTATGCACATCGGCCAAACTGGACAGTCTCTACGGAAAAGGATAAATGGACACAAATCAGATATTAGGAATGGCAATATACAAAAACCTGTAGGAGAATCCTTCAACCTCCCTGGCCACACAATAGCAGATCTTAAGGTAGCCATCCTGCAGCAAAACCACTTCAGGACCAGACTTCAAAGAGAAACTGCTGAGCTTCAGTTCATCTGCAAATTTGACACCATCACCTCAGGATTAAACAAAGACTGATTGGCTTGCCAATTACAAAACCTGGTTTTCACACCTGAGCTGCTAGAAGAGGGCCTCATCCTCCCTGATTGAACTAACCTCATTATCTCTAGCCTGCTTCTTGCTTGCATACACACACACACACACACACACACACACACACACACGGAAATTTCCACTACATGCATCCGACGAAGTGGGTATTCACCCACGAAAGCTCATGCTCCAAAACGTCTGTTAGTCTATAAGGTTTCACAGGACTCTTTGCTGCTTTTACAGATCCAGAATAACACGGCTACCCCTCTGATACATCACTCAAAAGAAGAACACAGTATTTGATGGCACTGCATTTGAAGTTTTACTGGTTAATCTTCACACAGTTACATAAAAGAGCCAATACCACTTTCTACTCATTTATATTATAAACACAAAAAGGCAAGCCTCACTGGAACTTGGGGAAAAAAATCCAACCCACAGCACTCTCTCCTGGGACTCCTCTTAAGATGGCTAAGCTCTGCATCACCCTCAATCCAGAGCTGTGTGTAAAAACTTATAGCCCAAGACATGCAGAAGTTAAGGGTCCAACAGCAAGGTTAACTTGGACACACCGTACATATGTGGTAGTTCCAGTTCATGTTTTTCTGGTCACTGTGTAGCGTAATCTATTATTGTTTTAAGTCATAAAAGAGAAGCTCTAAAACTTTTTCATGGTGTGGACCTAGCTTAATGGAGAGATGACAGTATTCAAGTAAAAAAATCACAGGCCTGTCACAGGCAATAAACAAAAATTCATGGAAGCCTGTGACAGGTCTGTGATTTTTACTAAAAATATCCATGACAAAAATCTGAGCCTTAACTATGAGAGCCAGAAACTTATTCTTTTGTTTGAAATGAAAGCTGAGATTGTCACATAAATGACATGACTCTTCGAGCTGGATCTTTAAGAAAAGAAACAACAAGATTTATAATAAAGTAATGAGTTGACAAAAATTGTTTTGCAGACCCACCCATGACTGCTTGGATAATATAGATCTATTTGTGATTAGACAGCAACCCTGTGGCAACTACAGCAGGTGTTCACAGGAAGATAGTAGTATCAAGGTAATATTTAATGCCCCTGAGAAACTGGAGCCCACCATGAGCTCAGCCAGTTATCCATAGGTAATTTCACCATCCATTAGTGGCCAACAGAGCAGACTTTGAAAAACTGGTCTTCTGAAGTGTACACCACGGAACAAAAAAACAATGTGTACTGTGGTCAAACTAAGGGTGCTATTGGACCCTTAATTTTTGTATTTCCTGGATGATGATTTTGACCGTACAACCTTAATGTTGCAATACTAATTTTTTTGTAGTTTGTTCCTTTACCTACATTGTTACGAGCCCAAGCGGGAACATCAGGATATGCCTTCATGGGATTATGTTTTCATGCCTAATGAAATGCTTCTCTAAGAATGCAAAATTTATTGGCCAACACCACATTCAACATCTCCTCCCACGTGGAGCTGATTTTTAAATGCTTCATTAGTGCTTTAAAACAATACTCCAGGAAGTGGGAAATCAGCATTTTCAAGAGTTTTTTTTTTGTTTTACTAGTCTTTATTATTACACCTGATTTTACAAAATACTCATTGCTTCTGTGTAAAAGTAGGTTGTCCTCTTCAGATTAATCCAAAACTGAACAGAAATTAGAGTTTGAACAACAGAGGTGTTGTAGTAACCAAGCAAGGTACTAAAACTTCAACACGACTTTATTTTTAAAGTGAAAACCTCTTTACCAAGCTGCTGCTGCACCCTTGGCAACTCTCACTCAGCCTCCTCCACTCCTCCCTGTCCTTCCTGTTTTCTGTCCTTTTAGGCTCCCAACAGCCAGTGCTCCCAGTTCTAATAAATTACAAGCAACATCTAAACACCACATTCCCTCCTCTCAAGAAACTCTCCCAATTAAAATAAATATTGTTGTTCTAACCACAGGAACAAATAGAAAACGAGAGACACTATACTATTGGAAGAAATATTACACTGAAAACACTGTAGATACTACATAACACTCTAGTCCAGACAGGTGGTCGTCTGGATCTGACAGGCAGTCTCTCAAGCCCTAGTTCCAGTGCAATGTCTTGTTGTGTTGGTTTTATGGTGAAGTCATCAAATGTAGACTGTGTGTTGGCATAATCTCCTCTTGATGCATAGGCAGGTGCAAGATAAGAAGAATTCCATACCTGCCCATCAGAAAGTTGATAGGTGTAAGGTCCCTTCTTTGCTATGATTTTAAGAGGAGCTGTGAATTTATGGTCCCCTTTGCATAAAATTCCAGGTTTTCATATTCTAATGAAAGAACCACACAAACTTTGGTTCCTTAGCATCCCACCGCTTGTCTGTGAAAGCCTTATACTTTGCTTGGTTCTGTTCGACTGTTTGTCTTACATCATCCTCAGTTGTGGCTTCAGGTCATGCCTTTAACAACCCAGCAATGTTCAGTTTAGTATTCATGTGTTTTCCATGCAGTAACTCTGCAGGTGATCTTCGCATTGTGGCATGTCACGTATGCTTGCAAGAAATCAGTAGTGAAGGTTATCCACAAATCACCCTTCCAGTTGAGCTGTTTGCAAACTGTTAAACTGTTCGATTTCCCCATTGGCTTGAGGGTAATATAGGGATGACCTTCCATGTAAAAAAATGTTCCCTCTGCTAGAAAAGTTTCAAAAATCCAGGGAAGTAAATTGACTATCATTATCTGAAACCAGTTCTTTGGTGTTACCTTCCCTGCTAAAAACTGAAGGGAGGAACTTAATTACTGTAGCAGAAGACATTTGCTATGTAAATGCTACTTCAGGCCATTTACTGAAATAGTCTATTAACGTGATGGCATAACAGTCAATTGGAGCCGTATCAAAGGGTCCTACAATGTCAGTCGTCACTTTTCCCCATGCATCTGACGAAGTGGGTATTCGCCCACGAAAGCTCATGCTCCAAAACGTCTGTCAGTCTATAAGGTGCCACAGGACTCTTTGCTGCTTTTACAGATCCAGACTAACATGGCTACCCCTCTGATCCTCTTCCTGAATCTGCGTGTGGAAAAGTAACAGGCTGTAATGGAGGGGTACATGTCACGGCTATCTTATCATGCATTTGGCAAGTGACAGGATTTTATGAGTGCTTCAGTTTGAGAGTCCATCCCTGACCACCAATACAGATCCCGTAGCCATTGTTTGGTTCTGACAATTCCTTGAGCAGTATTGTGTGCCAGGTGTATGAGTTTTGACTGTAATTCTTCCGACACAAGTAGCCAGTGTGTACCTCATAGCACACAGCCACCGAGCAAAGAAAGTTCATCCCGAACTCTAAAATAAGGTAACAAAACTGGGTCAAGGTTTTTAGGGTTACTGAGCCATCTCAGTCAGAAATGCCCATAGTTTTTATCGAATTGGACACACTGAACAAGCAGCTTGAAATTGTTCTCTTGTAACTACAGTAAGAGTGTTTGTAATAAGCACAACTACTACATCCTCATCCTCTGGTGGACCATCTGGCGAAGGCAAAGGCAGGCAAGAAAGGCAACCAAAATGTGGTAGCTGATTTCCAGGCTTACATTCTAGTTCATAATTGAAAGACAGTAGTCTTTCAGACTCTCTTCCCAGTCCTTTCATGGTGAGCAGTGTCACGAAAGGGCTGTGGTCTATGCACAACTTGAAGGTGCAGCACCACAGGTAAGTTCTCCATTTTTCAGTAGCCCAGACACAAGCAAGTGCTTCTTTTTCGACTGTCGAATATTTTCTCTCAGCATTACTTAGTGTCCTTGAAGTAAATGCAACAGTCCTCTCTGTGTTGTCCTCATGAAGTTGTGTGAGGACAGCCCTAAGTCCGTAATCAGAAGCATCAGTAGTTACAATTGTGGACAATGCAGGACTGAATAGTGCATGTACAATCAAGTCTTTCACCGTTTCGAAACTAGCTTGCGCATCCATTGTTCACACTAAGGTTGAACTTCTCCATAGTAATTCTCGCAACGGTTCAGTGACAGAAGCATAATTGGGAGTGAATTTTGCATACCAGAAGGTAAGACCCAAGAAGGTATGTAAAGTTTGCAAATCTGTTGGAGGAGGAGCATTTGAAATTGCCAGGATATGATCTGGATCAGGTTTTAGTCTAGCCTGTGAAATTGTATGCTCCAGAAAGGAGAGTTCAGTTTGACTAAACTTGCATTTGGACTTATTGAGCTTGAGGTCGGCTTTGCTGATGCAGTTTAGTCCAGACTGCGGGTTATTATCATGCTCCTCAGAAGTATTTCCAAACACATCATCAAAATAGCACTGAACTCCTTGATTCTTCAGAATCAATGAAATTTTTTGGAAGGCACTTGGGGCTGATGCGAGACCGTATGGAACATGTTTAAAAGGAGAGAGTCCTTCGTGTAATAAATGCTGTGAGGTCTCTGCTATCTTCATGCAACATAACTTGGCGGTATGCACTTTGCAAAATCAAGAGTAGAAAACATCTTTGCTCCACGGAGTTCTGCCAATACTTCTTCTATGTGAGGAAGAGGATGGCTGTCAATCACAATAGCTTTATTTGGCTCCCTGAAGTCTACACAAAGGCAAATGCCTCCACCCTTCTTCTGTGTCACTACTATAGGTGAAACTCATTTCAAGGAGTTGTTCAAAATGACATTGAAGAGTAAGTTTTCTAAGTTCCTCTGAAACAGCTTCCCTGACTGAAAATGTAAGCGCCATAATTTCTGTCGTACAGGCACCACATTATTCCGCAGTTTAACTTTATGCAGAAACCTATAAGCACAGCAGAGTTTCTCCTCAACATGGTGTTGGGTCCTAGCTGAAACTGGTGTGTACCACAAGTGCTTTGCTGAGGAAGATCAAATTGTCCATTAACTACCCTGAGATTTAAAGCAGCCAATAAATCTCTGCCAAGGATAGGAGTGCCTTTGTGGACAATGTAGAACTCTGCAGTTACACAGAAAATCACCAAAAGTAACTATTGCTGGCAGGCAGCCATGTACTGGAATATGGTTTTCAAATAGCACACCAAGTGACCTTTGGGATCAGTAAGAGGCACAAGTAATGCAAATAGATTGAATCAGGTAGCAGAGATACTTCTGAGCCAGTGTCCAGCATTAACTGAATAGAGTGTGATTTGCCTGAGGGTATGGTGGAAAAGTTTACAGCGCATTTTAATTTGTTTTGAAATATGTGTAGTAGTGATTTTGTCCACATTCAGCACAGTAATATTGGTATTACAACTGCATGCACTTGTTGATTGAACTGGCTGCTGCAACATACTTTAGCAAAATGCCAAATCTTTTTGCAATGACTGCACTGAGCTACTTTTGCCAGACATCCTGTGTAACTTGCAAGGTGTTGTGGGGATCCACAGCGAAAGCATGCTTTTACTGTATTTTGAATTTGCTGATTCAGTTTCATTTGTTTTCCTCTTGTAATTGTTTGTCTGCAGCAATGGTGACCTTTTCTGCAAAGGAGTCACAGTCTGGACTCTGCCTCCTGTATCCAGGTTCATTATTTTGGCTTCAGCTGTAGCTGACTCAGTCTGAGTAGCAATGGTTATTGCTTTTTCCAGTGTAAGTTGTGGTTCTAGAAGTAAACGTTCTCTTACATGAAGCATAGTTGATTTCTCAATGGAGCTGGTCTCTAATAACCACAAATGCCATACTCCCAAAGTCACAAATTACAATCAGACTCCTCATGGAAGCAATATACTGCATTATAGACTCCCCTGGTTTCTGCTCATGCTGCTGAAATTTGTAGCAATTAGCTACATTATTCACTTTTGGCACAAAAAAAAAGTTCTTGAATGCTGTGAGTACAATCTCGCATTTATCGTCTGCAAGGGGAAAGTGTAATATGTACGCTACCCTTCTGCTCCAAGGCAGTGGATTAGCAGAGCATGCTTTCTTACTTCAAGTATCAGAGGGGTAGCCGTGTTAGTCTGGATCTGTAAAAACAGC